>NC_052055.2:28845585-29494585 GCF_903992535.2 Arvicola amphibius | reverse complement strand
AAACATACAAAACAGGAATATAAATTACATAAGCAACAGTAGGCCCTGCCACTGAGTGCTTGGTGTGCACCTATGCTCCATGAGGCCTGTGGATCTCTTAAAATATCATCCCACAGATTTGCAGCATTACAAAGATTGTTGTCATTTGCTTTCTTTGTTCCCCTTTTTTGCCTCCTGTCCTAAAATGAGAAAACAGCTGCTAATGGACAAATTAACATTAGCAATTAAAAGAAAAAAAAAAGCCAGCAAGCAACACAAATATTTTAGCAAGCTTGAGAAAATGGATCCGATTGGCCTCATGCCGTCAAAAGGGCTAAATATGTCTCAGTCTGTGGTTTTATTTTAGAATAAGACATTAAACATTTGTCCTGTTCTGAGTTTCTTTTTTTCCACATAAAATCCATGCTCTCTTCATGTTCTTCTCTTTGCCCTGTTCTCTGCCTTTGTCCCCACACTCTTTAGCTTTCTAAAAGAATAATATCATATACTTAACATTTTTTTCTGGGACCCAAAGGGGCAATGAATATCTTACACAAAGAGAGATTAATTAATCAATTGGAAAAAAAATCCATACTCTGACCTGTAGTATATGATGGTTACACTTATTCAAGTGTCCAGAAAAATGCAATTGCTTTATACACTTTGGAGATAAGACCTTGATATGCGTGTCCTTCAGGGCTTATCATGGCTTCACAGTGGCACATCTCACCCAGGTTGGAGCAATGTAAGCGAAGACTGATTAGTGAGATAGTTGCATATTCCTCCTGAAATTTGGCATGAACAAGAGTAATTTTGCTTTAATTGTTGCTCTTTGTGTCATGAAAAGAACTATCCTCATGAACTGGACATTTTAAAAAAAAAACAGACACAGGGAGTCACAAGTATACATGGTGATAGGGTGTGGTTAAGTAGTTCATTGTGCTTTAAAAGTCAGGACTGCATTTATCATACTTAATAAACTTCTTTGTTATAAAGACATTTGCTAACCGTCTCTGAATTGCTTCTAGCTGAAAGTGTTCAAATGGCTTGGGGTCTTTTGGATGACCTGCCCTGGCTGTCCACAGGGAAGGCAGACTTTCATGGTATGGTTGCTTCTACTTCTACTGCAGAATGCTCTATTGCTTCTTTTACTAAAACCATTTTCTCCTTTTGTATTTATTGAATTTATTCTTTTTCATATGATATATTGGAAACCTATTATTTTACCTCTTCCAACTCCTTCTATGGTCTCCTATTTTTACCTGCTATCTTCATGTTCTTTCTCTCTTGAAAAAAAATAAGCAAAGATAAATACAACAAAACCAAACACCACCACCCCAAAACAACAATAATAGCAACAAAAGCACAAATAGAAACATGAAGTCCACTTTGTTTTGCTTATCTACTGCTTGTTCATGGGACATGTCCTGGACTCTGGAGAATATACTCAGTGCTACTTGATTAGAGAAAAAATAGTTTTCCTTTCTGAGCAAGTATAAATTGTATATAGCTTCTTAGTTAAGGCTGAGAATTTGTGTCTACTTCCTCTCCTTGATGCTGTGATTTTGTCTGACTTGAACCTTTGCAGGTCTTGGAATTGTTGTCACAGTCCTTGTGAATCCATGTGTTCGCTAGCTCTGACATGACTGAAAAATGCTTTCTTATTAGAGTTATCCACCATCTCCAATTCTTATCTTAATCTTTTTGTCTCTTCTTCATCATAGATTTCTGAGACTTGGTAGGAGTTTGATAAAGACAACCCAGTTAAAGCTTCGTGTTCCAAAGTCTTTCCTCTGTAAAGATTGTTCTTTTGAGGGCTTCTGTGTTAATTACATATTCTGAAAATGGCAGGTTCTTTGATGAAAGTTTGATGCTATGGGTATATGTCTTACTTATGGTGAGAGACACCATGACCATAGCAACTTGCTGGAAGCAAAGACCTGTATTTTGAGATCTGCATTTTGTTTATGGCCATCTTAAGTTCATAAGTAAGATATTCACCTTTGCAGGCAAATCCCGGACATTAGCCTAGTGAGACCTGCAGGCACCAGGCTTTTAGAAAACATTAGCATTTTCCTTTGTTAGTCAACAATCACAAGACCCTCAGTATTTACTTATCAGCAAGGGATGTCTCCAGGCCCGAATTCCAACAGACCTGAAACATCTACCCTCCCTCTTGCCCATTTGCTCTATAACAGCTTCTGAGGATAGAATAAAGGGCGGTTTGATCAGAAATACTGTCTTGCCGTCATTTCTTCGTGTCTCTTGTACCCTCCACTACTCTCCCCTAGGTTTATCAGGGACCACTGTTCATATCCCACTGGCCGGATAGCAACTTTTATAAAGGAAAGCATTAAAGGGGGCTGACTTACAGTTCAGTTCAGCAGAGGTTTAGTCCATTGTCGTCAGGATAGGAATCCTGGTGGCATGCAGGCAGACATGGTGCTGGAGAGGTAGCTGAGAGTTCTACCCTAAGATCACAAGCTAACAAGAAGAAATAGTGATGCTGGGCCTGACTTGAGCATCTGAAACCTCAAAGCTGATCCCCAGCAACACACTTCCTCTTACAAGGCCACACCTCCAAATAGTGCCACTCCCTATGAACCTATGGGACTCATTTTCATCTAAACCACTGCAGTATAGAAATAGGCCCTTAGGAGTCATGTTAATGTCATTCCATTTAGCAGTGTGATAGTAGTAGTAGATTTTTCCATACAGCCCAAGACTTGTCAAGTCTCAGTTTCTTGGCCACTTTAGTAATGTCAATTATGGTTCCATTTCATCAAGTGGGTCTTAAATCTAATTTTTAAAATTTGCTGGATTATTACCACAACATTAATGTAACTATTATACCAGCGTATTTGCCTGAAAAGACATTATATTGATCATTTCAGGAGCATGCACAGTCCTTCTAGTACTATGAACACTGATCTGTGTGGGTGAGGCTTCTAATGGACACATGTTAAATTTCTCCATGTCTGATGATTTCTCCATGTTTTGATGATTTAAAGAGTTTATTTTATATTATGGTTCCAAAGGGATACAAATATGTCACCATCCTGGTAAGCATGTCTGGAGCAGTAAACTGAGAGACTGAGACTTCACATCTTGAACAATAAGAGGAGGCAGAAATGATAAACTGGAAATGGATTCAGAAAATTCAAAGCCCACACTCACTTCTATACTTCCTCCAGCTAGGTCACATTTCCTAGACCACCCCAACTTCTCCACCAATTGGGAACCAAATATTCAAATGTTGAGTCCAGGGGAGAGGTTCTCATTCACACTATAATAGTGTGTGACTATCCCCTTTTAAAAGGCCAGCTTCTTTACATACTCATTGCATTCAGTTGAAGGGAAGAGCTATTTCTAGTCATTGTTGCAACTTTATGTTTAATATTATTTTTAACATGTAGACTATTCTCAGATCATAAGCTGAATAAATTATGATATGAAGTTAAGGGTATTATAGAGCATATGAATTGGAAAACAGGAATAGAAAATATGTGATTTTGCTTTTTGGAAGTTTCTCTGCTAAATATAATTCTTTTTATTCTAGTGGCATATAAGGTGAATTATTACAAAGCTGATATTTTGGAGAACATCCTGCTTCAAATTTTGTTGCTTATGAATTATCCAATTTTATTTTTTAATATCTAATGGAATAAAAGTGCCAGGAATATGCCTCAATTTTGAGGACATGATGAAGAGCAAACAATTTTTTTAATCTTTAGGGAGAAAAAAAAATAAATGGAATTATCATACACACACATGTGAGCATCACTGAAATCATGAACAAGTCATGGAGGAGCCATACCTCTGCTAAAAGACCTGCAAAAATGGTTTAATTAAGCTATTTGAGGAGGACAGGACTTTTATTAATTGAGATGTTAATGGTGATAAACGTCTTCTTCTAGTTTAATTTATTTACTGTGATAAATTGCCTAAGTACTCTGCCAAAAAGATCACTCAGCAGATGAAGGTGCTTATTTAATTTTACCCTTCCTGGTTATAGTCCATAATTCCGAGAAAATCAAGGCAGTAACTTCAACCAACTATTTACAATGTATCTCCAGCAATCACAAAGAAAAATGAGTGCATGCATTTTTACTTATGTTCTTGGGTTCAGTTAGATTTCTCCACTCATAGAGGTCAGGATGCTGTGCCTAGAGAGTGGTGCCACCTACAGCAGTGTGTTCTTGGAAAGGTGTTGGGTACTGCGAATCACCAGACCCCGAATTTCTTGTAAACAATTTGTTTCCTCTGCTCTGGGCAGCCTACAACTGCTCTGAGCACAAGATCCTGATTGCAGGGGATTGGTTTCCGGTGAGTCTGCAGCTGAAGGATCCCAAGAGCTGGGGTGTGACCAGAGCCCTATATAAACTGCCCCTGAGCACAATAAAGTGGGCATTCTTGGTACTCTTATATCAGGGATGACCCGTGTCCCATGTCTCTGTCTGTCTGTGTATGTGTATGTTTTATGTCTCCAGCTTAGTTCCCGGCTCGCGTACTATCCCATAGTGTTGAGTATGAGCAAATGACAAGTGATCATAGATTAATTAAAAGAATGAGTAAATATAACTATGGAAGTATTTAATGTTACTTGAGAAATAAATGGGAAGGTTAGATAATGCTGAAGAATTAAAAGAGAAAAGAAAAAAGATCAGCACTAGTACTTGACACATTTGTGTTTCCAGACATGTGGTTCTAATGAGCTTTCTTAAGATACCATGGACACCACTTTATATCTACACTTTCTTTAGCCTCTGCTTCATTCCTTCAAATTTAGGAACCTCTGCAGTCATTTTTCCTTTAGGAAATGCATTTCCTTGCTTTTTGATTTTTAAATAAAAATTGGAAATCAATCTAAACTTAATAATTTGCTGCATAATTTGACCCTATAAAATTAATATTAAATGAGGTTTTGAGTTTTCTGCTTTTATTTTTGAAGTACGATATATTGACCTGAATGCTAAATTTCTTTGGTTAGAATTTGCAAAGCTAGATCTTTTTCTTGAGCTAGAATTTCAATTCCCACATCTGTTGAATCAGTCACCTGCTATAAAAAGATTTGGTGAGTAGAAGCCTTGCATACTTTTCATAAAATTAGTTATATGTGAAAGATGACATGTCAAAAGCATGGAGAAACTTTGCAAGATTATTGAAGGCAGTGATGAAAGAAAGAGGAGTAGATGAAAGATATTAATAGGAAGAGGAGGAGTCATCACATACTGACGATATCATTCAAATACAGGTGAACTCCATTGCTTACCACTCTAGAAATGAATAGCTATATTAGTTACATTGGTGCTGCTATAACAAGATACCTGAGAATGGATAATCTATAGAATAACAATTCATTTCTTACATTATTGTAGACTGGAAAGGCCAATAAAGCACATTCGTTGAGCATGGTCTTTCAGTATCATGGTATGGGAGAATGCAGAAAGCCAAAAAGACACATGTACCAAGTAAAATAAAGAATCAAACTCATCCATGTAGAAATCTGATTTGATCATAGCTAACAATTGTAATAAGAGTGTTCCTACATTTATGAGAACAGAGCCCTGAGGAATTAATTCCTTCAAAAGACCCTACCTCTCAGTATCATTATATGAGGATTAAGTTTCCAAAACAGGAAATCTGGAAGGTACACATAGAATATAGCAATAGCATAACTCAGGGAGGTTGTGATGATCTCAATAACACCATTCTCATTTTAAAGATGACAAAATGTTATCAAGCATTAAAATTTATTATCGCATACAGGATTAATGATTGTCAAATTTTACACCAGATAGTGTCCTTACTATCTGGGAAGAGAGTAAGAGACTGAATTCATTCTCTCTAACACTGTTTAAGAAAATTAAAAAGGCTTTATTTTATTATGAAAATTGTTCTTCCTACAGAAAAACTATTTTACTAACCAGACTAACACAGGGAATAATCTATAAAGACTCGATTCTTTGTGCTTCTTCTATAGTATATTATGCTATGACTTGTGAAATAAAATAATTATACCAAATGCATCTAAAGTCATTAAATAATAATGGTGGGAACGGGGGCAGTCTCTCATGTTTTGGTTGACTCTTGGGAACCTATTTGCCTTGCCCAGCTTTAGTATAAGGGAGGCATGCTTGATCATACTGTAACTTCAAATGTCATGTTTTGTTGGTATCCATGGGAGATCTGTCCATTTCTGAACAGGAACAGGGGAACCAACCTCTGTTGAGAATGATTCTTTATTATTGCTGCATCAATAAAGTAATGTTATCTAATCACACCCTGGTTCTTTGAACTTTTGAAAAAAGGAGGCAGATCTTCTTGTCTAAAGTAAAGCTAGACCAATTTCTAATAAAAGCATCTTTCTGTGTATCTGGGAGCAGATACTGGGGAGTATCAGGTGCACAGCAGGCAACAGGGAGTGAAGGTTCTTATATCTATTACACCTAGCTAAATCGTGTATGGAGAAAATATTAAGCAAAACGGTAAGACTTGAACAGAAAGTTCCCTGGTGCCTTTTCTATTCCAAATGTAGAAAATATCAAGTTGCTTAATTTTGGTTCACCAAGCACAAACTTTATTGATTGGAAATTAAAGAAATTTTGAATTTAAACCCAGACAAAAGTTCATCTAACTTATCTGATTTGTGGCCATGTGTGGTGGTGTCTTATGATATGGTTAGGTTTGGGTACCCTTATAATTCCCCCCAAAAAATGTCTACCCTGTGTGGTGTGAAGTGTGGGAAGTCCTTCTGTATTTGTGTCATACCTGTTTAGCATAAAAACATGTGACTTCTTTAAGAAACTGTGGCTTTCTGGTTTGTGATAGATGTGTCTACAGTTCTGACTTCTTCAGAAGGCAAAGCACTTAAATGGGGTCTGTGCACAGTGTGATACAAATCACTTAATGGTGACACAAACCTGCTGTGACCCTGATCTGGGGTTGAGAGAATGGCTATCAGAGGCAGCAAATATGCCTCTGCCATGTTGGACTGGGCATAGCCAACAAGCAGGACCATTGAGTTGCTCATAGCCATGCCCACTTAGCATTTTTAAAAAAGTACTCCTGGTGAAAAAATAATTACAGATACACATGCAATAGAGACATATTCATATGAAAAAGACCTCTAAATGTGTTATAGTGTTGGATGCAGGCTTGAGAGAGACTGGTAAAATAGTACAGACAGTTATAACATAAAAGAGTACAGACAGTCATAGATAAAGGAGTAAAGATAATAAAATAAGTATTAATTTTGTTTAAAAAGTAACAGAGTATGAAAAGAAGCCATGTAAAGATAGAATATATAAAGAGAGTCTGAATTATATATATGATTGTGTCTTCTTTGAATTTATTGACTGTGAATGAGCGAAGTACAGAGAGACATTTCAGTGTATGAGCAGCTAAGCTAAACCAACCTATATATTTTAAAGATATCTTGACTTCAAATTTGTCTCTAAACATTTATTGCTTTGGAAAACAGATTCTTTTGTTTCCACAGAGGATGAGAACCCATGGTTTCTTTCCAAACTAATGTGATTTGATGGACCAAGACTACTCAAAAAGTCTCCATGAAAACACACAAAAATACTTTGCCCAACAAAAAGCCAGAAGTAGTTTGAGACAAACTACACAAATGACCAAATATGGTTTATAAATGTTTGTTTACATTTAAAGGGGTATATGCTATAGATATTTGCATTTGTATGAATCTTGGTCCATTAATCAAAGTTTTAGGTCAATTTTTAATATGGATATTTCTGCTCTTGATTAAGGTATTGCATTTGTGTAGTTCATTTAAAATGTAATGCATACTTAAGAAATACAGGTTAATAGTCATCTATAATAGTCAAGCTTATAGTCATGCTAGTTAGGTATTCTAGATGTACAAAGATATATTTCAGAGAGACAAATATTCTTCAAATGTTTTTTAAAGACTTACAGAATATGGCATTTAAAATGTTTCAAGAACTTAGGACTTTTTCTGACAATGGGACACATCTCCTCCTGGTAGCACTGATCTACTTCAAAAGGAAGAAGGGCATCAAAGAGCCTCCTTATGAAGTTTGTTAGCCATTTGGGCAAGAAACTACTCTTTCCTGTACTGCTTGATGTTGTTATATTAACTGAACATGCAAGACCCACAGAAAAATGACTACTGAACTTGCCTAAAGGTGAGACTCTCTTTCAGGATTATTGTTTTATGAAAGAGTCTGCCAGACATTCTGCAGGACATGGAAGAAAGCAACTGATGAACTTTGCCAATACAAGGCATGAGAGATCTTCAAATTTCCAGCCACATAGAAAAGTTTGCCAGATACTATGGGCCTATAGGCTAAATATGGGTGCCCCAATATTACAGAGGAACTCTGGATGACTTTCCAGGCAGGAAGATGTCTCTGTCAATTCTAGAGTCTTGGAAGTTACGTACAATGCACTTCCTGTTTACTTAGGTAATATTATATTCTTCTGGAGTCTTTGATGGAGTTGAAGAATAGATAGATATAATTTTCCTTAGTTATGATAAAAGAAAGTAGATATAAATATTATAACTTTATTTCTTGCTTGTAACATGCTTTGTTATATGTAATTTTACTATGTTAAATTTAAAATGTTCCTTTTTATTTGAACAGAAAAGGGGAAATTGTGTGGGAAGTCCTTCTGTATATATGTTGCCTTTATTGCTTAATGAATAAAGTAGCTGCTTTGGCTTGTGATAGGGCAGAATAGAGTTAGGTGGGAAACTAACCTGAATGCTGGGAGAAAGTAGGCAGAGTCAGGGAGAAGCCATGTAGCCGCTGGAGGAGACAGATGCCAGAATGTTGCCCATTAAACCACAGCCACTTGGCGATACACAGATTAATAGAAATAGTTTAATTTAAGATATAAGAGCAAGCTAGCAATATGTTTAAGTGATTGGTAAAGCAGTGATTTAATTAATATATTTCTGAATAATTATTTCTGGTCTAGGAGGCTGGGAATAAACAAACAGTCTCTGTCTACAACAGTGTTGTAATACTTGAAGAAAGAAACTACACCTAAGAGTTCTGTTTAGAAGTGCACACAATATTGGAGTCTAATAGTGGGCTTAATATTTTACAAAGAAAATAGACAACAGGAAATCCTGTCCACTAAGAAAGGACACAAAGGGAAATCCACACTTTGCAATCAGGGAACTGAGTTTTCATGAAAGAATTAAATCTACAAATACCATAAGCAACTTTGAAGCATCTTGCTATGACAAAGTACACTTAACAATACATATCACACACATCTCAGATTTTCCTTGATTCTCAGTCCCACCATCCATAAAATGTAAATAATCCTCTCTACTGTACCTTCCGGGCAAGATTTATGGGGTAAAATTATGTCCTCAACATTAATTTGTAAGTTGTAAACAATTTTCATCAGTGAGCAGACTGCCTATAAATTTTGTCTTACATGCTCATTCTTAATTTCTGTCTATGGATTTCCTTCTCCAAACTGGTGTTCCTCATGGTCTATGGCCATCACTTATTAATCAATGCTCAAAACAATAAGGCAAGTTGCTCCACAATCACACCATAGATTAAAGAGCCTTGGCAACACTGTAAGGAACACTCTTGTCAAGCATCATTGTTTAACTGAATCATTATCTCCTGGTCAGTATGAACACAGTAGAGTTTCTGCCAGGACATCCATCAGTAGAGATAGTGGCAGACCTGGAGCACTTATAGTCTTCTGTTGATAACCCCATTTGACCCTGGCCAACTAACTCAACCTCTCTAAACTTGGTTTGAAAGCTGTTACATATTATTAATAGAAATTATTATTTTACATTTCTTCTTAGAAAATCAACTCTTTTTGAAATAACTCTTTTCGCAGTCTCCATGATCACAGGGAGAAAGTGAAGGCACAGACACTAACACCTCTGAGGTAGACAATGCAATACTCACAGATACCCTCTGAAAAGAAGGATTATTGGGTAGTAGGCTACCGAGCTGATGGGATAGCTTTTAAAATACTTTATTGAAGAAAGGACCCTCTGAAATATAGAGGGTACATTTAAGAACTTCCCTGAGTGAGTAAAGAAGTTAGTAATAGGAACAATTGTGTCAGGATCACTGTATGACAAGTCATGAACAAGTACAATGACCCTGCAGAAAGGAGCAGCTGTCATGCTAAGAGAACAGCCCAAAGCTCAGTATGTCCCACTCAAGAGACAACAAGGAGAAGACGAAGTCAGATAGAAAGAAGTAGTAGCTGGCTAGGTTCAATTGGTCATTTACTTTGAAAGAGATGGTAACAATGCAATTAATTACACCTTGTGACTTTGTGTGATGTAATACTGTTGACAAAGATTAGCAAGCTAGGAGAGAAACTGAAGGAATAGTTAGTTAGAGGTAAATGGAACATTACGTGCAAATGAAAATGATGCTTTAGGTCATAGAAATGATGAACATATCACATTCTCAGATTCTGGAAACAAGAGAATGAACTGGGATATTCTAAATGATTCTTCAGTGATCCTTGCTACAAACCACTAACAAAATGACATGAAGAAGCCACTCCAGTGCCACTGTAAAGAAAGCAGTGTTCAGTTTGAGATATGTTGGTTTAGGAAATTGAATGGATTAGTATGTGCTGTGCTGATATTATATTGGGATTAGACATATGATCCTAGGTATAAAAATTATTTCAAGCACAGTTGTGAGGGAATGCTCACTAAGCATATGGGCTTACACATTAACTAACAATTTCCATGGGGATATTAGAATTAAACTGTCAGTTGCAGAGGTGATCTTTCCTCATAGTGTTTATATGGAAGAATAAAGACATTATCTGTCTTAGGGTTTCTATTGCTGTGCAGAGACACCATGACCACAGCAACCTTTACAATGGAAAAACATTTGATTTGGGTGGCTTATATTTTCAGAGGCTTACTCTGTTAGCATCATGCTGCAACATTGTGGCATGCAGGTAGACATTATGCTGGTGAAGTAACTCAGTGTCCTACATCTTGATTTGCAGACAACAGGAAGTGTTCTGAGACACTGGACAGTAACCTGAGCAAATATGAGACCTCACAGCTGTCCTCTACCATGACACACTTCCTCCAGCAGGACCACCTACTCCAACAAGGCCACACTTGCCAATAGTATCACTCCCTATGGGATTGTGGGAGCCAATTGCATTCAAACACCCATACTCCCATGCATAATGTCTCAAGTTTGAGGTACACCCAGACCAGTTATTAAGCTAATATTTTTGTTGCACTTGAACGTTTTTCTAGACACACAAAAACAAAGCCTTAAATGTTTATTTTTTAACCAGGCACTGAAAAGTTTCTCTGTTTTTCTATCTGATTATTATCTGAATTGATATTTAAATGGGTTTGGTTGGATCTATTTTCATTGTTCTTTTTGATTCAAGGTCTAACCTCTTAAAACAGCCCATTAAACATCGGCAGCAGAAATGTTTCTTTTTCCTTTTTTTTATATTGCTTTGATTTTGGAGGCAAGCTGTGTCCTTGCCATGCTTATTTGAAGATGTGAAGTCTGTGGGAAACAGCATTGTATGATGATAAATCTATTTTTTCCCAGTTGAGAGTGTTAAGTTTCCAAGAAATACCTTTGGATTCTCATAAAGTTAAAAATACATAAGTTGAAAAAAACCAAGCAAGCAAACAGGGTGCTCAAAGAGAAGCTGCTCCTGCTTAAACATGATACTGTGAAGGCTGTTTGGAGATACTTCCAGGATGTAAGTGTATACTGTAGTGGAGATGGTAGGCAACAGGTATTGATATATGCATCCACATTCACAGCATGGCTATTCACTACCTTTACTTAATTTATACTTCTGCAAACAATAAAAGAAGATACGGAAATCAAAGCAGATTCATGAGAAGCCATATATGAAGACATATATGAAGACATACCCAAATACTCCACAGGTTTTGCTCTGAAGACTTAATCAATGCTTAATAATCACAGTAAGTCAATTAAATTATAGGATAGAAGAGCTATGGGAATCTAGGAGAGCAATCAGAACAGAGGGCTTGGGTGATGGTTTAGGAGATAAAAGTACTTTGTGTGCAAGCATGAGAACCCAAGTTTGTTCCCCAGCACTGGTGTCAGACAATGGTCTGTATTCTGTCAATTATATTTTAAATAAATGCTAATTGGTCAGTGGCCAGGAAATGTAGGTGGGGCAACCAGACAGGAAGTAGGGGTGGGTCAATGAGAACAGGAGATAGTTCTGGGAAGAAGAAAGTCCTACTCTGCAGTCCTGTCCCAGCCACAGAAGAAGGAAGATATGACTGCACCTCTTAATAAGGTACAGAGCAAGTGGCTGACATAGCTAAAAATAAAGGGCTAATATAAGTTGTAAGAGTTAATAAGAAGCCTGAGCTAATGAGCCAATAAGTTTATAACTAATATAGACCTCTGTGTGATTTCTTTGGGTCCTAATAAATGCAGGAACCAGGCAGGACAGAAAACTCAGTCAACAAATGGCATCCATGTGGACAACTGCATCCACATAAAGACTGAGAGAGCTTAGAAAGTAATTCTAGACAAAAAGAATAGATTTAAGCACGTCTTATTTATAGCAGCATTTTCTCAGGTGGGCTCTGCTTGCTAGAGGCAAACACTCTCATTTAAGAGAGGCTTTCTGACTCAGCTTTAGCCGCAAAACATTGCAGCTCTTTTAAGAGGTCCTGCCACGAAACACTTAAATGGTGTTGATGAAAAGCTGACCGCATGCTTTCTGGTGGTGGCAAAGATTATGAAATGCCATAAAGTTTTGGCAATAAACATGGCTCCAGTCGTTACCTCTGCCATGAGGTTGGAATCTCAGAAAGCTAAAGAAAGGGCTGGATCCAGCTGTCAAAGCCATGGCTTTAAAGCTACCCATATTGCTTTGCATATTATAGACTCATGTGGTCAGAAAAAGAGAGAGATATACAGTAAAGATAGATTCAAAGATGAAGAAAATCTCTAAATGTTTTACAGTGTTTTAAAAATATATGCAGGCTTGGCAGAGAAAAGAAAAAGGTTAAAGTCCTTTAAAAAAAGAGAGAGAGACTAATTGATTGTGATGGCACACACCTTTAATCCCAACACTTGGGAGGCAGAGACAGACAGATCTCTGTGAGTTCAAGGTTTGGCACACAACTTGAATCCTAACATTTGGGAGGCAGAGACAGGCAGATCTCTGTGAGTTCAAGGACAGTCTGGTCTACAGAGTGAGTTCCAGGACAAAGATATGCAGAAAACCTGTCTCAAAACCCAAAAAATTAAAAGTAACAATAAAAGAAATAGAGGTTAAAATAAAGCCATGTAAATATGAAAAATACACAGAGAGTCTGGATACTGTATGTTATTATGTTCTCTTTAAATTGTTTGAATGCTGAGAAAGGAGCAACAGCTGCTAAATGATATTTGTTTATAAATGCTGCTGAATTAATCCAAGATAGGTATTTTGAAAATACCTTTACTTCAAAAGATATGTTACTTTGGAGAAGAGGTTTTGCTTTTGTTTCCACAGAAAATGAGAGACTATGGATTTATTCTGAGTTAAGAAAAATCAGGTTTGATCAAGGAAGACCACTAAGAAATCTCGGGTAGGAACAGAGGGCCAGATATCTGAGTTCTACATTCAGAACAGATTCAAGACTGCTACCTGAGATGATCAAGCCTCACAGGATACTCCAGTCAGGACTTGATCATGATTCTAAAGATTAAGGTCCCCATAAGATTATCAACACCCTCAACCAACAGGAAGTAGCCTGGAAAACTATGTCCACATTTACAAAAAAAAAATGGACTATGGATATTTTCCTTTGTTTAGAATGTTGGTTACAGATTGTTATGGCTGATGGTTAAGAGAAAAACTAAACAAAGAATATTAGAGTCAGAGTTTTTTTTTTTAAGAGGGGAAAGTGGTGTGGGACAATGGTCTGTATTCTTTCAATTATATTTTAAATAAATGCTGGTTGGTCAATAGCCAGGCAGGAAGTATAGGCAAGACAACCAGACAGGAAGTAGAGGTGGGTCAATAAGAACAGGAGAATTCTGGGAAGAAGGAAGTTTTAGTCTGCAGTCCTGATGCAGCCACACAAGAAGGAAGATGTGAATGCTTCACCAAATAAGGTAACAAGCCACGTGGCTAACATAAACAAGAATAATGGGTGAATCTATGTTGTAGGAGTTAATGAGAAGTCTGAGCTACTAGGACCATCAGTTTATAACTATTGTAGACCTCTGTGTGATTTCTTTGGGACTTAATGACTATGGGAATCTGGCAGGACAAAAACCCCAACAACCTAGCACCACAGTGAAAAAGTCTGGCAGAGTCCTATAAGCCTGAAATTGCAGCACTGGTCAGGCAGAGACAGGAAGAGTCCTGGGTCTTGATGGTCAAACACAAAGCTCCTGGATCAGCCGGGCGGTGGTGGCGCATGCCTTTAATCCCAGCACTCGGGAGGCAGAGGCAGGCGGATCTCTGAGTTCGAGGCCAGCCTGGTCTACAAGAGCTAGTTCCAGGACAGGCTCTAGAAACTACAGGGAAACCCTGTCTTGAAAAAAAACCAAAAAAATAAATAAATAAAAATAAAGCTCCTGGATCAATGAGAGACCACCTCGGAATAAGTGAAGAATTATTGAAGACAACTCCTGGTATCAAACTCTTGCATATATATAAACATATTCATACACACACACACACATACACACATATACACACACACACACTCATACAAGAGAAATCTGAGCAGACCTGGAGAAAATAAACATATATGGGAAGAGCAAATGACCATCACCTTTTTCTTATGAGTATATCAAGAATAGAAAGGATTCCAAGTACTGGTAAGCACATAGAGAAATGGAAAAAAAAAAACACTGTTATAGTCCTGGAATGAATATAAATTAACACAGCTATTTTGGGAAACTATGGGTATTCCTCAAAAAAATATTTTACCTGAAACTATTATATCATCCATGTTGCAAGGAGCTGCTTGTTTGTCTTAGCAGCCCAGAACAAAAATAATCACAAAGAAACTGTATTAATTAAATCACTGCTTGCCCCATTAGCTCTAGCTTCTTATTGGCTAACTCTTACATCTTAATTTAACTCGTTTATATTAATCTGTATATCACCATGAGATCGTGGCCTACCAGAAAGTGCCAGCACATCTATCTCAGGTGGCAGATCCATGGTGTCTCTGACTCTGTCCTTCTTCCTCCCAGCATTCAGTTCTATCTTCCATGCCTACCTAAGTTCCACCCTATCAACAGGCCAAGGCAGTTTCTTTATTCATTAACCAAGAAAAGCAACACACAGACAGAAGGACCTCCGACACCACATCCATCCAGTCCAAAGGAAAAGACAGCACCATTGTGGAGACACAGAACTGGCTTAGAATGCAGGCTCCTCCTGGGACAGATGAGACAAAGTTGGGAAACGGTTGCTTGGCAAACCAAGCATAGATGAAAGCAAACTTTCTCTGCCCGTTTCTCAAACGTTCTGTCAGAATCTATACCCTGGATAAGGAAGTGGCCTTTTGAGCTCAGTTCTTCACGCTCTACCAGTTACAAAGGAGTGCTTTGCTTTTGTATACTTTTTGCCTTGTTTCTATGTACTTCTTTTCATTTTTATTACTGTTATTAATTGAGGTATTGTTTCTTGCAAGGAGAGGCAAGAGTTTCTCATGATCATGTATTTGAGTAAAGGGGGGTTTCAGAGTTGAAGTAATGCTTTTTAGTCTGTATAAAAGGCCATACAAAATAAAGCTTGTTATGCAGTTGTTCACACTCTGTATCCCCTGTGTCCTGATTTTCATGAGACCCTTACCCAGGGACCCCAACGCACTAAACATTGACACACCATGGCCATGAAACTGGAGAATTCTCATGCATATTTCAGAGCTGTTCTCAAGAGACAAAATGGGAATAAAGAATAGGTTTTTCAAATGATAAGTAGAAAAATGAAATATGGTATAAGCACACAATGGTACTTTTTTATTTCTGCTATTGACTACAGCATAGATAAGACTTCAGATATCCATGTTAATGGCCTAAGTCATAGGTTGCCATTCATGTTATGGAAAATAAAAATAATACAATTTAAAAGTAGGAGAATGAAAGAAGAGGAGAATGGACAGAAAACTTATCAATGACCTAAGTTACAGAGAGGTGAGAGATAGCCTTAGTTCTTTATCAAACAGTAGACTCATTCTAGATAGCACTTAGGTATCACATTTTAAAAACCTATAGGAAGGGATGCTGTAAGTTCTTTCTATATAAAAGGTACATACATTTAATCTTGAATATCTCACAATGTATACAAGAGTCAAAATATAACACAATACCCTATCTATATGCAATTTTTAAATATTTTGACTAAAATAAAGTTTGAAAACTGTATGACTACGATTCAACCATCTATAATAATAATTATGATAATGATGATGATATTGAGTTTATCAAGGTGATACACATTAATTAAAAAGAGTAATTAAAAAGGCTTTGGGTGTCACATAAGAAAGTGGAAATGATGTAGCATTTCTCATCTTAAATGTTACCACCCATTGAAAGTGGCCTTGCCACAAGTTTTAGGAACCACTTGGGAAACTTTACCATGAGAATTTGAAATGCCCAAAAGTTTTCTGTGAGAGAGAATTTGATTATGCTTGACTGCTTGTAAGCAGGGACTGCTTGTTCATTTCCCAGCCTCCCAGATCCAAAATAATCATACAGAAACTATATTAATTAAAACATTGTTTGGGCCTATTAGCTTAGATTTTTTATTAACTAATGTTTACATCTTTAATTAGCTCATTTCTATTATTCTGTATATTGTCACAATGCTGTGGATTATCTTCTGCATTCTTTGACTCTGCCTACTTTCTCTCTATAACACTGTTTGGATTCCTTGTCTGGCTTTATTCTGCCCTGCCATAGGCCCAAAGAAGATTTTTTTGGCAATAAAACATATTCACACCATACAGGAGGGAATCCCACATCAGCTGTGGCCCGGCAATGCTGTGGTCATAGAACTCAGCTCTGACTACCTCCTCGAGAAGCTGGTGGGATTTGGAGGCAGAGCATGAGGATGGAGGACATGCCAGGCCTGGTGGTGTTGGCTAAGAACTAGGGAAAGCCATTGCTACAAAGACACCAGCTAGTGAATGAGTCCTTAGCAGAATCACTCCCACACATTTCTGAGTTTTAGCAGAGAACTCCAACCCCAGAGCATTGGACAGGAGAGGAGTAGAAATTAGAGACCCAAGCCTTGACAGCCATTAAATTGTAAATCAAGAAAAAAATAGAAAGAGGATGTGATTATAATTTAAGAAATCCATCTGACTTGAGTAGAAACACCCACCAGGCAGGTTTGAAGTTGTGCCCAAGATCATATGGCACAGGTGATGTCAGAGTCTGGATTCAAACTAAACAAAAGAAAATCTCTTCTGGGGTGCATCTAGTTTAACATATTTTTGAGGTAAGAAACAGCTTCCTTTTGGATCCTTTATAAAAATCGCCCTCTGTTATACCATGATTCTGCAAATGGAACTGAAGGCAGCAGTTAGCATCCTTTGTACTCACCCCTTAGATGTTCTAACCTCCTTTCTTCACTGTCCACAGTCATGTGGATGTTTGGGACCACACGCATAAGCCTCTTTTGAACTTGACTATTTTTGCCTGGGATTTAGCGTTCTCTAATTAACCAGACTGCTTTCTTTCCATTTTTTCATGTTAAACCCTAATTTTAAAAAGCATTCTGTGTGCAGCTTGCTGCATTTCCCTATTACATAAAGTTACCTTTTTGCTGGTTGACGTTATCGTATTTTCTCTAATTTCCTTTTCAAGTGAAGAACTTAAAACATTTATTTCTCTTAATGACACTCTATGTGTCTTTATGGCTAGAGCTTCAGTTTCACTTGCATTCCCATTCTTTTTCTCTTAGTTTAATCTTTTCTAATCTTGGAATAAGTATTCAAATGTAAAAAAAAATCAAAACACTGCGGTACACAAAGTACTCACTTTATCAATTCTGTGCTATGTTTATTTTTTCCTCCTGTTGTGTTCATCACAGAGGTATTTACTTCCTACAAATCTACCACTTCTCAAATAATTTGTTTTCTTTTAAGAATCTTTGTCTTTTATTAAGAATATGTTGTGTGCAAATTGACCACCTTATGGAATAAATCATGAGTACAGTCAGAAGTTTAGTCACCTTCCATGGAGGGTCAATTAGACTGCTAAGCTCACCACTCCTGTGGGTTTCCTTCCAAGGACCCAGTGTATTAGGGATCTGTACACAAAGCTGTGGTTCAATACCTCTCCAGCTAACTTAGAATGCTGTTATTTCCCATAATTTAAAAACAACTAAGAACAAACAAAGAAAATGATATCTATGGCATATAAGCATCTGGAGTTGTTTGTTTAATAAAGTTTCTTTCCTTACATAATCATTTTGTATCTTTTATTAGGGGTGCATGTCTGCAATTCTAGAAACTAGGAGACAGAAATGGGGGGGGTGTAAATTCAAATCTAAATTGGAGTTTTTAGAGGCATGCTCTCTCAAAATTCCTAGGTGAATGTAGCTTAGGTGTACAATATTTACCTGATTTTATCAAAGTCCTGGGTTCAGTTTCTGGCTCTGCAAGAACAAAGCAAAAAAAAAAATTAGATTTTTCAGAAACTTATCAATTATTTCCTGGTATTAGAAATAAAAACATCACACAAACTATGATTTGAGGTGTCAATTGTGAATCATTTAAATGCAGTGCCTAGCCCATCCCTCAAGTTTGATTTCCTTTTGTTACACCTCAGCTGAGAAAAGCTTAAGCCCACATTCCACAATGCATCTTGTACAAGACTTAATATTCATTTTAGATGTCCTCCAGATTGCAATAACAAACTGACTATAGACTGAGTGGCTTGCACAAGGGCTGTTTCATTCTCACAGATTCAGAAACTTAGAACCAAAGATCAAGACTCTGGCAGATTTGATGTTATGGAAAGGTTCACTTCCTGGTTTATAGCTAACACATATTATGATTACTGGATACGGAGAAGGCAGGAAGGACATTAGGAGCTCTCTTCTGCAAGGACAGGAACCCATTTCCTAAGGAGTCCACCCTCATGACCAAATCATATACCAACCAATTAAAATTGGAATGTGTGATATTTAAGGGAATATATATATATATATATATATATATATATATATATATATATATACTGTTTTGTTTGCTCGCTTTTTGTCAACTTGGCACAAGCTAGAGTCATCTGGGAAGTGGGTGTTTAAATAAGAGAATTGTCTCCATCAGACTGACCTGTAGGGAAGACTCTAGGATATTGTATTAATTAATAATTGGTATGAGAGGGTTCAGGCCACTATAGACAGTGCCACCCCAGAGCAGATGGTCCTAGATTTTATATTTTTTAAAAAAATAGGCTGAATGAGCCTTGGGGAACAAGCTTCTAAGCAACATTCCTCCATGGTCTCTGTTTCAGAGCCTGCCTCCAGACTCCTGCATTGCTTGAGTTCCTGACTTGACTTCCCTCAGTGACAGACCATGATGGGCACATGTAAGTCAAACAAACCCTCTCATCCACGTGTTTTGAGCTGTGAACCTTGATCACAGCAATAGAAAACAAACTAGGACAGTCTGTAGCAATGTTCTCACACAAACTGTGTCGACCAAAAGTGTCAGCTCCTCATGCTGCAAGATCATTCCACGGGAAAGTCTTTATTTTAGCTCCCCCTTCATTCTTACACCAGGAATCCCAGGGCAGAAGAGTTTAAGGGCTAACTCAGTGGCTTGTCTGATACTGAAACAGGATTGCTATGAATCATAAGCCACTCAGTATATAGAGTATCACCTTGTTACAGATAGTTGTGAGCCACCTGAAGTGAACTCTTGGAGCCAAACACAGTTCCTCTGCAAGAGCAATCAATGCTCTTAACCACTGAAACATCTCTCCGTCTCTCACCCTGGTTTTCTTACTGCAATTATAAATTTAGTTACCGTCAATTTTATGGCAGATTCCTGCTCAACTTTGCAGGGATGTATGAGGTATGCTAGTCTTTTAAACAGCATTCATCTATGTCATTTGCCTAATCACTCTCTTTCCTCTAAAGGATAAGACCATCAAGGTAAGCAGTAAGTACAACATTGTCAAGATGTGTAGGGGCATTAATGAACATACTGTCAACTACTAGCCTTGCAATGTCCCATTCCACCAACCTGATACTTAGATGTGTTCAGCTGTTGACCTAAGCCTGAAGGAAAATTTAGCCATTGTACTAACCAAACCCAATTTGTCATTCTAAACCATGTTTTCCTCTATACTATCCATGAGTTCCAGGGAACAGAGATTTGGAGGCAATTTTTTTTTTCTCCTAAAGTAACATGGAAGAAAATGCTACCTCAGTAGGGGTACTTTTCAGACTTCTTGCACATCCGAACACTCCCTGTACAATTTTTCAACCATTGTCAATACTGTAAGCCTGCCCCTTTTCCTTGCTGCTCCTCACATCCCACTCGCTGTGGTAGGCATCTGATGTCTATATATGATAAGAGACTTGAATCTTATCACTACACAATAGAGAATAATAGCTAGAAAGAATCAAACATACATTTAGCTATAAGTCCCCCAAATGCAATTGACAGAATAGGCCCAGAATACTAAATTTACCAAATTTACCTTCTTGATTTGTTATGTATTTTCATGTTGCTGTTGAAAAATTTGGCAAATAAAATAATCCTAACACAGTCTGTACCAATTTTCTGTCAAAGAAACTGCATCAAGAAATGGAAAATTATTCTGCCAGGGCCATAAGGCTAGGGAGCACATTGGCACTGATGCTTTATGAAGACCCATACTGGAAAGATAGACTTACTCCTCAGCATGGCAAACTATTGACATCAGTTTCCATAGACGGCTCTTGGAAACACCAGATCTGACACCTGCTCTATGAAGACTGTATCTAGGAAGGCTGATAATCTTTTTTTCAAGGACCAATTGAGGGGGACCGCAGAGGTGGCTCAGCAGCTAAACGCATTTGCTACTCCATGGGAACTTGCATACATGAGCACACACACACAAGCACACACATAAATGAAAAAATATTTCTAAAATAATCAACTGAGGAAGCAGGTAGATATAGATATGGAACAGAACAGAAAACTGAAACTCTATATGTCAATAACAGCAGTTTAACCCCTGTTCCCTAAATTAGTTCAGTACAGCAAGTATGTCAATCCCTTAGACTATTACAAATCAAAGCTTTAGAGACCCGAAGAAGAGACTCGGCATGCTAGATTGTGATGTTTGCAGAATCCTGGCACACAGACAAGACACAATTCATTTCAGGAATCATAATTTCTTCTCCATCTAAAGCGATATAAAAGGCTGATGGAAGATGCTTTTGGCAGTGTGTTAATGGATGCTAATTAAAGTCCTGCTTTGGACCAAAGGAAACAGCTGAAGAAAGCAGAACACAATAGAGCCTCGCAGATGGTTCCTGGAACAAGCAAGGTGGGCTCGGTGATTAAGACACAACACTGTGGAACTTGAGCAGCTGAAGCCGTTCTGTTTGCCTCATGTAGACACAGTATGAAGGTAATTATTCATATGTAAATGGTGTGACGTTTTTCTCCATTTTTAAAAGAAAAACGTCCTTATTCTCTATAAATGCAAGCTGTAACAAGCAAATTCAACTAAATACCGTCCTGTTGATTTTGTGGTTCCTTACCCCCTTTTTCTCTCCTCTTTCTGTTTCTGACAGCCCTCCTCTTTTTAGAGGTGGCTTTGCAAATAATAAACGCACAACATCTGGAGCTTCTTAAAATCAATTTTTTTTCTCCTTTACTTTTCTGTTCCATGACTAAATAGGGACTTTCCAATTTGCATCGTGCCTTTCCCCCCTCCCTTCCCTTTATAAAATAAATAAATAATGCCATCTGGTCTGACAGCTCAGTCGCCGATTACCACCCCGAGGCAATCCAAAACAGCCAGCTAGTCAACGCAGAAAATATGGTTTCAAGAAGAAATGTGAACAGAGTCTTTGCTGCAGTGTAGCTCGGCATCCTGCCAAATCACAGTCCCATGCAAATATGGTCTTATCTCCTAGGGGCTTGGAGGAAATCCTTGTAATCCAGCTTTTGGAATATTAGCACCTTGACTTTTTCAAATGAAGATGTCTTCAAAATTCAACTGTTTCATAGTTAATGAAATATGTCAATGGCTCAGAAAATCAGACCACTGCTCTGTCGGAACTGCGGCTTCTGCAAAAATATTTATTTCAATGTGTTCATGTTCCTGGAGCATTACCAGCAAGGAAGAGCAACCAGTACCTGAGCTATCCCAGCTGAGCTACAATCTCTTACATCAAATCTTGTTATATTCAGTGGCATCAGACAATGGTCATATGACTCATAGAGCATGAAAGTTGATTCAGATATTTTCTTCAATTCTAGCCACAGGAGGTTCATAATCTAAAGAACTCAGAAAATCTCATGATTTCAAGAAATTTCCCAGCATCCTCTTTTGTCATATTTCTTAATTTAAGTCTTGTAAGCACATAATACTACACGTAAAAACTAACCGCACTATCATGGTATGGAGATTCAAAATAGGACCCGAAGCTTGTGCAGAAAGTCCACCCCACCACCATATCCTTGATTCTAAATATTTGCACTATACCTCCTGTCTTCTTTAACACAGTTCTAGTGGTTGAGGTTGTAGAGGCATAGAAACCAGTTCTTAATAACCCTAGTGTAGAACAGTTTTGGCTAACAAATTGTTGAGAATGGCAATCATCTCCAGTGACTTCTGTAGCAGAAATGAAATGTTTGTATATTGATAAGATATCAAGATAAAAAATGAGACCATGAGATCTGGAGGCAGGACATCACAGAAGGGAAAGCTTCGGTAAACGAAGATGTTTGTGATGCCTTCCAAATTATAATAGCTTCCAATATTACAGGAGGGATTAAAATTTTTCTTCATAAAACTACAGGGAATTATTTTGATTTTCAACAGTGTTGATTCAGTATTGGATATGTTGTTTTTTAAAATTATTTGTTTGACAAATGTGTGGAAAGAGATTTGGAATGATACAGGTTTGAGTCAGAGTCCCAGTGTAGAGGATATCATAGTAGCTCAAATGATAAGTCTCTCAACAGGGACTCATTACATTAAAGAAATCATCTCTATGTGGCCAGAACATTAATCATACTTGTGCTAGATATCAAATCTTTGGACTTCCCAACTTGATGACTGTGGTTATTGCTGCAAGATAGAAGATAAAAGATAGATTTATATTATTGGTATGAGAAGTTTGTTGAATGTGAAGACATATCTGTTAATTTTAACATAGATTGTATCTTAAGCCATGAATCCACTGGTTCTAAGTTTATGATATTTCTTTATATAACATAGAGCTAGTGTTGTAATAACAAACTACTGGAACTTGACGAATAGTTTAGTAGCCATGAACTGATACTGCTTTCTGCAGAAAACCTAAGCTCAGTTTCCAGCATTCACATTCAATGGCTCATAGCAGCTTGTAACTCCTTCTCCAGGTACCTAATGCCTTTGATCTCCATGGACAGCTACACACAGAAGCACATAACTATATATAGGCACAAGAACATAATTAAAAATAAATAAATATTTAGAGGAATTATCCATGCATTATCTTACAGATGGATAACCTGAAGCTCAATGAAAGGAAAGTATGGCTATATTTCATAACTATCATGAACAAAAATGAAAGCTGCCACCAAACTGAATACCAACAGTAACAATAAATCCAGCAAAATGGAAGCCTGTAATCTTTTCCTGACTCTTCTTTTCCATCTGAACACTGTGAACCCAAACTGCACAGATAAGTCTTTTATAGATTCTATTGTTCCCAATAGCCAATTTTGGAGGAAGAGGGGGAATAAATCAATACAGTACATGATGGGCTTTACAGCTCAAAAATCTCTAAATAGTTGAAGATAACATTTCCAAATCTAAGAACCTCTAGTAGGACATTTTTTTTTTGTAGGCTGTGACTTTTTACTGCTGTCACCTTTGGAATGGCCCTTGCTTCTCTCAGCTTCAGCCTCAAAGAACTAAAACTTGCAGAATGTTAAATAAATAGATTATAGAACCTAAGGTTTGAGAGCTCAACTCCCCAGGAGATACCTTGAATAGAATACTTTTTGAAGCCCTCATCTTTGTTTTCATATTGCAACGATAACCAAATACATCTCAGAAGTTTCCTTTGAAGTAAAATGGCATGAGGTTTAAATGCAGAACCCCTACCCCATTCTCATTGTCATGGTTGGTGTTGGTTGTCAGCATGGCTGGATCTGAACTAAACCAAGAAATAAGATGCTAAGAACAAGTACAAGAGGTTTTCTTGATCAGGTGATTTTAGGTGGGGAGAATCAATTTAAATATGGGCAGCACTTTCCAGTAGCTGCTGAATCAATGTATGGCCGAAGTGACAGTCTTGCTTTTTCCTCATTGTGTCCATGTCTCGCTAGTGATCTCAGTTACCCTGTTGATGATTCCATCTTTCTGTTGTTGTCATTGTTGATGTTGCTGCCATTGTGGTTACCTTCTTTTAGTAATAACAGAACCCAGTTTCTTTGATGTTCTACGTGGGCTGAACCACAGTGAATCTCCAGAAGTCTTATAGGCTTTCCATACCATATTGGGACTACCCACCCTGGCCATGAGCCCCAACCTGTACCTGTAATTGAAGCCATTTTATCTCTTTGTGAGTCAGCACAGGAGACACTCCTATGGATCTGGTCTCTGCACCACCATCACTCCAAGATTCCATTGACTATATGAGTTGGCCTCCTTCATCAGCTACTTCTTATATATGTAGAACTTTATATGAATTTTTTGATTATGACTTTACTTGCCTGGTTGCTGTGGCCAAGAATGTCATCAACCATGGAATCCTTGTTTTCGGAGATTCTGTGAGAAACTTGTCTTCTCCCAGAAATGTTAAAATGTCAGATTTGTAGGATGTAGAACTGGGCAGACTGAGATTCAAATTTCAAATTGGTTTGTAACAGAAAATTGAATTAAAATTAAAATTCTAACCCACTCTGTGCCACCATTACTACCTCTTAAAGTAGAGCAAAACACAAGATTGGAAGCTTTAAGTATCATGTAAATATTTATCTCATCTACTCTGCTACTAGCCTAGTTCAAAAATTCCATCTATAATGCTAGATCTATGCAACAGAGATTCCACTGGTATCTCTATGGACAACCTTTTCTCTGTAGTACATTCTCCATGCAGCTTCCTGTGTGCTTTGACAATGATTCAGTCAAAGTGGTATTTTCATAGGATGGTACCTATGATGTTTAGTGATATAGCCTGTTGGCTTGTGGAAGAACACTGGATACTACTTGTGCCATATTGAAATTGTCAAATAATGTACTTTATAGAATGTATCACAGCCTTGAAAGGTGAAATACCAATTCTCAGAACAAGGATCCTTTCCAGTGCCCATATTTCATTTTCTTCCCCAGGAGTTCTAACTAACTTCACTATGTTTTATATACACAAACAAGCTTGCTTCCTGGTTCTTAAACTTTTATACTTACCAAAACACTGGGTGGCTGTTTCCTCTAATAGGAAGTTGGATCCCAGTTGGATGATGACACCGTTCAATCATTAGGTCTCCTTTTTCTTGACCTATGATTGTCCCTTTCTCTACCACTCAAATAACCTTTTTGTAGAATGCATACGTTACTTACTAATTCATCACTTGATCACCTATTACTTTTTCCTCATGCCGTATCCACACAGATATTTTTCCTGTCTGTTCCTGGGGTTGTTAAAAAGAAAGACAAATGAAGCAGTCTTCCTGAGATTCATTTCTGACTTAACCTCATAAAGATTATGTGACTTTATGTAATTTTCTTAATTTAGTCCATTTCTCAAAGTGAATCCAATTCTAAAGTGCTTAATTTCAAATAGTATATATCATATGATGATTTCTACATAAATTATGTTATTATAATATCTACCAGTCTTCCTACTCCTAGGAAGGAAAACCACTCAGAAGTTATTTAGTAAATACGAACTAGCATATTGCTTGTTGAAAAAAAAAAACAATGTTCAGTAAGTAAAACATTCTCAGGTTGTGATAAATAGTAGTAATAATAAGTTAGTGGCTGCAAAGCTTAGTGGCACAGTGCTTGACTAACATGTGCTCGACTCTAGGTTCAACCCATACTACTGCAGTATAAAAACAATAATAACAATGATTAATAACCATATATATGTGCTCATCATTGTTATCAGCAATGATGTTGCTGTGTCTCTACCTGTGTTGAGAGTCACAATGCTCAAAATACTCAGAGAAAGAGGTCACAGAAGAATGGATGATCCTAAAGGAACTACCATGAAAGGGCATATAACCTCCTATTCCCCACAGAGAATCACACAGAACACTGAGATTGCAGAAAACAGTCTTACCTCACACAGCCCCAAGAAGAGCACACGAGAGTGGAAAGGATATGAGAACTTCTCCTTTCAACCCACTGTAGTTATACTAGCAAATCATTTATCTCTTGATCATTCAGTATCTAACTTTGAATATCTATCTCTTCATGTTGTGTGGTGTGTGTGTGTGTGTGTGTGTGTGTGTGTGTGTGTGTATGTGTGTGTGTGTGTATGAGTGTGCTGTTCAATTAAATTTTCAGGTATCATTATGTGTTTCTATAACCATACTACAATATAATTTTTACTACCTTTTACCCATTTACAGATATTTTTATACTTCAACTCTTATTTTTGTCTCTTCTTTTCCTCATGTTTACAAGTCCTACATTATTATTAATTTCTTTCATTTTTGCTACTTAATTATGTCTTTTACTACATTTGATAGTGTCTAAACTCCAAGGAAACTAACAACATTCCCAATTACTCTCCAAGCTAATATAAGCACTTTATTTTTTTTAATCTGAAAGATATTCTTCTATATTTTTGCCAACCCTGCTTCTTTCAGTCCTAAGCTTGCAAACAATGATCTGAATATGGTTCATAACATCCTTGGCTAGTTATACTCAGACAAAGTTCACTGTGTATGCTTTATTATATTTTTATAATTTAAAATAGCTTTTAAATTTTAATATATTTTCAACATATATTCCCCTTCCCAAAGTTCATTTAGATCCTTTCCTTCTCTAACCTTGTCTACTCAATTTTTTTTCCTCATTTTTTTATTAAAGATTTCCATCTCCTTCCCTCCTCTTCCCCCTTCCCTCCCCTCCCTTCCACCCATACCCCCACTCCACCCCTCTCCAAGACAAAGAGCCATCAGGGTTCCCTTCACTATGTTAAGTCCAAGGTCCTCCCAGCTCCCCCTAAGTCCAGGAAGGTGAGCAACCAAACTGACAAAGCTCACAGTGAGCCCGTCCATGCTGTAGAGTTCACGTTCATTGCCGTTGTCCTTGGTTTCTCAGTCCTCCTCCACCGTCAGCCACATTCAGAGAGTCCGGTTTGGTCCCCTGTTCCATCAGTCCCATTCCAACTGGACTTGGTGGTCTCAATTTTAAGTTCTCCCTCAAAAATCAAACAAAATCCAATACAACAACATCCTCCCAAACCATGAAAAAAATAAAATGCCACCCTAAAAGAAAAAAAACCAATAAAGTTATAGCAGAATAAAAGCACACACACACACACACACACACACGCACGCACGCACGCACGCACACACGCACGCGCACACACACACACACACAGAGTGTGGAGTTCAATATATGTTGGCCAACTATTCCTGAATATAAGGCTTGATTTGGAGTGGTTTATATACTAATCAGTGTCACTCCATTGGAGAAAGATGATTTTTCCTCTCCCAGCAGGTATAAATGATAATTCAGTTGAAAATATTTATACTAGTAACTGCTATGCTCTTATTCATTCAGTTTTTTTAGAAAAAATATTACAAGATAAAATGTTAAGTGGAGATTGTTTATTAGTTTCCTGAATAATCACACAAAAACTATATTAATTACAACACTGTTTGGCCAATAGCTTAAGTACATTCCTACCTAGCTAGCTCTTATATCTTAAATTAGCACATTTCTATTGATCTGTATCATCACAAGCTTGTTGCTTACCAGAAAATTTCTGGTGACATCTTTCTCATTAGGCAGCTACATGGCATCTCTTTGACTTCATCTATTCATCTATTGGATTATTACACTGGATGAGAGATAAAGATCTAATTTCATTCTTAACACAAAAATACCCAGTTTGACCAGGACCACTTGTTGAAAATGTTGCTTTTAATCTGATGTCTTTATGAAGTTTTGTTTAAAAGTCACATGAAAATGACCACAAAGACAGTGGCACTATTATGAGATGTGGTTTAGTTGGAGTAGGCATGGCCTTCTTCGAGGAAATCTGTCACTGTGGCGGCAGGTTTTGAAGTTTGATATATACTCAAGCCGTGCAAAGTATCTCTGACCACTTCCTGTTGCCTATAAGTCAAGATGTAGGACAGTTGTCTACTTCTCCATCATCATGCTTGCCTGTATGCCACCATGTCGCACTATGATGATAATGGACTAAACTTCCTTTATAAAAGTTGCCATGGTCATGGTGCCTCTTTATAGCAATAGAAGCCCTAACCAAAACAATGCACAAGACTTAAAAAACATCAAGCCACTCAAAAGTTAAGCATGAATAGAGGAAGGGCACATGAAAATTTACCGATAACTAAGGAGCTACTAGCATTTGATAACACCAGTTTTCTTCAATGTTGCTGCCCTAGCTAGGTTGCCTGTGCACCAGTGTATGGTCCTTGCATATATTAGAAATACTAATTGGTCTCAGTAGTTAATAAAAGAGTACATGAAATTGAAAGGGAATTATGGCAAGGTAAGAATTGGAGGGAAGAGACAGTGGGGTAGACTTGATCAAGATACATTAGAAGCATGTGTAAATTTCTCAAAAAAATTAATAGGTTGAATACTTAGATAATGTTTAGGAATGTCACAAACTACACATTTTGTCAGAATATGTTTCTGTCTTGTCCCAACAGCAGGGATAATTTCAATAAAATAGAGTTATCGTCTGCATTTAAATGACTAGGGAATTCTGGAGGTGTGGATGAAATGCTTTGGAATTTAAATGTCATTCCCAGTTCTTCCCAAGGGAGGCAGGATATCTTTATTAAAGTTGGCATCAAATAAATTGAAGTTGAAATGTAAAGCACAAATTCTACCATGAAGCAATGCAGGAAGGCAATCCCGGGCAGTTAAAAAAGACTTTGATAGCTAAACATATTCATGGACAGATAAATTGTCAGGAGGATCATTGAGTGGATTATGGGCTGGGATTCCAGATGTATAGTGAGTTAAGACCAGAGACTGTGACATTGTGGGGGCCTGAATTTATCATGAAATTCTAATTGAGATTGGCATTTTTGTTTTGGGCAACAGAAGAAAAATATCACCCCTTGGGACACTTTTCTGATATCTATAATTAATACTGCTTTAGGGATGTATCTGAAAGAAAGATATAAAAGGAATGGGCTTCAACTGATGTAGAACAGAGCTTTAATTTGGTTGCCCTGAGACGTGGTTTCAGAGAAAGGGAGAAATTCAAAAGCACATTGATACATCTATTTTGGAAGATAGAATTTTTATGTGGGTCACATGTATAGAAAAACCAAAGTTAGAAATAGCTCAGTTGTGAAGAAATGTGAATAAAAAGATGTCACTTTTGACTTGTGGTAAAATGACTTAGAAGCATTTAATTTGTTAACTATAAATGGATGGTTTAGATACAGTTATACAAGGTTTTCAAGTAAGCTATCACTTCAGTTTGGTGAGGACACTCCCAGTATTTCCTTTAAATTAACACCTGTATTGACTAATAATATCACTCCCCTTTACTCATGAAAGTATTCCCTGTCCTGAATATAAATGAGGTAAACACAAAACTAACTAATTTAGAAATGTCTTCTTCAAATGTATAATCTCATGTATAAGAAAAATGTACAAACAAGTGTAGGAGAATGACATATTTGTTCAGAAAATGCAACAATAATGAAAGAAAAGTCTTAAACTTTTTAATTTGAGTCACTTTGAATTCCTATAATTTTTACTAGAACTTGTTATGAAATATCCTTGAACATTGTTGGTCTTCCATAAAGAATTGTGTGACATATTAGACATCCTTAGGATCCTCACAAATCCTATGCGAGACAGATGCAATCTCCCCTACTTCCAGAGAAAACACCCAGTTACTGAAAGGTTAATTAGTGTGTCCCATAGAAACAGAACTTGAGCATCCCAATCTTGATATCAAAGATTGTATTCTTTACCCTCTTCTGCTTTAGAAGATGATGCAGACATGGGCAGGGGTGGGTTGGCTGGTTGGGTGTGTACACCAATCTGGACCTTTCATGGACCTGTCCACCATCCTGGTGCTTCAGGAAAGAAGTCCGTTTCCAGGGGAAATGTCTGCTGCTGAGAAAGTATGGGTGAACCCTGCTCAGTTTGCTCTTCTCAGCCAGCTCAACATTCTAGGTGATCCAGGTGGATGTTACAATCAACAGTGTCCAAAGTAACATTCAGGTCATGCAAAATTAAAATACTCAAACTGTCAGATGACAGCTACATTAATAAAACATTAAAAAGAAAATCCCCGGCAACTGCTGATTTGCCTTACAGTGATATAATGCAAAGCTGGATTCCTGTTTCTCTGGGAGATGTCGCCCTTCCTGAGGACAACTTGTTACTGTCGACTGAGAATGATCTGGTGACGAGGCACATTTAGCACCTGATCAAATGGCAGCACATCAGAGAGCCATTTCAATCCTGAGACCTAATTGCACTCTCCAAAAATGAAGAAGGAAAAGCATTCACTGAGCACTCGTTGCTACTGACTCCAAGGAGCACTAAACAATGTTATATGCCCAGAAACACTGAGAGCACAAGCCCTGACCACGACATGCTTATGACCCAGAGGATTCCTAAAGTTAGTGCAAAGGGTACTGATTAATATAAAGAGTCGGGATACAATCTATGACAGAGGCTGGGAACGTGGATTAGAAGTAATGAGTTACTGCTCTGGCAGATTAATGGAGTTGGCTTTCTAGCACCCGTGTCAAGTGGCTCACATCTGTAAAACCACACAAGACATTTGGCACCCTTTACTTGCCTCTGTCAGACACACAAACACTAAAAATAAAATAACTTGGAGTAGACTAAATACAATCTCTGTCATTTAGACTTTTGCATTTCCTTTATCATAAGGACATTTATTTAAGCTATGTACATAGCAGCATTATTTGTAATAACCAGAACCTGAAAACACCCTATATACCACTCAGCTGACTAATGGATAAAGAAAATGTTGGTACATTTACATAATGGAGTGTTACTCAGCAATAAAAAACAATGACATTTTGAAATTTGCAAGCAAATGGATAGAACTAGAAAAAAATATCCTGAGTGAGGTAACCCAGACCCAGAAAGATGAACATGGTATGTACTCACTCATAAGTAGATACTAGCTATAAACAAAAGATATTGAGCCTATCGTTCATGATCCTAGAGAAGCTAAGTAACAAGGTGAACCCTAAGAAAAACATATTTAGATACACGTAGAAAGATACCTGACAAAATTGGAAGGATGGGGGTAGGGGGAGAAGGGAGGGTGGAAGGAGAAGAGTAGGGGAGAAGAGGAGGAGCCAGGAGAACTTGAGGGACCAGGATAGTCAATATGGAGAAAGTACTGAGATGAGAGCAAGGAAAGAGATATTTTGGTTGTGGGAGCCATTGTGGGACGCTAGCAAGAAACCTGGCACTAGAGAAATTCCCAGGAATCCACGAGAATGACCCCAGCTAAGACCCTAATCAATAGAGGAGAGGGTGCCTGAATTGGCCTTGCCCTGTAGCCAAATTGATGAGTATCCTAAATGTTACCATAGACCCTTTATCCAATAACTGATGGAAACAGAGGCAGAGACCCATGGCAGAACACTGGACTGAGCTTCCAAAGTCCAGTTGAAGAGTGGGAGGAGTGAGAATATGAGCAAAGAGGTCAAGACCATGATGGAGACACCCACTGAAGCAGTTTACCTGAACTAATGAAAGCTCACTAACTCTAGTGAGACAGAGAAGGAAACAGCATAGGACCAAACTAGACCTTCTAAATGTGGATAAGAATTGCATAACTGGGGTAGACTGGAAGGGCCACTGTTAGTGGTACCAGGATTTATCCCTATTACTTGTACTGGCTTTTTGGGAACCCATTCTCTTTGGATGAATACCTTATTCAGCGTAAATATAGTAGGGAGGGCCTTGGACCTTCCCCAAAGCAATGTGTCTTATCCTCTCTGAGGAGTGAATATGGAGGGTAGGGTGGGGGATGGGTGAGGCATGAAGAAGGGGGGGGGAGTGGGAACTGGGATAGGTATGTAAAATGAAAAAAAAAAAGATAGCTTGTTTTCTATCTTAAAAAATAAAATAAAGAAAACAAAAGAAAAAAAACATGCCAATTTCTTAAAATACCTGAAAGGAAATTTTAGTCTGTAAGATAAAAACATCCAACATGGCAATTTAAAAGAGACAAAAAAATTATTTGTGATTACACCCAAGGATCAGTAGCTGTAATAAACAGATGAACTTATTGTTATGTATTTGTAGCACTAATTATAAAACACCATCATTGTTCTCTAAAAATTTGTGATAGACACATTTGGACTTGGCAAGTAAGCAAATAATGAGACTTGTACTTTATTGGAAAACTCTTTCCTTTTTCCCTGTTTACTTCACTGAAGTTTAATTTCTTTGTTGCTGCCCACTTTGAACCATGAAGAGACAAGCAAAGGACATGGGTGATGCTGGATCAATCTTTAGCTACATGAAATTCCAATTCCCCTTGTTTCTGGTCCCCCAAAAAGGACATTGAACACTTATTCAACAGATTACTAGAGGCTCCTTTGATGAGTGATAGATTAGTAAATCCTAGTATATAATTAAACATATCCTAAGAAGATTTCTTGGTTTGGATTCCATATTCTGAAACTCTTCCTTTATTATGACTGGTCCACAAGAATCAATATGGCCTCCTTGTTCTACATTGTCTTGTTTTTTGTTTGCTTTTGCCTTTTAAAACCTGATCTCAGGTAGCCCAAAATGAACCTTTAACTTAATATGCTGTCAAAGCTGACCTTGGACTCTTGAGCATCTCAACTGTACCTCTCAAATTATAAGATTACAGGTGTGTAACTCCATGACTACATTTCTATAAGATGACTGTTACATCATCTCTATAACTAACATCAGAATAACATTGTGGCTAACTTATCTTTGAATAACTGAGGAAAATTCATAGTAATGGGGGAAATGAATTCACATCTAAATAAGGCTTTAACTTCATGATGAGCAGGTTCTGTGGGACTGATGGTCTAGGGTTGACAACTGAGTTGTTCTTCACCAAAGACCAGTTAGTCTGGTGAATAAACATGTGCTGTTGTGAGTCCTGTGCACTGCTGATAGCACAGATGACTTTAGGATGAACTACAGTGAATTATCAGTCAATTGTTGGTTCCTAGGGAGCCAGCAATTTACATCTACATCATTCATAAAGTTTTTATTCTCTTACAGATTAAAATAAAGGTCCTTATCTGATATATGAATGATTTAATCATTCTTTGTATCTAAATCACCTCCACATACAACTTTTATTAAAGTGAGAAAACTCTAAGTCAAGTTTCTGCACTGCCTGTACAATTAAACTATAGTGAACATTGTTCCTTGCATATGTGGCTCTCCCATCCCTAAAAGCTACTTTACCAGACTTCATCTCATGAATGTATTTCCCTGAGTCACTGAGCATTCTCTAGTCAACTAAGTCAAGATTGTGCCAACTCTTTATGCACAGTGCCAGATACCATCCTAGTTTTCATAAAACCATAAACATGTTCACAAACAGATATGAAAGAAGAACAAAAAAAAAAAGTACTCATACAGAGATGGATTCAGTCCAAATCCAAACTACTTCAGCATCACACAGCATCTTTTATCTTGAAACAAAGAATAATTTTTGGTTGTTTTAATTAAACATAGCTCTAAAATTAGCTGATGATAAGTACTTGGAATCAATATCTGTCCCTAGACTTGAGATGTGAGAGATGAGGTGAGATTCTGGCAAATCTTGGAGTAAATATGACTTATTTTGCCTTTGAGATAAATGTGGATGATCTGCCAATGGAGGGATCACTGTGGCCATTTTAAGGGATACCTTCTAAAATAATTGACCATTCTTTCTAATTCGACATTTTATAATTATCTTTCCCTTGAATCTGAGCTGTGTAACAGTTTTATCAATACAACATCATAGAAATATTGCTGTTCCATCCCTCAGGTGAAGAACTCTGAGGGTGTTTCCACAATGAAGTTGACTCCTGTGTTCTAAAGTTGGTCTTGAAGGGAGACCTCAATGAGAGACCAGAACAAGGAGATCCCAAAAACAGCCTCAGGTGACAATGAAACTTGAATCAAAATCAACCATCAAGCACATGAGTAAGACTACTGTCTGATGGAGGAGAGTTATCTGTCTATGTTTCTTTCATTGGTTAATTAATAAAGAAAACTGCCTTGGCCCTTTAAGAGACAAAAAATTAGGTAGGTGGAGTAGACAGAACAGAATTGTGGGAACAAGGAAGTAGAGTTGGAGAGACTCTTCAGTCAGTCCCCATAGGGAGACTCCATGCTGCTCCTCTCCGAGATGGACGCAGGTTAAGATCTCTCCTGGTAAGCCACACCTCGTGGTGCTACCCAGATTACTAAATATGGGTTAAAGGAAGATGTGAGAATTAGCCAATAAGAGGCTACAGATAATGGGTCAGGCAGTGTTTAAAAGAATACAGTTTTTCTGTAATTATTTTGGGTAAAGCTAGCCAGGTGGCGGGTGGCGGGACGCAGCCCCGCCACTTCCTTCTACAGATTGGCGCTCCAACGTGGTGACTAAATCCACTCAGGTTTTTAACCTGAGAGGGCTTTAAATAAAGGAGAGAGAGTTTAACACAGCTTTCTGCTGTTTGCCTGGACGTGCCGTAGAGAGATTTTCTGTTTCTGCAATAGCGGCAGAGAAAAAGCTGAGTCATTTTAAAACGTGGCTTCCTGGTGCTGTGCTGCCAGTGCAAATTCTGGCTATAAACCATTTCAGTGGCTTTTATGGACTGGATGTTTGTGTGCCTGCTTGGGATCGGGGAAAAAAAGTACTCTGAGACCATGCCAATGGCTCACTGCTCCCCGCCTGCACCTGGGCAGATGGCGGAATCAGGCTTAGGCGAGCGGGAGAGCATGGCGGATTTCTGCCGATGTTTCCAGGCTGCGTGGTACTCTGCGCGTCAGATTCGGCTGTGACTTGGATTAAAAGAGTTTCTGTGCTGCACGCTCAGTATCAAAATTAAACTGCTGAGTGCAGCTCCAATGTGGACTGCTGTGTACCTGTAACTGTGTGCAGCTCAGGGACACCAAATGACTGAGGCAGTAGCAGCTCTGGCTCTGCTCCACCATGCTGAATTGTGCTGAGCTCAGACAGGTCTATCGCAATTACCATAATAACAGCGCAGTAAGGTTTAGACTTGGCTGTAAACAGGCGGTACCGTATTACCTCCACCTGGCGCAACTTAAGTTTTTAAGAAGTGGTTAACCTTTTAAGAAGTGCTCCTGGATATTAAAAAAATTACAGATTCACAATAGGACAGATTCAGACATAAAAGACTTTTAAATGAGTCACAGTGTTGGATGAATGTATGTAGGCTTGAGAGAGAGAAGAAGAAAATATAAAAAAATAAAGTTAATGCCTAAAAAAGGCTAAAGTCTTTAAAGAGACAGAATAAAGTAAAGTGATAGAATGAAAATAAGCCGCATAAAAATGGAAAATTCACAGAGAGTCTGGATTATGTATTTTGTTGTGTTTTCTTTGAAATTTTTGACTATAAAGGAGCTAAGTACAGAGAGACATTTCATTATATGGGCTGCCAGGCTAGACCAGAATGGACATTTTAATGGTATGACTTCAGGATTTGGATCTAAGAACATGATGCTTTGGAAAAGAGTTTCTTCTTTTGTTTTCACAGAGGACGAGACTCTGTGGATTGCTTCTATCCCAATATGGTATGATAGACCACGCCCTCCTGAAAGGTTGCTGTGAACATCTTCAAAAAATTACTTCACTCAACTGCCAACTGAGAGGAACCTAGCACACAGGTTACACCATGAAAGACCTAAATAACAGCGCCCCCATTCAGCAGGAAGCAGTTTGGAGAGAAAAAACTGCGCCCATTTTCCCAAATATTGCTTATAATTGTTCTTTTACATTTAAAGGGGGAGATGATATAGATATGAATTTGCATTGGTATAGATTTTAAGGTCAATTTTGTTATATGTATATGTATTTCTGATCTTGATTAAGCTATTGTGATTGTAGTTCATTTTAAAAACTGTAATGTATAATTAGGAAATATAGGTTGTTAAGGGATAATCATTGATAATAGTTAAGCTTGTAGTCATGTTATTAGATTTTCTAGATATGTAGATATATTTCAGTTAGATAGACATTCTTCATATCTTTCAAAGACTGCAGAATATGGCATTTAATGTTTTAATAACTTAGGGTTTTTCATGACAATGAGACACGTCTGCTCCTGGCAGCACCAATCTACTTTGAGAGGAAGATGGGCATTGAAGAGGCTACTTATGGAGTTTGTTAGCCATTTGGGCAAGAAACTGCTCTTGCCTGGACTGTTGCATAAACTGGACACAAGGAACCCACAGAAAGAGGACTGCTGAACTTGCCTAAAGGTGAGATGGTCTTTTGGGGTTCCTGATTCATTAAAGAGTCTGCGAGACGTTCTGCAGGACACAGCAGAAAGTGACTGAACTGTCTTTGGAATTTCCTGCTTCATGAAAAAGTCTGCTGGACACTATGGGCCTGAAGGCTGAAGATGGATGCCCCAATGGTACAGAGGAACTTTGGGTGACTGTCTAGGCAGCGAGTTGTCTCTGTCATTTCTAGAGTTTGAAAGTTACAAATGACTTGTTTACTTAGGTAATATTGTATCCTTCTGGAGTCTTTGATGGAGTTGAAGAATAAATAGATAGTTATAGATTTCCTTAGTTATGATAAAAGATAAAATAGATTTAAATATTGTAACTGTAATACTTGCTTGATAACTGTTTTGTTATATGTAATTTTGCTATGTTAAAGTTGAAGCCTTTCTTTTTTGTTTAAACAGAAAAAGGGGAAATGATGGAGGAGAGTTATCTGTCTATGTTTCTTTCATTGGTTAATTAATAAAGAAAACTGCCTTGGCCCTTTAAGAGACAAAAAATTAGGTAGGTGGAGTAGACAGAACAGAATTGTGGGAACAAGGAAGTAGAGTTGGAGAGACTCTTCAGTCAGTCCCCATAGGGAGACTCCATGCTGCTCCTCTCCAAGATGGACGCAGGTTAAGATCTCTCCTGGTAAGCCACACCTCGTGGTGCTACCCAGATTACTAAATATGGGTTAAAGGAAGATGTGAGAATTAGCCAATAAGAGGCTACAGATAATGGGCCAGGCAGTGTTTAAAAGAATACAGTTTCCGTGTAATTATTTCGGGTGTAAAGTTAGCCGGCAGCCGGGTGGCAGGACGCAGCTCCGCCACTTCCTTCTACAACTGTCTGATTATTTAAATCTATGTTTTTTTATTTTAGTATTCCCATATTAAATTAAAAGTATTGTAGAGACTATATAATTCCTGTTTTCTGTTCCTTGTCTGAATTCTTAGGTCACAGGAATTATGAGATATTGATAAGTTGAAGTTTTTCACCTGTGAGTCTTAAGGCTCTTCATTATACAAAATTCGATATGAAGTCCTTAAGGTTAATTGTTAGAATACAGTCAAGGAAATGATGCATGGTGAACAGTACCTTGGGGAATGGTGAGATAGTCTCCAGGAAAAAAAGTGCAGAGGGCCTTTTACCTCAGGTACATTTTGTTACCTGGATTGTTCTTGGATGTGATTTAGTGCCTCCTGTGACAAACATGTACATTCAGTTCTTAAAACTTGTTTATTCCTGTTGGTTGTCAGAACACAGCTATAGAACCCAATCAGATGAAAGGATATGCTCAGTGCTGTCCTCAGTGTATCCTGAATCTGGATATGGCCTTCTGCCTTGCTGTCATGCTTTCCCAGATATAATCTATAGCACCTGCCAGGCAATCATATTTAAATTCTTCTATCCTGAGAAAGTTCTGGGAGATGGTCCTCTATTAATAGTTAGTATATGCTTAGATATGCTCAGTGGTGTTTATTTTTCTGATCATGTTTTTCTGAACTCCAACAACCTCCTGGGATCATTGCTTTCTTTTTTACAATTCAGGGATAAAAGTATGTACACTGAAACTCAAGTACAGTTGTCTACACAATTAGACTGCATTATGACTCATTCTTCTTTTTCAGTGTTCACTCTATCTTTAATAGATTCTTATTTTATAATCGCTGAATGTTTTTTTCTCATATTTTTATTAAAAATTTCCATCTCCTCCCCTCCTTCCCCTTCCCTCCCCTCCCCTCCACCCATACTCCCACTCCCTCCCTCTCCAGGCCAAAGAGCCATCAGGGTTCCCTACACTATGTTAAGTCCAAGGTCCTCCCAACTCCCCACAGGTCCAGGAAGATGAGCCACCAAACTGACAAGGCTCACACAGAGCCCGTCCATGATGTAGAATCAAAACCTATCGCCATTGTCCTTGGCTTCTCAGTCAGCCTCCACTGTCAGCCACATTCAGAGTCCGGTTTGATCACATGTTCCATCAGTTCCATTCCAACTGGTCTTGGTGATCTCCTTTTAGTTCTGTCCCACTGTCTGCATGGGTGAACGCACCCCTCACGGTCCTGACTTCCTTGCTCATGTTCTCCCTCCTTCTGCTCCTCATCAGGACCTTGGGAGCTCAATCTGGTGACTCATTCTTTAAGGTCTTCAAATTCCAGGTTTCAGAGACAGATCTGCATAGGTCCATGAAAGTCAATAGTTATTTCACTTATCAACCAAAAGAAGAAAATTCCATTATGTCCACTATTTCTTTCTCAATTCTTCGAAAGGTTTTTCTTCATTTTCCAAGTTCCTACTTTCTGTCCCACCCCAAATCTTTGAAGAGGCCACCTTATTCTCTGTACATGAACTATGAACGGGTCTTATTAATACTACTAGGGAAGAAAAGTAATTAAGAGTTTTACTCAGCTACCAATTCTCTGATCAATAACTGAACTGGCAATATATACGCACTGGTACAAAAATATAGAGAATATTATGGGTATCCAATCACTTTCTGATTGCATGGAAGGCCTCATCCACAAACAAAACTTATGCCTGTTGTTGTCAATGGGGGAAAAAGAATTTCTTGTGTATCCCCGTCATATGATTAGGAAAAGTAATACACAAAAATATACCTGTTCTAAAATTCAAACTCTGTCCTAAAATTCTCCTCCCTGTACTTGTAATGTCATCAAGAAAAGGAATAAGCAATGCGTCTGCCACTGGGAGCAGCTTCTGCTCTAGCTACTGTAGAGAGTGAAGTTATACTGAATAAACCCCATCTACTTAGAGAACATGGTGGTAGTACTAGACAATGAGTTCACTGTTAAATAGCACATAGGGAAAAGCATAAAACAAAAGAAAGGGAGATTTATAGACCCGTTTCTCTGGAATAGGGCATACTTTATATTGTGGACATTTTATTCATCATTTATTTTCCTTTTGTTTTTTATTTTTCCCCTTTAGGTCATCCTTATGGATAGATGCATTTCCTAGTATATTTCTAGAATTCATTGTCCATCCCTTTCTCCTCTTCCTCTTTCAAGTATGATATCTCAGGGCTTTCCAGTGGTACTGCAAACTTATACAGCCACTATAGAAATCAATATGGTGGTTCTTCACAAAACAGGGAATTGATCAACCTCAAAACCCAGCTATAACATTTCCTGATTACATACCCAAAGGACACACCATCATACCATAAGAAAACTTGCTCAATTATGTCCATAATAGTTTAAATCATAACAGTCACTAACTGGAAACAATCTATATTTCCTTCAAATGAAGTCCTCAGTCTGGTATACTTGAAAGAGCTAAACCACCTACATAGTAGAGGATTACACAGATTAAAGGAAGAGTCAATGACAGCTTTCCACTAGAGCCTCATTTCTGTGACATTGACCAAATTACCAAAACACTATGGTTTTTGGTTTTTACCAAATGGGCTACCTTTAATAACCACACTTGCTATAGTCTTTTGCTGGTTCCACAGGAAGTACAAGAATTATTATGTTCTAATTGGCAGTTGCAAAGAAGCCTCCTTAGGAAACTTCCTTTTGAGGGAAGCTTTAAAATTCCATTAGTAGCAATGACAGTACTACAACCACAAGGACGTACAGTTCATCTGATCCAGTGTAATTGATGAGAGAGAGAGTGAAAAAGAGAGAGAGAGAAAACACATTAGGTGAATGATTGATAGTGGGACCTTTCTAATTACATCAGCCTTTTCCAGGGGAGATAGGTCAAGGGAATTATAGATCCACAGCTAAAGTTTAAGAGTTTTTGACAAATAACTATAATTTAAAATACCATTATTAAAAGATAAGACAGATGTGAACAACTTGTTTCATTTTATGTGCTGGAGTCAGGCAGGGGCAAGAGTACACTCTACTGCCATAATAGAAGCAAGTGTGATGACTATGGTGACATAGTATGGGAGCGATAGCATTTGATGATAGAAAATTATAGCAATAATGCCAATATCCTCAACTAAATAAGGAGAAAAGTGTGCTTCCTCTTACCTTCCATCTTCTATCAAGTATTTATTTCAAATGATGATCTGTTTTCCTTTTGTAAACATAATTCATCATCCTTAAAGAAGTTTTGAATAAAATAATAAAATTGCATTTATAATCAATTGCTCAGAGAGCTTCTGAGAAAGCTCCATTGCCTCTCTCTATAAATTGTTTTAGAGTTGAGAGCCATAGAACCTGTTGTAGCTTAATTTGATTTCTACTTGTTATCAGCATGCATTTTGAAATGTCATTAAATATTCTTTATACATTTTTCTCTGCTTCCACACATGCTCCTATTGTGACATTTGAACACTTTAAGCCTGTTGTTAGGTTAAACAAAAGGATAAAATAAGTCAAGCAAATAAATTTTCTGAGATTTCCATGAAGGGTATCATTTGTTTACCATTTAAAATTAGTGTCTGAGAAGTTAGCCTTGCTGGAAAGACTCAGGAGTGCCAAAGCCTTTCCAAAGCTGTGCTGTCTTCTTCATCTCCTCATAAGCACAAATTAATGTCACAGCAAAAGTCCTTTGTGTTCAAGATGTAAAGTTTACAAAAAAAACCACCCACATAACACATCTTCAAAGTCCTAGATAAACTAAGCACAAAACAATTACTAACTGGTGAAGGCATTCTTAGGTTTATAAAGATTCGTCTTTCAATTCATTTGCCTTCATTACGATTTCTGTTTTAACTCATGTCACTCATTGTGTTGCATCTCTCGTTGAAGGTCTTCCTGAGTGGTGAACAGTTGACTCTATCCACACAATTAGGGAGTATATGGCATCCTTGGTTAGGTCTCTTCTTGAACAAAATGCTTTACAGAAGCCACAGTATGAGAAGATGGATTTTACAATGGTTTGAGAATCTGTAATATAACATAGTGTGAAAGGTTTAGTGGAGTTCTTGCCATGGCAGTGTGAGGCTACGAAATTGCGTGTCTTAGTAGACTGAGAGGCAGAGAAAGCTCTGATGGACAGCAAAGGTGGTGAAGATCACATTGAAGGCCTGTCTCCACAGTCTTCATCTGTTAGTAAGGTCACATTGTCAAATACTCCACAAACTCCAAAGATTGTGTCACCACCAAAGACCAAGTGTTTGACTAAATGAGCCCATTTAACATTACACATTCAAAACATAACACTCTTCTTATTTCAGTTGGCATTGTTTCTGTTATTGTTCCAGTATGTATATGTGTGTTTGGCTGTTCAGTCTTGGAATATAGCAAAAGTTGATTCCTGGATTATGCACTTTTGTTGACACATCTAACAATTACATAAATAATAGCTAGTTTATATCAAATGTTTTGCTCTACATTAGTTTGGCTCAGTAGCCACGAAGCAGACCTGTACCTCAATTATATCTTATGAGTTATAAACATGTTATAAGGTGATGGAAACTAGGATGATTTATGAAAAAAATTTAGTGTGATAAATGATTGTCCTAAGGATAAATTGTCTAATTCTCTCACTAAAAAATTTCAAAAATATGAAGAGGGTAAATCTTAGTATTTTCTCTAAAAAAGTGTATACTGTATATGCTCTGCCATTTCATCCTCTTGACACCACATGATCACATCTTCAGAAAATGGAAGACTTCCCAGAGACTGGGAGAATTATAAGACCTATTCACACATTGACCAGGCCAATGATCAAGAGCCCTCCCATTCTCTGAAGATTCAGGTCCCACGCTAATGCATTTCTCTTGCCTTTCTTTAACCCAATGTATAGTCTCCTGGATCTGGCTTCCTATCAACTCTATTCCAGTTCTTTTGATTTGTATGGACTTGACAATGTGACCACCAAATAGAAAATTCCTTTTCTCCACAGTGCATACTTCCTTCCTTTGTAGGGAGGTCCCAGCACCTATTTCCACAGTAGAAAACATCTTCTATGCTCAGGTCTTGTCTCCCTCCTGCACCAAAACTCTCAGCATAATGGAAAATCACAGTAGCTTAATCTCCCATGATGCATGGCATCTGTCTCCAAGCACAAATCACCCAGGGTAATTAAAACATAACGAAATAGTATAGTCTTCTGGGACTTAATGGGGGTCTTTCCTGCAGTTTTTACCTCCTACATTAATTCTCTAATTAGACAGCTACACTTCATCTTTCCACAAGCTCAGTTCAATGTGCTAAACCGAATTGATTATTTTTAATATATTGTTTCTATGACTGCAGCAGTAGCTATGAATGAAGTGAACAAACAAATAGGAAAAGGGATAAAATTCTTATCTTACAAAATAATATTGCATTTTCCATAAGAATAGCAGTCTCTACCCCTAGATAACATCTACATCATTTCCAGTATTTTTTACACATCGCTGACCTGGGTTTGAGCAGCAGTAACTCTGGCAATGCCTTGCCTGGCCACCTGTGAGCTAACCTGTTCTCTCAGTACTATTCTGAGTCCTAAGGAAAAGCAAGCTTGCCAAACAGGCATTAACCCTTCCCTCTAGAACTGAAGGACTGACTGGCGAGGTGAACAGAAAATTGCCGGCAAACATGTTAAGTTTGTAGTCTATACAACCTGATAGAAACAAACTGTGGCCAAGGCAAGCGGTTCAGTTCCTAACAGTAATTGGAGTGATCCTGAACCTAAGTAAAAGATGGAATTTGAGCAAGGATATGAAAACAACAAATATGTGTGTTTCATTCACAGGGAAGTAGGGACGTGAGGTTCTGGCAGAACAAAAGACCTAGAACAAAGCTCTGGGAGTAACCTTGACTTCACTCATACCGTCTCTGATTTGTGATACAGTGTGTGTTGAAGACTTTGGAATCCATTTTTTTTTTTTTCGAGACAGGGTTTCCCTGTAGTTTCTAGAGCCTGTCCTGGAACTAGCTCTTGTAGACCAGGCTGGCCTCGAACTCAGAGATCCTCCTGCCTCTGCCTCCCGAGTGCTGGGATTAAAGGCGTGCGCCACCACCGCCCGGCTGGAATCCATTTTGTGTGAAATAAGTAATAACTATGGTTGCTGAGGGAAGAACTGATACAAGCCGAACTACGACGAGCTAGATAATGTTGAAATGAAGACTCATTGACACTCTCTGAAACCATATGTTGAAGCCCTTCTATCCCAGTGCCATTGCAGTTTACAGTGGAATACTTAAGAAGTAACTGAATATTATAATGAGTTTATGAGGATCAGCCCTGGAAGTGAGGCTGGTAGTTTCAAAAGACAACCAACATTTAGAATAGAGCTAGTGTTATCAGTCTGCCCTGTGAATTCATGGCAAGAAGTCATCCGTAGACTGGAGAGATGGCTTAGTGCTTAGGAGCACTGGCTGCTTTTCCAGGGTACTGCTGCTTAATTCCCAGCACCCACGTAGAAGCTCACACTGTCTTTACCGCCAGTTCCAGGGGATCTGGCACACATAGCAAGAAGTCAGCTGCATTTGAACAGCAGAAGGCCCTGAAGGCTGGGTTGGTCAACACTTTGACTGTGAGTTTCTGGTCTTCCAGACCTTCTGTCTAGTTAAGGCTATCCTTATGAGGCTATTTTATGGTAGTCTTAGGTGAACAAGGCAGAGACCTTAGTTGAAGAGGTCTATAGTCAAATATAGGTTTTCTTGTGAGGACAGCAGCACCTACATTTTAGAATGTAGTTAGCAAAGGTTGTCAGAGGTGGGATATTCATGGGGACCACCAATAAGTGGCAGAAGTTAAGTCCTAACTGTCATAGAAACCCTATCACCTTTGTAAAAAATAATTTCTGTTTGTGCCCCAGCCATCTCTGCCCATGCTTCCTGCTCCCACTAGAAGTTTCTTTTAAACTTAGGAAGAACTTGATTTTTGTCGTTCAGTCTTCAACATTCTAAACATCCAGTTAGTCCTGAGAGTTTTTCCCTAGACTAAGCATATCATCGTCCCCTTACTTTTTTGTTTTATAATTTTTTTTTTTTTTTTTTTTTTTTTTGGTTTTTCGAGACAGGGTTTCTCTGTAGCTTTGGAGCCTGTCCTGGAACTAGCTCTTGTAGACCAGGCTGGTCTCGAACTCACAGAGTGTTTTATAATTCTTAACTCCATCTCTCATCCTCATTAATTTATGTAGGCACAGACTGCTCTTTTGGTTCCCAGCCACCCAGACCTGAATAACCACACAGACACTATAATAATTACAACACTCTTTGGCCCATTGGCTCAGGCTTCTTATTAACTAACTCTTACATCTTTAATTAACCCACTTATTAATCTGTGTGTTGCCTCATTCAGCAGCTACATTGTGTCTCCTTGACTCTGCCTACTCTCTCTCCCTCTCATCTATGTATATATTTCCTGCATGGCTTTACTCTGCCTGAAACAGTTTCTTTATTAACCAATGATAATAAAACATATTCATAGTATACAGAGGGGAAACCCACATCAAATTCAGTTATGCATTTATCTTCTGTCCACTATAAAAAAACAGAAGTTAAGCTATAGTAACTTATAATATTATGAACTCTTGATATTTTGCCATGTTAAAAATATTTATAGAAAGAGAAAAAATAGTTATTTAAAACATCTAAAAATTACATCAAAAGAACTACTTTTATAAGTAAAATAAAAATGAATATTTACTATCTACAGATGCTAAGGTTCAAGCCCTTTTAGTTACATGTGTGTCATCACAATCGGTCATACAATGTACTTACAGAGTCTTCTACCATCTCCCTAGCCTGCCAAATGGAAGCCCTAACTCCCACTGTGTTGGGAGCATTATTTATCTCTAGCTACTAATAAAGCTTATAATTCTTAACATAGTAGTTTTCTCAGTAGATTAAATTCCTAAGGTACAGTTCATAATTTCAAATTTCACAATCAAATGAACTAGAATGGAATTCAGTACACATACATATATACACACAGACACAATAACAATTTTATATGTAGGAGAAATTAAGTTGCAATGGTTCTAGTTACAAAGAGTATGCAAATGTGGATCGTTCACACTGCCTCATGAATTCAGGATCTCTGCCCTTTAGCATTGCTCAATGGGTGAGGAAACTAGAGTTCAACAGGTACAGTTGCTCACCTAGGGAGTCCTGGAAAGAATGCATAGTAGAGTACGCTTGAGACCTGGCCATTTGTCTTAACGGACCAGGGAGTGGAGCAAAGAGACACCAGCCTCCTCCTTAAGTAGCAGGCACTGATTTTCTGTTACATAGGTGTGGAATCCATTAGGAAGGGTCAGCAGGCTCCCATTCATGTTCTCTCTACCAAGTAAGCATCCCTAGTTATACCTGAGCTCCATTGTTGAGTATCTCTAAAAGCCATGGGCTCTAGAATTCACAGCTATGTTCACAATGAAAAAAATCACCAAAAGTATAGGAGGAATGAATTCAACAAGCTCAGTATAACACTGGAAGAATGAATCAAATGCATTTCATCTTTAGAGGACTCCACTAAAAATATCTGGTATCCTCGGTGAAATCATGCATTTAAAAATAAGAACATGGGGTTGGCAAGAAAGCTCAGTGAGTAAAAAGATTTGCTCAAAGCCTGGAAATCTGAGTCCAGTCGCTGGACCCACACAGTGGAAAGAGAAAATAGACACCTGTGAGGTGGACATTTTCTTGCACACATGCAAGTGCCCATACATACAAACACACATAAATGAACAAATAAATTTAATGACTATTTTTTAAAATGAAACCATGGAGAAAATAGGCAATTGTTTGTTTGAGTGGATATATTAATATATCTGTGTCATGTATTTATTTATGACTTCATTATAATATAGTAACTTTATTAAGGAGAGAGGGAGAGAGGGAGGAGTGTGTGTGTGTGTGTGTGAGAGAGAGAGAGAGAGAGAGAGAGAGAGAGAGAGAGAAAGAGACGGAGAGAGAGTAAATAAAATCAGAACCTTGATATACTTCCTCTGCCTGCACCAAGGTGCCAGTCCTTCTACTTTCAAAGATTGTCCACCACTCTCTGAAAGATATATGTAGATTTAAAACCATTGGATTGGCAGGAGGGCAAGCTAAGTCCTTCTTTAAACAGACTAAAGTGACGGTAAGGAGACAGACACGCGCAAAAAATGTCAAATGTCCCCATTGAAAGAGAGATCTCACTTCTCTTATTTGATTATTATGATAATACTGACAGCTACAATAAGCCTTGCTACAGATGTGATGCTTGCTGTTCAATAAAAATCAAATAAGGCAGAACAGATCTTGACACTGCCACCCTGTTTAATGGAAACAGCACGTAGGAATACACAGAGATGATACCATGTTGGTCTGGATAAGGAACTGTAAATGTAGAAAGTCAAGTAACATATTGAGATCAATGCTAGACCTTAAGTGGACCTGAGTGACCAGAAGTAGCAGGGCATCTGGGATGCTTCTTTTCATACCTAGTGTCAGCAATTTTATATGAGTTCAGTAAGCAGTGTTAAATGTAGGCTTCATGCATGCTAGGCCTACCTAGTGACCTACCATAGACATATAACCAAGCCTATTTAAAAAGGTGGGTTTTTTTGTTTGTTTGTTTAAGACAGTGTCTCACTGTATATCTCAAACTTCCTTTAAACTCAATCAATAATCCTTCTGCTAAAGGCACTCTGCATAGACTACATATGTGCACTTCCACATACCTTCAAAGAGGGTCAACATGCACAGAATCGGGATGTACTCAAAGCTACTGTGGCGGGATAACATTTACTAACACATTCTTTTAAATGGAAGTCTATGAAAATGAACACAGAAAATGCTGAAGGCCTGGCTTCTGTAAACAATGACTAAACAACCCAGAGTTTATTAGATGTGCACCCTGCTTCTTCTTCCTGCACGTAAAAGACACCAGTTTGCAATCTGCCACTTCTGGACTTTTGAGATAACTTTGCCATCACTATCATCTCAGAATTCAAAACCGTTTTTCCAGAAATATGCAAATGAAGCATCACAGATCGGGGTCCTATATCAATACACATGATCTAATTAGCAGCATGAGAAAGTGTTCATCATTTCCCTTGTTTGAATATGATCACCTCTTCAGTGGCGTGTTTTGACACCTCATTCTCTTTGTGCCAAAATGATAAAAGTAGAGCCAAGAGAGACCCCTGCAGTCAGTCAGCCTGGGGGATTCTATTCTTTTAGGGGGCCTCACTGCCCATTGTCTATATTCAAAGAGATGTTAATATTTTTGTGCTTTTATATAGAAGATAGGTAGATAGATGATAGATAGATAGATGATAGATAGATAGATAGATAGATAGATGATAGATAGATAGATAGATAGATAGATAGATGAAAGATAGATAGAAAGATAGATAGATAGATGATAGATAAATAGATAGATAGATGTTAGATAGATAGATGATAGATAGATAGATGATAGATAGATAGATAGATGATAGATAGATAGATAGATAGATAGATAGATAGATAGATAGATAGATAGATAGATGGATAGATAGATAGATAGATAGATGATAGATAGATAGATAGATGATAGATAGACAGATGATAGATAGATAGATGATAGATAGATGATAGATAGATAGATAGATAGATAGATAGATAGATAGATAGATAGATAGAGATATGTCTTCTTACTTATTAGCCACCAGCATTATCAAAGTCTCACCCATAGTGCTTCACAATTCTTCAATTCCCATTGAGGCTTAGGGGCTGAAGAAATGTTGAGGCACAGGCAGTAGGATGGGGTAGGAATGTGGAACCTATCAACATGGCCAAGAGCCTATCTCAATGACCTTTACACTCCAGAAAATGAGGACTGCATTTTGAGTGTGGAGCAAGAAGAGGTGAGGTCATGTGACCATGTAGTCCATGCACAGAAATAGAGGACATTCATCAGGCTGTTCAGGTGAATTCAACAATACAGCAGAAGTTAGAATGAATTTAAGGCAGAAGACTGGAAACCTCTATAATTTTGGATTAAAAACAACTCCCATGGGGCACTGGTACAGAACAAGGGAAATATACTGCAACAGGCTGTAATTTTAGTTTTCTTCCAAGGGCTTAAGATACTGTTTTAAATGTTTTTGTTAATTTTTGAAATCGCATAAAATGTGTTCTGCTCATATTAACCTTCTCCCTAACTCCTCCCAGATCCATTGCTGCCTCCTTACCCACCTAAAAGTGTGTTTCCTCTTACCTAAAGAAACATGTCTGATCTGTGTTGCCCACTACTCATAGGTGTAGATCTGCTTTGAAATATGGCCAACCTTCCAGGGATCACACTCTACTTCAACTTTTGAAGAAAACCAGCTTGCCATTTTCTCAGCAGCTATCAAATGCTAATAACTCCTCAGTTAGGGGTGAGACTTCACACACACACACACACGCACACACATACACACACACACGTTCTTACACACATGCATGCACACACAGCATGTTGGGATTTTGCCTGGCTTAAGTTTGCGCAGGTCTTATGCCTACTATTACAACCACTGTGAGTTTTTATGTTTAACTGCCTGACTGAACTGTATTTGGAGACAGAGAACCTTTGGCAGATCCAGAACTCACTATGCAGATTGAGCAGACCTTGAAATTTGCTTCTTTTTCACAATGTTGTTATGGGGTGCCATCCTAGGAAAGCTTGTCATTGCTTCTTAATTCTGCTTTCTAAAGTTTGTTCTTGCTTCAACTGACAAGACAATGAACCCAGTCTGTATAGACTATACAAACGGTGGCACAACACTCTTTCTGAAGTGCCTTATGGCTTGCGAACTTAAGAAGAGTCATTTCTCCATGGGTCTCCAGAACCATAACTGCCAGGAGGCACAGGTACTACATAAAACATTATGTCGGTGACTTTTCCTGTGAATACTTGCCATCCAACAGGTAAGTATTTAACCTTGGGTCCCAGAGTCTATCCGTACAGCCCGAGTCTTGTTCAGTCTTTCTAACTTTGTGATTTTATGTGAGGGATTTCCCTCTTCTGACCTGTGTTTCTAACCCCAGCATGCTCTGCATAGAAATTAAATAGGATGTGAATGTTACATCTATCACAACATTCATAAAACAAAATATGCTTCTTACTCCAGCCCACTCCCTGTAAATTATACTGATTTTATACCAATAATCTTACCCTATGTAATCACAGAAGAGAAATGACAGAGGTACATATCAAAAATTGTTAGTTTCTAAGATTGTAAATCTCTACCCTAATTAAAGAAAAATATGCCCTTTGTACAAATATAGCAGTGAATATCATTCTTGCAGCCCATAGATGAGGTCTTCACAACTAGAACAAACTAAAAATTAGCTATTCATAGTGATGTACCCTCAGAGTCTTAAATCCATGGTTACCTTTTGTGTATATTAAAATAATCAGATGTTGGCAGGATCTGATATACTAAACTAATATCATCATTAAGTACAACAAAATATATCTCCCAGTACAGAATCACACAAATCCCATTTTTCAAACTTTAAAAGAAAAATTAAAAACAATGCCAAGTTTGCTCTCCCCATCCATAAGTTCATTTCCAATGTCAAGTGTAAGCCAGATCATTGGGTAATTAATTCCCATTTTAGAAAAATGTATATAAATCATATTTCATAGGAATTAATAGTTTGATGATAGAAACTGTGAGCTGAACAGACATTCCCTGGACACTGGGAGTCCTTGAGACTCTGGTGTCAGGATGCTGAAAACAACAAGGGCACAACAGGGGCCTTGCATTATGAACATCCCCGAGCAGTCCTACCCTGAGAGGACAGAACTACATCAGACTCTCTAATCTATAATTTGTTACTGCTGTGATGTGGGGATCAGCTGCTTGGTTTTCTGGTTCTCTCTCTCTCTCTCTCTCTCTCTCTCTCTCTCTCTCTCTCTCTCTCTCTGTGTGTGTGTGTGTGTGTGTGTGTGTGTGTGTGTTTCGCAGTTTGTCTGTCACACTATTCCCAGCAGAGAAGATAGCCCCAGGACAAGCTCAGGACAAGCTGTCTAGGGAGATTATAAGGGTGAGCCTTGGGTTTGATCAAGAGATTCTGTCTCAAAAGAATCAGGTAGACAAGAAATGGAGAAATGAAATAGTCTCAATATTAATCTAAGGCCTTCATGTGCAGATAATAACATGTGCATGTATACCCTTCCCCAAAACCCTTGTACTCACACACATGTTGGTCACACATACAAACGTGTACTCTATAGACACACAGACACATGAAAGACAAAAAAACAAAAAGAAATCAGTTGTTGCTGACATGACTTTTTGATAAGATGTGGAGCCTTTGATAATGTGATAGACTAAAATGTCCTCCTGCACTTGGGATCAAGGCCCTTTGGACCAGGCACTTGGCTCACTCTTTCGTCACCATACGATGCCACAGGGGCTTCCTTTCCTTGCAGTATAAGAAAACCTGGCACCATGTAAGAATGAGATGCCTAGGTCCTTAAGAGAAACCCTACTCAATGGTACCTTTTGCCCACTTCCAGGCTTCATAGAATTTTAATGAAAGATATTTCTTTTCTTTTTGTTTTTCAGAATGTAGTATTTGGTCATTCACACAAATGAAGAAAAAAATCGTGCAATCCTATACTTTTACAGTACTCACAGTTCCTAATTATCTTCATGTCATGTCGTACATACTCCCTTTATTACACCTGATCAAAATAAAATGTTATTTAATACACAAAAATATTTCCTAGCCATTTTGAATTTCTTAGGGCACAACCTCATGTTTTCTGAGAATAATCAGTCTCTCACCTGGATGTTTGGATGGAGATCATCTGGAAAAAAATATACATTAGTGTTTTGTTTTGCTAATGTTATTTTAGTGGACTTTCCACTCCCAAATCACAAGATGCAGAGAAATTTGCGATGGAGAGGAAGAGCATAGAAAAGAAATGGGAAAGGAAAAATTTGGAAGGAATGAGGAAGGATAGGAAAGAGGAGGGAGAGAAGAAGGGAGCAGAGATGGAGGAAGGAAAAAAGGAAGAAAATAGAAAAGGGAAATTGGAAGAATGGAAAGAGAAAACGGGAAAGGAAGTGGGGAATAATAGAAGGAAAGAAAGGGAGGATGGAGGAAGAAAGAAAAGGAGGAAAGGAGGGAAGGATGGATGGAAGGAGAGGGGAGAGAAGCAGGGAGGGACAATGCAGTTGTGTCAGTGATACTTTAATTCAGCTTTCACAGAGGTTGACTTATTTGATCCCTTCCTATATCATTCTATAATTTCACACTGAATGTAGACCAAGTACTGTCACCAGATTTGGGGAAGTAAGGAATTGACTTTGAGATTTAAGAGGAAGCGTGAATTTCATTGCCAGCGGTACTGTTCTGAACACACTGTTCCAACTGAAAGCAGTTCATAATTTCTGTCCTGCTGTCATTCCCTATGTGCTATGGACCCATAGCACCCTCGTGAACCCTGAGACACAGTAGGATTAATGATTCTTTCTTGCATTATAGACAAGCCATCCTCAAGAGCAAGAAGTAGGAGTTATTTCTTGCAGACCACATCAGGTTTGTGGCCAGCATCTGTTCCACTTACCTAGATCTATTCCCTCTTTCCCCCTTGGCTAGAAGGAGGACACATGTTCTTATATGGTGGTAGAAGTGTAAGAGGGGAAAATAGAAACTAAATGCTTCTGCAAGCTGGGAACTTAACAAAATCCTGTAGAAACCAGGTACTAAGAAGAAAAACTCCAGAAAGAGGAACAAGGAGGTCAAAAGACAATAAATGAAGCTCCTGGGTATCAAGAAGAAATGAGAAACACAGTGCAGTACCACCAATGGGAGATTCAGGCATTGCTGGTTGACAATAATTGAACCAGTAAACCCTACCCCACTTGAAAACTAGGTACTGTATAAAGTAAACCCCTGATATTCTTCACCTGATAAAATAGTGGGAGGATTGGTAAACTATAATAGAAGGTAGGCTACCTCTTAATTAGAACTCCATTGATAGTAGGATCTGGTTCTTACTATCATAGACCTGATATTTTAAACATATATTTGTTTAGAAAATGAATTAAAAACCAATTTACTAGGGAGTTTCAATCTTTTCTTGAACAGTGTTTCTTTTAAAGTGTCTAATGAGCAGCATTACTGAATAAAATGGAACAACATAATTTTTTCCAGCTGATCCAGGTGGTAATTGGTAATAAAATAAAGCAAGCCTCCAGTGAGCTTGACTAGGATAAGAAGAGATCTGAATCATACATTAGCAGGATAATCAGAAACAGCAGACGTGGATTGTAGTTCATTGTATAATGCTCAATGAAAACTTCATAAAGGAAAATTAAACCCCCTTTGATTTGTTGGCAAGGGACCTAGAAACCATTAAAGGAAAATTAATGCCTTCAGAAATCTAAGTAGCTACTTTATTCACAGTGCAGTTCCCTTTTCTGATCACTGTGTGAACTTCAATGGAAGATGAAGACCTTTTCTTAAGAAAAATCAACCTGGTTAGTTAAGTGTATACAGGATGAAAACAAAGGATAGAGAAGCGGGCTAGCATGCTCATAAAAGCAGCAATTTGGGAGAAATCATGTCATTGGCAAGGTGGGGGAAGATCTTACCTAGACTTCAGCAACTACACATAAACTATAAACTTTGGGGAAAAAAAAGAGTCCCATGATGGAGTTGCTAGCTAAGAAACTGCCTTTATGTACAACACTATGACATGATCTTCAGAGTGGAAAAAAATGTGTCTAGGTTAAGTGGACACACAATTTTATGGCACAGCAAAATGTGCATTGAGTGCTGATTGAAGAAGCTTATATTCTTTGTGGTCATCTGTTCTCCTCCTGTTGCATCTGAAATCCTTTATGGGAAATACACCTGCATGGCCTCTAAATTGAGCTCTCAGTTTGCTCCAATACACATCTTCCTCATCTCACCCTTCCTAATTCTCTATTATTCCCCAGGACATGTTCAGGGAAAGACTGTGGCTTTGTAATGAGAATTATTACTTCTTAAAAGATAACACCAACAGACATCCTGACGTGGAAGGGGAAAAGTCTGGTAGGCCTCAACCCCCCACACACATGCACAAACAGACAAACAAATGAACTGCAGGAAACTAAGGAATGCCGAGAGCAGAAGAAATAGTTTACGGCAGGAATGAGATCCCTATTTGGTTATCCAATACCAAGTGGTCAGTCCTGAAAGCATACAGAAATAATATCATACAGACCAAGCAGATTGTATCTATGCATATAGGAATGCTTACATACTTCTAAGATGACAATTAAGGCAAAGGGGGATCATACATCTGAAAAAGAGCACAGAAGAGGTACATAAAGGACTTGGATGGGTGAAGGAGAAGAGGGAGACACCAGAAAGAAGATCAAGGAGGTCAAAAGACAATGAACGAAGCTCATTACAATCTCAAAAATATATAAAAATGTATTTCTTAGAGTAAGTTGAACTGTGTAAAACGTAAGTAACCCTGACAGGTGTTCACTTTGCTTACATTTTAAAAAAAGAACATTTTATTTTTGGTAATTTACTTTTAAGTTTCGCCTTTAGAGTAGTGGTCACCATTATGCCATTTTCATATATGCATGCCACTAATCTTGTTCATATTCGTCATGATCTTCCATGGCCCCCCACAGTCTGCCTTTTTCCTTAACATATACCTCGATGACAAAAAAAGAAAAAAAAACTAACTTATTATGTAACATTACTCATTTAAAATTAATAAACAAATCTAAAATGGTTTAAATGCAATTAAAAAAGGATAACATAGATAAAGAGACTACTGGAGGAAAGAAAGAGGGTTTACTCCCATTTTAATGATTCCATTGTAATCCAAAAGCCAGATCAGCATGAAGGTTTCGCCCCCTTAATTTTCTTTTCACACCTTCTCTTGTTCTGGTAAAACAGGCACCTCAGCTTATATAGACAGTGACACCAAGACAATAAGATGTTTGCTCCCAACCTGTTTTTGCATCCAGCTACTGTAGAAAGAAATGAACTCTGATATCAAATCAGAATGTAGAAAGCTGGGATCTGGGGGAGGTCACAAAGATTGCTGGAAGCTCGTGGACCTGGGGGGAGTTGGGAGGACCTTGGTCTTAGCATAGAGTGGGGAACCCTGATGGCTCCTTGGCCTTGAGAGGGAGGGAGGGGAGGTATGGGTGGAGGAGAGGGGAGGGAAGGGAGAGAAGGAGGGGAGGGAAGGGGGAGGAGGAGGAGAGGGAGGGGGGAGGAGGAGGGAAGGAGATGGAAATTTTTAAATATAAAAAAAATAAACCATGAGGAAAAAAAAAAGATTTCTGGAAGCTGAGTCAGGCTTTAACTCCAGGTACACCAATCTTCAAAGCCAGTAGGCTTTCCCAAGAACCCTTACTGCTAGACATTTTCCAAAGTAATTGTCTCTCCTAATATATGCAGGGCTTTCTTTATGTCTTTTTCTTCCTTCCCCAGAGATAGCTGACTTCATTAGGATGCTGCACCCTAGCTGTGGGTGCCTCGTTAGGCATTCGCAGGGCCATGCATTTGTCAGCAATTCAGGTTAACCTGCTCTTTCCAGTAAAACCCTCTCTAGCAAAATTCTTTTCTCTTGCAAAAATTCAATAAAAAACCGAAAGGCGGGGGAGCAAGATTAGAAAGGTTGAAAAAGGAAACGAGATAAGCAAGAAAGAGCAGTCCCAATAAGCCCGTATTTCTCTCTCATCAGAGAGTCTGGGAAAGGGCCAGATTGGCAGGAATGAAAAGGAAAATCCTTTTTTATTGCACTCACCTGTACAGTATTATCTCTTCAGAGGTGTTTATGAAAACATTCACACACAGTAAAACATGCCTCTGTAGACCTACTTTTTATTGAATTTCTTCAGCTCTACATCAAATTTTAAAATCCCTGCCTATTATGCCATCTCTACATAAATCATACACCTTGTCCATCTGACTCTGCTGCAAGTCTCCCTACCTCCTGGCAATCTGATATTGAATGGTGTACCACAAGGAGGAGACGGCTTCATCCAGACATTCAAATTGCCTGGAGAGGCAGGGCAGTTGTCTCCATGGAAAGGCAAGAGAATATTTCAAGGCTACTAGCAAGTTTATTCGTGTAGTACTCCAATCTTAAGTACTCTCTTGGTGTTGAGCTGTCATTCCTCAGATTCTGGACAAACTGATGATCTGCCCCTTCCTCAAGAAAGGAAGCCAGGCGATATGAGAATAGGCATTGCCAAAGCCAGTGAGAGAGGCAGGTATAGTGGCTGAAAGGAGCTCCTCTGTAGTCCAGATACTGAATGTTGAAGGTAACACCACCCAGATTTCATTCTCTAAGTGGAAGGCCTATTTTGGTAGACAATGTGTGGTCTTCAAAATTTTACAAATTAAAATATGCAAAAGGATGCCTCTGCCAGTCCAACCATCTTCCTATATCTCTTTTCTCACCTACTCATTTTAGCAACTGGTCATTCAAGAAACAACCACAACAAACCAAAGCTGAACAGTCAACACACTACTATAGTGGCCACAGCTTTTACCTGGAAACAGACTTTACTGATGTATCTAAATCCGCCATGTGAGTGTTACACAGAAAATCATAGGCAACCCAAGTATGAGAAAAAACTACAGAGAGAGTTTCTAGGTTCCAAAAACATCCATTGTAAGTCCTCTGTTGGGCTACAGAAGACTCACATTAGTGACATGACACACTGCACCTGATTTTGCTATGGCAAAGATAAGAATAGTACTGTACCCTTGCAGCCACATAGTGCCCAGGAAAATCATCAAGAAAATCAATGTGCACAAACCAGGGATGCGTTTCCTTAAGATGTCTTAGAAACCAGGAACGCGTATCATCTATTACCATCTACAGTCCCCGGATGTTCTTCCCTTCCTCTTTCTCTTAATATTTTGTTCACTGTATCCTCTGTTTTGAGTGCCAGGAGCATGTCAGTCAGTGGTGAATGCTTCAAGACAACAGAAGTTTTTACCCACAACCCCTTAGTCTCCAGAGGTCTCCACCCTGGAAATGACTCCTCCCTCTGACCCTCACAGCCGACATCCCTACTTTCCCTATTCCTCATGTTTCTACCATTAACTGCTATATCACTGCAGTCCTCCGAGCACCTTCCGGCCTCATCATCTTCCCTTGGTCTCAGCTGGGAGATGGACAGATTTACCTGATAACTTCATCTTCTCCTGCCGAATCAGCAGCCTCCCTGCTCCTCTGCATTCTCCTGCTCACCTGGGAGTCCTTTTTTCACACCATGAAATCTTGTTCAGAAAACAAAAGCCTCAGAGGTGTACCTTAGCTTTCACGGTGTTCTTCACAGCAGTGCAGGAGGTAGGGGACCCCAGTATGCATAAGTGCTTCCCCACAGTCTTATCACAGTAAAGGATGGAATTCTCAGATAGTGGAGAACCTTCAGAGTAGATTTCAAGTGGTTATTTAGCCTAGGAAACTAGTTTTAGAAAAAATCCATTTTACAAAGTTGGAACAAGGTGTGCCCAAGACAGTAAGAAGTGGATCATAGAGGTCATAGCAACATGGTTGATCAAGCAGGGAGATGGAGTTGCTTGTCATGCAGTAGGACTTTTGAAGACCTCTAGAGGATTGGAGAGAAGATTCCATCAAAATTACCTTGCCTTAGCCCATTTTGGGCTACTGTTTCGGGATATCTCATATGGTAATCTGTGAAGGACACACGTATATTGTACAGTTCTGGAGGCCATGAAGAACAAGGTGCTGTCATCTGAGAGTGTCTTCTGGCTGTCTAGCCAGAGAGGCAGGAGAATAGACAAAGAAGAAATGCTGTGGTCCCACATAGCCTACCAAACCCAAGACCGAGCCCACACCTTTGGTAACAGTGTCACCCTTCCCAGGGGAACGAGGCCTTCACCATCTTGAAACCTCGCAGCAGGCTCCACCTCCTAACCTGTAGCATTAAGGATTACATTTATAACATATAAGCTTTATGCAGAAATGCGCATTATCACTTTATAATTATCATAAATAATATAATGGAAGTCAAACTTCATTTGTGTTATCACTACCCCCTAGAACAGTACATCCAGCATCCTGTGTATTACTTCTCTTCCTTGCAGACAGAATTCACAACATCATTTACGACAGACTTCTTGTCCTGATGAACTACTTGAATTTTCTTCTTACATTCACCTTCACATCTCAGTCTGTGGTCCTGCCTGCGACCTCTAATGTTACCGTCTCCTAAAAAGGTACATGACTAGGATTTGACTTTAATCTGCCTCTTGCCTCAGAGGCCATTCTCACATCATCTCTGCCTATCTTTGTCTGGCACATAATATGTTCTGAGAACTTCACATCTAATATCCCATTTAAATTTTTCTTCAAATTCACTTCAAAATAAACGTATCTAGAAAATACGAATATTCTCTTTCATAAAGAATAGCATACTAAAAAAGCTGCAGAGAAACCCTGTCTCGAAAAAAAAAAAACCAAAAAAAAAAAAAAAAAAAAGAAAAGCATGTAGGTGAGAAAGAAAAATCACAGGAATTTAAGAAATGAATCCAGATCGTAATACTAGGAGACTGGAAAACCCAAAACTTGAATTTATCTCTCAGGAATATAAATGAATTGTCTGAGGTGTTATATACCCTCATGCTTTTACCTTGGACACACAGAAAAGATATGATGCTATTCTTATAGGTATGCTTACCAGATACACTTTGGATTAACATATTATTCATGAATGCTGTTTTGTTTGTTTGTTTGCTTATTTAACTTGTCTCGTCATTCACACCCTACTTTTTCTGGAAGCAACCTCAAGGCCTCTTTAATTAGAACTGTGGTTTATAAAATGTAGCAAGGCATCTCCCAGGGCAGAATGCAGCACTGAGAGGTGAGATGCTATGGACTGTGGGTCATGACATCTGGAAAAGGTTCCTGATTAACTCCTCACCTGTACTGAACCTAATTAATACTCTGATAAAAAATTTTTCAAAGAATTACTGCAGTTAGAGACAAATGGAAAAACAATGTAATAAGAACATGCATGAATAAGTATGTGTTTATTCAAACAGGCTGTGAAGCAGGGAGATTTTAAATATAAACGTAAAAGTATAAAATGATGAGTAGCATGTAAAATACTCTGAAGCAATAATCTTTGGCTAAGAGAAATTTTAAGGAAGAAAAGAATGGTGTCACTCTCTAGGCGGAAGCTACTTGTTCATTGAATCTCACTCCAAAAGAAAACAGAGAGGCGTTTGGCATATATTCCTGCAGAAGTGATGCTTTATATACAGTTATATTGAACTTCATGTTTCACAAAAGTTGCAGTTTCCCTCTCTTTTGTAAATAGTTGTTATTATCAGGAATATGTACATAGGATATGCTCCTTGAGGCATTCCTGGTTTGATGTGTTCATTTATTGATTATTCTAAGACACTAGTGATTTTGATTTTGACACAGCAGTGTGATCTCAGAGAAGAATATTTGAGGTTCTATGAGTCATTGCAACTGTAAAATAAGAAATACAAATCCAAAACCATTGGTAACATTCATTTGTGTGTGTGTGGTGTGAGTGTGTGTGTGTGTGTGTGTATCTTATTCTGTATCCTAGTGTGACCTCAAGTTGGAAATCCTCCTTCTTTCCATGTCCTGGGATTGTAAGTATATGCCATCATGCGAAGTCCAACTTATGTATGTTTGTTTGTGAAGCTAATAATTGAACAACTTCCCTTGAATATAGCACACAAGAACACTACCAATATGCCAGATCTCTTTTGAGAGTTGTATTTTATTTGTGTATGTGTGTTTATATCTACGCATGTTCTTGTCTGTGCAGGTGTATGTATGTCTGTAGTTACATAAAAATATGAATTCATATGAAGACCAGGAGACAACCCAAGGTGTATTCCTCAGATACTTTCTATCAATGTTGTTCGTATTTATTTTATGAGGCAGGATCTTTCCCTGGCTTGGAATTCCCCAAGTCTGGACTTGCTGCAGAGATTACCCTGGAAATTGCCTGTTTTATCCTCCCCAGTGCTGTTATTACAAATACCCACCACCACACCTAGCTGTTTTACATGGAATCTGGGATGAAACCCAGGTCTTCATATATGAAGGACAAATACTTGTGGGACTGAGCCATCTCCCAAGTCCCACTCCATTGAAAGTTTTAAATCTTTATAAACTTAGATACAATTGATTCTTAGTGGGAAATAAATACCTATCATTTTTGCATTCAGTTCCATTCTTTTTTTATTTATTTATTTTTCCTCATTTTATATTAAAGATTTCCATTTCCTTCCCTCCTCCTCCCCCTTCCCTCCCCTCCCTTCCACCCATACCCCCACTCCGCCCCTCTCCAAGACAAAGAACCATCAGGGTTCCCTTCACTATGTTAAGTCCAAGGTCCTCCCAGCTCCCCCTAAGTCCAGGAAGGTGAGCAACCAAACTGACAAGGCTCACAGTGAGCCCGTCCATGCTGTAGAGTTCACGATCATTGCCGTTGTCCTTGGTTTCTCAGTCCTCCTCCACCGTCAGCCACATTCAGAGAGTCCGGTTTGGTCCCCTGTCCATCTTACTTAAGGGAGCCATTCTAGGGTTGGCAGAGACTTGACTCTAGAGGGGTTCCCAGGTGTCCAGGAAGACGCCCCCAGCTAGGTCCTTGGGCAGCTGAGGAGAGGGTGCCAGAAATGTCCAAATCCTATTGCCATACTCATGAATGTCTTGCATATCACCATAGAACCTTCACCTGGCATTGGATGGAGAAAATGACAGAGTCCCACATAGGAGCACCGGACTGAGCTCCCAAGGTCCCGATGAGGAGCAAAAGGAGGGAGATCATGAGCAAGGAAGTCAGGACCGTGAGGAGTGCGTTTACCCATTGAGACGGTGGGACAGATCTAACGGGAGACCACCAAGTCCAGTTGGAATGGGACTGATGGAACAGGGGACCAAACCGGACTTTCAGTTCCATTCTTAATGAGACATATTGGGAGAAACAAGAAGGCAGGGCAGGGCAAATTAAAACAATCAATGATCACATTTCATCTGTGATTTCTTGTTTTCCCTTTGAGAAAGCAATGTAGCATTGCTTTTCTCTGTCTGTGAATATCTGCTTCAGGAAACTGGTAGTAGTCTATAAATTATAAACAGAACCGTTATGTCATACCCCCTACATCTCCCTCCCCACATGCTAGTGATCTCAGAGTTTGTATCAAACTGGAGCCACTGACAATGGTTGCTTGAATAACTATCGTGGGTGGAATGCCTTGAAGAAATGAGCTGACATGAAGTATGCACAGCTTTTGCTGTGATAAGCCGTGGAATTTTTATTTAACTGCAGCGTAGCTTAAATAGCCTGTCTTATACCAGCAACATCTACCCTCATTCCCCTTTCCATTTAATTTTTCACCAAAGAGGCTGGTTATAACTACACCTTTCTGTTTTCTGAGAGGCCCAGAGGGGCTTAGAGCAATCTGATCATGTAAGTGAATGATTCATCACTCCCTTTTGGCCCTAAGCAAGGATTTGCCCTGCACTATTCATCTCTCAAGATATAATTGGACTTAAAATTAAAACTGCATTACCTTCCAATTCATTGAGAGGAAACTGGGAGTTTTGACTTAAACAGCAATTGCAAGCGAAGTATCTATTAGGAGCCTGTGAAAAAATTGTTGAGGCAGCTATGGAAAGCCAGCATGGAAAAGGCAGTGTAGTTTTTCAAATGGTACCCTACTGGGCTTGAGATCTCTAGAACAAAGTTTGTAGTATAGGGGTGGCTCTGATAGCCCTCCCCACGCTAGACTAAGATGCTTTTATGAAAGTGTCCATGTGTTTCATGAAGGGATGTTTTAGGCAAACTATCTTTCACTGCTAGTATGAGGAAGAGGAGGAATGCAAGGAACAGAAAACAGAGGAGTGAGAGCAGGGTTCAGTAAAACCTGCTTCAATTACATCTGAGGTCAGTGTCACGCTCACAGTATGACAAAGGGAGAATAAATTAGGACAATCTGTCTCTAGTTATTTATCTATATCTTTAGGCAGCCCTTCTTAGAAGCCTGCTTAACCCTTGAGAACTCTTACCTTTATAATATCCACTTCAGTATGATAGCAGGCTGTCCTATGCCCACTCTCCTCTTGAAGAGCAGAATTCCTATTCTCTCATCCTCACCCTCAACACTGCCACTGAGTAGAAAATTATTGAGGAAATGCATACATTTTGCTCCAAAGATACTTAAGGTTCATTCTTGCAAGCTTGTTCCAAGATAACATTTGGAGTCAACATAGCTATCCTCTTTTCCATTTTCTCTATAATGTCAATGTATTCCTTAGTAATCCATCCCACAGTCTAGAGTTTACTTGCTTCTGCTAAGTAGCATTTAACAAAGGCTCTCAATCTTTTTACAGATCCTTCAGTTATGGTAAATGATGATAATAAAATTGATATATTCATGTCATAGAAAGAATATGTTTATTTAAGTTAAACATTATGATGTAAATATTTAAAGGTATACAAATAAAAATATTACAATACCTATGAAACTATTGCCATAAAACCTCTAATACTGCCAAAAGGGGAGCTAACTCCTGAATTCTCCTAGCAACAGCACAGGACTGTTTGATCTCCTCTTCTTCGCAAACACATTTGTCATCATAATCTTAAAATAATTAATGTCTAAGAATGCAATTAATCATTATCCCAAATTAACCTCTTCTAACTACCATTTCCCTTAGTGCTTGGATTTGATATCCTTTCTTCCTTTTTTTAAGTCAAATTTCTTAGCTGCAAGTAATAGAATTTACTCTAGCATGTTAATGACAAGGATAAGTGACATAACGAAGAAGAAGGAAGTCTGTAATAATGGTCTACCTATGGAAAATTATTCCATCTCAGAAATCATTAAACATGGTTGACATGCCCTGATAATATAAAGCAAACTGACTTTTTGTTAATGATTTTGATTATCATACAATAATATGCATCTTTGCTTCCAGAAACTAGAGGCAAGAATTTATACCATTCTACCTACGATAGGAAGGGATATTTGATATTGCCTGTGTTGGTTACAGGCAGGCAGCTAACCTGAACTTCCAGAAAGAATGTCTTCCACAAGAATATATATCCAAAGTCACAACTTGGAGCCCCTTTACTATAATAGAAAATAGCAGAATCTCTATCATCTCTGTGTCCTAAGATTCTTTACTTTATACTAGATACACTACCAGTATTAAACAAATCAACATCTTATGAACCTGTAACCTCATGATTTATTTTTAAATCAAAGTCTTATTGAAAAGAAAAATTGAAACAAAACATATTGTATGCCTGAAGTTCCCAGTGTAGGAAGATTGAACATGCAACACACGCATGTGTGTACCCACAAAGCTTTCCTATCATAACTGTATCTTCCTAATTAAGAATTCTTGGTCACTGAATGCAATTATGAAAATCAAGAATGTGAGCCTCCTTGAGCGTGTGCCTATCCATGAATAAAGTACATTGTCAAACAGACAACTGACTCTATATTTGCATCTACTGGAAGGAGAAGATCCACAGGGTCTACCAAAAGAAGAGAAGACAGAATGGAATTACCCCCTTCCAATCAATTTCCTTTCAATTCCACCTTTGACAGCTTCTTTATTTTTAGCCTCATTCTGATGGTAGAAATTTTAGAAAGTGTCATGTATTACTGTGAAAATTGAGTAGCTTCTCAAAAACTGATGCATGAGGAAATTCCAGGACAAATTTAAAACATACAGGAAAAAATGAGGAAGATAAGCTGGTAGTCTTGCCATGAGAAGGGATATGATGAAGAAAAAAAAAAAAAGGAGAAGGAAAAAACCGATAAGACAAGAAGAATAAGAAGAGGAAGGAGGAGAAAACTACAAGAACGAGAACAAGGACTGGAAGAAAGGAAAAATGGAAAGCTATACTTTTTAAGTAACCTAGCAAAGAAGGTAGAGTTAACGAAGTTGAACAGCTGTAAATCCATAGAGATGGCATTAGAAGTTGGCTTACTGAAGGTACATGATTTTATTCCTCCTTTTTCTTTAGCTTGCCTTAAGGTTAATTGTTTTTCCTGAAGGCTGGTGCCTTGGCCTGGTGATTGAGGGGCCCACTGGGACTAAAGCTTACGAGAGGAATTGACCACATTCTTCTACCTACAAGAAGTTTTTGTTCATTAGGCAGGGGAAAATAGGTCTCCTTAAACACAACTCCCCCTCCATTCCCTTCCTCCTGCCTCACTACATTTCCCCAAAACACCCCATGCACGCCTCAGAAAAGGTAAGGCCTCCTATAGGGAGTCAACAAGGCCAGGCACATTCAGTTGAGGCAGCAGTATCAAATCCTTCACTGCCGCATCAAAGCTGAGCAAGGCAGCCCACATACGGAAGGGACTTCAAAAAGTCAGCTCCTGCACCAAGGACATATCCTGGTCCCACTGCCAGGGTCTCATAAACAGATAAGGCTACAAAGCTGTTGCCCACATGCAGAATACCCACTTTGGTCCCATGCAGAAACCCAGCTGTTGGTCTATGTTAAGATACCACAAATGCAGCCAGGTGGTGGTGGCACACATGGTTAATCCCAGTACTCGGGAGGCAGAGGCAGGTGAATCCCTGTGAGTTTAAGGCCAGCCTGGTCTACAAGAGCTAGTTCCAGGACAGGTAGAACTATTTATTACACAGGGAAACCTTGTCTCAAGAAAAAAAGATACCACAAGTGCATATTGTGTCCCAAGGAGTAGGAATCCAGAACCAAAGCTAACAAAGTGTATTATAAAATTGCTGTGACAAAAATTGTCAAAGTTAATAGAAATGCAAAACAATAAAAAATTCAGCAAAGAAAAAAAATTCATTCATCACTGAAGCAAATGACACCTAGTTGAGACAACTTCCACCTTCTAATCAAAACACTTAATGAATAATAATCAACAAGATTTAATACTCACTCAGATTAGGGGTATATTATATATGAGAGACATGAGTGGGAAGGCAAGTAGCACCCTTCCATCTTCATCTTGTCTATGCTGTGGGAGATGGATTAGGGATAGTAGGGGAAGAGAATGTATCTAGTGGTCTTGGACTCAGATTAGCCTGGATTTAAATAGCATAATAAAAAAATATTTTCAGTTGCATGAGATATTAGAAGCCAGAATAAATCAATACCATTTGCTATTTTTATTTAGTAGCTACAAGGCTATATAGCAGATATAAACAGGGGATGTGCTTACAAAAGGATGCCAATTCCCTGTACATTTATGGAAGGTTTAGTTTCTTGGTCAGGCATAGTGATTATCCATGCACTCTCAGATCGCAATCCTAGTCAGCTATGGTTTTTTTTTCTGCTTTGAGGGCTGAGGCTCCCATGTCTTGGGGATACTTGCAACACCAGAAAAGCACAGATCTGTTCCTTATATTATCATCAAAACCAGGTTTCTCTGGAGCTTGTTCTAGATGAGGGGGCCTAGCAAAGGTGTCTTGGCATGCCATGACACTGATAACAGGGTCTGACACAAGAATGTGAACATCCATTCTTCTAGGACATAGTAAAGACTTGGCTACAACTCTCCTTGCCAGAATTACTTGGACAGGGTTCCTGATGTCTAGAGTTTGTAGATGCTGACTCACTGAATATATCTACTGAGTATACTTAATGCTTTTAGGAATAGGATTCTATGAAGTATAGAAGTGGGACTGAATTGCTGAGGGATCCACAGAAGGTGTCCTAACCTGAAAAGGTTTATGTTGGAGGCTCAGTGAGAAATGGTGAACAGTAAGTAGTACTGAATCAGGCTGGAAAGGATGTGAATTGTTTGAGAAAAATCAGAAGGACATTGAAAGAAGCTAATGAGGATATACAGATAGAGGAAAAGGAATCCTTGTCACCTCTAGATATCTAGATTAAGTATCTGTTCTTCAGAGGACTGATTTCCAAAATATATAAAGAACTCAAAAAATTAGGCACTAAAATTCCAAATAATCCAATTTTAAAACTGGGGTACAGAACTAAACAGAGATTCTCAGCAGAACAACTCAAATGGCTGAAAAACACTTAAGTAAATGTTCAAAATCCTTAGCCATCAGGGAAATACAAATCAAAATGAGTCTGAGATACCATCTCACACCAGACAGAATGGCTAAGATCAAAAACACCAATGATAGCCTTCGCTAGAGAGAATGTGGAGTAAGGGGAACACTCCTCCATTGCAGGCAGAAATGCAAACTTGTACAACCACTCTAGAAAACTATGGTAGTTTCCCAGAAAATTAGGAATTAACTTACTTCAGGATCCAGCAATACCACTCTAGGGCATATACCAAAACAGTGCTCGTACTATGAGGAGACTTGTTTAAATCTGTTTATAGTAGCATTATTTATAATAGCCAGAAACTGGAAACAACCTAGATGCCCATCAACCAAAGAAGGGAAAAAGAAAATATGGTACATTTCTATAATGGAGGACTATTCAGCAATAAAAACAATGACATCTTGAAATTTGCATGAAAATGGATGGAACTAGAAAGAAACATCCTGAGTGGGTAGCCCAGACCCATTTAGATGAACATGGTATGTACTCATTTATAAGTGAATACTAGCTTTAACGCAAAGGATAACAAACCCTTCTTTAGGGTCCATAACCCTAAAGCTAAGTAACAAGATGAACCTTAAGAAATACATATATAGATTCACCTGGGAAGGGGAAATAGACAAGATCTCCTGACAAAATTAGGAGCATAGGGGTGGGGGAAGAAGGTAGGGCAGAAGGGAAAGAGGAGAGAAGAAAGGGAGGGGTGAGGAGAACTTGAGGAAATAGGAGAGTTGAGATGGAGGAAAGACAAAGATGGGAGCAAGAAAAGAGGTATTTTCGGGAGGCAGAGGCAGGCGGATCTCTGAGTTCAAGGCCAGCCTGGTCTACAAGAGCTAGTTCCAGGACAGGCTCTAGAAACTACAGGGAAACCCTGTCTCGAAAAACCAAAAAAAAAAAAAAAAAAAAAAAAAAAAAAAAAAAGAGGTATTTTGATTGAAGGAGCCATTATGGAGCGGTAACAAGAAACCTAGCATTAGAGAAATTTCCAGGAATCCACAAGGGTGACCTCAACTAAGACCCTAAGCAATAGAGGAGAGGGTGACTGAACTGGCCTTGCCCTGTAGTCAGATTGATAAATATCTTAAATATCACCATAGAACCTTCATCTAGCAACTGATGGAAACAGAGGCAGAGACCCACCACAGAGCCCTATGGTGAGTTCCCAAAGACCAGTTGAAGATTGTGAGGAGTGAGAATATGAGCAAAGAGGTCAAAACCATAATGGGGACATCCACGGAAACAGTTTACCTGAGCTAATGGGAGCTCACCAACTCCAGCCAGCCAGAGAAGGGAACATAGGACCAAACAAGACCCTCTGAATGTGGGTGACAATGGTATGGCTGGGACAGACTATGGGGCCACTGGCAATGACACCAGGATTTATCCCTACTGCTTATAGTGGCTTTTTTGGGAACCCATTCTTTTTAGATGAATACCTTGTTCAGCCTAGATATAGTAGGAAGGGACTTGGACCTTCCTCAAAGCAATATGCCTTACCCTCTCTGAAAAGTGCATGGGACGTGGATAGGCAGAAAGGAAGAGGGTATGGGAGAAGGGAAGTGAGTGGGAACTGGGATTGGTATGTAAAATGAAAAAAAGAATGATTTGTTTCCTTTGTTTAAAAAATAAAATTTAAAAAATATCTGATATTATTATGTTGCAGTCGAAGAAAATCAAAGCCATAGACAAAATTAGGCTGGGAAGAGAAAGAAAATGAGATTAGTTTCCATTGAGTTGGAGATGTCCCGGGGCTACTCAGATAGAAAGCCCTATTAGCTGAAGATAAAAGAAATACTCAGTTATCTCTACTTGTAGGTAGGAAAGTACAGCTTAAAGTTGGTACTTAACCTGGCCATGGTAATAAGTGTAGAAACCATATTTGAGCTTAAGTTCCACTTTATGTCCTAGTTTTTCCAAACTTCCAAAGGCTAAATTATTTTTAAAAGAAAATTCAACAACTTTTTATAATCTAGGTTATGTAATATAATGTCTGTTCTGTCATCTCAGAAGAGGAAGGAAATAAAATTATCAGTGGTTGGTCCTGGAATCTCAGTGCTTATTTATAATAATCATCATGGACAAATTCTAAATGAAATATGATTTTTATTTTATAATTAGTTAAAGAGAGACTTCAAAAATTCAGCATGAAACAGCTGGTGAACTGAATTAAATTGAGTTTTCTGATTCTTTGTAAATGTTAAGACATTAAGGGCTTGTGGTGGCAGTCCTGGAACTATGTACCTGGGATTTATCATACTCGGGAAGTAAGTAGAAAATTCTCTGACACTATACATACCCAACTGAAATGAAAGCTCTGGATTGGCAACTAAGAAAGCCAAATTTGGAAATACTTAGGAAGCATATAGACACAGACAGGCTGGCATTTTAAAATGGTCTTTCCCACACCATGATGTAAGATTAATAATTTGAGTCCAATGCCATTTATAAAGCTCTCATCATGACACCAAGAACATTTTAGATTTTCACTGAGTAAAAGTACTCAAAAGATGATAAACTCAAAATTCAAATGTTTTATTATTTAAGCTAAATAAGAAATAAACTCTAAGCCTATGAGTTGGCTCTATACATAAAGATGTTTACTACCAAGCCTGAAGACTTGAGTTCAGTTACAAAAAATATGTCTTTTCGAAAGAGAGAACTGGCTCCTGCAGGCTGTCTTCTAACCTCAGCTCAAACTGGGCATGCATTCCCCAACACGAAAACACAGAAAAAATAAAAAGATAGATTAAGCAAATGAAAACTATAAAAATATTGATTTGAATTTGTATTGAATTTGTTACTAATTTTTCTTTGGTCTCTTCTTTCTTCTTGGAACTGTAGGCCAATGATAATACTGAATATACACTGAGAATTGAAAAGACCTCTGTTATTTGCTAATAACCATAAAAGTGAAGAGAAAAAACCCACAAACCAATTCTTAATTCTCAGAGGTCAGAAGGTTATTGATAACTGTTGAAGGAAATAAGAAAGAGGGGTAAACTAATAATGGAGATTAATCATGTCTTTAGTGGCCGGAGATTCTCTTAGAATTCAGGAATTACTATTTTGCTCTTCTTTTATGATTTATTCTAGTCACTGTGACAACGCTGTGATGAATATCAACTATCATGACAGTGGGGTGGCAGGGGCCATGTGACTTCTTTGTGAAACAATAGCTGAGAATAGCATGAATGATTCTCCTTGTGGCAAGATCCTGGAGACACGAACCCACTTGGCAATAATCTGTGGACAGTTCACTGCATGATTCTGGGCATGACACCAGGAACGTGTGTGCTACCTACTTCTCATTGCAGCCACCATGCTGGCTTAAATGAGTCACAGTAGGCAATAAAGTTTAATAGTACATATTCTGGAAAGAATAATTTTAACCACCAGAGTCCTTGAGAAATGCTAATAAATAGATGATATCAGAAGTTAGTGGGAACAGTCTAGGAACAAGGAACGAAGTAGAATTGTAGCAATCCACAGTTCACTCATTTCTAATAACTGTGCCATTACACATTACTGATGGATATAAGGACAAGGGATAAGCAGTGCCAACTACCAAAAGTAAGTTTCCAAATTATGTTGCCTTCAGGATAAATCTGGCATATCTCTAGAGGAGATAGAGTAATACAGAATATGGAATGGATTGATCCAACTTTGGCTGGTGAGGTGATCGTGAGAATCCAGACCATACCAGATGTAAATATTAACGGCTAGACACAACACTGTCTCTCACTTCTCAAGATGCCATACCTGCGCGTGCTTCCAAAGGAGCACATTGTGCTCCACCTTTAGAAAAGTTCCTTTGTAGCTTGCAAGACTTTTTATGCTTCTAACATTAGAGATATAAATCATAATGGTAATGGCTACTGTGGGAGGATTAGGGGACTGAAGGGGAAAGAAGCAAGGAACAAACTGGTAATTATTGTAACCATTTTAGAAACTTAGCAAGTGAAAACTGATTATGAAACTGTTCATGCAATTCATTGGAACTGAATAAATAAGGACATCCCAGGCTATCCAGCGCCCCTTGTTTAACCAACAGGTGGTCACAATTTTTTCATGGCACTGACTTCACACATCCATCCCAGGGTGTCGGACCTATCGGAAGCAAGGCATCCAGCAGTGGGTGCTGTCATTGAGCATGAAGATGAGCTTACAATGGAGTTGGAGCCTTGCCATAATTTAGGCAGTGTCTTACAAGTCTATGCTACCACATCAGTAAGGAAATTCTGGCCTTCGGGCCACCTGTCCTGAAAGATCAACAGGATTAGGATAAATTAAATATTCAACTAAGTCACCCCAGATAGCTGTCATTGTAATAAACTCTTATTTTTCAAAGATGTTATTATTGTTGTTGTTGCTGTTTGTGGTGGTGCTGGTGTGTGTGTAGGTGTATGTTGCTGTAGAGAATGAACCCAGAGTCTTGTATAGGCTAGAAAAACATATTAACTCTGAACCATAAGAAACATGGCGAGGAAAAGATTTATTTTTTCTTACACTTCCACATCATAGTCCAACATGGAAGGAAGTCAGGGAAGGAAAGCATATAGGGCAGGAATGTGGAGACAGGAGCTTATGTAGTGATCACAAAGAGTTCTTGCTGGTTTGCTTCTCATGGTTTGCTCAGTATCCTTTCTTTCATATTCCAAGACAGGGGAGGCACAACCTCAATGACTTGGGAATTCTTCTGTCAATCACTAATGAAGAAAAATGTCCTACATGATTGCATACATATGTGTGTGTGTGTGTGTGTGTGTGTGTGTGTGTGTGTGTGTGTGTGTGCAAGGTGATATTTTTCTCAAATAAGGTTCCTGCCTCTCAGACGACTCTAGCCTATGTCAAGTTGTCATAAAATCTATCAAGCATGATATCTAATCTGAATTCATGTGAGTTGACTCTCAGTTTCATAAATTTTAATTTTCATATCTTCGGCTAGAGATACGGTTCAGCTCATAGAGTGCTTGCCTAGCATGTGAGATCATATGGTTGATGCCTATTGTTGCATAAACCATGTGTGGTAGTACACATCTGTGATAGCAGAACTCAAGAGGTAGAGAAAAAGAATCGAGTATTTACAGTCATAGAGTCCAAAGTCAGTCTGGCATAAATAACCCTGTCTCAAAGAAATGGAAAATCTTATTTTTCCAAGTACAACACACTTTGGCATCGTTAAACAGCAAATCTTGAGGACAGTTAATCAGGTCTTAATAAGAAATAGGAGAAATCATCATATATGAGATGAACACCAGGATGCCCTTATTTATTTATTCCCATCTTTGTTAACTTCATGAGCTCCTTACATGCTAATTTCTCTTAATAATTTAATTGACTGCAAATATCATGCATTTATTATGGTTACTGAAGTTAGCTAAAACTAGGCCTGATGGATTTCTTCATTGGAAATCTAGATGCAACTTGTAGACCTAATAGTAAAAATCACTAGATACTCTTGAATCACCTCTAACATTTGGTTCTAGTTCATAGAAAATAAATGTGATAGGAAATAAGGCACAAATACTGAGTCCCATTTCCTACAAATCCTATCTTGGCTTTTATTGCAGGCTACCTGGAATTCTGGGGTATTATCTCGGGTCCCCTATACTCAGAATCCTGCTTTATGAAATTAAGAACTTAGACAGTAGGATGATGAAGATTCCTACCAGACCTAGCACGACTGTAAAAAAGAAAGATTTACCAAATAATAAAGAAATATTACATAAGGAGAAAGAAAATGCAATCACTGGCTTGTTGTACTTTACAGAAAAGTAGAAATTGTTCCCCTGCAGATGCAGATGTTATTCATTACACTGAAGATAAATTCAAAACTGTGGTTGGCTCTGATTTACTATTATGTTTAATTGTTTTGAAGACTAATGCAATGCAATCAGCCCTGTGTTCTACTTTGTTGATATATTTAAAAGTTACCACTGCACAGATTTGCCTGGTGAAGTTTCTCTGCAGGAAAGACTTCCTAGTTTGTAGCCTCAAAACAAAAGAAAAGAGAAATGGCCATACTTGAGATCTAATTGAAGGAAGTACTGTGCTTTATCTTTTTCAGCAGATACTTTATGAAAGCCAACTGTTCATATTCAATATATGCACATGGTTTCTGATGCTCATAACTGTGAAGAATGCTGAAACCCATCTCACAGAGGGCATGCTGTGCTAAATATGAGTTTACCTTCAGAAGTAAAAGGAAAGTCTTAAATCAAAATTCACTTTCTCTTGATGCAGAATGTGATAGTCTGATTATGTCATAGCTATACTTATATTGGAAGCAGGGCAGATGTGTTGGAATGAGACCCCGAAAAGAGTGGCCCTCAAAAGAGTAGGCCCACAAGTAGTCTGTTACGGACAGGAGGGAGGGACAAAAGAGCATGAAGCAACAACCAAAGAATGGATAAGGAAAATGTGGTACATTTATTCAATGGAGTACTACACAGCAGAAAAAATGACATGTTGAAATTTGCAGGCAAATGGATGGAGTTAGAAAACATCATATTGAGTAAAGTAACCCAGATCCAGAAAGACAAGTATCATATATATTCACACATAAGTGGCTTTTAGACATTAAAGAAAAGAAAACCAGCCTACAATTCACAATCACAGAGAACCTAGAAAACAATGAAGATCCTAAGAGAGACATACACAGACCTAATCTACATGGGAAATAGAAAAAGACAAGGTGTCCTGCATAGATTGGGAGCATGGGGACTACGGGAGAGGGTTGAAGGGGAGGGGCGAGAATGGGAGGGGAGCAGAGAAAAATGTATAGTTCAATAAAATCAATTTTAAAAGTAAAAAAAATTCATACAATAAAAAAGAAATAAAGAAAACCTACCTTTATTAGCTCACACCACTGAAAGTACTAAGTCAGAATTTGTTTTTTTCCCTTGGCTAGATCTCAGGGTGAAGATTGGTGGTCTTAGTGACTTACTCTACATTTATTTCTAGGATCTCTGCTGCCTAGTTAGGGCCTTTTTACGCAGTGAGAGAACTGGATGTCAGCTATATCCATAGACTTGTATCAGTGACTGAGTTGTGATATTTTTTGATGCTCAGAATAATCTCATTATGAATTCCTTGACCCAATTCAGATGATGTGCCCAGCAAAGAGCTTGGGAAAGGGCATTCAACACATGTTGAACTGAGACTGGCAGAGGCATGGTTTTCCAAATGAAAATCAGAGCACAATTACCAGAAAAGGAAAGAGAAGCTGGGCAGGCAAAAAAACAACAGATGTCTCTGACAGATGGTATCTTTTACATCTGTATTTGCACACCATGCTATTATATCTCTTTTAATGCTGTTGCCATCATGGGCTTCATTCTGACTTATTCACTGTTTTGTAATTTTTTTCAAGCACAAAAAGATAAACTATATCCTGTCATATTGGTGTCCCTAGAAAGATGCATAAAATAGAATTAGGTCCATATTATATTTGATTTTATAAATTTTATTTTTGTATTTTTGGTTGGTTTTTGTAAATTTAAATATAATTTCATCCTTTTCTTCTTCCTCTTCCCTCTCTCCAACTCTTCTCATGTAACCTCCCTTGATCTCTCTCAAAATCAGACTTTTCCATTAGCTGTTATTCACACACACACACACACACACACACACACACACACACACACACACATATCTAAATATATAAATACAACCTGATGAATATGTTCGGTGTTTCTTTCATGCACATAATTTCAGGGCTGACAATTTGTATCAGGTAACCCGTTAAGAATCAGATCCCTGATGAGGAATGATTTTCCCACTCTCAGCATTCTTTAATTGCCTATAGTTTTTAAATGTGGGTGGGGCCCTGCTGTGGGAACTCCTTCAGCCAATAGCCTTTAAGATACTTGCCCACTTGGGTGTGGTCTCTTGTACTGCAATTGCAGATGTAAAGCTTGCACAGCCACTTGCTCTCTCCCTCTCCCTCTCTCTCTCTCTCTCTCTCTCTCTCTCTCTTTCTCTCTCTCTCTTTCAGCTTTTTAGTTCCTGTTCCCAGCTCATGCAGAAGACTGTTGATCTGTGAGTCTACCCCTAAATAGAGAACCCTTTATTATACTCAATTCTGAGATAATATGAGAATACCCTATAGTGTTCATCTACATCTGGCCCCCAAAGATACATAGTTCTTGTTTTAAAAAGAAAAACAAAAGAGGGAGGTACTGTGGGACAATGGTCTTATACCCTGTAAAGATATATCACTTCTATTGGCTTAATAAATGCTGACTGGCCAATAGCCAGGCAGGAAGTACAGGTGGGATGACCGGAATAGGAGAATTCTGGGAAGAGGAAAGGCTCAGTCAGTAGTCATCACCCAGATGCAGAGGAAGCAAGATGAGAATGCCTCACTGCTAAAAGGTTCCAAACCACATGGTTAACACAGACAAAAACTATGGGTTAATTTAAGATGTAAGAGTTAGCTAAAAATATGCCTAGTTCTTGGCAGAACATTGGTGTAATTAATATAGTTTCTGTATTATTATTTTGGAGTGGGCAGCTGGGAAATGAACTAACAGTCTGCACCTACAGGGCCCTATGAGATTTCCCCTTTCCATGTTAGCACATCTATTTATGTATCTAATAAAACCCACAAACCAGGCATCAAAGGACTCTCCCTTTTGATTTGCTGCTCAGAAGCTTTTGAGGGACTACTAAAACAATATATTGTTTGTTGCCAGTTATGAAGTTATTGTGTCTCCTAGAAATGACAGGGGAATGCCACTCATTGTGCTGATTGACTTTTGCCAACTTGATTCAAAGCTAGACATATATGTAAGGGGATTCTTAACTGAGAAAAGCTTTCATAATATTTTCCTGTAGGTAAATCTGTATGACATTGTAATTATTGATTGAAGTGGAAGGGTTCAACCTATTGCAGGCAGGTAGATTTGCAATGTATAAGAAAGTAAGCTGATGACTCCAGGGGGAATGAGCCAGCAAGCTGTACTCTTCCATGATTTGCCTATCAGTTTTGTCTTTAGAATTTTGCCTTATGCTCCTTCCCTGACTTCCCTGGAAGACAGACATAATATTAGATGAAATAAATCCCTTTCTCCCTATTTTGTTTTTGATTATGATGTTTTACCACAGCAATTGAAATCTTTACTAAGACATCCATGATGCCTTAACATAAAGGTTAAACAGAAACTGCCTAAACAAGAACTGAGTAGCAACAGGAGTAATAGACATGATAATGTGGAAGGGGAGACTCTCACATGCTTTATCCTTATACAAAGGATTTCAGGCAACTAAGTACTCACAGAAATAAAATTAGTGCTTCCCAAGCATGAGCCCCCTAGATGTTTATTCAGTGCCAAGTGATCACCATTGCAGTCATATACATACAATCAAGACTAAAACTCAACAAGATAAATTTATATTACATAAATAATTACATAAAGAGATCATGGATTTGGGAGGAAGTGGAAGACATGAAAGGTGTTATAAAGAGGAAAGGGAAAAGGGAAGGGGAAACTATATATTAATATATTCCACAATTTTTTCCAGGCTGCCGTCTTTACTCCTTGTTCCTCATAGGACAAAAATCTTATGTGATCAAAGTGAACATTTTTACATTACCACAGAAATGGCCATTTTAGTCAGCAGAGCTCATATGCTGAACAGGTCTCACTTCTCCAAGAGCAAGCCATGGTTCAGAGCTGATTAATCAGATCTAATTAGGTAGCTTACTAATTGATCCCAGGAGCCATTGCCATTTGACCTTTGGTGAAAGGCCTCAATAAGTTCAACGTCCTCTGGAGACAAATGTGTGGAAACTCTACTGTTTCAAACCACATAATTTAATTAACCCAGTTAACAAATTCAAGGCATATTCAAGCCATTTAAGTGTATGTATATTGAGCTTCAGGAAGAAACTGAATTGGAATTTACATTTTTCCTGTCCTTTGACAAATTCTATCTGGATATAAATAATTACCCAAATTTCAAGAGATAGGCTATAAAATATTTGTTCTCTATTGAATGGAGTTATTTATTTATTGGATTTCTTTCATTTTTCATGAATGTTTAATTTTCAAAATCCTACCAACATGTCCTTTTGACTTACAGGAATCATATGAATTCATCCATAATTACAATGAGGGGATTGGAATCTATAATCATCCAATATCACAAAAGAGATAAACAAACTACAAATGACAAAATTAAGTGACATTGCATTAACATTTGTGTAGAACACCCCCTTACCAATCACTAAGATGTTGTAAGTACATGAAAGAAAACTGAATAAAAGACATGACTATTCTGTTTGATCAATAATAAATGAAAATAGTTGGTGATAGGCAAAGTGTGTTTTTAAAATTCTCATCAAAGAAACTCAGATGAAAGTAACAGTAAGGCCAGGCTGTGTCAAAAATCTAATTCACTTGGCTGCAGTTAAGAAATTACCTCCTCTCCAAAAGTGCAGGAAATAACCCCAAGAATCAACAAATTGGACCAAATGAAATTAAAACTTTTCTGCCCAACAAAGAAAATTATCAATAGAATAAAGAGTCAGTCTCTGCAATCTCTGCAATAAGAGAAAATATTCTCCAGCCATATCTCAGATAGAATGATGAGATCTAGTATATATAAAGAAGTATAAAATTGTTAAAAACCAAAATTACCCACCAGTCAATACGTTGGTCAGGAAAGGAACAGAAATTTCTAAACAAAAAATAGAAATTGTCAATTGACATCTCTAATTCTGTCTCATATTGGTAGCCATCTTTGAAAAGCAAACAAAAATGAGAATGGATAAGATGAAGAAATGAATGACAACAAATCTTGGAGAGGATGTGGAGAAAGAGAGATTTATTCATTGTGGGAGTATAACCATAACATCCACAGTGGAAATCAATACAGACATTTCTCAAACAATAACAAGTACTACCATGTGACTCAACTGTCCCACTCCTGGTCATATTCTGAAAGGACTCTGCATCCTCCCTCAGAGATACCTGTACATCTTTGCTTATTGCTGCAATATTCACACAGCTAGGAGATGGAACAAACACAGATATCCATCAACAGATGAATGGATACTGACAGTATGATACATATACACAAAAGGCTTTAATTATGCTGTGAATGAAATACAAGTTAGGAGAAAATGGATGAAACTGGAAAATACTGTGTTAGCAAGGTAAATCAGATGGAGAAAGACAAAAATAGCATGTTTTCTTTTTTATGTGGTTCCCAGGGTGTATATATATATATATATATATATATATATATATATATATATATATGGTGTGTGTGTGTGTGTATTGTTGTGCTGTGGCATGGATGTGCTACTTGTGGTATCTCACTGGACCAAGTGATTCCAGGTTCTTGGCATCTTGTTAAAACATTTTGTTAAAATTGAACTCATAAATAACAAAAGAACAAGAGTTTTTATTAAGAAATAAAGTGAAGTACTCCATTGTGTAAATGTACCATATTTTACTTATCCATTCTTCAGTTGAGGGTCATTAAAGTTGTTGCCAGCTTCTGGCTATGACAAACAACACTGCTATGAACATAGTTGAGCACATGTCCTTGTGGTATGATTGAGCATCCTTTGGATATATACCCAAAAGTGAAATTTCTGGGTCTTGAGGAAGGTTGTTTCCTAATTTACTGAGAAATTGCCATACTAATATTTAAAGGGGCTGTACCAGTTTGTTGTCTGAGGTTTCTATCCTGCCTGGTTCCCGCAATTGTTAAGTCCCAAAGAAATCACACAGAGGTCTACATTAGTTAAAAACTGATTGGCCCATTAGCTCAGGCTTCTTATTACTCTTATAACACTTATTAGCCCATTTTTCTAGTATATGTTAGTCACATGGCTCAGTACCTTTTTCACTGAGGCAGTCACGTCTTGCTTCCTCTGCAGCTGGGTAAAGGACCTCCTCCTCTTCCCAGAATTTTCCTGTTCTCATTGACCTTCCTGTCTGGTTACTGGCCAATCAGCATTTATTTAAAATATAACGGACAGAATACAGACCATTGTCCCATTCTACCAGTTTGTACACCCACCATCAATGCAAGACTGTTCCCTTTAACCCACATCCTCTCCAGCATAAATTGTCATCAGTGTTTTTAATCTTGGCCATTCTTACCGGTATAAGATGGTATCTCATAGTTTTGATTTGAATTTCTCTGATGGCTAAAGATGTTGAGCCTTTCCTTTCATGACTTTCAGCCATTTTAGATTCCTCTGTTGAGAGTTCTCTGTTTAGGTCTTTACCCCATTTTTTTATTTGATTATGCAGGCAAATTGATGGATGTAGAGAACATCATAATGAGTGAGGTCACCCAGACTCAGAAAGATAGATATCATATGTACTTACTCACAAGTGGCTTTTAGATATAAAGCAAAGGAAATCAGCCTACAATTCACAATCCCAGAGAATCTAGACAACAATGAGGACCCTAAGAGAAATATACATGGATCTAACCTACTTGGGAAGTAGAAAAATAAACAAGATGTCCTGAGTAAATTGGTAGCATGGAGACTATGGAAGAGGGCTGAAGGTGAGGGGAGATGATGGCAGAGGAGCAGATGTACATCTCAATAAAATCTACTAAGAAAGAAAGAAAGAAAGAAAGAAAGAAAGAAAGAAAGAAAGAAAGAAAGAAAGAAAAGTGAAAGTACAGACAAGAAACACTGCAAGAGAGCAGCAGGCTCTGAGCAAGCATGAAGCTCAAGAACAGATGGCCACTGCCTGGGTCTTCATTTTATGAGACCATGAAATGAAGAGTCAGTTTCTTGGTGTGAGGGTTCTGATGATCTTTTGGTGTTGACGAACAGCCCTATGCTAGGTATGCCTTCTTTCACTGTGTTTATCTTTTTCCTTGATGTGTTTGATTTTATGAACACTAATACCAAATCATACATGGGCATAAGACAATAAACAGGACATTGTTCTTAGAAGTTCACTCAGCAAACAGGGTTTGTTCTACTGCTCTCAACTGGAAATAACTTTAGGGTTGATCTGCCAATTACACATAGATCCTGAATGTTTCATGATGGGTTTAACCCCAAATTGGAGTTATGACAGGCCTACTAAAGGAAGCCCACTCTGTAGTATTATTTGTCATGGGATATATGTGTTATTTGGTACAGGTGAAGGGTCTAGGTTGCTAATTACTAATAAGAAAAGTTTTCTGTGTAGGTCAAGCCAACTGGGTTCATGGACTGTTATTCGGCCCATATCCCCGCCTGACTCAAGAGTAACGTGGAAAGGAGATCACAAATGTAGGAAAGGTTGTTGAGCATTATCAATGGAACATCAAAATAAACAACTGGATGAAAACTTCTCAATGGAACACAAAGGAAAAGGTAATTGCTTTGAATTACTTTCTGAATCTATATATAGACGTTCTACCTGGTTCTTAAAGCAGAATTTACATTGAAAAGTTTTCTATGAAATATTTGCATTCAATGTGAATATTTCCTTCTATACATAAGTTTCATTAAATTGATATAAACTGCCTGGACATACTCTGACTCAGCCTATACCAGATTAGGATGTTGTGTTTGATATGTATTTGTAATCTTCTATTTGCTCCTGACAACTAGCCAAAAATTAGAAACTGGCTTCATGGAACTATACATAGGAAGAAGTTCAAAATTGGGAATTACTGGGAAATTAACAGTGCCAAAACCCTATACTGGCAAAAAGGCTAGTTCTATAGTCTATACTACAAATAATCCTTTAACAGAGATAAAGGATTTGGAAATTGAAGATGTCCAGGTGTTGTCTCATAGCAAAAAAATGTTGAGGACGGGTCCAACGAACATCTAAAGGCATTAAGACCTAGTCAATCTCTCACAGTATTAGATTTCTATAGTTAATAATGTGTGGTCACAGACAGATGATTTCACTCTATTTTATTTTCTTATAATTGTAGGGTAGATGTCTGAGATTCAGCTATCAACTGGATTGTTTTGATTCAAGGCCACCATCTTTGGCCATCTTCTCCTTATGTCTTTCTGAGGCCCTGAAGAACCTCTCCTTTCAATAACCTTCTCTCATGTAAACTTTATACAAGTCTCACTTTTTTTTCCCATTGCAGATAAATTTACTCTTTTAGTTTCATTGAAAGTTTTCAGGTTTAGTGAATAATTAATAAATCTTTATTAAGAGCAAAGTAAATTCAACTTGGGAGTAATGATTCTTTTCTAGAGTTAAAATTCAAATTCAGAACAGGCAATCCTGTAAATGAACTGTGTTCAACTTGTAGTTATGGGCCCCTTGCATCCCAGGACACCTATGAATGTGGCCCAACACATTTGTAGATGATGATATCATAGTGCACTGTCAAAAAGCTGAATGTTCTGCTTCTAACCCAGAGGACGTAAAGGGCTTCTGTAATGGGACACAGTAAAGATGTAAAGACACCATTTTACCAGTCTGTCATGATTTCACTGCTCATGAGGCATACAGTCACCAGATCTATGACCAATCAGTGTGGCCTCATACAACAAGCAAACACATTCTATCATGTGGATGCTTTCTATTCCCCAACATTTCACTCAATAGAAACTCAAGTCTTCTGGCTGGCATCTAAAAGAAGTAGTATACCTCTGGTGTAGTGGCCAGCCATGATAAGCTAAGTCTGGGCAGGTCACCCAAAGGAAGTTCTTTACTTCCAACCATCATCACCTGGGACTCTGGTCATTAATAAATTTAAATGGAGGCTGGAGTCTCAGTAGTTTACCCTGAGACAATGCCTGGCTGCAGGAAGAACCACAAGCTGAGATCGCCCAACCCCCACCCAGGAACAGACCATTCAAAGGAAATGCCTGGCATTCCAAGCCCTGTAGATAGAAACACCTGCCAGTGCACATTCACCATAACACCCTAGGCAAATGTCAGCTAATCAGGGGTCCTGAACTTCAGAGACCCCTCACCCCCACCTTTACCAATTCTAATTGAGCTTGGGGATCTCCAGTTATTCCAATATGATGGACATGCAGAGAGACTGAGTTTGCAAACTTGATTAAAACAAAGGCCCTTTGCTTTTACATGTGGGACTCGGTTTCTTTGTTGGCTTTAGTGGGGACTTCGCGTATTTGGGCACAACATCTGGAAGTTAGAGCTTGGTGGGAGGTAACTTCATGACTGGAAACACTAACTTTCCCAATAATTAATCCTATTCCTGTGGAATGAGTTAGTTGTCCTGAGAGACAGTTGAACTGAGAAAGCAAGATTGCTTTCTCCCTTCCTTTTGGTTTTCTGTCTCGCTTTGACATCCTTTTCATGCAAATTGCCTATTTGATTCTAGCAACTAAAGACCTAAGGACCCTCATCAGGAAATAAAACCAACCAACCAACCAACCAACCAACCAAACAAACAAACAAAAACCTAGAGCTTTAAATTCCAGCCTTCAAAACTGTGAGCCAAATAAATATCTTCCTACCAAAGGTTATTCTCCCTTAAGTACAGTAACACAGGCATGGACACTGATGTATACAATAAACTGTTTGCATAAATTGAATTTTTAATATAATTTCATATATTGTAGAATATTCTTGTGATCATTTTCCCAGTAATTTGTAATACAAGAGCTACACATAGATCACATATTAAACATTAGCAGGGTAACAAACCCATTTAACCTATGCTACACTATCATGTAAGCCCTAGAGTTTTAACATACAATACATAAGAACAAATCAGTTCTGTTGTTTGAGTTTGCATGCTAATGGGGATAAATGAGGAAGGCGAAGCATAGACAACTAATAACAAAGCAAAAAAAAAGAGGGGGTCAGCACTGAAGCAGAGAATGATTCATCTGGGAGCATATTAACATGACCCTATGGATATGGTCTTTTTCATAGATGGTGAATAGCTGAATAGCTGAAACCAAAGTGAGAGTCTTGAAGGGTTGAAAAATAAGCGCTAAAATGTAATTGTAGATTTCTCCATTCTATTGTGTCTTGTTTTATTATACTGTGACAACCTACACACACACACACACACACACACACACGCACACAAAAAAGAGAGAGAAAAAGAGATTTTTATGTGCCTATTTAGGTTTCAGCCTTTTGAATGTAGTCAGATATCTGGAACAAATGTCTCCTTTGTTTAGTAGAGATAAACTGTCTCATTGTGGAACTAGGAATAAAATATTTCTCCAGGAATGTGAGCACTATGAAAAAAGAGATTTTTTTTTTTTTTTACTTTGCCTTGTTTGTGGTTTTCTTTGTTCATACTTGGATCCTGAAAACTTGAATCTGTGTCTTACACAGAGAAGATATTAATAAATACTCAGTGAACAAAAAAGATTTAAAACATGGAAAATAAAAACCAACCCATAAGGTAGAAAGCCATATAAGAACTGTTTTAAGTATGGGTGTGAATAGAAATGAGAGCAACATTCAGGACTGAACAAATTTTTATAAGTTGCAATGACCAACGAAAACCAAATCCTCTATGAGCTTACTCTCAATCCAAGGAAGATAGGGACATTTGAGTTTTCTTTCAGGTCTGTTCTTTCAAAGAGCCCTAGGTGCAGAACAGCCTATTACAATCCATACCATTATTGAGTTATATTCTTGGTGTCTGTGGTTACAAATACTGAATGAGAAGTTACTGGTAAAAGTATACACAGAATTGACAGAAATGTAAAAAATTGACATTGACTAAATTCCATTCTCTGTTCTCATTTATTCACCTTTCCTTTTTTATTTTTCTAATTTACTTTTTAAAACAATCTTTTCTCATTTTACATACCAATCCCAGTACTCCCTCCCTCTCCTTTTCCTGCTCCTTCCCCTTGCCATCCACCCACCACCACCCCTCCATCCATTTTTCAGAGAGGATAAGGCTTCCCATGGGGAGTCAAGAAAGTCTGGCATATCACTTCAAAGCAGGACCAAAGCCCTCCCTGCTCTATCTATGCTGAGAATGGTATCCCTCCAAAGAAAACAGGCTCCAAAAAGCCAGTTCAAGCCCTAGGGATATAGATAGGTCCCATTGTCAGTAGCACAACAGACTTCCCCAGACACACAACTGTCACCCACAAAGGGGATGTAGACAAGAACTCCTGAAAAAATTGAGAGCTGGGGGGGGGGCAGGCAAAATGAGACGGGGAGGGGAGAATAGAAGGGGACACGAGAACATGGAAGAATGGGATGGCCAAGATGGGAGAAGAACAAGGAGGGTGAGTAAGGAAAGATATATCTTGATTAAAGGAGTCATTATGGGAATTGCAAGAAACCTGATGTTATCCAGATATCTGACTACATTCATGATCTGAAGATCATGGAGTTCCCACAAAACCAACTAGAAGACCAAGCCCTGTATGTAAAAGCAAAGAGCCTTTATTCTTACACAAGTTAGCAAACTCCTTGTGTCCAAAATATTGGAGTGACTGGAGAGCCCCAAGCTCAGTTGGGGTTGGGTTTTTATAATAACAAAGGTAGGGGTGAAGGATTTCTAAGGTTCAGGACCCCTGATTGGCTGTCAATGTCGTGGGTGTCCTGGTGGAAAAAGATGGGTGTGCTGGCAGGTGATTCTATCTACAATGGTTGGAATGTTAGGAATGTCCTTTGATTGATCTGTTCCTAGGTGGTACCAGGGCAGTCTCTTTGTTGTCTTTCTTGAAATCAGGTATTGCCTTAGGGTAAACTACAAAGACTCAAGCCTCTATTGAGCTTCTCATGACTGGGTCCTACACCCGGAACCAGGGAAATTCCCAGGAATCCATAAGAATGACCCCAGTTAAAACCCTAAGCAATACTGGAGCAGGTACATGAAGTGGCCTTCCTTTGTAATTAGATTGATGACTACCTTAATTGTCATCATAAAAACAATCCAGCAACTAATGGAAGCAGATGTAGAGATCCATAGCTAGTGCTGGGCCAAGTTCCCAGAGTCCAGGTGAAGAGAGCAAGGAGCAATAATATGAGCAAAGAGATCAAGATCATAATGGGGATACCCATAGAAATGCCTGACCTGAGCTAATGGGAGCTCACTGACTCTGGACTGACAATGGGAAGATCTGCATAAACCCAAACTATTCACCCATTTCTTAACAAGTCAGTGCACTGTGACCTTCCAGTTATCAGGACTTTGAAGCTATAGTTGTGACATTACTTGATGTCATCTCTTAACTCACTTTCCTACACCTATATTGATGTCTCATTAGGCAAGAATTTCTTCCCCAACCAGCTATGGACTTTACGAAGTTTACACCATAATATATTGATCTTTGCAGACTGAGATTTAATTCAGGCTCTGTGATAATTCCATCAAGAGTAAAGCACCCATTAGTACAATTTATTTAGTGCTTTTCTCTTATACTCTAAAGCTATTCCATTGGCTTGGCTTGGAAATTCTAATTAGAAGTACATATTAAAGAATCTTTGGATTAAAAAATTATATTTGTTTAAATTATTAGCAAGTAATATCAGCAATAACTTACTAAATTATTGTAGAAAACAATATTTAGATTACTGTCCAAATGTTACTAGAATGGTAGAATATGTATGGATCAATATTTTTCCAATAAATATTTAATAAAAGCAACTATGTTATAGATGCTGAATCAGCCCAGTAAGTTGAGCCATTAATTAATAATGGCTGTTTTTAAAGTTCTTCTAGCCGAGAGTGAGAAGGAGGAGAGAGAGGGAGAGAGAGAGAAATTATAGAATTAAGTGCCTTAGCATAGATTTTAGACTTTGGTAAAATATGAAGAAAATGACTTGACACACACAGAGACACAATTATAGATAATGACTAGGGAGGAATACTACTCAGAGTGTGATATTTTCAGTACTAAGGAGAGGACTTTTCTACTTAATGTCCTAAACTGTGTTAAGGGGTCAATAGTAGAAAGTCTTAATTCAGGGCCCAAGTGAGTTTATTGTGGCCTCTTCCCTAACTTTAAAAAGCACAGGGCAAAGAGTACAGTCCAATGGTGTCATCATGTCCTATTTCTACTTCTTATATTTTAGTAAGAATTATGAGCTGATTTCCACTAATCACAGTGAGCCTTGGCATCTAGGAAAGACTCATTCTCAGAACTCTTGGAGTTCAAAGTCTATAGATGCTCAAGTCTCAAATAAACAGATACAGTCTTTGCATTCATATACTCAGCCTCTTATCATATATATTTATGTAATCATTCTAACATCTAATAAAATGATTCTATATCATATTATTTAGTGAGTACTGATGATAAGAACAATGCCTACAAAATTTAATGTAGATATTATTTAAACATTTTTAATCCACAGTAGACTAAGTATTGAAATTCAGACTGTGAGTAGCCATAGGCAGTACTAACAGTAATGTTAATACATTTTAAGCACTCACTATGCACTAAAAGTTATTACTGTTGTTATTTTTATTAGTTAGTTTTAGTCTCTACAATACTTTAGACAAATGTTCAGTAATGACAGGACATAATACAATTTTTTAGCTAGTCTTATGCTTGTGATACCCATTGGAGAATTTGTTGGTGGTGATGTCTTTTTTTGTTTGTTTGTTTCCCATATCAGTGGTAGAAATAAGAGCTATTAGGCAGGTAACAAAAGTGACTGTCAGTGATTTTTTTTTCTATTTAAAAGATTTTAATAGTTAAGGAAAACTTACACTACCAAAGATCCCGCGAACACCAGGAGAGCAGGAAACCAAAGAGGAATCAGGAAGCACAACTGCAAGATTTATAAGTAAATCTTGGCCTTAGGGGGACACACCCCACAAACAGGATGTGATTGGCTGAGCTTCCCCATCATCTCCCCCTTTTGTTTAAATAAGACAGAACCAAACCAAATACAATTATATACAATAGGAACAAATAATAAATAAAAAATTACAAACAACAAACAATATTAATCAAGAAACATATAACAAAAGTTTTACTAAACATTCTATTTCAAGGAGCCTAAATAATGTAGAGGGTAACTACGATTATCTAATCCTCAACTCCATCAAAGATCTGAGAAGGGAAGTAATATTACTTGAGTAACCAGGAAGTACAAATGAGAAACTTTCAAAATGTGCAACAAATGACAGAGACAACTGACTACCCAGGCAATCATCCAAATTCTCATTTGCAATGTTGAGGATTTTACAAAAAAAAAAAATAATCATTCAAAAGCAGTAGGTAACTCAGAGCATGAATGATGACAGAATCCTATTACGGTTGTAGGGAGAGTTAGAATAGTCCAGTCCTGGTAGGCTTACAAAGTTACAAACACTCTAGAGACATGTTAATCATAAAGCTAAGTATGAGGAAAGGCACAAATCCAGGAAGTGTTGAAGAACAAATGTAAACTGCAATTTGTCTCAAAACACTCCCAAAACATGAGACAAAAATAGTCACCCACTTTGTCTGTCTAACTGAAAAACCCACAAAGGAAACTTGGTATAGATCTTGAGAATTAAATAAAAAGTAGTTTACAAACTAAGAAGTGGAGGGGAGACAATTTGCCAAGTTTAAGTAACAGCATGTCTCAGAACCCTGGTGAGTGAAGTGCTAGAAATTCAGAAAACCAAACATATGGTATGACTTGCAGATGTGACAAACAGTGCTTAGCATTACAGAAAGGCAGGTCAGGGTTGAGCAAGAACAGTTTTTTTTTTAATATAGTAATAAGATCCTGTTAGTCTCAACAGTATAAAAACATAGTTAAGATTCCTATTGCCACTTTTTCTATGAAACTGTCTCAAATGGTGAGAAAGAGTTGAGGACATAGAACAGTGTCTTTGCAGTCTCCTAGGTGATTTGAGTTGGAAGGCCTGGATGGATGCTATGTCTGCAAAGGACAACCAGATGATTGATTATAACCTCTGTGATGTAAAAGGCTTGGGTTGTTGCAAGTCCAGAGTAATTGCAATCTATCTTGGACTAAGCATTTATTTCTTGCCCTGTTCTGTGTGGGTCCTATCATTCTGTGACTAGCAGATAATATCCTCACAAAGAACAAGTTCTGGAATGTATTAGCTTAATGAAACTCCAAATTTCTGCTATTGAAAGGGCTAATCCTGTTGTCAGATAACATCTAAGGCCTATAACAGAGGTCACCAACTTGCTATAACCGGCCTACCTGATATGACCACCAATGTATTTGTAAACTGCCTTCATTTGTGTTCTTTTTTGTTTAGTTGCTATAAAAAGTTCATGAAATTGCTACCTCATTGAAAGATGTAATTTGAGGTGATCTAAATCTGTTTTCTTAGGCTGTGATCACTCATGTTTTGCTCCAGAATAAATGATCTGTCTTATCCCTTTGAGGTAAGGGCTGTGGTTTTGCTTGAATAAGAGATACCCATGGGATAGCAAGCAGAAAACGTCTCATAGCTGCGACATCATTATGTGAACACACACACAAACAACACACAAACACACATACATAATCATATCAGGGTTATTAACCATAAAATGGTATCTCTAACAATGGCCAAGAAATACAGGGAATTAGTTAATTGGAATACATTTCACAGGAGGTTCAGGGTTTCGGGTTGCACATTTGCATCTTTCAAATGTGTAATTATGTTAGATAATATACCCTGTGCTGGAGTTTTTACATAAACACTTGTGGTCTAGTTCAGAATTATCTCTACTGCATGCAGCAGCTGTTGGGAGAAAAATATAAGCTATTAAAAGCAGTTTGAATTAGATCTTGTCTACTTGCATAACATGTACAATGCCTAGTCACTTATCAAGCTTAGAGGTGAGTTACTGTTTATTTCTTATGCAAAACGTGTTCCTGGGTAAGATACACAAATTAAGTGGCCTATAGCAGAGTATGTTCCCAATTCTGTGAGAAGCTTTATTATAAGTCACTTTAAATACACATTTCAATCCCAGATAAATTCTTTATTCATAGACCACAAATGAGAAACAAATATTGAAGGCCATGACCAGGGAATAAAGCAATAGTAATGTTCTTTCTTTTGCTGAAATGGTGTTTTAATTTCACTTTTTGATCATAAACCTGATGGCCCAATTCTCACTGAGTGGTCTACATAATACAGAGAATGTTTTTTAAACCTGTGAGTTGGGGGCTGGAGAGATAGCTCTGTAGTTAAAACCACTTTAATGCTTTTGCAAAGACCTGGACACCGAGCATCCATGTCTGGTGGCATACAACTGATTGGATCAGTAGGTCAAGAGGATCCAACATGATCTTTCTGGCTTCTGTGAACACATGCAATATACAACACACACACACATACACACACACAAATATAATTCTAAAAAAATCTAAATATTCAGCAGTTCAGTTATTATTTAAAATAAAATCCATAGCAAAATAAGTATTTAAAACAAAAATATTAAAACTTGGTTTTAGAACCAGCTCTTACAAAAATGTGAGGTTAGAAAAGTAATTAGGAAAAAAAATCTGAATGTATCCACCATTGGTAAATGCCACATATTTCTGTATGGAGTTACTGGGGTGGAAGGGGCAGGGGCAAGGATTGAAGTTAAAGGTCATGGGTCTTCAAGGCTCCTGCCTCTTCTGTCTTCTAAGCTGAACACTCATGGTCAGCTGGAATTTGCTATTATCCACCACATCTGGAGTCCAAAAGAGAAGCCAGACATGAACTAGGGTGTTGACAGAAGTTTCTGTCCTGCCTGGTCCTGCAGCCATTCAATCCAAAAGAAACAAACAGAGATCTACATTAATTATAAACTGGTTGACCAATTAGCTTCTTATTAACTAACTTTTACATTTTAAATTAACCTACAATTCTTGTTTATATTAGCTACATGGCTTGATACCTTTTATCAGTGAGGCGTTTTCATCCTGCTTCCTCTGCATAAGGTGACAACTACAGACTGAGCCTTTCCTCTTTCCAGAATTGTCCTATTCTGGTCTTCCTGGATACTGGGCAATCAGCATTTTATTAAACCAATACAAATGACAGGTTTTTACAGGGTACAAGACCATTGTCCCACAGTATTAAGGAAAGGGAGAGCATTTGTGATGACCTTCAGTAAATAAACACCACCTTTGAATTGCTTTTGATTAATAAATATTTAAAAACTATTTTCAGCTCAGAAGAAAATTGAGTAGAATATCTGGAGTATTCGATAATCTCTGCTATGTTCTCATCCCACCCCAACTGCTCTATTGTTAGAATCATGTTTACTGCCTAACATTTCCTATGAAGCCGAAAGAGTATTGATCCTTTTAATACAAAAGCCCATGCTTTCCCTCAGGAAGGACTCCAGTGCTGGGATTGATCTCCATGGGTCTTAACAAATGTATAATACATCCTCTCTAACACGCCCAAACAACAGCCCATGGTCTTACACCCTCCATCCTCCACCCCTCCATCCTCCACCCCTCCATTCTCCACCCCTCCATCCTCCACCCCTCCATTCTCCACCCCTCCATCCTCCACCCCTCCATCCTTTCTCAACATCCTCCTCACACTATTTTTTTTATTTTTCATCTTCCCAATGTCTTTATAGTTTTCCTTTTGCAGAATATCACATGTTCGGAATGAATATAGACTTTCCAAATAGCTCTTTCACTTAAGAATGTGTAGTTAACCTTCCCACTATATTATTTCATGACTCTGTAGCTCATTGTCTGCACACAGCAATTATCATAGAAACAATGCAGTTCATTCATCCAACTGGAGATGATATCGTGTGTGCTCTTGTGTTTTGAAAATCATAGAGCAATTCTGCCCCCAGATTTTGCAAATTTATTCTGAAAAGCAAATTCCATATTGTTTTCTTGATCTTGCTTGTGTTAAAGAGAAAAGAGAATCTTTGTAGAGTTATTCAGAGTAACTTTACATCCAAGAAAATGAATTAGGCAGTAAAAAAAAGGCACCACAGCCAACTCTTGTCAAGTTGACATCTTATATTCTTCCATTATATACTTTAACTTACAAACAAATGTGTTATATCCAACAATGTACAAATATCACTTATATTAATAAAGTTGTTAACAAATTTGTTAACATAAAACTCCAAAGGCACACTTAAGGGACTAGCAGGATGGCTCAGCTGTATGTAGGCATATATGTATATAAGTTACTTGTATGCATGTTTTCATTGCTGACTATTTAGAATTTGATAACTATACATACATACAAGTAACACTATTTATACTGAGAAAGTTCCATTTAGGATTATATCTATGTGTGTGTACATATATATTATACTTATACATATATATGTATGTAATTAAAATTAATAAAAACTTGGCCATGAATTGGTAAGAGAGCAAAGCATATGAGATGGTTTGGAGGAAGGAAAGGAAGGGAGACATGTAATTACATTATAATCTCAAAAAGTTTCTAAAAATAGATTGCTTAGCTGGTAAAAGTATTTGTTGTAAAGACTGATGGCCTGAATTCCATCCCAAGAATCTACATGATTGAAAGAAAATAACTGATAACCAAAATATGTACTATGAGCTCTATACTTACAGTAGAAATATGCACACATGTACAGCTCACACAAACTAATTTTAAGGCAATTTTAAAATCCACCTATTATTTTCTCCCAATTTTTAGATATACTCTGTTGGATGGCCTCTAATGTAGTCTTGAGGTATAATATTAACCAGTATTAAGACACCTACAATCATAATTTATTATGAAAAGGGATTTTTTGCCAAAATAAGAACACTTAGCTGTTATTGTTTGAAGCTGAAGTGTCCCACTTGGCTTTGGTATGGATAATTCTTCTCCAGTCAGTTAGTGGTAAAAATCTAGTGTTATAGAGCCCAAGGATGTGGTACATGGAGAATGGAAATGAAGACTGTTTGTGATCTAGTAAAAAATATACCTACCTCCTGGTTTCTTTTGGCCACCAGTCAACAGCCTTAAGTCAGAATTCCTATAGCTATGGACTGAGACACTACCATTGCCACGTGTGATTGAATAATACCTCCAAAACAAATAGCCAAATTAACATGTTACTGCCTGTTTTCAGGTATGCTATCTCATTTCTGCTATTTTATGATCTAAGAAGCTCATGCAGGAGGACTGCTGTCAGTTCAGTTATGGAGTGAATTTTGGGATAGTCATATAGATAGACTCCAATCCTATCGTACAGCTTTTATCTTATTATACTTAAAAGATGCAACATCTATCAGACAAAGAAATAATTCTACCAAAGACAATAACTTCATGGCTTTTGAGTATTTCCATGCCAGGTGGCTTCATTGATTTATTAAATTGCTGTCTTTACTGTTCCTCCAAATGCTTTCTAGGCCTGTAAGGCACTTCAGAGTTAGAAGGCTGGTTTTATATAATGAGACCTTTTTACAGAGAATGGGCAAGGTGTCCAGAAGTTCCTACTATTTTCTCTGAAAACGTTCCAATTTATCTTGCAATTTAGAAACTGTGAGGATAGTTAAAACTTAGTTAATCCAATGAGAAAAGTTCATCACTTGGGACAATTATTCACTCACAATAACAATGCTAAATATATCAGCAAGTATGAGAAATTGTGGTTCTTTGAATAGGAAATGCTCCTCATAGCTCATAGGTTCATATTTGAATACTTATTCACAAGCTCGTTATTTGGGAAAATCTGGAAACTCTTGGAGCTTTGCTGGAGGAAATGTGTCCCTGTGGGTGGCCTTGAAGTTAAACAGCATGGCACAATTCCTGCTCATTTTTTTCTTCTTTAAATGTAGATGTAATGTGACTAGAAGTGTCCTTCACCTATTGCTATGCTTTCCCATCATGGTGGACTACATTGTCTTGAACTGTCAGCAAAAATAAACTTGACTTCCCTAAGCTGCTTCTTGTTACATGTTCTGTTACAGTAAAGAGAAAGGGAAATGGGAAAGATTCATTGCTGCTTCTTGTTACATGTTCTGTTACAGTAAAGAGAAAGGGAAATGGGAAAGATTCATTGCCTGATTTTATTTTATGTAATACATAAACTTTGTACCAGAATTGTCTCTCCATTTTTGTCATGGATGAATCCTTCACAACTCCCATCCATGTTAGGCTTGGAGGTACAAACTTAGACTTCTGCACACAGTTCAGGAACAAGGGTGGCCAGACTTGGTTTCGCCTACTTTATCCCTGGCTAGCATTGACTCCCTTGTTTTGACTGCTGTCTCTCTATTGGCCCTACTTTAACACTGAAAGTTCTTGAGGTTGGGTGAACAATGGCCTAATGCTTCAGAGCATATAATGATCTTCCAACGGACCCAAGTTCAGTTTGCAGCACCCATGTCAAGCAGCTCACAACCATTTGCAACTCTAGCTCCCAAGAATCTGTGGCCATCTTTCTGGCCTACAAAGGCAAGTGCGCTCATGTGCACAAACCCATATGAACATATGCACATATACATACAATTGAAAATAAACTATTTTTAAAAATCTGACAGATGAAGCAACCTTTCAGAGTTTCCCACACTGGGACATATTTAAAGTCGCTGTCTTCACGCGGAATTTTGGATTTTCCCTTCTTCTTTCTGTATTAAAGAGTATACCTAAAGAGTATGTTGTAAGACTTTATTTTTCTCCCACTCTCCTACTGTGTGATTGCTCTCATGGAGTTTGAGTTTGGGGATGCCAAATATGAACACTTAATACTCACCTGAAATGTAATTAGTACACACTTTCTCTGTAATCTCAGTTAAAAAAAAGTGGCATGCCAATATGATTTTACCTTCTTTTTCTTCTATTTTCCCTGAACATTTAATGGCTAGTGCAGAGTAGAGTATGCACATGTCCTTAGTTCAGAGCAGAGGATCAGAGCTCAGTTTCTTGTCCTTCCATATAAAGCAAAGACAACTCAACTGTTGCCACAGCCTGCTAAATACCACATCCCACACATGCTACTGCTAGAGATTTAAATACGTTTTCTATCCATCAAGCCCTGGAGAACATCTGGAAATTCTATGACTCCATTCATGAAGTAGGTATAAAACCCTATACAAGGTAAAACAGACAGAATCTTGAAATTTGCCTGAAAGGTACTGTAATCCCATACTCTGCATCTCTGGCTGCATGTATTTTTACCTAGAACAGGGTCCACCCTATTTCCACTACAGCAAGGATACTACAGATACTCTACTCACAAAAGGATTTGCCTCATTTGTATTTTTGGCCCCTACCAGAGACCATGCAACTACTCTTGCCAGATACATTTTTGCTTCTGTTGGTCCCTGAATCAATGGGTTTATTGAGATTTCTTCTGAAAATATAAAGTGAGGCATTAATTATAGAAGTATAATGTCCCTTGACATCTTTATATGGTACCAAAATCTCCTTTCATATTGGTGTAACTTACAAAAGTCACATCTGTGGAGTGCCCTGAAACTGTGGCAGCACCCCAGAAAAGTCTTCTGGTCCCCAGCAATTACTTATGGTTTGTGTATCTTTGGAATGATCTCACAAGACTTCTAATTCTCTTCTGTTTCTGGGACCTCCTAAATTTCATGAACTTCTTATGTTTTATAAGCCTTCATGTCTCTCAAGGAAAGGATACTTCAATTTAGAGGGGAATAGCAATATAACACATTCACACACCCATGTGTCCACACATCTTATCCAAACCAAAGCAAAGCAAATGAATCTACAATAATAAATAACTCACACAAGTTCTAGTGCTTGGTTTTTCATCTGCCCACTTCTTTGAAACTGGTAGTTTAAAGTTTTCACACCTTTACTATTATATCTATACTTTGTTCTCATCAAGAGCTTGGTACTCTTGTTTTGTTAAGGGAAGGGGTGGGATTATCCAAACCTCTGTTCCTAAAGTTAAAGATATTAGCAGCCCTATGTGTCTGGTTGTGCCATTTCATCCGATTTTGTCTCAGGACATCACAATGTTCAAATTCTTCCAAGTAGATCCTCCGCATTGCAGGGATAATCTTCATGCATTGTGTACAGTTAAAATTAGTATTGCTACCGTTCACCTGTTGGATTCTGTCATCTGAGAAATACAAAATTGTCAAATGATGCCTTCACCTTGCAGATAATAGACTATTATGGTACCTCCTGGGGAACCACATCTATTATGGACAAAGATCTTAAAGGTCTCAGAAATTTAGCTATAAAAAAACCATTGTTTCATATGATTTGATAAGAGAGTAGCGCTACCCTCACTGCAGTTTTATGTGGGTAAGTTCTGGATATAGAAGATACAGCACCTTATATTTCTGGTTGACTTAAAGCTTTCTAGAGAATAATGCAACACCCATAGGTGACTGCCACTTTCCCAACAATGTAATTGAAACACCTGAAACTAAATTATATTTTCCAGCCAATCACCCTGTATAATATGAAGAGAGATATAAAAAAAGCTTAATTGATCAAGAAGTAACCTTGTAGTTAGCATTATTTAAATGAATGGTTTGGCTGGAAGTATTATATATGGTATAACAGGGTAATATATAGGACATTCTAGACTAAGGATGGTGGCCATGCAACAGTATTTTGAGTTGAGTAAATGATGCATTCTAGATATGGTTCCCTTGGGTTACAGATGGAGTGGTGTAACCAAATTGCCATTGGGCTTCTTCATCTTTTAAAGAATGTTTCACTGTCTCCTGTTAGCAAGTAGGATGCTTACCAATAGCTGGAGTTGGATCCACTTTGAAGAAAGAAAGAAAGGTATATCTGGAGAGAAAGGGTTATTGAAAGGCACAGGATGTGCCAATTTGTCCAATGATGGTTAAAATTCATTCCTCAAAGAATGTTTACATGAACATAGATATCTTTATATTTGTTTACATTCCAAAAAGTTTGTGTTATTTCTTCTTCACAGCCCTATTAAATTTTTGCTTCTTGTTACTGCTGTCTTGATAGAGTAGTGAGCCTGATGCACAATTTTCTGTCAAAAATTAGATTGCACGGCTCTTGAGGTTACTCATCTTTATTTTATAAGTGCTCTGATGTTGCAGACTGTGCTTCATGCTCTCTTCTCCCATGGCACCCACCATTCTTCCACAATGCCAGATGTCTCCCATGGTACATAGAAACTGATGAACTGGCACTAAGGAGGAAGCTATGAAAGGCTGGCTCAACTCATAGAACTGGAAAATATAGGATTTTTCTTTTAACAAGCTTTTTTGTGAACATATTTTTTGTTACTGAAAATAGCTTCCTCTGTCAAACAATACATAATATTCACGGCTTCTCCTCCCTCCATTGCTCCTATCTCCTCCCCCAACCTCCCTTCTTCTCCAGTTCCACTCCTTCTCCCCGTTTTCTCTTCAGAAAAGACCAGGTCTTCAGGTGATAACTGTCAGACACGACAAAACAAGATACAATAAGACAGGTGAAAGCCCTCATATCAAGGATGGAAGGGCAAAGCAACCCAATGGGAGGAAATAAGTCTCCATGCTGGCAAAATGGTCATAGATAAACCTGCTCTCATGATTATGAGTCCCACAAGGATAGAAAGCTAATAGCCAGATCGTGTATGGAGAAGACCTGGTGCAGACCTACGTAGGCCCCATTTTTGCCATTTCCGTCTCTGAGAATCCATATGAGGCCTATTTAGTTGATTTGGTTGGCTGTATTCTCCTGGTGTCCTCCATCCCCTCTGTCTCCTAAACTTTTTCTCATATGAGATATTCTAACCAGACCATCACAGACTGTGCTTTTATATTTTTAATATTATGTATCAATTTCATAAATATATAGTTATTGTACCTGATTCATATTCAAAATTGCCATCTGTATATCTCATGGCCCATTTTTTAGACAAACAGTGAGGCCTTGGTGAAGTCTCATTGTCTTAAACTTCCAATTTTCCCAATCCATAAAATTTATAGAGTTCTTAGCAAGTGTCATTTGAAAACTAACCAAGTAATAGGATAAGTACAGTTCCTGGAAAGTTTCCAGATATGCTATAGTGCACTGGACTTCTTCCTTATATCATCTTCAGACATGGAAAAAAATGAAAATAATATTTAGTAAGTAGCTTTCTTTTCTTACTATGAAAAGCTGTCTGGGTCACTGAATATTTATTTAGTAAAATAGCTCTGTTCATCCAAAATGGAGAAATAAGTACATCCAAAAATAAGGCTCATTATTACAGTCTCCTTGTCTAGGAGAAGCACAAAGTTTACTTCCTGCCTCTTTGGAATGGTCTCAAGAGATTGAATACTCCATTGAATAGCACTGGAATAAAAATACCTCGACAACAGTTGGTTCTTCTGAAACTCCTCTCAGTAGGAAGTGGGAGGCAGGAAGCAATGAAGCATACACTGGAAATTATTATTTACCGTTAAAACATAATTGTTTGAATATAACATTTTTCTTATTGTACAATAACACACACCCTTTCCCCAGGCCATATAAATAGGACAAATCTACAGGACCTGGGCAAACGTTGATGCTCACCTCATTTTTCTTGCTGGCAGAGATCCCTAAAATAGAGTCTAAAACTGCCAACCCATAATCTTTCTTATATATTAAAGGTTAAATGTTTTATCATAACCAGAAAAGTTCCCAACATTACTGCTGTATATTGTGTCTCATAAGTCTTTAGAACCCCCATCTAGTCTACTAAATTTTGATTTTCACAATTCGTTTTCAAAGAAATGTGCTATTTTTCACTATAGGCTTTTTCTGGGTGTGGCGTTTAACAGATGTGTCCTTGTGTAGTTTATCACCTTCACCGTTTCTGTGTATACTATAAATTGGTCAGTAGACTTAGAGACATGATGAATTTTGATCTCTTTACCAGGACTCTTCTATCTAGTAGGAAGAACACGCTGTGTCACGTTTCTCTTACAGATGAGACCATGGGCACGGTATCTGCTGCACCTATTAGTTCATTCAGAATTGTAAAACAGTATTGCCTCCATTTTAAGTTTCTTCCTCATTGAATAGTCATGATTGGCTAATAAGATATGATGGAAGGGTGTAGACTGGCAGGAGGCTTCTGTCCAATTTGTTCATCCTTAATAGACAGATGCCAGACAAAAACAGACACCTGTTTTCCTGCTATAGAATTACTCAGTGAATCCTAGAGCTGCCACAGCCACTCCATTGCCATGACTCCCTGCTAAGATTGAGACAGAACTCAGAAAGATACAGAGATGTGATAGATGGATGAAAGAAATTTTGTGGTAGTTTTGGAATATAAACCAAGTATTTAAAATCTTGTTATCTGATAAAAATAAAATAATAATAATTTATTATATTTAGCCACATATATACTTTTTTTAAATTTTCTGAAACCAGAAGCATACTGAGTAACATGAACATAGAGGTACTCATATTTCACAGTATCTGTTGGAACAAACCTAACTGTAAAATGTTTTTTACAGTTTTGGGAGCCTCTGCTAGTCCTAACATGGCCCCTAGTCCCTGTCTTCTCTAGTCATCATGCAAATCACCTGGCTGTGTGTACGGGTAAGCTTACATTCTTAGGGTTCCCTGATGAGATGCTTGATAAGATCTACTCTCGGGTATGTTGTGGAGTTCCACCCTGCATTACATACCACTGTAGGCCTAAATTAAATGATGTGGGCCCAGAAGCACTAACTGTGCTCAACTAAATAGGATCCCATGGTCTCTCTGAAAGCCTGTGGTACTCATGATCTATGCAATAGTAAAGTGTGTGATGGATACGTGCTTTTATAAATGTTCTTATTGAGGAACTCAGTTTTGGGCTTTGAAGTGAATCTATTTAGAACACAGACTCTGAATAATTCATGTGCATGGCAATATAACACCCTGTTCTTTGGGGACTGAGGCTGGTAACAGGTTCAGATATTAAAATATCATTCCATCTCCCATACATGTTTATGTTAGCCTTGATTTATAAGCCAGAAACTCTAGGATCAAACACTTTTGATGAAGTATACATCTCAAATGGCTTCTTGATGTTTTAAAATATATCCAAGCTCAATAGAGTGCATCTCTGTAAATAATGCCTTATAAGGAGACCAATTAATCCTATCTTTTCTGTGAGACTTTCCTCCTCATCCTCCAATTCTCAACTAAGATGAATTTGTGTTTAGTTTGATTCTATTCTTCATAATGTTCTGTTGATACTAAAAGTCAGCATTTGAAATAAGACTGATGAGAATTGTCAAGGCAAAAAGAAGAAAAAAAGCTAAAATTTGATATTCTAGAACTCTGGCTGTTTAAATAAAAACTTGTAAACAACATCATGTACTTTTCTCTAAATCAGGCATAAGTCCCGCTGTGGTTATAGTATAGTACTTTTAAAGGAGAACAAGAGGCAGTATTGAAAGATAAGGAGGGGCGTGATTAAGGTAAAAGATGCTCAACTAACGAAAGATAACAGAAGCTAATTGTTCTAATTTTAAATCTTCCATTTTTTTTCTTTTTGGATAAGTATTCAAAAATACAGTTGACAATAAAGGTTTTAAACCCTAAACAAAGTCCCATAGCCTCAGAATGACTCTATCAAAGTTCATGGAGGTATATAGAGTTTGAGAGTGGACAGGTATGAATGACTACATTAATCTAGATGTGATGGATGTATTTGTGAGTTTAATACAATAAAGTGATTTTTCTACTTAAAAAGTATGTTTTTGCAAGTGTTACAATAAATTTTATTTTATTAGATAGATAGACACACAGACATGATGCAAGATACCCTCCCAGTATTCAAAATAAGGTAAAAGCATGCTCTTCAAGGACTAAGGACATAGAATGGGTTAAAAATATGTTTAAGGGATTTGGCTAAAATGACTCATCGTTCTTTGAAGAATTCTCACTCCCTTAGCAGCCATCAGGTGTCTGTAGCTTGGCAACTGAGATGTGGCATTGGAGCCCTTCTTCCAACCACGCTGGAATATTGACTGGTGTAGTCTTGTATAGATAGCTATTGTTGAGAATTCATGTGCTCAATGGTTCGGTCCCTCCACTTTTCCTTAGCAGGCCTCCAGGTCTGCTGGCTCTTAGAATTGTCCTGCTCACTTTCTACGGTGTGTCTTGAGCCCTGGGAATAGGAGTAATGCTGCAGATGTCTTATTTAGGTACAGGCACTTCAAAGTCACTTGTTTTCTTCATTTTAATCAGTTTTGTATCTCTGCAATAGATTATATCTGTTGCAAAAAGAAACTTCTTTGAATGGCTGAGAGCCATACTAATCTATGGGTACAAGAATGAGTATTTAGAAGAAAATTGGATATGATATCAATTTAGCATTGTTGTCACCAAGATAATAGCACCACTACCATACCATTGGGATTACCTTCTGGCCACATGGTAGGTCATAAGATATAACATTGGATATAACTATTGATAATGTGTCTCCCCAGCCAGCATATACAGCATCTTACTCTAACATTCTTTTACTGACTTTTCGGACCCCACTCCTCATACTAGATCATCATGCTCAGCTTTACAACATGGGGAGGTGCTTAGTTTTACTGCAGCTTGATATGCCTTGTGTTGTTGATACTCATGGGTAACCTGCCCTTTCCTAAACAGAAAGGGAAGAGGAGGTGAGAACATAAGAGAAGTGGGGGAAGGAATGGAGGGAGAGTAGAGAAGGAGAACTGCACTCAGGATGTAAAATAATAAATTGCTAATAAAAATCTTAAAATAAAAAATATTTTTATTCAGGCTATTACTATATAAGTAAAACTAATGGCTTAATCAAAGCAAACACATCACTAATGTTATCAGCATCAAAAATGATATAGAAATCAATTTATCTGTATTAAATAGTCAGATGATGGACATAGAAAACTGTACCAAAACAGTTGTGCAAATGACAATGTAATGCTATACCATCTGATTCCTGAGTGCCATGACCAGCAATGTAATTCTTCAAATTAAGAAAGAGTTTTGCAAACTCACAGTTTTTTTTCCAGTTTATTTATTTTTTATTAAAAATTGCCATCTCCTCCCCTCCTCCTACCCCTTCCCTCCCCTCTCCTCCACCCATACCCCCACTCCCTCCCTCTCCAGGCCAAAGGGCCATCAGGGTTCTCTACACTATGTTGAGTCCAAGGTCCTCCCAACTCCCTCCAGGTCCAGGAAGGTGAGCAACCAAATTGACAAGGCTCACACAGAGCCCGTACATGTCGTAGAGACCAAGCCCATGGCCATTGTCCTTGGGACTGATGGAACATGCGACCAAATCGGACTCTCTGCAAACTCACAGTTTTAAGATCTGGTGTATCCTGCTGTGGAAGCAAAGGCTGCAGAAAGAGGAGGTTGCCTGTCACATTGTGTGCACAGTTAGGAAGTACAAAGAAATAAGTGTGAGTGTTCAGATCAGTTCTCTGTTTTATCCAGTCTGGCATCGCAGCCATGAAATATATTGCTAGCATTCAGGGTGGTTCTACCCAACTTACTTAAATCTTTCTGTAAACACACTCACTAACACAGAAATATGTTTCTGTGGTGATTCCATATCAGCTTCTTAAATTTGACAGCAATGATTAACCATCACAATTAAATGTCTGATTAACCTGCCACCAACATGTCACATCATAACATTTCAAACCTGGTCCTTAAAGTGTCATTTTATCTCACAATACAAATGGCACTTAGTCAATCTTTGAATGATTCTACAGTCTTGAATAGCATCAATATTATTGAAAAGTCTATCATCTCACCTGAGAGTTAAGGAAATCTCCTACCTCTGATTCCCTATATAATTAGGGTGTGAGCCTATAACCATGAGCCCATAGGCAGCACTAAGTGAATTCTTGTGCCGAGAAAGACACAGGAACTGGGAGTGGGAGAGAAAGAGAGGGAGAAGAAAAGAGAGAGCATACTTATGAAATAGGAAAGGAAATATGACAGTGGGAGAGGGGAGATGTTGGTGCAGGAATGAAAAGAGTAGACATTTGATCGTAAGGCATTGCATGCATGGATGAAACTCTCAAACAATAACACATCTATTCATAAGCTATTTATGTATATCCAATATAAAATTTAATAGAATAAACACTTCTGTTTCAGAGTATAGGAATGGGGAGATGTACAATAAAGAAAGAAAATAAGAAAGGATGATCAACATCTAGTAGGGAAAATATCAACTCTCTTAGCTTCATATCCTGTTTCAAAGGGTAAAGATGATGTCATCTGACTCTGTTTCTAAAGTAATTGGAACTGAAGAATCATTCTTAATTCTGTTGCTAACATGACACTTTGGAGAATAGCCCTATTCCAGATTCCATATTAACAAAATTCTATATTAGATTATATGTTACCACATATACATATAAATATACATGATATATATATATATATATATATATATATATATATCTGGAAAGGAGGAATATCATATACACAAATACACATATATATACACACATGAACACATCTATTTTCAATATTTCAGCCTCAACACAGTTATATTTTTTTAATCTATTAGCTTGATTACATCAATTTACAGTGAGTTTAGAGCTAATTTTCTGAGTGGATCTATTTCGGTATCACTGACCACTCTGCACATTGTCATACTGTTTAATCTCTGTTCCTGCTTGTCTCATGTCACACAATGATATCAATAGGGCCGGGCAACTCAATGCAGCTTCACTTGAATTCTTCTCAAAAGTATTTGTCTGTCTGGAATGTGTTTTGACAGAAATGTTCTTCAGATCTCCTAAATGGGCTCTTCCGGGCTGGAGAGATGGCTCAGAGGTTAAGAGCACTGACTGCTCTTCCGGAGGTCCTGAGTTCGATTCCCAGCAACCACATGGTGGCTCACAACCATCTGTAATGAGATCTGGTGCCCTCTTCTGGCCTGAGGGCATACATGGAGGCTGAACACTGTGTACATAATAAATAAATAAATCTTTAAAAAAAAAATGGGCTCTTCCAGAGCCCCAATGACACGGGAAAAGACCACCTGCCAAGAAAGGTCAATGAAGGCACTGAGGAAACGAAAGGCCTACCTTCACTTTTATTATCAATGACATTTTACAAAACGTAGTCATCATCGAATTAAATGAAGAAATTGAGCTGGGCATGAAATAATCTTATATTCACCAAAAATGAAGTTGGAGGACTGTGAAGAGAATTGTAAGACACAATGATTGTCCCAGGTGCCTGCCTTGCTGGGGCAACCCAGCAAAATAGCCTTCCTTGCCTTGACTGATGAGATTTGTCCTCTTTGCCACTGTCAGCCGCTCTGCCAACCACATTCCTAAGACTGTCTTTGCTTACTAAGTCTCACCACTTGCCTATTAGGGCTTGCTACTCTAGGGTCTTTGGAAGAAGGATAATTGTGCTGGATCAGAGCGACTTGTCGGAGTGATTGGAACTGGCTCGGAGGCAGGTCCAGCCTGAGTTTTTCTCTTGTCTGCATCAGTTCCTCGAGGACAATGGTTCCAGTACTGCAGCTCACACTTCGTTCTGCTGCTGCCATGGGCACAATAATGCGGCCCTATCGTGTGTAGCGTGCGTAATCGTTTGTTGTGAATCAGGTTTCTGAAAAGGGCAAGATGTCCATAATGGCGAACATTTGATTGTGTTCAGAATGGCTTTTGATTTTATTGATGTAAATTTTTGAAACTAACTTTGTTATATAATAAAATGTTTACTTTTAATACTAAAAAAATAAAAAAATAAAAATGTTAGCTATAGTGATATATTTTTATGAAAATATCTCTTGACTCCCAAAGACTGAACTGTTGGCAGACCTCACAGGGAAGTTAATAATACCTCTGGAGATCTTTGTAAACTATGTATTTAAGCTGTTATCCTACTGCATATTTGGCCTGTTTAACTTTAACTTGTTTCTAAGAGAACAATACAACCAAACATAACTGTCTTGAACATTCCATGCAATCATCCATTACAACCTAAGCTAATTCATAACTTTAATCTTAAATTATGTATCCTTCTATGACCCTGACTTTGAAGAAGACAATTTGTATATTTGTTGTGGTAATCATTTACTGAAAGCTCCCAACAGGTTGGGCAAACTTGAAGCAAACATGCACCATAAACACTGCAAACAACATGGGTATACCTTGACAATATTGGGTCTAGTACTGAGTGCTTTGGGGGAGGTTGGGTCAGGGAAGTGGATTCTTTCCTGTAAAACTCTTTGTTGTCTGTGAAGAATCACTCCTTCCTTTCTTATGCTATGCTCTGTGTGCTGTTCAGAAGCCTCAGAATGAAGAAGACCTTTGTGAGGGACAGATATCAGACACAGAAACAAACACACAATAAGCAAACTACAGACAGGCCCATGACCACAAGCTACAAACAAGTGGATGACACAGGAAGAGCAGTGGAGAATTCAAATTTGGGTTTACATTTGGTCAAATTAATCTAAGAGGAAGTCTTTGCTGTTCTTTTCCCTAAGGTGACAGCATTACTTTCTGTTTTACCCAGGGTTATCTTCATTGGTTGACCAAAGTAGCCAATGACCTTTTTGTAACTTTCATTGATTTCTTTGTTTGAAAAAACCTTAAACTACTTAACTATTGCTTTGGTTCTTACCATGTATAGAGGCCTCTCTCTCTCTCTCTCTCTCTCTCTCTCTCTCTCTCTCTCTCTCTCTCTCTCTCTCTCACACACACACACACACACACACACACACACAAATATAAACCTTCTTTGCACATGACCAAACATTCTAGGCCACACACACACAAACAAATATGAACCAGGCTACCTCTTTCCTACTTGGTCTAAAGACATTGACCATTCTCCTCTTTATGCTAAATGCAAAATATTAATCACATGAACCAAATAAAGGAGGAATCATTGGCAAGGAGAATATGTGATCTGAGAGTAAAAAAAAAAAAAATAGTCCATTAGGATAATCATTCTGAAAAAATGTGTACACATCCTGTCTGAAATTTTGAGGACAAATGTCTTCAGCATGAAAACTAGATTTTACATTTTGGAGAGAGACAGACGGACAGTCCCGACAAACCGTCTTGAAGCTGTAAGCAGTCTGTTTCACATACAACTGCATTAATATTCAAGTAAATACATGGCTTTTTATCACACTTTCTCCTTTGTTTTGTTTTCCCCTGGAATTCTAGCAAATGTGAGCAAGGAAGGAGACACAGCTTGATCTAAAGTACAGCCATAAGTTGAAAGCATATATCACTTAGAGAGCATGCAATAACAGCATCAATTATTTACAGCATAAAATATAAGGTATTAATATTTTATTTCATGTCAGCAACCACATGGCACATAAAAGGCAGATGTTAAAGTGAGCTCCATAGGTGCTTGAAGATGGTGTATAGGATACCCAGCACAAAATGGTAAATATAGCCGACTTTTAACCAAACTTTGTTGAGGTCAAAAGAGTTGATATAATACCACAAAAAAATATTGCTTTGAAATAATTCAAAGTTGAATTTGCTTAGTAGACACACTCAGTCTGTATCTTAATTCCAGTTGGGATAATGTTCTGTGCCAAACCATGAAGGTGAAGGTACCAGAAGAAACTGATTGGAAGGCAACAAACCAAGATTCTCATAATGTGCTTAGCCTTTGTGATTCCTAAGAATAAGCAAATGCATTCTGGTTATCTGATGAATAATTTTCACTCCTTTTCCTTTGCTGCCCATTATTGCCTAGGTAACAAAACTCAGTCTACCTCCTACTGTTGTCACATATTTTTAGCCCTTTGACAAATATAACATAGTAAAAATAAGATGCTGTTGGTAGAGGCCACTTGTTTGTCCCACTGCCCAGTTTCTGGCTGCCTGGCTAGTTTAGCCCTGAAAAAAAAAAATCCACAGAAACGGCATTAATTAAATCACTGCTTGGCCCATTAGCTCTGCTTCCTATTGGCTAACTCTTACATCTTAATTTAACCCATTCCTATTAATCTGTGTATTGCCACATGGCTGGCCTACCAGCCAATTTCCAGCACATCTTCTCCGGCGGCAGATCCATGACATCTCCCAACTCTGCCCTTCTTTCTCTCAGCATTCAGTCCATCTTTCCTGCCTACTTAAGTTCTGCCTATCAACAGGCCAAGGCAGTTTCTTTATTCATTAACCAAGAAAAGCAACAAACACACAGAAGGACCTTCCACAACAAGATACTACATATACAGAAGACAGAGACATTAACAAAATTATTGGCATAGTCCTTTCATCATTATCTAAATCATTAATTCAATCAATATGATTAATTAGCTATTTGTGTTATGAATAAATTCATATTTCAGACATGTTAACAGGGAAGCCATGGAAGAACATTTTCTACATATCTACATATATATATATATTCTTCTGAGAGTCACAAAAAACATATTTTCCATCCTCAACCTAGATAGATTCATACATTTACTGTTATACATTGGTCAGTAGCCCATTAGATGAGCATGCTCGATATTTCTCCTTTAATATCTAAAATAAAATCAAGTATCGATTACAAATATATAACAAACACCCAAAGCAAATAAAGCAGGGCTAAAGGATAGAGTAAAAAGGTTTGCGGAGGGAAAGAAGTTCAAAGACACAATTGAGTTCATTTTCTGGTGGCCATCTACTGTTTGCTGGACATGCAGGCTCTCTTTGCAAGTAGTTTGTTTCCCCAATAATACTCCCTTGAAAAAAACTAAATTTTCATTTTCAAGTGGTGAGGGGAGGGATTTCATGGAAGTATCACTTTAGGGCTGAGTTTGTGAAGACCTGTCACTCTCTTGGATGTGAGTCTCTGTGTTTGTTCTCATCTGCTACAGGAGGAAGCTTCTCTGATGATGACAGTGCTGGGTATGGAGAATATAGCAGGATATATTTAGGAGTCCTTCTTACTTCTGCCTCCTCCCTTAATTCTGCTGTTCTGGCACCCTCCTCATCTATTCATAACTGTATATTCTATTTCCTTTTAATAGGGATGTCTGTCACCTCCATCCCCTTACTCTGTATCTAGCACTATATATCTATACTTCTACATATTGTAGGTTGGTTATCATTGACTTAACAGCTAATATCTAAAAATAAGCAAAGCCATATTTGTCATTATAGTTATGGATAACCTCACTCAGGAGGAATTTTTGCTAGGTCTGTCCATTTTCCTGTGAATTTCATGATTTCGTTATTTTAAAAGTTAGTAATAGCCCATTATCTAAGTGTATCAACTCTTTTTTAACCCATTCATCTGTTGAGGGACATCTAGGTTGCTTCCAATATTTAGCTATTATGAATAGAGCAGTAATGAACATGGCTGACCAAGTGTCTCTGTGTTAGAATTAAGTGTCCTTTAAGTATATGCCCAAGAACAGTACAGTTGAATCCTGATTACCACACTGATTGGCATAGTGTCTATACAAGTTTGTAGTCCCACTAGCATTGAAGGAGCATTTCCCTTAGTCCACATTCTTGCCAGCATGATCTGTCATTTGTTCTGTTGTTCCTAGCCATCTGATAGGTGTAAGATGAAATCTCAAAGCAGTTTTGATTTGCAGTTCCATGATGACTAATGATGCTGAATATTCATTTAACAGTTTCTTGGACATTTGGATTTTCTGAGAATTCTGTTTATGTCTGTGCCCAACATTTTAATTGGATGAATTATTTTCCTGATATCTAGTTTTTTTGGGGGGAGGGTTCTTCACATATTTTGGATGTTAGGCCCCCATTGGGTGCAGATTTTGTAAAAATCTTTTCCCATTCTATAAGCTGCCACTTTGTCTGGATGATGGTGTCCTTTACCTTACAGAAGCTCCTCAGGTTCATGGTGTCTAATGTATTAATTGTTCATCTCAGTGTCTATACTCACAGTGTTCTGTTCAGAAAATCTTCTCTTGAGCCAGGGCATTCAAGGCTATCTCCTACTTCCTTTCCTATCAGGCTCAGTGCATCTGCTTTTATGTTGATGTCTTTGATTCATCTGGAGCTGAGTTTTCTGCAGGGCAATAAGTATAGATTGATAGGGTTTCTTCTCTGTGGAGCCATCCAGTTTAACCAGCATTATTTGTTGGAGACACTGTCTTTTCCAGTTTGAAATTCTAGCTTCTTTATAAAATAGTAAGAGTCCATGGGTATGAATTAATGTCTGTGTCTTCAATTCCATTGATCATTATATCTATCTGTTTTTATGCTAGTATTATGCTGGATTTATTACTGTATTTTATTATAGCTCTGTAGTACAACTTGAAATCAGGTATGGTGATATTTCCAACAGTTCTTTATTTTACACACTTGTTTCGGACATCCTGGATTGTTTTGTTTTTTCATATGAGACTTAAAATTTTCTTTGAAGATCTGGGAAGAATTGAATTGGAATTTTCATGGGGATTTTATTAAATGTGTAGATTACTTTTGTTAGGGTGGCTGTTTTGACTATATTAATCTTACCCATCCATGAGCATAGGAGATCTTTCTATATTCTCATATCTTATTTAATTTCTTTCTTCACTGTCTTCAAGTTTTTAATTAGAAAAGTGTTTCACTTGCTTGGTTAGAGTTATTTCAAGATATTTTATATTATTTGAGGTTACTGTGAAAGGAATGAACTCCCTCGTGTCTTTCTCAGTCTGTTTATCATTTGTTATGTTTTCTCAGTATCCACATGATAAATATTTTCCATTATTTACTCTCTACTTATGAATTCTCTATAAAAATGCACTTCAATGATCAGAATGGAAAATATTTTGTTTTATTTATTCAGAACAATCCTGTTTCCAATTGAACTGTTCTTATATTATTTCAGCAACTGATATCTACTATTTTCTTTTTTTAAATATTCTCAACTATTTTGGGTTTCTCTTCTTCTGTACTCTTCTTTTATGTTTCCTGTTTCATTAATGTAATGACTTTAATATTCAATGCTAAACTCCTTATTGGCTCTCAAGACACAAAATGTTTTCTTAGTTTTAGATGCTTTTCTTGAAAAATAAAGTATGTTTTCAAATTAGTTTGTAGTTGGTGATATAGTGTAGGAGACAGAAGCACTATGACTGAAATTCACTCTTTGTAGTAGGTCTGCTGTTCGTACCAAATTTACTGCTCTACTCTATATTATACTGAGCTGCACTATAGTCTTTATGAAAAAGTGCCATAATGGTATGATAATGAATCAAGAAGATATATATTATTTTTCCAATGAAATTCAGAAAACGATAAGGACTTAATCTAAAAATTTATGTTACAGAAAATTAGAAAAATCTAAAAGAAATGGATATTTCTGAGGTGAATATGATACACCACAGTTAAGCCAAGACAAACTAAATAATTTAAACTAATATTATAAGCAATGAGATTGAAGCAATAATTAAAAGTCTTCTAAACACAAAATTTACAGGCCCAGTTTGATTCATTTTAGGGTTCTACAAAGCCTTCATAGAAGAATCAATACTAATCCTTCTCAAATTATTTCATAAAATGAATGGATACCTGGAAACTCATTTAACCAGAAGAAGCATATCAAGTTAAAACATAAACTGAGAAATACTTTTAGAGCAGTGACAGGCTATAAAATTATTGTACAAAATTTTTTCTTTTCTACATACCAATGACAGTCACATAATGAAAGGAAAGCTTGTGGGGGCAGGACACTGAAGAAGGGAACTAAGGAAGCTACAAAAAGATAAAAAATCTTCCATACTCATGGAAGGAAAGAAGCAATACTGTAAAAACAGGTACACTATGAAAAGCAATTTACACTTACAGTACATTTCTAGTCATGATTTCAGAACAACTCTTCATAGAAATAGAAAAATAATCTTAAAATTCATGTGGAATCTTAAAACACTGATAACCAAAGCAATTGGAATGGTGCTAGAAGTGTCAATTTATTGCATAGAAATAATAGTGGAAATAATTCCAAATGAGTCAAAGATCAAATGCAAAACATGAAACTTAATAAAGTCCCCAAAATGGTAGAGAAAACATTTCAAGATAAATGTATAGGTAAGGACTATCTGAATGGGTTTCCAGTTTCTCAGGAAATAAAGCCAAAAAAAATTGTAAATGGGACCCGATAAATTTTAAAAGATTATGAACAACAAAGGAAATTGGTAATTACAGAGTTCAAAAAAATCTTTCCAATCTTTAAAAATGACAAATGATTCATATCTACAATATACAGAAACTTCATAAAATCAATATCAAGAATACAAACAACTGAAACAAAGTAAACTATGAAATTAAAAAGAAAGTTTTCAAAATAAGAAATACAAATATCTAGAAAATGTTTTAATTTTCAACAGTGTCAGACAGTGGTATAATAAAATTTAAACTATTGAGAGCTCATCTCTCCCTTTTTGAATGAATATCCCAAAGGGAACAAATGACAACAAATATTGGCAAAGATATAGGGAAACTTAGAGTCATTTCCAGTTTTGGAAGAAATGCACACTGGTGTTGTCAGTATAGAGCACTGTCCTCATACTCTTAGACACACTCAATATTGTATTCTGCTACAAAGATATAAGCTCATTCATTTTCATTGCTGCAGTATTCACAACAGTTAGGAAATAAAACCAATGTAGATATCTATCGGTTGATAGATGAACAATAAAACTGTGGTACATATATACAATGGAATTCATATGTGAAGGAAAATGAAATTGTAACGTTGGTAAATAAAATCTATAGAACTAGACAGTAATAATATACTGTTTGATGTATCCCCAGAAAGAAACTACTGATTCTTCTCTCTTTTAAATCATCCCTAATTTCAAATTTTCAGATTCTAATTAATTTGGTGCACTACTAGAGACTAGAAGGATAGAAATTTGTTATTGAATAGGGAAAGATTATTAAAGGACAGGAGACAGTAGAACACATTAGATATGAAAGTAGAGGAAGAGTACTGGCCGTGGGAAGGTTTAAGCAAAGATGGAGATCAGGGGAATTGCAAAATCAGGGGGTGGGGAGGGTTATAAAAATTAGCAATGCATGAAAATAGCCAATAGAAACCTAGTATTTTGTAAGATATTTAAAAATAGAACAAAACTGATTTCGAAGGAAGCTACCTTCCTTCAAATAAGTGGATAATTATAATTATAAATAAGTGGGTAGTGGTGCTCTTATAAGCCATAGGCAATTCAACAAAAATTCTAAAGCCAGGTGTCAGATCCTGCCTTATGAGTTATTTATCAAGGAGGTACTAGGAGCTCTAAAAACAATGTAGAGAACAATTGACATCTGTGTCACACCCCCTAGGTATCAGGGAACACTGGAAAAGAGAAAGAATGTAAGACCCAGAGTATGGGAAGGTATGCTATGAAATGCTCCTTTCTATCCACAGATGGAAATTAGGGAATATAACTATAACTATAACTATAACTGTTGAACATACTGACCCATTACAAGGACAGGCCCATCATTATTCCACCTTTTATAGGTAAAGTGCTCATAACACCCTACTCTGCCATGAAAAGCTTTAAACACCCAATAATTCTTGGAGGAATGGCAATCATATTCTTACTGGTGTAGCCACTGGTATATTGTCCCTGCTCATGTAAGTAAACACACCTATCTCTACTTATGCAACCAAATTAAATTCCATAGAGCACAAAAATTAAAATTAAAGCACTCGAGGAGGAGAACTCTCGGAGAAGAATAGGTTTAATGTGAGAGGGATAACAGAGGGTAATAAGGAGGAAATATTATTAAAGTAGAGAGTGTGTGTACTGTGTTGAGAAAGAAACTGTGAAAAAAATGTATGTACTTGGAATTCTCAAAAGTAAATAGAAACATGCCAAAAAGACAGCATAGTGGTTTGTATTTCCCCTCCCTCACGATGTCTAATCTCATCAATTGTTCCTGTAGATCTGACTTAACCTCAGGTGTTCTTTTCTTTACTCCTAAAAATGTCCTGAAATTACTTATCTTAATGAATGATAAAAGGGAGGCAGGTTTTTGCAAACGGTGTTTTTCTGTAAATGTCATCATTGAACTTTCATTTTATATACAGTTTCTCTAAAATATTTGGTGTGAGAACATTTTCCAGATTTGCAGGGGTGTTTCCTTTTTCACTGACCTCCAACATTTCCGGGGAGAAGTCAGTTGCCCCTTTGGTACTGTTCTCCTTTCAAGGCTTTCTGTTCAATGTCAGATTTCTACATGGTAACTATGATGCAGTTCTGTGCAGTTCTCTGTGCTTATTATCCATGACATATGGTATGCTTCTTGGATCTGAAAGTTATTTATTTTCTTAATTTGTATAAATTCTCCTCTACCACCCATTCATGGTTTGTAGCATTTAATTCTTCATTTTCATATCCTGATTTTTTAGCCAAGTGCCTTGGCATCTCCTACAAACTTTCATGACTAGTTTAGTTAGATATATTCTTTCTCCACCTTGGAGAAAGAAGAAACTCCTGAAAATGGAAAGACTCACACAATCTGACAGTAAGGGCAACCATGACGCCCCTTGCCAAGATTATATGAGCAGTAGCCATTGCTGAGGAGATGCTCCTGCTTGTTGAGCTTCCAGAAAATTGTGTAGTGAGCTCTTGCATTGAACTTTCTTCAGTTACAATCAATGCCGGGGTGAGGTTTTCAGGAATGAAGCTGCCTTTGTGATACCTATGGTCCTTAAGCAACCCACTCATCCACTCTACTGTAAGTACCGCCAAGAAACTTAATGCTTCACCAACCTAGACTTGGATAGGATCTTATTCTTGCTTTGCCTGCAGAGTCTATTGTGAGGGTAATAGGAATGTGTGCATGTCTTCCCAAAAAAAGTCACAAAACAAAGGACAAGGATATACATCTGGATCACTCATGCTGATTCTCCTAAGGCCCCTTCCCATTTTCACCTCTAAATAATTCTTTAGACTTTCTGTCCCTAATTCCCGCCTTAATACCTCAAACGTGTAAAACAATAACTCTTTGCTTCCCAAAGAACATGTGAAGTTTGAGAGAAAAGCCTTCATTCCTAAAATCCACAACATGCAAAATATTAGATGATAGGTCAATATTGTGCTTCAATTGTTCTTCAGTCATTTTCAAAATATGTCCCCTCAGTGTTGCAGCAAACTCTTGGCCCTCTCAGGATTATAGCAAGCTCCTAGTCCCGTCAGCATTGCAGCAAGCTCCTAAGTCCCCTAAGTATTGGAACAAACTGTTTCAGAGTTCCACCTAAGTTGCAGGAAGGTCTCTTGCAACTCCTGGCTGGCTAGAAAAGCCAAGAGATTAGGGGGAGGGGCCTGGGGATTTGTCACACCCTGGAGGTCCAAGACCATGGGGTGTCCCACTGCATGGCTGTTCACTCACTTCTTAAGTCACCTCAGTTTTGGTGCAAGCTGTTTCAGAGTTCCACCAAGGTTACAGGAGGATAGATGATTTGGGGGCAGGCGGCAGGTGAGGCTAGTAGCTTGGAGGGTCAGGTCAATAGGGTTGGGTTTTGGAGGAGCCTACCGCTTAAGTCCCTCATTATTGGCACAAGCTGTTTCAGGCTTCCACCGAGGTTGCAAGAGGATAAGCAAGTTTGGGGGCAGGGTGAGGCTAGTAGCTTGGAGGGTCTGGCGGATGGGATTGGGCTTTGGGGGAGCCTACTTGCAGGAAGGTCTCCTGCTGGCTGTCTAGAAAAGCCAAGGGAGTTGGGAAAGGGGCCTGGGATTTTGTCCCACCATGGAGGTTCTAGAAAGTGGAGTGTTCTATTGTTTGGCTGCTCAATTACCTCTTAAGTTCCCTAGTATTGGAGCAAGCTGTATTAGATTATTTTAAATTCTCCATTCCATTTACTGACAAATATTTCCTCTCCAAGTATCTGTTAATCTTTTTGTTTTACTTCTTGCGGGCTTTCTTTGAATTTGTCTTTAAATTATGGCACTGAATTGATATTTATTCCTTTTTAAAATTATAGTGTTCCCATTTTTAGAGGCAGTCTCTAATATTTCTGAGAATATCAATGTTATTTTATAGATTTCATTCTATATTCCATATAAATATTTCACATCAGTGGAAGCATGGAATGAGAGGGCTGAGGATTTGATCTGAGACTATGTTTTATGTGTAGCTCTAAAAGGCCATGGAAACTTGGGAACATTGCTGTATGAGTCAGAGTCCAACCAAAGAAAATTAAACATTAGCCTAGAATAATATAGATGTGTTTTATTCACAAAATTGTGTCTGCTGGTGATGAAAGAGGCTAAAAGATTCAGCTAAAGAAAATAAGGCAGCCAGATTGTGAGTAGAAATGATGAAGAACGTAAGCAGAAATCATTATCTGAGTCCATGAAATAGTCTATCCACAGAAAGGAAAACAAACAGGCCTGCTTAGAGATAAATCAGACTGAGAACACTTGTCTGTCTCATAGGAGATTGAAGCAGCTGCTAGACACATAACTTTGACAGAAGAAAGCATGATAAAGAATCCTTGCTTTTCTTTTCTCTTGCCTCTCAACATGCCTCTAGTACCTCTAGGGTTGACATAACTACTTAGACATTGTGATAGGTCTCTAAAGACCAAAACTACCCTTAGACTTGGATGCCAGGAAACAGACATAGACAACTCACACCCACTAACTACTATGACTTCTTCATCTGTCCGTGGATATCTTATTGAGACACATATTGAGACTTCATTTTCATGATTACTTATTACAGATCATGGATAGTAGATCTTGTATTGTAGCTAAGTACTTTCTGGAAACAATTGAAAATAAATCAGCAGTAAAACTGATAGCCTAAAGAAAAATTTAACTTCTAATACTGTAGTTACCACGGAGTCCTGAACATAATAGATAATTTACTAAACCTAATCCCAAGAGCCCTAAAACCTACATACTTACGTGAAAGGAAGCTTTCTGATAAAAAAAAAAAATAAGGCTGTATTTTTGCCTTATTTTATATTTTGCCTGTCCTATAAGAAGCAAACAAAATAGAGCTGTCAGCCATGTGGACTGCCCAAAGTTTCTCAGGAAAATCTGTTTGTCATGGAGACACTAAATGGTAGAAAGCCTGTAGACTAGCACAGTGGTCACTTGCCCATTGTCTGTGTTCATTCCTTGACATAGGATGTTCTGTTTTATTCCTTGACATAGGATGTTCTGTTTTATGCCCAAAGAAATACTGCTTATCTTTTACTCTTTGCTCTGTTTGTCTTGCCTGGATACTTTTGATGGAGATCACAGGACTGGAGAGACCTAGAGGGTGCATGGGTAGTCTTATACAACTATGCAATAATTCTCCTGTAAATTTATTGATTGATTTGAAAATATGTTTGAGCAAAAAAAATACATAAGTGTTTATAGCTGTTTTATACACATTTGTAAAATTAGAAACATCTCTGACCTCAGTTTTTCTAATTATGAATACGAAAACCTATAATAAAAGTCTAGTCGGAGTGGGACTGATGGAACAGGGGACCAAACCGGACTCTCTGAATGTGGCTGACAGTGGAGTAGGACTGAGAAACCAAGGACAATGGCAATGAAGATGAACTCTACAGCATGGACGGGCTCACTGTGAGCCTTGTCAGTTTGGTTGCTCACCTTCCTGGACTTAGGGGGAGCTGGGAGGACCTTGGACTGAACATGGTGAAGGGAACCCTGATGGCTCTTTGTCTTTGGAGAGGGGTGGAGTGGGGGTGTGGGTGGAGGGGAGGGGAGGGAGGGAGGAGGAGAAGGGGAGGAGATGGAAATCTTGAATAAAAAAAATGAGAAAAAATAAATAAATAAATAAAAGTATATAATAAACAGTGAGTCAAATACCCTCTCTACCAATTAAAAAGATGTGGAGAAAACATAAAAAAAAAAACTTATTGTTAAATAAAATAAATGACTCTGAAGAGACGGATCACGTATGCTCCCAACTATGCAGCATCTGGGAAGAAATGATCTTCAAAACCAGAAAAGAGGAGAGATAAGCCATTATAGTTTGTAGGTTCCTAGGACCCATTCAAAACTGGCTGATATCTGGAAAGATAAACCCAAAAAATAAACCATCTTGATGAACAATAACCGCTGACCTGCAAGTAAATAAAATGACTGTGGGATGATTAAGATGCACTGAAGCTTTGTTTCAAAGAATAGATCATAATAATTTAGTTCATTGACTTTTGAGCACAGGTTTTATACCAAATTGTGACCCCTGAACTCTATGATTCTTAGTACTCAGTTTGATTTAGGTTTGATTTGATATTTATCTGTAAAATAAGACAGCAGGTCACAGGGTTCAAAGAGCTTTATTGCAAATCTAGAATTTTGTCCACACTTTTAAATTGTATGCTTACAAAGAAGTAAATGATATTTTTACCCATTTTCTTCCTGTAAGTTCCAAAAACCCCTTTCCTTTTCACAAAACACAAACAAACAAAACAAATGGCAAGAAGACTCTCTCTCTCTCTCTCTCTCTCTCTCTCTCTCTCTCTCTCTCTCTCTTCATGTGTGTGTGTGCATCTATGTATATGCATGGGCACATTTTAAATTTTACAAATCCAAAGAGCATTTGGAGGCCATAATTGCATCAGCACCAAGGGCATTTGTTTCCAGGGTTACTGTAGCAGAGAGCAGCAAGGGGTTCAAGTTTAAAATCTTAGTGATGTAATTTTGAGTTAATAGTTCTGTAGCTCTATGGTATGTAGGAAACTAGTTCATATTTTTTTTTTTGACAAAAGGTGATGTGTGATTACCCTCTGTATGCTGTGAATACCATTGATTAATATAAAAAAAAAACTGGCTTGGCCTGATAGGGTAGAACAGAGCTAGGCAGGGGAAATTAAACTGAATGCTGGGAGGAAGAAGGTAGAGTCAAGGAGAAACCATGTAGCCCCACTGGAGATAGACGCTGGGAACTTTGCCTGGTAAGCCACAGCCACGTGGCAATACACAGATTACTAGAAATGAGTTAAATTAAGATATAAGTTTTAGCCAATGAGAAGCTAGAGCTAATAATAGGCCAAGCAGTGCTTTAATTAATTCAGTTTCTGTGTGATTATTTTGGGTCTGAGCTGCCGGGCAGCTGGGTAGCAAACTAATTTTGGCCTCCTTACAACAAAAAAGGTTAAACTTAAAGATAGGAAAAAGTTTCTCTCTAAATAACTTTCTGGCAAAGACAAGCCTATAGGCTGTATTCTTTAGTTTCCCAAATGGCAAAAATGAGAAATAAAAATTTGAGAGGTTTGAGAAGTTATGAATCAATAGAGTGCTTCAAAATACAAAACAAAATGAATAAACAAAAACCTGGTAGCAACTGAATTTTCTGTTTTCAGAAAAATGTCTAAATGATTTAATAAGTATTGAACATAATGGTATAAGTATCAGAAAAACTACAACTATGTTCAATAGCAGGAATGATAATAGATGCATAATTTTCAATCAAGAGAAGAAAACAGAAAATTGCATATTCCATTCGATCATTTTAAATTCTTTTAGAAAAATAATCAAATATACCAATACACATTTTTTGATGTGATAGAAATTAAAATGTAAAGTAATGAGAAACACAAAATTTAGAATTTCCATTACTCTGGGTGGGAAAAGAACAGTGCTATAGGAAAATAAACACTACACCAACCTTTGCATAGGGTATTACACTTAACAGCATCATTGTAAACAGAAAATAAAGGACATAAAGCTTCAGATGCACTAAAAACAGAAAGTTGACAAGAAAAATTATAGTAGTGATGTGAAAAAGATTTCAGTGTGAGAATCACTTCAATGCTTTGTAACAATAAACAATAGTGGAGGTGAGAAAGCATCTATGAATTTCTAGACCATGTCATCTCTGGCCTTTACATAACAGATGGGATCTTTTAGTATGTGGGATAACTTGAGAGAGAATGAAGATATTGTTCTATGAATCCTTGCATTTTTACTGCTTATTATTCTCTACATATATGACTTCTGAATCAATTTGATATTGATTCAATGTTTGTTAAATATATAACTCATGTTTGTTTTTCAAGATAGTGAGTTTTTTCTTTTAGCATTTATCTTTTTATTTTCCATGTGCATGCTTTCATACGTAAGGATCAGAGGACAATTGGCTGGAGTTGCTTCTCTTCTTTCACCATATTAGTCCCAGGGATTGAACTTAGATCCTTAGGACTGGAGATAAGTGTCTGCTTAATGAGACATCCTGCTGGCCCTCTTTTACACCTTTATACAGTACTGAGACTATAGGTATATGCCATTATTTCTGATGAAACAGCTAAGCTCTATTAAACAGGGCTTTAGTATGAATCGCCTCTTTGGATCCTTCTAAATATTCTTTTCCATTTCATAAAGGCAAAAGGATGTGTAAAGACCAAAGTCCACAGTTTTCTTACTTAGAAGTATCCTCTTCACTATTGCTCCCCCTTTTCAACCACAGTTACTTAATCAACATTGAGTAGCACACAAAGCAACAGAGAATCCAGTGAGTGCTAATGGCCAAGAGGACTGATTCTCCTTAAGGAAGACTATACTCATACTTCCAGAACTCCTCAGGTAAACTCCAAGTCTGAACCTGGATGTCTTCACCGAGATTCCAACAATCTCACCTAGAATAAATGTTTCTAAGGGCAAATGAACAGACTAACCACAGCATGTGGCAGTAAAGGAATTATAACGTATAATGCATTACTACAAATAGGAGACATGCACCCTCACAAAATTCCACCTAGTAGAGGAGTTGGTACAAAAAGTTGGGAATAAGAAGACAAATGGGGACTCTTCTAGGGAAGGTTGGAGATGGAAGTGGAGAAAAGACTATGCTCTCAACCTATTGTATTCATGGATGAGAATAAAGTAAATATTTTTTTTTTAACTATGAAGTGAGTGCTGAATGCTCTCAGGCTAGAGGTATAGGGTAAAAGGGCTACAGGTTTTATAGACCTGTGTTGCAAAAGACACTGAATCTCAGTAGATACAAAAACATCTGTGAGCAACTTTCCTTATTGCTACTACACAGAGAAACTACATAGTATCTTGTAGCCTTGATTTGTTGTTACAATGGAGAACTTTTCAGAAACCAATGGAGATTTTGAAATCAATACATTCAAGCAGATAGTTTCCACCCTCTACAAAGAAGTTCTGTTGTAGCTGTTTGGTACTTTTCATGCCTAGCACATGCAGGGAGTGATAGAGGAGCTCTAGTACTCTCCTCAGTGGTGTTGGTATTCTCCAGCGAAGATAACAGAGTCTGCATAAACTTTAATTGAACAGCCATAAAAGAACTAAATGTTTGTGTACTTTTCTGTAGATGTTATGTGCAAATATGTATGTATGTATGTATGTATGTTTGTATGTATGTATGTATGTATGTATAAATATACACAATAGATAAGAGCTTGGAAGAAAAGCACAAGTCAGGCAGATATGCAAATTTTGACACTGATTTTTGTGGGGCCTGATCATGTTACTTTTCCTCCTTCTTTTCAGAATTGTCTTTCAGATTAAAGATATCATTTCAGTGATGGCAAGTACCATCACTTAGACATAGGTGCCTAGAGGAAAGGCTTATCTTTTACCTTGTGTCTTTTGTATAAGAAGAAGGATAACAGTTCAGGTCAGTCAGGGGTCTTGATGGCCTCTATCAAGCTGACCTCATTGTATATATACAATCTAGTCTCATTGTAATCAGACAGATGAGCTTATAGTTTTATATTACCTTTGTACTCAAAGAAGACAGATGTGCTTGTAAAGAGGAGTCCAGCTAATGAGTCAATTATGCCTTAAAATATTCCCCATTTTCCTCTCCTGCATTAAGGATGTTCAGTCCTCTACTGTGATGAGATCTTTAACCCACAGTTTTCAAATGCTGTAGTGGAGCTCTCTGTCAATGTGCACATATATTTTAAGTAATGATTATTGATTGACAGCTGAGCATAATTGCACACTCACACTGGTAACCTTAGTTCTTGGAAAGTTGAAGAAGGGTGATCATAAGTTCAAGACCAGACTGAACTTTTATCATGAGTTTGAGATTGTATTAATACAGCACAGCCCTGTATAATAAAATAAAAATAATAGTGAGTATTCAACAATTCTAACACAACAAGAAAATGTCATTATTATGAAACTATTATTAACCCACTACCAGGGTATAAAATATACTGCTTAGTATGCTGTGTCTCATACTATAATATTAAGGTATTAAAAGCCTATATCATAATGGTAATGAAAATACTGCCTATCAAAGCTCATAGTGTTATATAAGTTCACACAGTACTATATTTCACAACCCTTGATATCTGTTTAACAACTTGATATATGAATATTTCATATATGTGAAAACTTGCTTATTTAATAACAGGGTAGCCTGCCCCAACTGTAATTCTTCAAGACAGTGTTTAGATCTCACCAGACCATGAGTCAGTCAGTTCTATTTTCTTTGTTTTCCTAGAGAACCTAAGTTCATTAATTCTGATTGACCGAGTATGATGTTATTATTAATTTTCATTATCAACTTGATTGGATATAGAATTAATTAGGAGATACATCTCTGGGTGTATCTGGGTGTGTTAGCTAAGCAGGATCTAAAGATACCTCTTAAACATATGCATATATTATATGTGTATCTACTAGTCTAGCACTTATTTTACTTTTCCTTAACACTAGCTATATCAATTACATACACAGCTTTTATCCACAGAGATACCTGGATCTTTAAGAATGACTTGAACTAACTGCTGTCAGTGCTTTATTTTGCCCTAAGCACTTTGGACAGAATGTCAGGTCATTCTAGTCCTGCTCAAAATCTGAATTGACAGGGTGTTCATGTCCTTGTGCCACGTTTTGTTTCCTTTTGAAGTATTTTCTACTGAAGAGTTCTTCCTCCTATTAGCATGGATTATGTGCCTCTAACCCCTCATCTTTGATCTCACTCTTCTCTACATAGGAGGTCTAAATTATCTTACAGAATATTTCCTTCGGGCTCCAGAAGAGAGCCTTAGCATCCACTTTCTGTAAAAGGCCTCACCAATCACACCTTACTGAGAATTTCCTTCCTTAGGACTACATTTAGGCAAAGTCCTTAGATGTGACTCTGGCGACAAATACTATAGTACTGAACAGGAACACTGGTAACAGTCTAAAGGATCCTTACTGGAGAAGGCCATGTCCTACGTGTGGGAAGAGACAGAGGAAGATATGGCATGGCTTGTGTTACTGTGTTTTGTCTGCTGAGGACATAAACACAGTGCCACAGAACCAATCATCTCAATCCTAAGCACTGGATCCTTTATGAAAAGTCCACAAATGTCTCAAGGAAAGACATACCTTTGAGGTATGAGCTTTTGCATTTTGGCATTGAGTTAACTAGGAAAAAAAGAAACCCCCAAAATTAGCACCTCTTTTACTACAGGAAGCTCTTTCTTTCGGAAAAACCCCTTTTCTTTTGGTCCCTCTTTCACAGATAAGGAAAATAACTAATGTAATTTGATCCCCCCTCTCTTCTCTCTCTCTCTCTCTCTCTCTCTCTCTCTCTCTCTCTGTCTGTGTGTGTGTGTGTGTGTGTGTGTGTGTAAAAAGGTTAGGGAGAATGCTAAAAGACAAAATAGGGGCAATAAAAGGACATATGATATACATTTTTCACAAGTGAGTTTTTTCCACAATTTCTCAGATTATTTTATTTATAAATGAGAAAAGAGGCTACTACAATCTGTCACTTTCACTGTGTATCACCAATATATTCCTATAGCTTATTTAAAATCAACTGAGTACAAAGTCATATTGGCATCTGAAATATGTTTCATGGCTTATATAATATTTATTTCCAAAATTATCACAGATTTCCAGTTTACAGGGACAAATTAGAGAAATCAAGTCCTGCTTCTTGCAGTATTCTAAGAAGAGGTCAGTTCTTCTACACTATGCAAATTGCAGTTCAAGACTTCTTTGCTATTGCTATGCTAGTTCATGGCATTCACATTATTTGATTTTTTTCTGAGCTCCACATGGAGAAGGAAAAGTAGCTTGATATGTCCTTAGAACCCCATGGGTTTTGTTTATGCATCAATATTGAGATCAGGCCTATAGAAACATAGCACCCCTGAGGAGATATTCTTAGAATTTCATTTCAGCCACAGTCTGTTTTGGGGGAGAATCAAGGCTGGCATATGAGAGAGATGAAAGGTGAATTCCAGAATCGACTACATTAAGACAAATTTGAAATTTAGCAACAACCCAGAAGCAAATGAAGGCAGCTTAGCCTAGGAGAGGAAGGAACACTTTCCCAGTGGTGTTGTAATTATCCTGTTCTCATACCACGAATAGTTTAGCAAGCAGGAAGGGGATGAGGAGAAGGGATGGACTGATGGGGAGACACAGTAGAAGTGTAGCTCACTAGGTGGGGGATGCACTTTGCCATTGGAGAAGTCTAACAACAGAGAACAAGAAAAGCCAGAAACAAAACTTAAGAGTCATATTAGGCCAGGCTGTGGTGGCACATGTTTTTAATCCCAGCATTTAGGAGGCAGAGACAGGCGAATCTCTGAGTTTGAGGCTAACCTAGTCTACAAGAGCTAGTTCCAGGACAGCTAGGACTGTTACACAAGGAAACCCTGTCTCGAAAAAAAAGAGTCAGATTTGACACTGAAGGAATTAACTTGACTTCTATATTTTGCTTATATATATATATAGCATCTGAAAGATGCTAATTCACATATAAACCCCTATGCCATCGACTTGTAAAAAAAAAACAATTCCAAATCTTCCCACTATAACCCATTACACCCATCACATTTGAGTGCTGTATCTGTGAAAATGCCTGAGGTTTCCCTTCGTTTTCACATTTGTTTCTCCCACCCTCTCTTCCCAGGACATTTCTACTTGGGACACTCAGTGTCTATTCCTTTGTAATTCTATGTGTGTCAGACAGACCTTCACCATAGCAGCAAGCATAATTGTAACACTTGCTTTCATATTTAACATGGAAAAGAGCTATATCTAACCCCATTTAATCTAGCTTTTCTAGTGTAATATAAATTGAGAAGAGGGACAATATTCAAGTAGAGCTCATGGTGACTGCTTGTGGGTTATGTGATGTCACCTTGTCCTATCAGATGCACAACAATCTCTATAAGAGTTTTTTTTCCCAAAGCTTCTGTTTAAAGTAGGTCATTTTTGTTCTCAGCATCTGAGATGGCAAAAAAGCTAGAAAACTGACTAGCAAACTATATTTGGGTAAATGATTGATTTATGTTTATCTTTGAACTGTTAGAAAACGTATCGACAAATGGAGTCCAGTTTCTCATTTTCTGAAGAGTATCTTACGCATCATCTGAGTACCAAGTCAACCTTTGTCGTTAATCTGTCTAAATGGTTCTAATTTAGAGAAAGTGGTCATTCATAGCTATTAATCCAGGGCTAAATGTCCTTGCATCAAAATTACTCAAGAGTAATTATCCCACACTAGAGAATTAAATATAATGGATTTTTGTCTGTCTGGTTTTTTTGTTTGGATTTTAAAGTATTTGTATTTATATAGTGAACTGGTATCTTAGTCAATGTTCAATTGTTGTGAAGAGACACCATGATCCCAACAGCTCTTATAAAGGAAAACATTTAATTTGGGCAGACATATTTCAGAAATTTAGTCCATTGTCATCAGGGTGGAAAGCATGGTAGCATGTAGGCAGACATGGTTCTGGAGACATAGCTGAGAACTCTATATCTGGATTCAGAATCAGACAACACGAAGAGAGACTCCCTGGCCTTGGCTTGAGCATTTGAACCATCTAAGCCAACTCTCAGTGACACACTTACAACAACAAGGCCAAACCTACTCCAATAAGGTCACACCTTTTAATCCGTGTCAAGTAACAACACTACCAAATGACCTAGCATCCAAATTATATTCGCCTATAAGGAGCCATTCCTAGTCAAGCCATCAGTTCCAATTCATGGCCCTTATCAGCCTGTAGCCACATCAAAATGTAAAAGAAAATATATATTCAGTCTAATTTTAAATGTTCCCATAGACTGCAACAATCTCAATACTATTTGAAAGTCCAAAGTCTCTGTAGAGATTCATGACAATCTCTAAACTGTAACCCCCTGTAAGTTAAAATCAAGAAACAGATCACATACTTATAACACACAGTGGCACAGAACATTCATTACTCTAAATGGTAAGAAAGGGAGCATATAGTGAGAAACTATCTTTGCTCAGCATGCTCTTTTTCATTATAGATCCACACAAGATTTGTCACTCATAACCAAACAACACAGTTAATACTAGGCTGTTCTGAATCTCCTCTGCCATTCAATGAATCCAAAAGTCTTCAATTAGCCTCAAGATGACTTTTCAGACAAGGACAAAAAGCAGCCACCTTGTTCAACAAAATATTATGGGAACTATCTGTAGTCCACTTACTAATATTATTCTCCTCAGAAACCTCTCAAGCCAGGCCATCATCATCAACTGTTTTTTCAGCAACTCTATTGTCTCTGCTTCTACTAGTATGTCCCATTAAACCACACTAAAAGCATTCAAATGATTTCCTAATCCAACGTTCCAAAATCCACTTTTCATTCTGCCAACAATAATCATAGTTAAACTTGTCACAGCAATATCCTAGTCTCTGGTAACAACTTCTGTCTTAGTTAATGTGATATCACTGTGAAGAGCCACCATGATCACAGCAAGTCTTATAAAGGAAAGTATTAATTGAGAATGGCTTACAGTTTAGAGGTTTAGTCAAATGTTATCACGACAGGAAGCATAGTGACATGTAGGCAGAATTGGTACTGAAGAAGTGGCTGAAAGTTCTGTATCTGAATCCAGAGACAGCAAGAAGAGAGAAACAGATAGCCTGGATTGAGCATCTGAAACTTCAAAAGTCAACCCCAGTGGCACACTTCCTCAAATAATGCTCCACCTACTCATACAAGATCACAGCTCCTAATCCCTGTCAAGTAGCACAACTCCCTAATGACTAAGTGTTCAAATATATGAGGCTATGGAAACCGTTTGTATTCAAACCACCAAACTTGAAATCCTTTAAATACCATTCACATGGGCACGACGCTTATCTGCTCAATATCTCACAGTTCACAGCACTTTTCATTCTTTTAATAAAATTAAAGTAAGACTCTACAGATGCAGGGTGGTTGTTTCACGTGCCTTTAATCTCAACACTTGGGGGAGGTGGAGGCATGAAGGTCTCTGTGAATTCAGGACCAGCCTCTTCTACAGAGTCAGTTCCGGGAGAGTCAGGGTTACATAGAGGAACCCAGTATTGAAAAACCACTCATACACACAAAAAAATTAGACCGATGATTTTACCAGAGTTGCTGGACTAATAAGTGGTTAGGTGTTCAAAGAAAGAGAAGAGGAAGATTAATATTTTTAGGAAATAAGTTGAATGATTTTGGTACTAGACAACATTATTCTACCATAGTTTGCGTCTACCCACCACCTATAATTCATCTCTAATATTGGCACTCTCAAACTGAAGACTAGCAGTCACGTCTTTTCCTTAGATAGTGTTTTTCAAGTTTGTGTGTTCACTGGTTAGTTTTTGTCAACTTGACACAAGCTAGAGTAAGTAACCTGGAAGAAGAAACCTCACTTGAGAGATTGCCTTTACCAGCTTGGCCTGTAGGCATGTCTGTGAATCATTTTCTGGATTCTACATTGATGTAGGAGGGTTTACTGTTTACTGTGGACTTAATCCTGGGCCATATAGGAAAAGTAGCTGAGAAGTCAAGGTTATCAAGCCAGTAAGCAGCATTCTTTTGTGGTATCTCCTTTAGTTCCTGATTTTACTTTCCTTTATGAGTTCTTGCCCTGACTTCCCTCAGTCATGAACTGTAATGGAAGTGTAAGTCAAATGTACATCTTCTTCTTTTACAAGTTGGTTTTCATCGGTATTTTATCACAGCAATATGAAAACAAACTAGAAGATCTTGGAAGAATGAGTCGAGGAAGCTAACAATCCTGTTGACTTTGGCAGAGTCTGTAGTGAAGATTTCATATCAGGTGTAGTTACTCCAAATACAGCTGGAGACTCACAACAATTGTATCGCCAATTCCAGATAGAATAGAAACAGAAACTGAGATCTAGATATAAATATAGTTAAAAATAATATGCAATATGTAAGAATTTCTTAACTTCTAAGAGCAAAAATGATAATGTACAGCATGTTCTATTGAGACAGAGATGGGACTAAGCACTAAGCTAGGGGACAGTATTATCTTGATACCATTACATCTTCTAAGTTCATTGTTAAAGCAAAAATATTTTGAAAGTATTAATTGAAAAGGTCTGGCTTTTACTCTTCTGATTTAAAGAAAATGGATGCTTAACACTAAGTTTTAACATTAATATAAGTGAATAGATGTCTGTTTACTACTAAAGGAAACAGACACACACACACACACACACACACACACACACACACACGTTCTGCTGGAAGTAATTTTGCAAAATATATCACAATATGAAGTTTAAAAAGACCACAAATCCTAAATACTCATTTGTGTGGGTTACAAGAAATACCTTTCTGATCACTCTCAGAAACTGGCAGGATGGCTTCCTGGATACTTGATTTTGGATTTAGCCATGCTTACTTTGGCTGAGACAATGCCGTGGAAAACGGCACTAAGGCTCACTCTCAGACTGGAAAAAGATTGCATGACATTTTTCCCCTCTTGCTACCTGACATTCCCATGATAACAGCACTCCCGAGATAGCTCGCTGCACGCAAATAAAGGGTGAGAATTGTAAGGATCTGAATTACCCAGCCAACCTTCACAACTATGGTGAGAAGCAGGGCCAGCCAGCTATTCAGCTGGTCCAATTGAGCTGAATCCACCACCTTGCACGTGTGTAACTGTGATAACAGCAAAGTGGCCTCGTGTTCAGTATCTAAATGATGAACTATTGAATATAATCATGCACCCATAATTTACTTGTGTGTATTTTTAAAAGGACAAATTATGTTACAAAATTAAATGTTCTGTAAATTGTCTGACCCTTGATTTTTCAGGAGGACATTGTCTTGGTGGATGAATCTTTAAAAGCCAGGATAGGAATAACATATGTGAGAATAAAATGTGTAATTATCATGTGCACATTTGCAGGTGACTTATATATTTTTCTTCTGCTTTTAACTATTCTGTTTGATCATACGTAAATCACTTTTCATTTCTGAAACATCTTTTTTTAGGCAGGGAAAATGGAAGCTGGGGATTTCTATCTAATTTATCTCACAAGGCACACTCTGTGATTGGCAACCTGGAACCCCCTGAGCAGTGTTGAAGGACTGGGAGGCATGCTCCCTCCTCCTCTTCTGCTTTGCTCATTTGAGCTCCAAATTCTACTCTAAGGTAAGGTGCGAGAGGAAATTGGTTATGACATTTTTATGGTCTTTTAATTTTCTGTCTTCCATGTATTTTTATGTTTTATGGCAATTTTTATTAAAATAAAAAAACTGAACCAAAAATTGTCCTTACCTTCCCAGAAGGTAATTGTAATGCCTTTTATTAAAGGAAGAAAATATAAAAATATGTGTTTATACTTTCTTATAATATTAAAAAAGAGTTAGGACACATATAATTATTGTGTTCAAAGCTCTAGGCAGGTTAATTTCACAGAGATTAGTGGCGGCGTCACACCATTGCAAGAAGAAGATCACAGAGTCTGAATGAGCTTGCTTTGAAATTCACGGCTGCTCCAAACCAGCTGTGGACCTTTGAAAATTCACTGAACTTCTCTGAGGCTATGTGACTAACTTGTGAAATTGGGAAAAACCATAACATCTACCACACTAGGCAATTTCAAGTGTCAAACAATGGAAATACAAGGAAGGGAGTTTGAAAATATCTAGTGAACAATACTAAAGAATCAGTACCTTTATTGTCCAGTACCCATTTCAAGAATTTAATGATATATATTTTTTCAAACAGATTCTATAACTAAAAATTCTAAAAATCCAGAATAAAAATAAATGTGTAATGTGACTAAATAGACTGTGTTTGTTGCAGAAATGACCTTAAAATATCAAAAACCCTGGAACCAGAGTTCCAGACAATTGTGATTTGCCATGTGGGTGCTAGAAATTGTACTTGAGTTTTCTGAAAGATCAGCCAGTGCTCTTAACCTCTGATCTATCAATGGAGCATTACTCAGCTGTTTAGAACATGACAACATAAATTTATAGACAAATGGATGGAACTTGAAGAAATATTATCCTAAAGAGGCAACCCAGAGCCAGAAAACAAACATGGTATGCCACTTGTAAGTGTATAAGCTGTATAGCAAAAGATAATCAAGCTAAGGTCCACAGACCAAAGAAGATACATAACAAGAAGTGTTTAAAGGGTGAAGCAAGGATCTTCCTGGGAATGAAAAAAAAAGAATAGATTTGGCAGGTGAACTAGGGCAGGTGGTATTGGAAACAGGAGGGATCAAGTGGGAGGGAATGGAGGGTAAAAATACTGGAAGAAACCAGTGCAGTTGCATTTGGGGGCATTTGGGGGACAAGGTGGAAACCTAATGCAAGGGAAACTTGAAGGAATCTAGGAAAGGAACTCTAGAAAGACTCTTGGTATTGGGTGACACGGATCCTCAACCAGCCATCTTCTGTAACAAGGCAAGGCCTCTAGTGGAGGGATTGGAACACCAACCTAGTCATAAAACCTTTGACCTACAGTGTGTACTGCCTGAACAGTGTTCTGGGCAGAATCCTCACCAAACAGACTACGGAGACTTCATCTAGCAACTTATGGGAACAGATGCAGAGATCCACAAGCAAACACGTGGCAGAACTCAGGCAATCACGCAGAGGAGGAGGAAGGATCGAAGGAACCAGAGTGGTCAAGGACACCATGAGAACGTGGTTCACAGGATCAATTGCCTGGAACTGACATGGACTCACAGAGACCAGGGAGCCTGTAGGAGACAGACCTAGGTTTTCTTTATATGCGTTATGGCTGAGTAGCTTAGTATTCTTATGGGATTCCTAACAGTAGGAACTTGTAGTGTGGTGCTGTGGGCAGGCCTGCTTTTCGTCCCGCCCAGCTCTCGGCCGCCTGACTAGCTTATGGCCCGAAATAATTACAAGGAAACTGTATTCTTTTAAACACTGCCTGGCACATTATTTCTAGCCTCTTATAGTCTAATTCCCACATCTCTTGCTTTAACCCATATCTAATAATCTGTGTAACACCACAAAGTGGTGTCTTACCGGGAAATATTAAGCATGTCTGACCTGGTGGCTGGCTTCATAGCATCTGGTTGTAGTGGCAGGGCAATTGTCTGAGCCATCTACCTCACTTCCTTCTTCCTGTTCTGTCTACTCCACCCACCTATTTTCTAACCTATTAGGCCAAGCAGTTTTCTTTATTAATTAACCAATAAAATCAACAGATTGATAGAAGACCCGCCTCCATCAGGAACTGGGATGTCTTTGACTCTTTTGTCTGCTTGTGGTATCTTTTCCTTCCTACGGGGTTGTCTTGTTTATCCTTGTTGTGATGGTATTGTCTGGTCTAATTGTAGCATATTATGCCATGTTTGGTTGATGTCCCTGGGAACCTGCTCTTTTCTGAGGGGAGATAGCAGGGGCTAGATATGGGGAATAAGGGAGGTAGAGGGGAGAGACCAGGAAAAGGAAGACAGGGGGAACTGCAGTGATAGGTATGTAATATATAAGAGAGGATGCTGAACAGTCTCTCAGAAGAACCTTTGCAGAAAAAAAAATAGGAATGGCCACATGGTTCTTTTGAGTCTTTGACTCAATACTAAGCTGTTTGCATGGAGAATAAGATTTTTTTTTCTCACACAGGGACTCACAGGGCTGTACGCAGACCTTAAGAGGGCCCATCTGGAGGAATAACAAGGAAGACCCAATGTAGAACTGGTCTGCAGAATAACATCAAAGGAAATATATTTATTTATAAAAATAAAATGCAAGTATCCTAACTCAGTTCAGGAACTTCAGTTTTCTATTATAAGAGAGTTTCGATGGCAGATGCTCCACTTTCCATGTTCAATGAGTTGCAACAGAGACACAGTTAATTATAAGAGAGGAGACAGGAGATACAGATGAGGCTTGAAGGGTGCCAATCTTTCCCTGTGGCCTGGCCTCTGAGAGCCAAGAGGGGAGAAAGAGGCTGACACAAGATCTCCAGGGACCTCTTATGGCTCTTGAATACAGTGCCCTCCTCTCATAAGTTCCTATAATAGTATAGGATTTTCAGAACTTGCTTCCTGGCAGAGCTAGACTCACATGTGCTTTCTCTTCTGACTGCCCTTTCTGTTAATTTCTAAAATTTACTCTTCTCCTGTTTTTTAAAAAATATTTTTCATCTTAGCAACAGTATATTTTCCTGGGACCTCCTCATATCTGAGCCACTCATTGATAGGGACTACCTACTTGGAGGGTGGAATTTCCCTCCCATTTAATCTTCTTCAGAAATGCTCTCCCAGATAAACCCAAAGATGTGTTCCCTGGGTGGTACCTGATGCTGTCTAGTTGATAATCAAGGTTAACCCTCACAAGAGGTGAAGAGCAGAGAATGTTATAAAGACTAAATTTTATTAAGTTTCCTCTCTTGCTCTTCTTGTATTTCTTCCCCTTGGTGTTTTCCCCAAAGAAAATGGTGGCTTTGAGAAAATGAGTATTTTCCAGATCGTTTTTAGTATCACATTCTCTACAATGAATACTTCTTTTTCTTCCAGAACCCCACTTTAATATAGTAAGCAAAACATTAAGTGAGCTATATTCTATTTAAAAAAGGAAAAGAAGAAAACAACATGCTGTAAATAAAGGTAATGCTACTTCTGGTCGTGCATGTGAACAAAATATACACAAATAAGTAAAGAAATTCATGAGTATCATTTTCCCATAGTGCCTAACTGTAGATCTCCTTACTTACTTGCAGTGCCACTCAGAAATAAAATCTATTAAATATGAAACTTCAATTATTTATTGGCTCATTAAAGCATATTAATAAACACATTCAGATATGATAAAATGTTTTTCATAAAATGCAAATGCTGAACACACAAAAAATGCCAAAATACTCACACTGTATATATCATCCCAATTTCCTTGATTGATGTTGGAAAATAATCAGTTAATTGGTTTTGCTGGACATTTGTGCTCTGAGTTTATGGGATTATTTAGAAAAGCTGTCATCTGACTTCATGTTCTGCCATCTACATTGCCAAAATTTGAGAAGATGAGACTCGTGACTCATTAAAATTAGGATAACCTTTTGTGAAGAGGATCTATCTAGTGGTTACTAGTGATTTCGTATTCCATTAAGCTAAGATCAGCATGATGTCTAAAAGTTGTCAAATGGTTGTAATATTTGATGTCTAGAGACAGTATAAAGATAAATCTCAGTAAGACATAGTCTGTGACTATTTATGTTCCAAACAACTTTAACATTTACACTTTGCCATTGATAGCTCTTAGTTTAATTGATTGTGTTATCATAGTATAATTACACTGCCTCAATCATAGAACATCCACTCAAGTTCACCTGTAGCAATGTTGAGAATGTGCTTAGGTAAGCATATTCTCTGGGCAGCTCATGGACCTTTCAGTAGCTATGAGACCCTAAACATGGCTCAAGCTCTAATTCTACTTCTGTAAATTCTATTAAACCACTTAGCACACTGGGAAGTTTAGAGGCCTTTCTTAATGCCACCCAGAACCAGTATTAGGCTGATGAGTGTGAATATTAATTTATTAAATACTAATAAGAAGAACAAGGAGGAGAAGGAGGAGAAAGAGAAGAAGGAGGAGGAGGAGGATTTTGAGGAGGAGGAGGAAGAGGAGGAGGAGGAGGAAGAGAAGGAGGAGGAGAAAGAGAAGAAGAAGAAGAAGAAGAAGAAGAAGAAGAAGAAGAAGAAGAAGAAGAAGAAGAAGAAGAAGAAGAAGAAGAAGAAGAAGAAGAAGAAGAAGAGACTCTGACTCTTTTGTTTTCTCCTGGAACCCTTTTCCTCCTACTGGGTTGCCTTACCCAGCCCCCATATGAGCTTTGCACCCAGTCTTATTTTAACATGTTATGCCATGTTGGTTGATATTCCTGGGAGGCCTGCTATTTTCTTAAGGAAAAAAAAAAGAGAAATAGATCTGGGGAAAAGGGAAGGTGGTGGGGGGACTGGGAGGAGTGAAGGGGTGAACTGTGTTTAGAATATAATCTAATGATAATAATTAAAAATAACAATAACAGTTAGAGTGACATTTTCCTTTACAATGAACTGCAGTCATCCACTGAGTGCTAGATTCTAATGTTCAATTTTCTGAGTCAAAAAACCTTAACTTTCACTTTTCTCCATACTTTGCATTTCTTTTAAAACATTTGGTTTAAGAGTATTAAGAAATATTTCTGCCTTTTCTAATCTTGTTAAGCTCTGTTGTTCCATTGGTTTCTTAGGAGCCAAAGCTGCTGAATTTTGCTGAAGATTTCACTGGGTAATGACTTGTTAGAATTCTTGTTAATGTCAGACTTAATCTAGCTCAGTAGTTTCATAGTCCAGATGGTGATTACAGTGGCATTTTATGTTGCAAACCTTAAGTACATCATTTTGCTCTTTTTAAAGTATCATTTTTAAATTAGAGGTCACCTTACCCATTATGGTCTAATGGATAAAGAATATACTTAGCATAGTACACTGCCAATTTTTTTCTTGTTTAATTGACTCTGGAGGGACTATCACATTTTTTTGCATGCAATGGCTAATTTTCATAGAGGAACCACATTTATGGATACATCCTTTAATTCATTTATACCTTCAATTTAGTCACTCATTTATTCCTCAAATTATAAGGCTATGAGGGATACGTTTCCAGAGCTATTTTAGGTGTTATGTAATCAAAGAATTTTTGGCTTTTGTTAATTTGTATCTACAGTTTATTGCACAGTCTAATACAGTATAGTCTGAGTTTTAATAATGTGTTTATTTCCAGGGTGTGGAAAGCCGACATTTAATTAATGTCTCATCCCAGGGCTTGAGTTAGGTCATACAGTTTTCCAAAAACAGAGAAGGAAAATCACTCTTCAGGCAGACGACAGCACTATTATACTTTAAAAGGTGTTTCTAGCCTGAACTAAGAGACTTGAGCAGCAGTATGAAAGTAAACATGTTGTAAGGGACCAGGAATAAAGATACACACTTGCCTGAAAGTCCTGAAATACTAGATGAAACTGGGGTGGCCTGTAATTAGCCACAAATAGTCAATAAAAGTTAGGACAAAAATGAATTTATTTCATAAGAAAACTGAGAGGAAGAGGAGGGTAAAAAAGGAAAAGACAGGACGTGGACATATTGCATTAAGTGTTTGAGGGCCTGGCATGGTAGAACATAACATTAATTCCAGAACCCAGGTAGATCTCTGTGAGTTTGAGGTAATATTGGACTATATACAAGTTCTAAAAGAAAAGAAAAGGAGTAGGTGGTGAAAGAGAAGGGGGAGAGAAAGAACGGAAGAAGAGGAGGAGGAGATGAGAAGGAAGGAAGGAACAGAAGGGGGAAGGGAGAGAAGGAAGGAGAGAGGGAGGAAGGATGGAAGGAAAAATGGATGAAAGAAAGGGAGAGAGAAAGGAGAAGAAAAAGAAGAGGAAATTGAAAAGTATACCTAGAGGGTGGGGAAAACCTCGAAGCCTTAGATTAAGGAAATCCTGAAAGTTCTAGAATCTTAGGGTAGGGATACAAGAAAGGGAAAAGATAAAATGTGAAGAGAATCAAGCGTTCCATTTCCTTATCATCTCTTTTGTTTGAGGTTCAGAGGTACTGAGTAAGGAAGATAATGTTTCTGGAGCTGGGTCAACAGGAACTGGAGAGTTGAAACACCTCAAAACAAAGATAAATCACCTCTCTTAACAAACAACACTATTGCAGGTACACAGTGCACCTCCACTCTCTGGCAGCTTTCATCACCATTAGACTCACCTGCACATTCACAAGGCTTTTTGCAATTAAGTATTTATCCCATTTGTACTTTGTGTCTGCCAGAGAAACATAAACATTGTTTCTATAAATTAGTATATTGGTCAATAGAATGTTATATTTCTTCAAAGAAATTTGTATAATTAATTTTTTATTATTATTATTATTATTATTATTATTGAGCTCTACATTTTTCTCTGCTCCCCTTTCCTACCTCTTCCCTCCCCTTCTACCCTCTCCCAAGGTCCCCATGCTCCCAATTTACTCAGGAGATCTTGTCTTTTTCTACTTCCCATGTAGATTAGATCTATGTAAGTCTCTCTTAGGGCCCTCATTGCTGTCTAGGTTCTCTGGGATTGTGATTTGTGGGCTTGTTTTCTTTACTTTATGTTTAAAAACCACTCATGAGTGAGTACATGTTATAATTGTCTTTCTGGGTCTGGGTTACCTCACTCAAAATAATGTTTTCTAGCTCCATCCATTTGCCTGCAAAATTCAAGAAGTCATTATTTTTTTCTGCTGTGTAGTACTCCATTGTGTAAATGTGCACAAAACTTGGTTTGCACTTATTGCTGTGACCTTTTTGAGCAGGGTCAGTTTATTCAACTATCCAAATGTAGATTGAAAGCTCTCAATCCAGCTACATGATAGAATTATGGAAAGATCCAATAACATCATAAATGAAAACACCATCAAACTGAAAGGACCTAGACATAAATGGGTTATGGAAAAGAAGGAAGATCAAAAGAACAGGAGGCACCAGTAGTGAAGAATCTGAGTCTGAAGGAATGTGTGATTTTTTTCTTTCATGGCTAGCTGCTCCATTGTAATATACTGCAGACTGTTATTGAAAAATTTCTAATGTTCTCCAATAAACTCATTGTTCTTTAAATCTTATGATTATTCTTACACTGTTATGATTATTATTATTATTAATTCATAATCTACAATTTTGAAACACTTTATATAAGTCTTTTCTTTTCAAAATGTTTTGTGCATTTATGAAACATAACATCACGTAATTGTCCTATGACTGTGATTTTTTAAATCTCTTTTTATATTTTAAATTTAATTACTTTCCATATATTTCATAGAATTTTTGCCTGAAATATGTAACATAGAATGGTATTAAGCCTCAATGAAAGTAAACAGGGTTTTGAGAAGAAAAGACTTTGGATTGGAAGAGGTGTGTGTATGTGTGTGTGTGTGTGTGTGTGTGAGAGAGAGAGAGAGAGAGAGAGAGAGAGAGAGCACGCACGTGCACACTTGCACACATGTGTGCATGCTGTGGCACAATGGATTTTTATCCTGTCACTTGTATTATTGTTAATAAAATGCTGATTGGTAAGTAGCCAGGTAGATAGTATAGATGGCATGACCAGGCCGGAAGTAGAGGCAGCACAATGAGAATTCTAGGAGAGGAAAGCTCAGTATGCAGTCATGACCCAGATGCAGAGGAAGCAAGATGTGACCACCTTGCCGAATAAGGTACTCAGCCACGTGGCTAACATAGACAAGAATAATTGGCTAATCTAAGTTATAGGAGTTAATAAGAAGTCTGAGCTACTAGGCCAATCAGTTTATAATTAATGTAGACCTCTGTGTGTTTCTTTGGGACTTAACTGCGGAAACTGGGCAGGAGAAAAACCTCTGTCAACGTGTGTGTGTGTGTGTGTGTGTGTGTGTGTGTGTGTGTGTGTATGTAATATATATGTACTCATACATGTGTTTAATGAAGCATTACTAAATGACAATAATTTCTATCATCTACTGTTTTGTTAGCAGTTGATATATTAGAAGAAGATCATACACCAATTATTTTACTTCTAATAACTCTAAGTTTTCATACTCAGTGAAGAGAATGCCATTGCAATCTAAATATGTGGCAACAGAAGACAACTAAATATGGTAACATAATTCTTTCCTGCTAACTTAGAGATAGTGTAAGCCATGTGATGTATCTGACAGATATATGAAATTTAAACACCACTAGTTATCTGCCAAATTGAGGTTTCAGTATTCTATATTTTCAATTCATATCATAGCTTTAGCATCCAATTGGCCTCCTAAAGCGCATTTCTTAATGAATAACCTATTAATGGAGAAGATCTTAACCAACCAAAAACTCATGATATTTATTTACCTGCTGGCTATTTATAATAAAAAGAAGTTAACAGTTTTAATAAACATTAGTGGATTCTGTTCAGTAAATCTATTTTTATTACTTAGAAGGCCTATAAACAGGTTTTGAAGACACTTGATATTTATTGCTACAAAATGCATGTCCTTAATATTTAAGTTACATGGTGAGAGGAAAAAGCTGAAATGAGCTAAAAGGATTTATATAATCTATAGAACCCAGCTGTGATGAGGAAACCCAAGGAAAATAACTACTTTGAGCCTAAAATTAAAATTTCATGTAACTGAGACACATTCAGGGTGATTATATTGTATATTAATTGAGGAATCCTTGAGCGTCAAGCATATAAAATAAAATTTATAGGCAAGACAAAGTATTGATTTCAATATTTGAGTGACTGCTTGCTCATCGTGCTGTAGCTACTGAATCATGTTGATGTATCTGTAAGTGACTGGTAGAAATCCAGCTCAATTCACAAGGAAAGGACTGTCTCTTCTGGCAGAAAGCACCATTGCACTAGAATTCATGCACAGCTGAGTTATTCTAAGTAAAACCTGTGACGCTCTCTGAAGACAAACAGAAGTGTCTTTGTACCTTGGCGCCAGCCATTTGGTAGGAAATTTCTTTACTAAACTGAAATGAGTGACCTAAGAAGATGGCAATAAAATGCGAGTATAATACGGGATGGGAGAAGGCATCTTTATCAACAGACACACGTGTAAATAAATATGCAAACTAAAACAGTGCAGGAATATGAGTGGATATCAAATGCAACGGATCTGCATGAAAATTAATATTTTGGCCCCCATTCACTATCATTAATATGTGTGTTGTGAGACAAATTCTTGTATGATTTTCCTTCTACCTCTAACATTGCATAAGTGTAGGATTTCCTATCACAGAGAGGCAGTTCAGTGGTTCCCAACCAAAGCCACAAACAGCAGTGGTGAACTTGTTAAGAGGGATCTTGGATTTCTTTGTATTAATTTAAACCCAACTGCAACCACACATTTATTTTTGAAAACAAATTCCTAAATGTAATGCCAATTTACTTTATCTTTGCAGTAAATATCGACACTAAATATGGTAACATAATTCTTTCCTGCTAACTTAGAGATAGTGTAAGCCATGTGATGTATCTGACAGATATATGAAATTTAAACACCACTAGTTATCTGCCAAATTGAGGTTTCAGTATTCTATTGAGTATAAATTTGTTTTAATTAAATGCAACTCAATTCCCATAAATATGAGGTAAGATTAATTATGGTTACCCTACATTTTTAAAATTAGACTTAAATGTCACGTTAATATTTGCTTCAGTATCCAATTTCTGGGCATCAGTGCAGAGGAAAAATATGAGTGAAGGATTTTTTCATGAGATGTTATATTTTCTGAATGTGTTTTGCATAAAAGTAACATAAATGACCAAGAAGGCAACAGATAAATAAATTTTCCTAAAAATATATTTGTAATGTTATACACAAACTAAAAATGCAAATGCATAAACATTAAAAATTTTAAAATATAAATGTAGATAAAACCGCAAAGCATGCATTTGGAACGAGGTAAATACAATACATATGAAATGACCTAGAAGTTTAATCGATGCCTGGAATACTTTTCAGTTTAGTATATAAACAAAAATATCTATACAATTATTAATATATATATTTATCTCTAGAGAAAATCCAGTTTTTGGTTTTTTATTTGGTTTTTCGAGACAGGGTTTCTCTGTGGCTTTGGAGCCTGTCCGGGAACTAGCTCTTGTAGACCAGGCTGGCCTCAAACTCACAGAGATCCACCTGCCTCTGCCTCCCGAGTGCTGGGATTAAAGGCGTGCGCCACCACCGCCCGGCGAAAATCCAGTTTTAGAATAATTTTTTATTCATTCAAATACTGGTTTAGTTGATGAGTAGCAAAATTCTTTTAATATTTCATGTACACAATGCCTCTTACAATAGTTTCCGAAGAAATACTAAAAATCTTTTTAAAAATATAATTTATAGCCTGCCTAGAAAAAGAATGGCAGAGGCATAGGCTATATGAGAAAATATGTAGAATTGTTGATGCGGGAAGAAGATGACAAATACATTTTCCACTTAGGACTGTGGTTATTCTTTTTTTTTTTTTTTTTTTTTTTTTTTTGGTTTTTCGAGACAGGGTTTCTCTGCAGCTTTAGAGCCTGTCCTGGAGCTAGCTCTTGTAGACCAGGCTGGTCTCGAACTCACAGAGATCCGCCTGCCTCTGCCTCCCAAGTGCTGGGATTAAAGGCGTGCGCCACCACTGCCCGGCCCGACTGTGGTTATTCTTGCAACTCTCTTTGACCACAAGTTTCCCTCCTCAGTTACAGCAGCATTGTATCCTCAGTGACAGAACCTGTGATTGACTCAGTGAATACACTGACTCCTGCTACTAAGATCCCTTTATGAGATTTGATACTCGTGACTAATGTGATTTACTCAAATATGCAGAAGGGCTGCAGATGCCCAACCAGAGGAAACATCCATTGTGCTCAACTGTCACCCAACTGCCACTTTTGGCAAATATTGTTTTCCTATCGTGACTTTATCAGCACAGAATCCTTCAACCATATTGGAAAATGAAACTCATTAAGACTTTCCAGGTGAGACAGTTAAATTCTTTGAAACTCATAACTGTAATTACAAAAGAGAAGTTGTCCATTAAAATAATGCCAAAAAAAAATTCACTGGAGAAGGAATCGTGCCTGCTGTCAAATGGCTGAGTCAGTTTATCCCATGTAGAGGTATCCCATGTAGGATAGTGTGGAAGAATTTTTTTAAAGGCTACATAAAAATCTTAAAATAGAGACTAGAATGTAAGGGTGAAGGTTCTATGCAGATTCCAGCTCAACCTGTCCGTGTTCAGTGAGCCATGTAGATGTTGTCTTTGTCAGAGAGAAAACTTGTGCCCTAGCATCAGCCTGGGTTGTTTAGAAATCTTTATGGGTCACTCTTGGCCAAAACTCAACCAAATGCAACCCAGTCCTACCACTAGAAGCCTTGCCTGTTGCAAAAGATGGACAATTCAGACTCTGTATCCTCCATTACTGGGAATTCTCACTATGGTAACCCTCATAGATTCCAGGATGTTTCCACGGCACTAGGTTTTCACACCACTCTTAGTGCTGCCCAGTTCCAGCTGTCTCTCCCCGCATTCTCTTTTTCCATCCCTCCCACCTTCACCTGATCCTCCTCTCCTGGTCCTTCCCTTCCTTCCTGACCTTTTTCATACCCATCCACCCACAACATTTGATCTTTTGCCCCTTCCCAGGGAGGCCTATGTGTCCCCATCTTTCTCATTTACTGTCTTGGGGTTTTCTTGGGTAGCTCCCACAGAATGGAGGTATCTTTCCTGCTGGTGGTTCCTAAAGCCTCTACCTAGAGCACTGTCCCTTACTCAAGAGACACCAAGAAACACGAGCCTACTGTCATCATATGTCTCTGCTCCCTTGCCCCATCTGACAATTCCTGAGCAGGTGCTGCCGTCCACTTTATGTTCGGGAATGAAGAGGACGTGGGAAAGGAAGTCCATAGGTCTGAGAACAAGAGTGGGAATTGAGCTCTGTTGCTCGGCGTCAGGAAGAGTAGGACTTTGTTAGATATTGAAGGGCAACAACTAAGATGTGAGATGCTTTTTCCATTTCTCATTATTTTATGAGGGGAAGCAATATGTTATTAGGTCTAGATTGTTCTGTGTTTACTTATATTTGGGTTGTATGCCCCTGGTTTTGATATTCTGTGACACATTACACATAAATGTGACAGGTCAACTGTATACCTCTAGCATCTTACCATGATCAAATAACATTGATCAGACAGCACTGTTATCTCTAGAAAAGGGTTTGCAAAATCTGAATATTATATCCTTTCTTTGTGACTAGATTATTTTTCCTACCAAAAGCCTAAAGGGTCATCATCATCTATGCCCTTAAACAAGCTGTTAATTATCCTAAAATACATTACAATGTAAAAAAAGTTTGTAAAAATCATAGAACTGAAAGGCATGGAGTAAAACTAAACTCTTAAAAATCAACACCAAGTAGTTCTTTGTAATGATACACACTATGTATTTTGTTTTTTTTTTTTTTTTTTCCAAGATCGAGTTTTTCTGTAGAATTGGAGCCTATCCTGGAACTAGCTCTTGTAGACCAGGGTGGCCTTGAATTCACAGAGATGTGCCTGTCTTTGTATTCTGAGTGCTGGGATTAAGATCCACCTGTCTTTGAATTCTGAGTGCTGGGATTAAAGTCATGTGCCACCTACGCCTGGCTCACACTATATTTTTTTAATACATAGAGTGATAAGCCTTTGCAGAAGTACATGCTATTAAATTCGCTAAGTAATCTCATCAAGAACAAACTTTAATATACCATCTTCATATGAAAATATCTTAGATTTCTAGTACATTCTCAAGAGAATTATGATGGAGTCACAGGAAAGAATTAACATTAATACCTATCCTTATAACATTTAGAAATGGATTTGGGGAAAGTGTGTTAGACATTTTACCAATACGTTAGCTATCATGGATTGTAAATCAAGCAAGATAGGAATAGACCCAAAGCATCTATAATTTATAAATCAACAGACATATTGGAAAACTTTAAATCTCATAATTTAATTAATTATACCCATGTTGACATACAAGTCTTGGAGGTTATGACAGCAAATTACAATAACCTTTTCCTGACCTACTTGGTAAAAAAGATTTTCTTCGAGGAATTATGAAAGACATGTAAAACATTTCCAGATGAACAGTCAGATTTCTAGTAAAAATTACATCTGTCAGTGATAGAAACAAGTAAAATACTCTCCATGTGGAGAAAAAATACAATGTATTGAACTATCTGAAAGGAGAAAACAGTGTCTTAAGGTCAGTTAATAGAAGTCCACAAAGGGATGACTCAGACTATGTGTAGATGAACTAAGAATGTTAAACATTTCCTCACAGAACAGATAATTTTCAAAATAATATCACACGATTAACTCTGCACTTGTAAACATACTCTAATTTGAGAATTTTGTGTGTGTTTTGGTCTTATTCACTCTCTGTCCCCCATTTCTTTCCAGATCAACTTCCCTTCCCTCCTTACCCAATTCTGTGCCATTTCCCCCTCCCTCCATCAAGGCCAATCTGTGATGCCAAAATATTCTCAGGCTTACAACCCTTCCTGTCCTAGAAACTACAAGGTGCCAATAGCTGCTTGGCTAGATATGAAATTTCATAGCTGTTCCCCTTTTCCAGACTGTAATTTGGTCTCGCTTGAGCTTGTGCAGGTCTTTTGCTGTCACAACTGCCCTGAGTTAATATGCACACTGCCCTCCTGTGTCCAAAAGACTACCACTTCTGACTCCAGACAATTAGACACTGGCTCTACATTCAAAAAATGTATTTAGTAATTCCAGCACTTGGGAAGCAGAGACAGGTGGATCTCTGTGAGTTCAAGGCTAGCATGATCTTCAGAGCGAACTCAGTGACAGGCTTCAAAGCTGCAGAGAAACCCTGTCTCAAAAAAAAAGAAGAAAAAAAAAGAAAAAGAATGCATTAAGTTCAGCCTATAATTATAGAACTTGCATTACCTCATCTGATTATTCTCTCAGAAGATATAATAAAGGCTCTCTGGGACTCCTGACCAAGTCTGACACTTTCTTGTGTGGTCTGTGCGATGTGGCACATTCTCTCCTCTCCAAAACAGTGAGTAAAACTGTCTTTTTGCAGGGACATCCATTTCCTATTAGCTTCATCATAACCAAAACTAATAAAATTCCATCTTAAACTATATTCAGCAGTATGTCTACTAAAGCTGAAGCTTGTCTTTGGGAGGGAGCTGAACTATTGTTGGGACAGGGATCCTGCACAGGACTCCCTGCTGTTGTAAGCCTCTTCCTTGCGTCATCTCATTGAATCCTGGCAACACCATGTTATACAAATGAGCTAACCGCGTGCCATTCTGTGAGAGAGAAAAACGGAGGCACGGTGCAATTGACTCTCTTGTAGATCACATGGCAGAGCTGGGCCTCGAACCCATTTCTGTCTAACTCCAAAGCCCACTCTCTTATCTAGCTACTGACATAATCTTTTCATTATAGTAAATAGGGGACAAAAAGAAAGGGCCTTCTTCAGGGTCTCCGTGTAAAGAGGCAGAGTGTAGCTCTTAGAGTGTTTCCTAATGATAGGCACAGTGGGAAAATGAGAAAAAAGAGAGTCGTGAAAGCGGTTTCACACACTCAGATGGGAAAATTGTACAGAGGAAGTGGAGATGGAGGTGCATTTTCCTCTAATAAAAACCAAGGCCAACATGGTTTCTCTCAGAGGCCACGTTTGCCTCTTGGCTAGTTCTAATTATCAGTGCTGATGCTTTCTCTAGGCAATTATCCAAGCACAGGGACCTGTCTCAGTCAATAATTGGAGTGCAGGGAGCCCTAGAAGGGTTAGGCAGGCCGAGTACTTGCTGTCCACTTCGGCTGCAGCTTGCAGGCAGCAGGGGCTGAGTGGGAGCAGTGAGGCCTCAGCAAAGCTGTCCAGGGCTGCTGACTAAATTGCAAAGCTTATCTCTCAGCATTAAGAGAATTCCATTAGCACCACAGCGCAACTTTATCTGCTGCAACCACTCTGGACTTGGCCAAACCTACAGGCTCGTCTTCCGGTCCTAGCTGTCAGACATGACTCTCCCTTTGAGGGAGATCGCAGCATAATTGTTTCCGTTTCACCGTACTGGACTTTTCGGTGTTGGGGCCTTAATGTACCTGAAGCACGTGGTAAGGATAATTCAGTGAAGTTCTAATACACCTGTGATACATTGGCTACGGTAATCCCAGAAAAAAAGTACATCTGTGAGAGATTTATAATATAATAAACATCTGTGTGGGGATGCAAAGGTCAGGCCTCCTAAGTTCAGTCATGATCACTGGAAAAGAGACTACATAGAAGTGATCTTCAGTATTCTGGTACAATGCACATTTGCCCAATAGGCAATTCCATCTTTCTTTTCTTTCTATATGCATGTATATATGTATGTATTTGAACAAGTATCTCATGCAGCCCAAGCTGGTCTCCAATGCACGTTTTTCTGCATTTCTCCTCCAAGTGTTTGCATTATAAACATACACCTGTATCCTGGCTAGTTTTATGTCGACTTGACACAAGCTTTGTTAATTTTGGAAATCGTGTCTATCTGTCTTAGCATCCTAGCCCAAACACTCTCCCACCTTGCCTTTTAATTTGCATCTGTATATAAAGTAGAATTGTGGAATACAGTTCCTGAAAAGTGGGTGACAAATGACATTTTAATAAAGTAAGATAGTGGGAGTGAATCGCAGCGCTGACAGGCAGAGTGGGCTGAAAATGACTCTTTCTTGTACAACATAATTGCATGTGTCTTTGATTTGCAGAATTTTCCATCAGAAACATCCTGGGGACTTATACCCTGAACTCAAAATGGTTCATTCATGTTTTCATACTCAGCTATCACCCAAGCAGCACGTGTCTGTCACACCCACAGAGTGGCAAGCGTGTTCAGCAAACACACATCAGTATTAATTTTTCCTCCTACAAATTGCTCCAACCATAAACACTTGGACTCTTCTTAAAGAAAGAGCTTTATAACCAGGTGTTTCTACTTCATGTTTAACTATTGAACTGCTGCTCCATGCATGAATTCAGAGCCAGGTCGTGAAACTCACAGGAATGCAGTTTTACCACTTTGTAGTCATAGCATGTGTTTAATTCCAATAATGTTTTCAGGATATAACAAGATCATTTTATTCTGAAGATCTAGGTACATCAGCCATTCCTTAAACACACACATTCCTTCAAAGAATGAAAGGTTGACTAGCTGCCACTGATAAAACTTAAAAGAAAATGATGCAGGATGTTGAAGCAATTTAGGAGAAGCACAGACCATTGAAGAGGACAATTTAAGGGAGGCATGCAGCCTTGAATGAATAAGTCCTTGAATTTGTAATGTGAAAATGTCAACCAAGGTTTCATGAATGAACACATTATTGAAACCATCAGAAATAGTACAAGAGCCCATTATTGATTCAGAAAAATAGGTTTGTGATTTATATTAAGCCTCTGTTTTGTCAGTATTGACTAGTAATTAAATAGTGGGCCTACCTCATTGGTATTGAGGATGGACTCAAGTGCAGACCTGTGGTCCCAGCCAAGATTTTTGTTTCCAGGTATAAAAATGTGGTTGCAATATGTACTTGATCAAGGAAATTAAAAAGAAATGAGCACCACGTATGAAGCTGAATCACCCAAGTCTACACAGGAAAATAAAACTATACTAAACGTTTCCAATAGAGGAAAGTAGATAATCACGAATTACACAAGTATCAGGAAGCCAGTAGAAAAATAATGAAAATTGCCAGGCGGTGGTGGTGCATGCCTTTAATCCCAGTACTTGGGAGGCAGAGGCAGGCGGATCTCTGAGTTCGAGGCCAGCCTGGTCTACAAGAGCTAGTTCCAGGACAGGCTCTAGAAACTACAGGGAAACCCTGTCTCGAAAAACAAAAACAACAACAACAACAAAAAAAAAAAAAACAAAAAAAAGAAAAAAAATAATGAAAATCAGTGATTGTCAAATGCAGAAACTCTCCTTCGAGCTGGAGGAAAAGAAGACAGCAGCACCAGAAATTAGGGGCAAGGAGTGGGGAGCACTTTGTCCTAGTAGTGAGACTGCTATTAAGAACTAGCAAGCTCAGCCGGGCGGTGGTGGCGCACGCCTTTAATCCCAGCACTCGGGAGGCAGAGGCAGGCGGATCTCTGTGAGTTCGAGGCCAGCCTGGTCTACAAGAGCTAGTTCCAGGACAGGCTCTAAAAAAGCTGCAGAGAAACCCTGTCTCGAAAAACCAAAAAAAAAAAAAAAAAAAAGAACTAGCAAGCTCATCCCATGAGAATGCTTCTCCCAGACACTGTAGACTGTCAAATGAAACGCTGAAGACCAGATGAGGGATACTCACCTTCAAGTATTTGGTTAGGAGAATACAAGAGCTTCAAAAACAGTGCATATTATTACCAATGCTTTCCAGAACTCGAGAATAAGCCCATAAAATAAAGGCACTATAAACTTTGGTCATAGGATCTATAGACATCAAGTTGGATTTACCTGGAAGTTTCTTCCTTGATGTCTAATCTCACAGTGTCAGGAGGTACTGTGTAAACTACCAGGGGAGAAATATTATCAACAGTACAAATCAGCTGTAAATTTTAAGAATTGCAATAATGAGGGCTGGAGAGATGGCTCAGCCGTTAAGACCATTGCCTGCTATTCCAAAGGTCCTGAGTTCAGTTCCCAGCAACCACATGGTGGCTCACAACCATCTGTAATGAGGTCGGATGCCCTCTTCAGGCCTGAAGGCGTATATTGTATACTAAATAAATAAATGTTTAAAAAAAAAAAGAATTGCAATAATGACCAGTCTGATAATGGTGCAATAAGGATACTAATATTTTGGTCATAATGAATACTTGTCTGATCAGACATAACACCCACTCAACAGGAAGGAACTCATTCCTGGTACTGTAAATTAGGCAAACACTGAAAAGGTCATATACGCTAGAATAGAAACAGTACAACCATTTTACTAAATTAATATAGTACCCAACTGCCTTCTAAATATTTATCTTTGTGTCCTGAAAGTATAGCTCTCACCCTGTATCAAAGAAGTTTCTTTTAGTAGTATGAGTTTATTACACAGAGCTACTACTGGTCCAATGCAGATAATAAGTGCAAATGGAGTATCCATTTCCAACTATGGCATCTATAACCCAACATCTACACAGAAGGCTCAGGAAATATCATGGAGGAGGGTGTGAGAGGATTTTAAGAGCCAAAGGACTGAGAAGACTGCTGGGAAATAATGTCCTCTGGATATGACAAGGACTTCTCTTCTATAAATCCTGAACAATATGTCTGTCTTTAAAAGACCTAAAAAGACCATAGTAGTAAACAATTCTTATGGGAGGAAGATGCAGAAGTCCCAACTTTATCTAAAGAACTATTGGTTTCTCAAGACTGTTTTAGGAGGAAAAATTGATTTTCTTCATCAATAAGTAGTCAGTCCTAACACATGTGTACACACAGGTAATATTGAACTATACATATAAATATATTTCATATGAATAATGTGTAATATAAAAACTCAATAAGTTACATATATTCCTTATATAGCAACTCAGTTTTTATTACATCTCAATGTATATTAATAATAATTAAAATAGAATAGGTCATAAATTTTAGAAGGTGTGAGGGGACATAGGAAGGGAATGAAAGAGCTGAAATGTTGGAAATATAGTGTAGTAATGGATGATATTATAAAATTTGCAAAACATAAAAACCAAAGAAAGAAAAAACTCTAAGTTAAACTCACAGATACAATGTTGATTCTGCTTTCTAAGCTCCTGACTAAAGATAATGCAGATGTTACTGTGCTACTTACATTGTAGGTTGGAAGATATGTGGGTTAAAATTCATCCTGAATATTTCAGTATTATGTTTTGAACAAACTGTGGAATCCCTTTATTCCTGAGCTTCACACTAGCAAAATGAAGAAAATGACATCACCCAGCTTGATTTTTCCCAGCACCTGGTGACCTTTCATATGCACAAAGAATAACGTACATGAGGCCTGTTATAGATAAAATAGGTACAGCATGACTAGTCACTAATATTGTCAGATAAATTACTGTTTTTGAACTCCTGTATCTTAACAATAAGTTAACATAAGTAATTTTTCTCTAACAGAAAACTGGGAGATCATAATGTCAATATAGTCTTTATTCCATAAGCATTCAACTATTTTTTGTTTAATTACACCTGATTCAGTCATTAGCTCATAAAGACAAATTATCTCTACATGGCAGCAATTATTTCCTTGGAGAACAATGGGATGTATAGTGTGTGAGAAACACCCACTTAACAAAGTTCAGCGAAATATGTAGTGATGTCCCAGGCAATCAGATGGGCAGAGGTGTATCATTCCTTTTCTCAGAGACACAAGGGAGAAAGTGCAAAGTTCTGCATATGACTGTATGCAATTAATTTTAATATTTATGCTAGGAATCATTCCAGTCATAAAGAAAAGTGCTGTGAGATAAAGGAGACTAACAGCTTTGTTTTCACCGAACTACCATTCAAGGAGAGAAATTCAGAATTCACCATGATAAAGGAGTAAGTTAGAATAAAGTAAATAATATGGTCACCTGGAACTAATCCCTATGGTATACTAGGAAGTGGAGGGAAGATCAAAGCTGGGAACAGATGAGGCACAGTATTGTCCTAATCCCATTCCTCAAAGGAGGCTTAATTGATTCCTGATTCTTACAAATCAACGTTACTCAACAGCTCCTTCCGTCCTTCTCTACTTTAGTTTCCTTATCTCTATTTGAATTCTGTGTCACTTAAGTTACAGCAGTTTCTGACTAAAGTACTAAAGCAAATTAATATGACCAATGTCGAGAGTTTCTAGATTCAGGCCCTGCATGTGTGAACCCAATAGGGAACACAATCACATTAACTAATTGATAAAAATGGTAAAATGAAAACAGGTGTTGAAACTTCTGGGCAGACTTCTAAAGCACGGAATCCCCTATCCGGTGAATCCAAACTAAACACCACTAAAGAGAGTCTATACGATGGAATCAGGATCTATCAGGGTTAGAGGACAAGAGAACACACAAATAACTCGATCCCTCAAAAACTGTAAGCAATTACGAAGTATGGTACCTGTCAATGTCATATCTCCTACCCAGGCAATTTGCAATGAATGACTATGAGAAATTCAGCATTCCAATGACAACAGACAGAGCATTATGCTTTCATGTTTTCCTTCATCATCCACCCACTAGAGTCACCAAGTGTGACTGGGTGACAGCAGTTGAGCAGTCCTCTAACTCAGGCACAAAACCCACATGGAGAAGATGATAGGGCCAGGATTCCTCAAAAGACAGTGACAAAATTTTTGAAATTTTTTTAGATTAATTTTTCGTTTAATTTTTTTTCTAGGTGCATGGACTGATGTACATGTGTGTGCAGATGGTGCCAAAGTACAAAAGAGGTGTCAGATTCACCTGGGGCTTGAGTCGCAGGTTGTTGGGAGCTGCTTAATACGGGTTCTGGGAACTGAAATTCAGGCTTATAAAAGAGCAGAGCATTCTCTCAATAGATGAACCATTTCTCCAGAACCTGAATCTACTTTTAACATGTTTCTGGGGATGAAGGCTGAGTGAGAATGTGACTAAACTGAACTATGACAGGGAAGGAGGGATCCAGTCATACTCAGACCTCAGGTGGACCCCTACATCGAACTCACAGACACACACAAGGCAGGGGCTGTGACTGGAGCTTCCTGGAGCTTATTTGGAAGGTTCCAATAACTTCCATGATACACAACCTCAAACACAGAGCCATCCACTTCTTGTCTTCTGGAAATTCTCAATATATCAACAAAAAAAAAAACCACAAACAAAATGAAAATAAACATAATCAATAAGAAATAACATCTTTTATTTTCTCTCTGTTCTTGTTCCTTAGTAGCCTCTACCTTGTTCAACTCAGCTTCCCTGCACAGGGTTTGAAAAAAAAATATATATCTCTGTTATGAATGAGAATGGCACAGCTAAGGAAATTAAAGCCCCACTATTCAGAGATAACACCTAAATAATTTTATATGTGATAATTCTATTTAACTCTGTCAATGTACAATCTAGCAGATAACAAGTATTATTAGTCCCTCTATAAATCAAGTTTAAACCCAAATTAGTGGGTGAAAAATATAGGAAACACATAGGACATTGTTAATTGGCTCTACATTTTTTGAAACAAAATTGAACAAAACAAAATTGAAATAGAGATGATTCCAAGCGAAAAAGCATTATCTGGGGTTTTAGAATTAACACGGTTATCTGTTAGGTGTCTTGGATAAGCCCAACAGCCATTATGGGATCATTAGGAGGAAGGTGGTAATGGGCTCACAAGCCGCAGTTGACTGTATTCTAATCAGAAGGAAAACAACATCCTCACAGGGCCTCAGGGGAAATGTATGGAAGCTGTGAGAAGTGTTAATGACTAAGTCAGTTAGGGAAAACACTACCCTGTGCACCAGTGAACAGGATAAACTCAGCCTGGAGTTTGAAGAAGCTTTGAGATGCTGTCCCTGTCACCAAACAATTCCCAGCCTTCTCATTGTTTGATAGAAGACAAGTTTAAGAAATCTGAAGGCTCACCATGAAATATCCATTATGAGATGAATGTAAAAGAGGAGAAACCATAATCTTCCTCTGAATTAGGCAAGCAGTTCGGCTCAGAAGACAAAGTCATCCTCATCTACCCCAGGATTACTTTCCACTGATACATGAGAGATTTTGGATACCTATCTGTGCATTTCTACAAATGGGTGTATCCAAACTGACTGGAAGTCTGGGGAGAAGAAAGAAAAAGAGACAATGGTCCACCAAGTGGACCAGAATCTAATCTGACCTCATTTTCTATTATATGTATATACATACACATACATATATGTGTATATATGTATGTATAAGTATATACTTCAAAATCTTTCTTAGTTTTTAAATAATTTTCTTATTTAGTTTTACATAGTTTCTATTAAGTTTTGTTTAACCCCGATTCTTCTTCAGAATCTGGCCTCATTTTCAGTAGATGCGAAAATTCAACTTGACTCTATTTAGAACCACCTAGGAGAAATATTCCGGGTATGTCTGTACGATACTTTCCAGAGAAAATGAACCAAAGAGTGAAGATCCACCTGAATGTGATGTTTTCCCATGAGTTTGGAGTCCATATTTAATATAAACGTAAAAAGGAGAAAGCAAACTGAATGCCGACATTCATTTCTCTCTGCTTCCTCGCTGTAACCTTAACCTAAATAACCATCTCATGCACCTACCACAATGCCTGCCATGCCTTAATAGATTGCATCCTCCCAAAACAAGATACAAAACAAGGATGTTCCTTATTTAGCTGCTGCTTCTTGAATGTGAGGCTACAGAACAAAACAGGTAACACCGAGGATCGTGGATGGAATGGTCTTTCCTAATGAAACCATTAACTGGGGTCTCCTTCTTGCTTAACAACAGAATGATGTAATAAGAAACAGGTCTAGAGCATGCCTAAGTTCCTTCCACAAGAGAATTCAGTTCTCTTGATAGGAATAATAAAAGAGTAGGTAATAATTTACCACACAGCTGAAGGAAAAACAAGAGAAACCTCTGTCTGAACAGATGCCAAAATCTTATAACTCTTTCTTTATCATTCTACATCTTTGAATTAAATTATTGGTACTTCAGTTGACTGACTTCTTGACTAGAACATTCTGTAGCTGCCATAGCTAGTTAACTCCAGGTCACCCTATCATAATGTCTCCCACATCATTTCATGTCATTTATCCCTGCCTTAGATAGTGAACATTGCCCATTACCTGACATATTTTAATGAGAATCACAATGACATTTTTCATTTTTTTTCAATGAAAACCATCCTTCAATTACTATCATTTTGTGTTGCCATGAAAAATTATACATAGTTACTTCTGATGTATTCTGATGTAAAGGTACATGCAAAATGATTGAACTAATCTAATTACTAAACACCTCATAATTTACTATACTTTATGATGAGAACATATAAAATCAATGCACTAGCCAGATTACAGAATATATCAGCAGTTTCCAAGGACTCAGAAGGTCAAGGGCAAATTTCTAGTATGATAATGAATTACTGAAATCAGAGAAAAAACATCAGTATAGGTCAGAAATGAGAGAAGAAGTAAAGGAGCATGGGATGGAAATAAGTAAGAACCTTCTGGGTAGAGGGCAAGCCAACCACATAGGCCCTTAGAGTAGTTATATTCAAGGAAAGCAGGGAAGGCATAGTAAAAGAGATAAGATGCATCCCAGAGCATGTGAGATTAGAAGCAAGAGAGAGAAGGTCGTGTGAAATTAGAAACAAGAGAGGCCAGATCTTGAAGCATTTTGTAGGCATGACAAACAGTGTTTTACTGTTATCGGGGAACTCTAGAAGAAACATGCTTTAATGAATAATTTTGGACTCACAGACTAACAATTGAGGAATGCCTTTTACTACTGGATGAAAGCTACAAGAATAGGTTAAAATCTTTGATCTCCAAAGTTATTTGGAAGTAGAGTCTAAGATACGTTGTACTGAATTTGATTTTGGATAGGGACAGAAGTATACTACTAACAGCTCAGTGTGTGTTACAGTTAAACTTTACATTAAGTTAGACCACGTGAAGTTAATAACTCTGCAATAATGAAATGTGTTTTTCTGGTACTGAGCAGAGATTGACATACACAAATTCCCACCAGGCATCCAGGAGGTACAGACCATTGTCACATGTGTCCAAGAACATTGCTAAGGCTGAAAAATCATCTTGAATCAGTTAATATTGTGTCTAATGATGAAGAAAAAAAGAGAAAGTTTCCAATAATGTATTCTAAACATGGCATTTAAATTTTGGTCATGTAATCAGCTTCTCTGTGTGAATAAACACCTCTATTTGGAGGTCAACTCTCTAAGGAATAAATCACTCTTAAATTATTGCTCTTAACAAGTTTAGACATCTTTATACTCATGATTCTACATGGTATTCTTTCCTAGTCTGCTTGAGCTGCTATAGCAATCATTATAGACTGGTTCCTGTTACAGAAACAGAAGTATATCTCTCAAAGGGCTGGAGACCAGAAGACTGTAATCAATGAGACAACAAGTTTAGTTTTCCTTAAAGACACACTTTGTTCTTCATAGGCTATCATTCTCATGCTGTGTCCTGTGCTGTCTGAGAGCTCTCTTCAGCCACTATTATAATTCCAGACCGAGTATTAGAGATTCACTGAGGGTGAATTCAGTCTTAGAGATTCACTGAGGGTGAGGCACTCATCCAGCAGAAATATCTTCTCCTTAAGCCTGAGTAGTCTTCATTTGGCATTTCTGAAAGTGAGGCAATGGTCTACAATTTGAAACTGAAGCATCAGATGGGATAACTTCTGAGGCACCCTCTAAGTCATTGGGATCATTCATCCCTTATCTTCAAAAGTCACTCATGAGCTCATGTTCTCATCTCCCATCCACTCCCCTTTACCGCCCCCTCACACCCAGTTTACCCAGGAGATCTCATCTAATTCCCCTTCCCATGTGGGAGATAGTGGCCAACTTTGGAATATCTGAGAGGTCCCTGGAAATAGGACCAGGATCCCTGGTGCATGGAGCTAGCTTGAGGAGCCCATTCCATATGGTAGGATGACATGCTCAGTATTTTTTTTTTTTTTTTTTTTTTTTTTGTTTTTCGAGACAGGGTTTCCCTGGAGTTTCTAGAGCCTGTCCTGGATCTAGCTCTTGTAGAGCAGGCTGGCCTCGAACTCAGAGATCCGCCTGCCTCTGCCTCCCGAGTGCTGGGATTAAAGGCATGTGCCACCACCGCCCGGCTGACATGCTCAGTCTTAACGCGGGTAGAAGAGGCTTGATCCTGCCACAACTTAATGTGCCAGACTTTTTGACTCCCCGTGGGAGCACTTACCTATTGAGAGGAGTGGATAGGGGTGGCCTGGGGGGGGGGGTGAGAGGGCAGGAGGATGGGTAGGGAGAGAACTGTGGTTGGAATGTAAATTGAAATTTAAAAAAATAAAAATACATGTGGTTTAAAAAATCACTCATGCTTTCAGTGAGGTCTGATAATTATTGCTCATTATTTTTCTTTGTATTATCTTCAGTTCCAACTGGCAGACTCACTTAGTATAGCTGCTTAAATCCGTCGAATGTCTAAATTAATCTCTCTATCAATACTCATTTTTCTACCCATTCAGTGTCTTCCATGTAAGTACCTGATACTTTTCCCTAATCCTTAAATACCAGATCATTTTTCTTTAACAAGTGTATATTACGTCATTTCTCCATTCTTACAATTTTTGAGAAATCCCAGGAAGATCTAATTCCAATTCTTAGCAATATGGTTAAGAAAAGCATTAGATAAACAGCCAATGTCATTTTTTATGAATTTTACCTTGTTTGGATCACTAGAACACAATCTCAATTCATCCAAATCATTTGCCACTTTATCACAACAGTGAAATTCCCTCTAGTTTTCAATAGAAACTTCCTCATTTCTGCCCTGAAACTTGATATGGAAAATCAGAATCACCTTTTAATACTTTATTCATTGTTATAGGAAATCAGTCATCTTCATATTTATTAACTTTCAAAATAATAAGATTAACCATATACTGAGTCCTCTAACTTCTTTTTATGAATGATTGGTTAGATAGCCAATGCAGATATTTTTATAAATTCCTACCAACAGTTTGCTTTATAAACTACTGATGTTCTTGTTAGTACTGGAAATGGAGAATTTAGCTTCTGTCCTAGGTTTCCTATTGCTGTGATAAAACCCTATGGCCAAAGCAACTAGAAGAGGAAAGGGTTTGCTTCAACTTATAACCTCTATCACCCAGGAAAGCCAGGACAGGAACCTGGAAGAAGCAAATGAAGCACAAGGCATAGTGGAGTGCTGTTTAGTTCTTGCTCCTTGTGGCTTGTTCAATTTGCATTCCTATAAAATTCAGGATCATCTCTCCAGGGCTGACCCCACCCATGTTGAGTCTTGCCCTCCCACACCAATGTTTAATCCAGCAGTGTTCTACAGCCTTATCTGTAGGCCAATCTAAATTTTCTCAATTTAGACTCTTTCTTCCCAAATGGCTGTGGCTTGTGTTAACTTGACCCACAACTAAAAAGGATATCTTCTTTGAATATTTTAGGTTAGATAAAAAAAAACAGAAACCACAGAATTAATTTATATAACTGCTTAAAAATCTTCTAGTATCACACCTTAATGTGAAATTGCCCTCTGTATGCCATGAATATGTTTTATTACTGTTGGTTAACAAAGAAGCTGCTTTGGCCTACAGCAGGATAGAATATAGGTAGGTGGGAAAATTAAACAAGCAGGTAGAAAGCAGGTGGAGTTAGGCAAATGTCATGTAACTGCCAAAGGAGGATGCCAACACCTTACTGGTAAGCCACAGCCTCATGGCAATACACAGATCAATAGAGATGGGTTAATTTAAGATGTAAGAGTTAGCTAGAAATACACCTGAGCGATCAACCAAAAAGTGTTGTAATTAATATTTTTGTCTGGTTATATGGGTCTTGGTAGCCAGGAAATGTAAGGACATTCTCTACTTACAACACCCCATGTCAAAATTTATTCTTGTAATAGAAATTGTTCTCTACCTGGGCAGCGGTGGAACATGCCTTTAATCCCAGCACTCAGGGGGCAGAGGCAGGTGGACTTCTGTGAGTTTGCTGCCAGCTTGGTCTACAAGAGTTAGTTCCAGGACAGGCACCAAAGCTACACAAAGAAACCCTGTCTTGAAAGAAAAAAAAAAGAAAGAAGGAAAGTATTCTCTAGAGAAATATAATTGATGATAAAAAACAAATGCTAATAGGTAGATAGATAGATAGATGATAGATAGATAGATGATAGATAGATAGATGATAGATAGATAGATGATAGATAGATAGATAGATAGATAGATAGATAGATGATAGATAGATAGATAGATGATAGATAGATAGATGATAGATAGATAGATAGATGATAGATAGATAGATAGATAGATATAGATAGATAGATAGATAGATGATAGATAGATAGATAGATAGATAGATAGATGATAGATAAATAGATAGATAGATGATAATAAATAGATAGATAGATAGATAGATAGATGATAGATAGATAGATAGATAGATAGATAGATAGATAGATAGATAGATAGATGATAGATAGATGATGATAGATAGATAGTTAGATAGATAGATAGATAGATAGATAGATAGATAGATAGATAGATAGATAGATAGATAGATAGATGATAGATAGATGATAGATAGATAGATGATAGATGACAGATTATAGATAGATAAATAGATGATAAAAGATAGATGACATAAGATAAAAACATAGGTAGATACATAGATGATAGATACATAGGTAATAGATAGATTGATAGATAGATGACATAATATAGATACACAGCAGATAGATAGATGATAGATACATACATACATACATACATACATAGATATAGATAGACCGATACATATACATACATATGTATAGATAGATATAAAGAGGATATCTAAGTAGATAGGTAAGAGATAAACATTTACTATGGAGAATATCCCACATGGTTTTAAAAGTAAGTACTGAAAGGTATTTTTTTAAGGTATAGGATGGGTGAAAGAAAAGTGGAATCTTTGTAGACTATTTAGAAGTCTGGTGTGGTAGTTTGAAAGGAAATGTCCCAAAGGAATGGCACTATTAGGAAATATGGCCTTGCTAAAGTAAGTGCGGTCTTGTTGAAGAAAGTGTGTCACTGTGGCAGTGGGCTTAGAGATCTCTTTTGCTAAATCTTCACTATGATACTCAGTCCACTTCCTGTTACCTTCTGATCAACATGTAGCCAGCAATACGTCTGCCTGAACACCATCATGCTCCCCTCTATGATGATAACAAACTAAACCTCTGAAACTGTAAGCTGTCACCTCAATTAAATGTTTTACTTTATAAGAGTTGTTGTGGTCACAGAATCTCTTCACAGTAATAGAAACCTTAGGACATCTGAGAAAGACACAAGTCAATAATCTGAATTCCACTCTTATTATGAAGATCTAAGAAAGTACTACCAATGTCCAAGGACAGAAACTGTGAACAAATCAGCTTAAGCTGAGATGGAAAAGATGCGCATCAGCTTCTGGAAGAGAATAGGCTCTCAGCAGAGAGGACAGTGCCCATTTGCTTTGTGAAGGTGTTTGATCTATGGGATACCTATGCAATACTTATATTTATTTCAAAATTCCCCTCACAGACATATGAACAAATACTGTTTTTTTTCAGTTGTGTAGACATCTCTTTGCTTGCATAGCATGATAAATATAGCCACCATCAGCACAGAATTAATTTTACTTGGACACAGAAAGTTCTAATAGTGTCATTAAATGTGAGACATAATTTTCAACAAAGTATTTCCAAAGGAAAGAGTATATAACTCACTGAGTGGTTACTGTCCTTCAGCATGATAACCCTAGATACTCTCTTCTTTTCTGCCTATGACCACTCTATTTTGGGTCATGACTCATGTAAATGACTGTGATAATCCAAATCTAACAAATACCTTAAGAGGGCATCTCAAAGATGGTTTTGTGGTTTTTGAAAATATATATTTATTTCTGACCTCAAAAAACCACTTCAACCCCCAAATACGATGAAACTATTGGGTCTAGCTAAAAACTATATTGTGCAATAAATTTCGAGAAGAGTTAAGTAAATTATATAAGAGGTTACCACCTCTATGATGATAATGAACTATGCTTTTATTATGTAATTAAAAATAAAACAATAATATGTTTCATTATGAAAATATAGTAGTATGTTTTATTATGTTTTTTAAAACATAATAGTATATTTTTATTATGTAATTCTCTAGGGCTTGTGGAATTAATTGAAACTTCAGGAAATCCTACGCTTTCCTACAGAATGAAAAAACTGGATGCACCTTTGCAAGGCTCCTCACTCAGATGTCGGCCCTGAACCTATAATTATCACCAGAAATAAACAATGAAATCCATAAAAGGGTAGACTTGATGAAACTTAAACACAGAATTCTGTGATATATTCCTTAGGAAGTGGTTTCATGTAACTTGAAGACAGAACTTCAAATTTATTTATTTTATTAAAAAGTTATTTACACGTTACAGGTTGAGATATGTGCCTGTGAGTTCAAGTGCCTTTGGGATTTAAAAGAGAGCATAGAATTCCCTGGTGCTAGAGATACAAATTGCTGTGAGTCATCAAATATGAGTGCTGGGAGCTGAACTCGGGCCTCTGCAAAAGCAGTAAGTGCTCTTAACTGTTAAACCATGCCTCCAGCCTTTGAAAAAGGAGTTTTCAAAGAAGAAAATAAAATCACGTTTTGTTTCTAATGTGAATAATGCTCTTATCTGAGTTAGCCACCTGATGAGCAAAAGGCCAACTGTGACCAGTCTGATGGAAGTTGTTAATGATGAAAATGTGGTTATACCACATGAACATCATTGGTACTTTAGAGATACCTCTTTCCCTAAATTGTCCTTAAGTCCCATTACTTCATATCTATTGTACCCTCTGAATGTAGCAATGGTTAATCTCGATTAACTTGATTAGCTTTCAGAGATTCAGAAACTCTATGGTATTTATGAAACATAAATTTTCTGTGAGAATGCCTTCAGAAAAGATTTGGTCAAGAGGCTTATGGTCTTACCAATGGATCATTAATTAATATTTATAACATAGTTGCTTCTTCAGAGATAAGAAGTAGGATGTTGGGATTTTGGAAGAGGTAGGTCAATGGTAGCGTGTCCTTAGGATGATATCTGGCCTTGGCATCTTCCTGAATGACTCCCTCTTTACTCACTGCCTAATATGAAGTAAATAATCCCATGTGCCACTTGTTCTTTTAAAAATGATATTCTGCCCAAACACATATGGCTAAGTAACCTTAGACGGAACCACTGACTACTATAAGCATAAACAATTCTCAAGTCTTTGAGTGGCTTTCTGTTGTGTATTTGGCCGCAACAATGAAAAAGGTAACTTAGGAAATCTTTCCGCTTCTTTGTCATGCTCAGTCTTTGGAAAAATGATCCACATATCACTTTTGTTTATCTTTTCAATTGTGGTCTTTTTACTATACTAAGACTTTTGAAGATGTGTCCAGGATCCACATTCTCTTTCAAGTCACAATTTAGTTGCAATTTTGGTCACATTGTTGTCTATTATTCCCTCTCTGGGTGAATGCAGTACAGATAAGGCAAATGTCGAGCAGCTACCTTATATTAGGTTAGGAGCCACAAAAAATAGACAAACAAACAAAAAGTAGGCAGAGAAAATGATGATGATATTCTCAAAGAACTAGGAAAGGAGAGTGTGATTAGTGGATGGAATTAATTATCAATAGAAATGAAGGACCTTCTCTCCTGCTATGTTTTAGTGAGAAGTTCAGAAATATCCAAATTCTAACCAAAGTAACATGAAGATAATTTCAAGCAGACAAACAAAATGTGATGGAAAATTAGTGATCATAAATGTAGCAAATTAGATTTTTCACTGCACAAACAAGAAGAGAATTGTCAGGGTGCTAAATATCCCAGAATTTGAAGTAAGGGTCAAAATTATTCAGTCTACTATAAAGCATGAGGTCCCTGGACTGATCTGTACTCAAGATATATGTTCCTTCCTCATTAAAATATCACTGTGATAGTATATCATTATTAAAGCTATTTGCTCATTAATGCAAGTATTATTAAAGTTAGTAAATACTTACTAAGAACTACATTTTGGCCAATTTAGTTCCCAAGCTAAACTTATAAAATGGATAAAATTTAATAGGTATTTTGTAGACAGAAATGTTAATTTGCAGAAAATTTAAAGAAGTTGTTTATTTCTTCATGACTAATCAATGAAAGACATGTATATTGAATCGAGAGCTTTTATTAGGCATCTTCATGAGTATGAATCTGTCACAAGTGCTCACTGAGGATCAGTTATTGATAGTCAGGAGTAGTCAAGCCAATGTTACTCCTTGTCCTATGTTATGTCATTGTTTTTCTCTTTCTAATCCATAATAAGAGTTCTCATCTCAGTGTGTGTCATCTGAAGTCACATGTAGCCTCAAAGTTGTCTTCTATTATCTGTCATTTTCAACGATTGAGTCTTCATGAATTTTAGTTTGCACTCTCACACACTACCAAGAGAATAATTTAACAAATATATCGTAAACCTTGCATTTTTGAATGAGCTGCCATGGCATGTGACTCTGACTTTCATCTGGCTTATAGGAATTTGTGTGTTATATGTATCAGCGATTATAAACTGTATGCTACTGGTCAATAGCTACCCATCTTCTTTTGTTTAAAAAAATGTGTCTTAATGGTATTCACTCATGCTTGCTTGTTAATATAACTTCTAGAGTTATTCTCATTCTTTAATGGCAAAGTTGAGTGCTAATACATTAGGCTTTGATGCCTTCAAACCTAAAATTCTTATGGAGAAAAAATTCTGTCAACATTTGCTCTATTTACAAAAATTTTACGTGTTATGAAACAAGCCTAGAAGTTCTGACACAATGTAAGAACTTGATGTGAGAAACTCTACCACTGCGTCAGGATGAGATGTCTTGAACCATCTCTCTGACTTTGCCTTTCATATTCCCATTCTATAATAGCAGAAAAATACCCCAAGACATCTCTAGGACTTATCTATGATGTTTATCTCTGCTGAAAAATGTCAAAACATTGCAATTTTAAAAACAAGCTAAAAGAAAAAAATCTGTTCAGCATTTCTACAGATGTATCTCTACCAACAAAAGCTATGTTTTATCTGTACACCACACTGGTCCTCAATTCAAAGAAGACGGCTCCAGAATTATCTTCTTCCAGCAGAATCCATGTCTTATGAAAGTAGATAAGTGAGATTTTTTTTTTTTTTTTTTGGTTTTTCGAGACAGGGTTTCTCTGTGGCTTTGGAGCCTGTCCTGGAACTATCTCTTGTAGACCAGGCTGGTCTCGAACTCACAGAGATCCGCCTGCCTCTGCCTCCCGAGTGTTGGGATTAAAGGTGTGCGCCACCACCACCCGGCTCGAGATTTTTCTTGCACAAAAATAGGGATATGAGAAGTTCCTGAGAGAGACTTGCATTGCTCTTCATGTTAGATTTCCCAGGAAATTTTGAATACTTATGGAGGCAGTAGCTGCAGAATATTTTCTCTGTCATATTTTGCTTTTCAATTTAGGCTTACACAGAACAAAATGTTGATTGAATTCATGCATTATATAACATATTACACGATGTTTAGTAAAGTGCTTGCAGAGAGAGCTGAGGAAGACTTTGTACATAAAGAAAAGAACACACAAGGCCATAGAGTCAGCAATCAGATGTATGCTGAAAGATTTATTGCTGTAGAAAGTGTGTACACAGAGAAGATAGGTTATAAAATCAATTTAGAGCTAATAAAAGCTAAGAAATCCATGCCCATAAGTAAATCTGTATTTTCCAACCAGCTTATGGTTAGAATATAACCTGTTTATGGTTCCATAAGTGGTAACTATTCATCATGTCCCAACCATAGACAGCAAAAAGCATATTTCCTTTACTAGTACAAGAGTTTTTCATTTGTCCTTGTACTCATCATGCCTTGTTTTGATCGACCTCTGAGTTTCCAAAACTGAACTTCATAGACACTTATAGATACCCTTCACCTTAATATTGATCAACGTATGACACTAGCTAAATAAAAGTTGTGTCACCTTATCCCTCCCCCTTTTCATTATTCCCCGGACTGTGACTCAAGGCTGGCGATAGTTTTCCCATAAACACCAATGATTAAAATAACTTACCACCATGGTTTGCTTAGGACTGAGATTTCTCAGGATGTAAAACTTTCAATAACGAAACTGATAAATCTCTTAGCAAACTGCAGAATGTCTAGGACATGCTTTTCTTACTCTGCAGCTGCTCCAGGGCATCTAAAGAGTCTTTACTGGATGCTAGAAGCTCCATATTTGCCTGTAGTCACTCAATTGCTGGTGACTAGGAATTTCACAACCAGCTCCACACATTTGTATTTAACCGTTTCCAAATACCCCTTGAATGTGCTTCCTGTTGTCTAAAAATATTGAATTTAAATATTCACCAAACAAAATATGTTTGCATTATCTAGTTGAACATGGCTTCTCTAAGTCTATAAGATCAGAGGAAAGAGAGATCCTCCAAGTAACTTCTGAGAAGACAGTTTAGTGATTTAACACAGTATATATTTCTGAGGAGACTATGAGGCCTCCTGTTTGGAACCCATGACAGTTCATTCTGTCACTATAGGTCAGTTCTTTATGCATTGGGAACAACCATACCCATCAAATGTGCTCAGTTAGAAGAGGAAGTTATGGTGCATACATATATGTAAGGCCATATCTTAACAAACAGTGTTCCTGTTGCATATCTCATTTATTTAAATAATTGATTTAGGAAACAACTATTTTATATGCATTCACATTAGAGGATACTTTAATTGTAGTCCACACTATCAATATAGACTGCATGTTTAGCAAGGTGTGAGTATTATTTTAATGCTAGCTTATCTGATATATGCTGAATGGCCACCATGTCACAAACAGCATCTGGCTCCAGCTTTCTGGTCATACTTTTCTGTCCATGATTCTCCACCTTCTTTCCTGTATTTTAGGTGTGTTCTTGTGTTCAGGGAACTTATTTGATGCTCCATCTGGTGAATATGATTCCCCAGAAATTAAGTAATACTTCCCTTTCTTCATATTATTGTTCTAAAGAAACCACTGCAGAGTATAATGATCTATCATAAATAATGGAAGCGCTGCCCCATATCTTTCCATCCCTGACATATGAGGATGTATTATTACATAGAATCATAATATTGCTTTGCTTAGCTTTTCATTTCCTATTTATCTCCATAGCACATGAAAGCAAAGATCACTTTGTATCCCACTACCCAGCCAACACACAACATAATACACAAATTCTGTACATACACTAAAAACTTTTGTCAAAAATCACAATGAGATGTCAGAAATAAGGGATCCAAGGTCAAATACGAAAGAGTTTGGGCCACTAAGTTTTTCACAGCCTGGTCGAAAAGATGATTTAGAGGTAAAGTTATAGCACAGCAGAGGACCTAATGGTCTGAACAATTTTGCAAGCACAGCTAAGACATTTTAACATTAAGGAAGAAAGAACCTCTTTAAATATCTCTTTCCTTATCAAATGGATAAGGAAGCTGTGGATATGGAAGATTCAATTAAGACTGGCAAATCTATCTCTCATTGATTACCTCCTGAATGAGAGAGGGCCAGTTGCTGCCAAAGGAACACGAATGTAATGGGATTGTGAAAGAGACTTATGGTTAATTGATGCTCAACACAGGGAAGCAAATGAATATTTGAAGAATGTCAGTGTGTGTGCTTCCACAGGGTACAGAGCTCTCATTTGCTCCCTGTATGTGCCAGATCTACACACTCAAAAACCCATCCCGATATTTTTATTTTTATGATATATATTTATTACAAAGATCTGGCTCACATGCATTTGGAAGTTGGTGAGGTTATAATCAGCAGAGCTAATGTGCCAAGCTGAAGGCCATCAGACTGGTATCTTTAGAAAGGGCAGCTGAAAAATTATACTTCATGAAGATTTGGGTGTCACTCAAAGATCAATATTAAGTGTGAATTATGGAGTATCTCACTTGTTTCTCCCTCCCTTGATCAATCAGAGAAATAATAACAGTTGACACATAACAAAGTGTGATAAAAAGTGACCAAATTTCTGGAACATGTCTCGTTCTTCCACGCTGTGTTACTATGAGAAAATCATGACACTTTTCCAAACTTCACTTTGTTCAATTTAATAGGAAAATTTGTGAATTCACTTTATAAAGTATCAATCTGAAATACTTTACCAAAAATTAGGAATCTCAACTATATTTATATTATATGTCCTTTAGGAGTACCCACCTAAAAGCAAGAAATCAAATGATACGTAGTGAGTACTCATTTATTATAGTTTTTCTGCATTTGGTTTTTGCAGGAGTATTAAAGCATTCCTAACCTAAATAATTCCCTTGAAATAATAGTGTATATGCTTTGATGGATAGAATTGGCTACACCCTAGTTACTTAACTTGGTTTCTAAAAAAGGAAAGGCTTAATCATATAAACCAACCTGAAAATTTGTTCAGCTATATATTCTTGGCTTGTCAGTCAAAAGCTGTAGGGATCAAACTTCATAAAGGATGGATAATTTTGGAAGATGAGATTTACTATTAACAACTCAATTATATGAATCACTCTGCTAACTGAGGCAACAACAGAAACATTTAGGGGTTTCGTTTCTTCCCATTTTTCATGCCTTCTGTGTATCCATAGGTAACACTGCTTTATTCGGTGACTGGTGACCTTTCATGAATGTTCCACTTGATATTACTGAAGCAGCTAATCGGCTTAATCTTACAGAGAATTGGTTGACTCAAACAATTGTTGGCCTACGTACAGCTGGATAAATCTAGCAAGTCATGAGTTCTGTGAATGAGTTACTAATTTCCAATTCCCTCTAGTTTTCCTGTTTCTAAATAATAGTTTTTAAATCAGTGATCTCTTGAGCAACTAATAACCTTCTACTGCATTCTCTGTTCTCCCTGTCTTTGTCCATTATGTTTTTTAGATGGGCTACATTTTTGTCTCCCTTTTACACTTAAACAACATTTAAAATTTAAGTAAAAAACCTCCCAGATTTACCATTCACCATAGGTTGCTTTTCTAGTAAATTTTTCTTAGTGTGTAAATTTTACTTATCTTTATTATAATTCTTATATACTGTAGTTACTTAATGCATGGTTATATGATATATGTACAGCATGTTTGACTTCATCCTAAGGAATTTCCCAAGAAATACAGTCTTAAGCTGCTCAGTGACTGACATTTATCACTGAAAACACAAAACCTAGACTCATTGTCTACTGAGAGACATATTCCATGTCAAGTGGGACGTGTAGTCAGATTGGTTACCCAGAAGAAGAAAAGGCAAAAAAAATTGTGGTAAGAGAAACTTGTGTTTATGAGACTCCTCTGGTTCAGTCTATCACTTCTCAGTCAGTGAGGCCATTCTTGGAATATGGTTTCAGCACTAACAGTAAAATGAGATGCTCAGAAGGGGAATGACAGCTAAGCAATGAGTTTACACTATGACAAAAATAAACTCACCTCTTCAGAGGGTACCAATAAGGTAAAGCTCAGAGTATACAAGCAAACAGAGCTTTCTTGGAGGAAACTCTGGATGATGGTTTGGGTTCTGAGTATTTCTCTAAGTTGTTGCACAATGGTGGGCACACGTTTTTCTTGTCATACTCATTTATAAAATTAAATAAACACATTCATGTTTTCATGTACCTATGAAATTTTTATGTCACATGCAATCCAATATCTTGAATAAAGGATATGACCAGTTAGGTTGCTGTTGGTATTCTCCTCGTTTTTTTAAATTTCATTATGTTTAGAATAATAAAAACTAAGAATATTTTCTGTAATGTTTACTTATATTTGGCATCAGGTTGACTTCATATCCATATTAACCTTTACCTGTGACCTGGAATGAGCCTAGGGTTTAGGGGTGACCAATTACACATCAGGAGATGCAGTTGTCAGTGCATGGGCACCATGATGATCAAACAGATACATAATAGCCTTTGGTATCCTAGGGCTTACTCCACCATGTCACACAGCAACTGTAACAAGGATTTAATCTCCATGGTAACTTCCCTCCACATACTCATATAAGCACATCAACAGCTGAGACTCTTATTTTAAGCAATAGCTATTTTTCCCCTCTTTTTTATTCACCTCTCTGGAGTTATAAAAGGCTGTAATGCATGATAAGTTACATTTACCTAATATTATCGACAAACTTTTCTGCCAGGAAAAGAAATGTCCAATGAAAGCTGAAATCAATGGGCCATGGAAGCAGCTTTTCCCAGCAGTGACCTAATCTGCCTGTTTCAAAGGGTGAGCAAACTGTGATTCAGTAGCAAATTGGGATTCCTGGAAATGATCAATTTGTAAGCAGTGTTGTCTTTGTGTGCTTATCACGGAGGCCATAATGACCCTGTCTAAGAGGTGAAATTCTGGAGGACACCAGAGCCCTGGGCTCAGTGCTCATATCGCCTTAATCACACCTTGAAGCCTTAGTTTTCTCATCTGTGAAATGGTAAGAGTGAATGTTTCCCAGTATTCCTGAATAAGTTTTTGAATATTTGCTTCTAATTTATTCACATGAAGGCTTTTATGTACTTTGTATTGCTAGATAGAAATAAGGTTTCATGCATCCTGTTCTGGTACCTGCTTAATTCCATCAGGAATCTAAATTTGAATTTGCTCCTTTTCTTTCTTCCGATTTTTCCTTCCCTCAGCTGAGAGAACCTCAAAGGGAGAGATGTATAAATATTTATTTAGTGTGCAAATCGCAAGACATTTTTTTATGTTCTGTTTACTGCCATATCCCTAGACTCAGAACAAGAGTTAACTTACATCTGCATTCAGTAAGCTTGCTGTATGAATGCAATCTTGCTTCTTCTTTTTTTTTTTTTTTTTTTTTTTTTGGAGGGGGTAGTGGCAGACTTTGAGACAAGGTTTATCATATAAATAGTTCACTGTGGAAGTGAGTTTAGGAAAAACCACCTGAAGAATAGGAGAAGTAAGCCCAGGAAGGAACCAATAAAGCAAACTGACATTAAAGAGGAAGCAATATCCACCACTGGCAAGTAAAGCTAACTCATGCTGAGGAGACATGGAGCTACTGGGTTTCCACATTTCATAATTCTCTGCCCAGCAGAGTTATGGGAACACCAAAGCTATTACACCTATCAGTACATGAGGCAGCTTGTCCTCCAAAGACTTTCTGCTCATCTCTTTGAGGAACAGGAGAAGGTTCTCGAGCCAGGAAGTGACCACTGGTGAAGATGCCAAGTACAGGCAGTTTTGAATTTGGGCCAGTACATGAAAATACCAAGGGATGGGAATAAATAAACCATGACATCTAATTCAACTATTTATGAAGAACTTTACATAAGCTGTTAATTTCTGTGACTCATATGACATGTGATTTTTTTGTTATGAATGTAAGAGAAAGAAATGGCTGGAGTCAGTCATCTATTCTTTTGTACATTAAAAAGCACGTAATCTCCATACATAATAAAAGCTGCAGTCTGTCACAACTGGGAATCAAACAGTTTTGAAGAGAATTTACAAAAAGAAAAAAAAATACCAACTGTAGATTTGAGTTCAAATGATTTTCTTGGTATCATTTTACATGTGATTACAGACATTTTATCTACTTTCAGTTACAGAAGTTAGAAACTGGAATGGGGACAGAAATTACAGCTACATTTCAAAGCATGTGCCTCCACTGGGGTGATGTTTCTACAGGGAGCCCTGTCTTCTATCCTGACCCTGTATTTGGGCTTGATGTAAGTGAGCCCTATGATTGTATGCTGTGTTGACAGGAGCTCAAGAGGATTGTGACAGCCTGCTCAAGCTGACTGCTTCAGCCACTATGAACTTTCTCCACCTGTCGATTCTATTATTGCTTCAGTAATCAAGTTAAATGTAGGAAGAGGTTTTTAGGACCCTCCAAGTATAAAGAATGTACTTAGGCCTCACAGCAACTAATTGCAGCAAATACGCATACCCATAAGTTTCAGAAGGCCTGTCAACAACATGAGTGTTCCAAGGCTGATAATGTACCAGAAGTCAGCCAATATAAGATCATCTTTGCCCCTTTTTTGATAGGGATAGACCCTAAGAGAAACGTAGGTGAATGTATATTTATTCCCCTTTCATGGCAAAGAAACAAGTTGCTATTATGCATGTGGACATAGACCAGAAGTTAACAAGATTACAGTATACAATATAATGGAACAGAGACAATAAAATTCTGGGAACATGGTCTGATATCCTGAATCATCCCTTAATAAAAACATTAATTTATAATTTTAAACAGACATTCATGTATATTATCTCATCATAGTCTTCAGATAAATGGGTATATAAATAGCCATGCAAGCCTTACAAAGTATATCCATACCTCTTTCATGTAATACCATGAAAAAGACACATGCAAGAGTTTCCACTGCAGGGTTTACCCTTAGTATGTATTTCCTAAATTAATACATCTTTCCTTTTTGAAATAGATGCTTATTTCTGATTGATTAGCCTGTAAACACACACACACACACACACACACAAACACACACACACACACAATCACTATTTCCAGAATACTCCTGTATATCATAGGGATTCTACCTTTATGAATAAAGTTAATATTCTCACTATCACTACACCTGAAATATTATCACTTACTGCAGATTCTCCCAATGGTATTGCAAGCTCTTATCTTGCAAGTTGAGTATCAGAGTCTACCTCAATGGTGTGTGTGTGTGTGTGTGTGTGTGTGTGTGTGTGTGAATTTATTTTAAAGCTAAATTTAGAATAAGAAAAAAGTAAAAGAAAACAAAATTTTCATGGACTAGAGCAGAACCATATGAAAAATAAATTTTTGAATCTTTTTTTAACCTAATTTGTCTCCCCAAATGCAGAAAGAACTAATAAAGAGGGAATTTGAGAACAATTAACTGCTAAACATTGTCAGTATGTAATAATATTTCAGCAATCAAGGTTCAATCTTTGTCTGGATTAGCCATTAAAGAATAGTTTCAAAATTACCAACTGAAAAGTAGCTGAAGAAAAAAACTTTAAAAAAATTATCTAAACACTCACCATGAGTCAAAATCCTGTCAATTTGCTATGACATATGCTGCCTGTTAGGATGATCTCTGGCCTCACTAAGCCTAATGGATGATGATTTCAAATGTCAGATTTTCCTTGTTTTCATTTGACCCCTGAGTTTCAGAGTAAATTACATTTATCACAGAAAGGTCAGCTAATTTTTCATGTGAAATGTGCAGAGAAGAGGTGGGAAATTTAAGGGTTAATGTGAGTTGGCTTTTCTGAACCTCAGCCAGCTGATGTACATCTCTGCCTTTGCAGAAGGAACATCCAGCTGAAATCAGGCAAAGAAAATGTGTTGGGATGAAAGAAACTTTTATACCCAAGCCACTGCTGTTTGGGCCTCATCTAATGTGAAGCTGTGTAATTCTATATCAAGAATATATACCAGCAGATACCCTTAAAGCTTGCATCCTCTGGCAACAGCTAGGCCTGGAAAATACTGGAACATCACTGGCAAGTGGACAGTTATTTCTCAAACAGGATCTATTTGTTGCTCTGCTCTATCTCATGGCTCTGTGTCCACAACATTTCAGAGATAAGCCTGAGTATATGGAAAAGAGAGGAGACTGTGTTGCTGGTCTTGGAGGGACACTGTTACAGAATGCCTTCTTTTATACCAATCTATCTTAGTAAGGGCATTAAGAGTGAGTACATTTGTGTGTGTGTGTGTGTGTGTGTGTGTGTGTGTGTGTGTGTGTGTGTGTGTGCACTGAATTACCAGAACTGTGGAACAAAGTAAAAATTCCAAGAACAATTTAAAAGATATTGATTATATGTCTATAAAATGTCCAAGGTTCTAGACTCACAAAGACAGTCTCAAATCATTCTTAGTCGTCAGATTATATAAGGTAGGTGAGAAATATCAGAAAATAAATTTCCCCCTCCGGAGTCAAAACAGTCCCACAAAAACTCAAGCCAGAAATCCTTTCTTTCAGAAGGTTTTACAGGCAATCTCCTTCCAGAATGACCCTGTAAAGATGCCCTTAGATGTTTCTGGAGATATGTGCTTGCTGCCTCCTCTTTCCCACCACACCTGCTAAAAGGACTGCTCCTTGTGGATACAGACATTTTTTTCATCACTTTGTTCCCAGAATTTATGAAAATATAAACAGCAGGCTTATAAAACATTTTAAAATATTTAAATATGTGTAATTGTGCAGGACACAAAAACTAAAGGCAGCTCTTTTTTTTTTTTCTTTTTTACCTTTTTTTTCTTTAGGAAAGATTGGTGTTGACTTGTCTTGTTGATACTCTCAGGAAAAACTTCTATTGCTTTTCAATTATAAGCTTTCAAAAAAGAGATTTGTGATGATCTTGAAGAACAGATGACACTGTATCCTTTGTGCGCTAGAAGTCAAAGGTCACGTAAGATGAACATTGCTAGAAATCAACTCACACAAGATAGATAGTCATGGAACCCAATACTTAAAAGATCATGTAGATCACCTGAGGCTGCTGTGAAGTAAAAGAAAACGGAAGAGTTGGACCATCGGGTTGTTACAGGGGTTCTGTTACAAGAGGTATGACCCAACAGCATCTACTTTCCATTTTCTTCCTCATCTAGCCCATCAGTGCTATGGTGACCTAGATCTGTATCTTCTGTCGCCAATACCCTCCTCCCTTCTCTCAGACTGACACTAGTGACAGACGCACGCCACCAAACACAAGGGTGTGCCACCTGACTCACTGAATGTTTTGTGGGCAACTTCAGCCAGCTTCTTTTCATTTTCTGTTTTCTTTGATTCATTCTCATGTCACACATCCATCACAGCTATAAAATTTAGAGGAGAAAATCATACTGGCACTGTGCAGCTGGGTGTGTATCCTGTGTGTTGGTGGGCTGACAGTGGACCGTTCTCTTTTTGAATAAAGGAAGTCATCCTGAACACACACTCATGTCTGATAATTGCTTTTTTCTTTTCTATCACAACATGCCGGAGGAAGTATTTCTTTCTTTCCCTTCTGTTCGTTGCATTATTTATTAATAGGTTGTGAGTTCTGTATTTTTAGTTCTGTTTTTTGACTTTGAGCAGAGAAATTTGCAGAGAGAAGTACTGTTTGGAGATGAAGGATTCGGAGGAGGGTTTAGAAATAAGATACTCGCTTCAACACCTGGCAGAAAACAAAAGAAAAATGTAACTTTGCAAAATGCTCTTGGAGATGGTATCCACTTTGCCTTTCTCAGGGACTATGCAAAGTAAGCCTGCCAAGTTATGTTTTTCCAGTTCGTGTGTGTGTGTGTGTGTGTGAGTGTGTGTGTGTGTGTGTGTGTGTTGGGAGTGGAATTTAAAGGGAGCTATAGTGTGTGTATGTCTAGGTAGGCATATTTCTATGTACAGGGGCATACATGTGTGGGTGTGTGCATGTGTGTTTATATGTGTGTGGAGGCCCAAGACTGGTGTCTGGAATTATCCTTACTAACTCTTACATCTTATTAATTGTTGCAGGGCCTCTCAATCAAGAGCTTACCTATATGACTAGTCTCACCAGCCAGATTGCTGTATTTGAATATCCTCCATCTCCAGCTTCTGAAACGAGAATTACAGGAGGACCACCGTACCCACCCAGCATGCTTGAGTTCTGAGAATCTTAACTCATATTTTCATACTTAGGAGTACTTTAGGCACTGAGTCATCTCCCTATACAAGATCAAGTTCTACTTGGTTGTTTTGCAGATGAACATCTGACATTTTGAATCACTTAACCAAGTCTACATACATAGAAAATCATGGGTCTTGGTCATCGTGGATTGAAGCCCTATACCTTATCATTTCTTTTTAAAGAAAGAATAGAAACAGACAGAGTAAGACTGTTATCCTAAATATAATAACAGCAAGTGTGAGATGCCCCATTTGGTCACCATTCAATAACCACAATACAGAACCAGTAAACAGTTCTTTTTATTGTACAAACAATATATTAATTTTTTAGAGGTAATTTATTTACTTTTAAGCTTTTAATTTACAAATTACAATTATATATGTAAAGAGAACAATGCAATGTTTTGCTATTTATGTGAAATATACATGAATGATTCTATCATGCTAATTAACATAAATATAAGTAATCAGTGTATATTTTGAAATTACTTAAAGCATATTTTAATTGTTAACAATAAACAAATACGAAGGCTGGAGACTATGTGAGTTATCTTGATATTATCTTATATGTTACTGCTAGTGTTCTTTAGAGTGTAATAAAACAAATTTACAAATATAAGAGGAAAACCTAATAATGAATATATTCAATGTCTTGTGGTTTTCTTTTTTATTCAAGTTGTGCTTAGATTATTTCATTGTGACTGAATCAAAACCCTGCATCCTTTCTCTATATTACCCCTAATTTACAGACTGAGTGCTAACAACCAATCCCACTGAGAGTTAGCAACAAGTACAAGTTGATGATCACAGAAACAAGGTAATAAGGGCTTTGACCAGGGCTTTGTTTAGGTGTTAAAATTCCATGGATAAAACTAAAGCTAAAGGAGGAAAAAAATGGGATTATCAGTCAATCATAATTTTAAATTAAAATACCATCCATCAGGGTAGGAATAAGGTGATGATTTATTCAATGCAAGTTTCTATTACAAAATGACCCTGGTTCCATAGCTTAAAAGCAGTTATTTCTCATCTTGCTAAGGTTATAAACGATAGAAGCCTGATCACAATCAGATTCTGAGAGGGTCTTCTTCCTCCTTGCAGATATCCATGATACTGCTCTGAACACAAAGGACCCCTTGTATCAAAAGACTCTGAGATAAGTCTCTCACATCACTTTTTTTTGTTAAAAAATTCTGCCTCCTCCCTACCTCCCATTGCCCCCCTCCCCCTACTCCTGAAAATTTCTGCCTCCTCCCCACTTCCCATTTCCTCCTCTCCCCCCACTCCCTTCCCCCTTCCTCTACAGTCCAAAGAGCAGTCAGGGTTCCCTGCCCTGTTGGAGTCCAAGGTGCTCAGCATCCACTTACATTCAACACTTTGAATACGCCGATATGATATGGACTATTTTGAAAGAAAAGGTTCATAGTGAAAGAAATGGAGATACCAGAAGGTAATAGAAGGTGAATAGGTTTATAATATATTGCATACAGATATTAAACCATCCCAATTCTAGGTTATATCCAAAGAGAAATCCATGTACCAATATCTATCACTCATTGTTTCCAATAAATAAGATATGAAATTGGTCTTGATGCCCCTTAACAAATGAATCAGTAAATAAAATTTTCACATCGACAATGGAATGTTATTTATCCATGAGGTAGAATGAAATTCCAGTATTTTCAATAAAATGCATTGTCATTGACTTAAAGTGAAATAAACAAATACACAAGAATAACTACATGTTTTCCGTCTTGAAACAATGTTATTCTGAATGTAGGATACCGAATAGAAGGGATTAGTGAGTGTCTCAGGGAAAAATTAGGTTGAATAATGGTTAACAGACACAGAACAAAGGGATACGTTCCAACCCACAATAAGGTGACTGTAGTTCACAATAAACTTTTGTATATTTTGCAAAACTGTATACAAGAATAGATACAGATATGAAAAATGTCAAGCATTAATAAACCCTATTAGCTTAAATCATGCTGTACATGTGCTGAGATAACATAGTGGCATTAACACAACTACTATATGTTATTAGGAAAACAACAAGATAAAACTAAAAAGCACTCAAGGGAAAACGAAATGAAAGAATCAGACTGGGAGTCAATGTAAGAACACTTGTTCAGTATGGTTGAGGTTCTTTTTTGATCCCTGAAAACCAAAATTTAACAAAGGGAAAAATTCCTATGGAGATCTAAAGATATATACATGTCAGAACATGTTGGCATGCAGAATTAAAAAAATTACTTATAAAAATCACAAAAATATTCTTTTTTTCTTTCTTTTTTATTATTTTTTTCTTTTTTTCTCATTTTTTTAATTAAAAATTTCCATCTCCTCCCCTCCTCCTTCCCTTCCCTCCCCTCCCTTCCACCCATACCCCCACTCCGTCCCTCTCCAAGCCAAAGAGCCATCAGGGTTCCCTTCACTATGTTAAGTCCAAGGTCCTCCCAGCTCCCCCTAAGTCCAGGAAGGTGAGCAACCAAACTGACAAGGCTCACAGTGAGCCCATCCATGCTGTAGAGTTCATGCTCATCGCCGTTGTCCTTGGTTAACCAGCACTTAGAGCTCATTCTAATAGATTACCTCCTTGGGGTTTTATTTTCCTAATATTTGATGATAGTGGGGAGAAAAAAAGAGAGACTATGCAGTTGTCCCAAGATACCTGAACCATGTGCCCCTCAAATTCTAAGTACAGTGTCTTCTCTATGATCAAACAAGACTGTCACATGCTTTCAAGCCAAGATGATTTCTGAGACTTTTCAAATAAAGATCAATATGATCTTTGTGCATGCAGACAATTCCATCAACAGAAGCACACACCCCAGAAACGACGCTCCCCACAGCATCAGCCCTCCGGCTTTCCCAAAGTCATGACAGATGCTCCACACCCTTGTGGAGCCCCAGAATGCTAGCATCTGTGCCTTGACTCCTGCTAATTAAGCCACCTATCACGTGACCAACCATGCATCCCAAGTCGGGATTGCTCTAGGAGGAGCAGCAGTCACGCTTATCACTCACTGTGAGTGAAGAGGATTTCAGACACAAACAGGTTTCCCCAGCACTGCCTGCTCCTACAGGAAAGGAGACACATTCCACTCTGAAAGCTAGAACCCGGTTTATTGGAGATTAGTGTCAGAGCTAGTTCTGAGTTTGTCTTTAAAAAAAAAAATAGCTTATAGGTCATTTAGGTAAGGCATTCACAGCTAAAGTGTACATTAAAACTCATGGACCATTTTGAATTGCAGATTCCTCGACTCCGACCTAGACCTTTGAATCAGATTTTCCCAAGATCAGACAGGATTTAGATTTGCAAGGATTCTGATTTCAGTTCTTTTAATGATTGTTCTAGCAGAACACCAGTCTCTGAAACAAATAAAGATGCTCATGTCTGTCCTTGCAAGAAGGTAATTTTGAGACTAGATTTCAATCTTAAATGTTAAGCATAAAATATACAATTTGATAATTTGTGCACTGGTGCTCTTAACACTACAATTCTGCTTCAGATAAAACCACACTAGAGAGAAAGAGGGGCCATCCAATATCGTGGTGATAAACAGAGGATGTCAGAGTATCTGACATCACAGCAGATAAGAAGTTGACAGAGGGGTCACAGTAAAGACCCAGGACATAAGGAGCCCCAAAGAGAGGGCTCCAGCTGTGCTGAACTACTACTACATTTGCCACCTTCAAAATTACCATTATGTCATGAATCCATAAATCAATTAATTCATTTACCAGGTGATCTAGTTATTACTGGTGACTTAATTATTACTTTAACATTGGTGACCTGATTATTACTAGAAAGAAATAGTATCTGTCTCACAAATATACCCATGAGAGAGATAGAGAGACAGAGACAGAGAGAGACAGAGAGAGAGGTGAATTACAAATCTCCTAGGTATTTCGTAATCAAATCAAGATAGCAATCAGTATTAGCCATGACATTTATGTATCATTGCAAGCCCACAAAGAACACTAAAACGCTAGTGAATATCCATTTCTGGAGTCATACATCGAATTTATATGCTTACCACTCTACTTATCTAGCACAATATTATGAAAGCAAAACGAAATTAATAGCAGCATAGCAAAAAGATGATCTTACATTGGTGTCAGTTTTAATTCATCATGTTCCTATGAAACCTATTGCTACTTAGCTAACCTCAGGGTCCTCAACTGCAAACAGAGGATTACATTAGTGTTCACTGGGTTTACATATTTGTGAGGTTCACTCATAATAAAGCATAAATGAAGTTTGCTTTGATATTGGTACCACCTTGGCATGGACATACTTGGCCAATATAATGTATACTTACTGTGAAAAGCCAAAGCAAAGAGTGTCTACTTGCTGTGAATACTAAAGTCCAGAAATCCTGTGTCTAAATTCTTACCAAGTCACCTTCTAAGTGCTATTATATGGTCAGAGGGCCAGTGGTCCAATAGGAGTGGACGGGAGGCTGAGAATAATACAGATCCAGGAGTCAGGTGCTTTGGTATTTTGCTTCTCATATGGGGAAGGTGGGGCTGTAGTAGCAATACCATCACCAGGGAGCTTGTTAAAAAGCTAGGGAATCTTGAGTCCCACCCTAGATATACACAATCTAAACCTGCATTTTAACAAGATCCCTGGGTGATTCCTAATGCATTCAATTTTGCAAGCTACTGCTTTAATGGGTCAGGTCCAGGTAAGACAGCTGCAGTGACAAAAGGACAGCTCCGAGGAAAAAGCTACTAAAGAGAAATAGAATTTCCCAGGCTAGGTAAAGATAGTTACAGAGTAGACCAATTGACAGGTAGCTGACAGGTAATTTTACAGGGGCTGTTCCAGTAAATTGAATTCTCTCAAAGAGAAGGATTGGTGATCTAGGACTGTTCTTTAGGGTCAGTTCACTTGAAAGGATCTGTAATCCTAACCAGAGAGGTCCAAATACTGAGCATACTTGGGACAGAGTGTACTGCTGTCTCTAGGGATGGGTCTAGGGCCATTAGGAGAACTGAACTGAAGACCATTAGGCAGTGTGGTTCCGTGAGTAAGGGAACATAACCAGCACCTGAGGAGACTAAGGTAAATAGGGTACCACCAACTCTTTTGCCTATGAGCCACTAACAATGAATGAGGAAGGCCAGTCTTTAGGTAGCATGAGTCTGGAAGCCAACACAGAAAACTCATGGCATCTCAAACCAGAACATATATTCCCATGATCCGAAGAGACTCCTGAAAGAAATACATACACCTCCATTTCATAGTAATAGGAGCGGAAGATAACCCAGATGTTACCACTTACCCCCAGGAAATGACTACAACAAGTCAAAGTGTCTATATGCTTCAGTCAATGTGAAATGCATTTTTAGAAGTTAAAAACAGTAATTTCTAAAACCAACCCACATAAAATGAGTTGTCAACATGGCAAAACTGAGATGATAACTGGGGGTGGGTGATAATCTCACCACCCAAAGACAAACTAGCTGGAGTAGATAGAGCAGGTGCATCTGAACATTTTACCCAGCATTATATCCTCAGTATTCTCTTCCCTTACTTTTTGCACTGCATTGGATATTTAAATGAGAATAAATAAAATGGATTATAAAAAGAATCAGACAGGGCAATACAAGTCAAGAAAAATGCAGGTGCATGGTGGAGAGATTAAAACTGCCTTGAATTATGCAAAAGAAAAAAAAAGACACCACCACGACCTAAAAAAGAATTCAGGTAATTTTCTTGTAATGCTTTTGATAAATATTTCAGTGCTCACACTAGTGCATGTGAATATGTTAAATACACATCTGGATATTTATGGACAACAATAGCCAGGCTGGGCAATGAGCTCTGCCAGTTCTTGTTTTTTTTTCACTTAATGATGACTGTGGTAATCCTTCCCTTTCAGCTCATACTTAATTTAGTTCTCTTAAATGTCTAACTGCATGTCATCATTTGGATAAATCATAATTTATATCGTCATTCTCTTTTTAAGGGAAATTTTGAGTCTATCATCTTTGGGTTATTGTTGGTGTTAATACATTAGAGATAAAGCTTTATTAAACATTCTTGTGTGTCCTAATTAATTTTTTTCAGGTTAAATAGGCACCATATCTGCAAGATTATAGAATAACTGTATGGTCAGAAAATACATATTTGTTGTGTGGGTTTTTTTAAGCTTTTCTAAACTAAATGCCTTTCATAAAAATTGACCAATTGCATTCCTATGCACTATGCATTAAGGAACCTTATTTCCCTTTACCAGTTCTAGACATACATACACTCAAATCTTATTTTTGCTACTATTGATAGAGAATTCTGTCATCACATTTTGGATTGGATGTACATATGATTCACAATTAACCAGAATGAAGTCTGTCAGGAACCCACCAGGAGACCTTGTCTGCCTGTCCTTTGTGTTCCCACTGCAACATGAATATCTTCATTTATCTCCTTCACTCTCTTTCCACAATATCCCAGTGTTAAATTCAATACTCTGCTTAGAGATGTTTCTAAGTGCCTGAGTCGACAATCTTCCATCAAGATCTGTTTTCAAATACTTCGGATTCAGGGTTTGTTCATGTATTTATAGATCTTCAGAAAAATCCAATAAGCAATTATTATTTATAGTATTTTCTACATTTCTTTTTTATTTGTTTTTAAAGAAAATAAACTATCTTTTTTATTATACACACCCAATTCAAGTTCCCACTCCCTCTCATCCTCACATTCCTTCCATTTACCCCTAACCCCCCTCACCTCCTCAGAGAAGGTAAGGCACATTGCATTGGAGAAAGTCCAAGGCCCTCCCTACTATATCTAGACTGAATAAGGTATCCATCCAAAGAGAACAGGTTCCTAAAAAGCCAGTACAAGCAATAGGGATAAATCCTGGTGCGAATTCAAGTAGCCCCTCAGTCTGCCTCAGCCATGCAACTGTCAACCACATTCAGAGGGACTAGTTTTGTCCTATGCTTGTACCTTCTAGTTTGGCTGGTGTTGGTGATCTCCACTTACCTCAGGTAGACTGTCTCAGTGGGAGTGCTCATCATGGTCTTGACCTCTTTGCTCATATTCTTACTTCCCCCACTCTTCAACTGGACTTTGGGAGCTCAGTCCAGTGCTCTGACATGGTTCTCTGCCTCTGTTTCCATCAGTTGCTAGATGAAGGTTGTATGGTGATATTTAAGATATTCATCAGTCCGACTACAGGGCAAGGCCAGTTTGAGCACTGAGTTCTCCTCTATTGCTTAGGGTCTTCACTGGGGTTATCCTTGTGGATTCCTGAGAATTTCTCTAGAACCAGGTTTCTTGCTAGTCCCATAATGGCTTTCCCTACTCTCATCTCTGTCTTTCCTCTTTCTTGACTATACCATTCCCTCACAACTATCCCTTTCCCTCAAGTTCTCCTCGCCTCTCCATTTCTCCCATCCTCTTCTCTTTTTACCTTCTCTTAGCCCCCCACCTCATGTCCCCAATTCTCTCAGGTGATCTTGTCTATTTCTACTTTCCAATTGGATCTATATACATTTTTCTTAGGGTTCTCCTGGCTACTTATCTTCTCTAGGATCATAAACTATAGGCTCAGTATCCTTTGTTGATAGCTAGTATTCACTTATGAGGGAGTACATAACATATTCATCTTTTTGGGTCTGGGTTATCTCACTCAGGATGGTGTTTTCTAGTTCTATCCATTTGCATGCAAAATTCAAGATATCATTGTTTTTTTTTTTTTTTTTCCACTGAGTAGTACTCTAATGTGTAAATGTGCCACATTTTCATTATTCATTCTTTGGTTGAGACGCATCTAGGTTGTTTCCAGGTTCTGTCTATTACAAATAATACTGTTATGAACATAGTTGAACATACATCTTTGTAGTATGATTGAGAAGGTTCCATAAGATGCTAAGAAGAAGGTAAATTTTTTCCTGTTTGGGTGAAATCTTCTATAGATGTCTGTTAAATCCATTTGATTCGTGACATCTGTTAGTTCTCTTATTTTTCTGTTAAGTTTCTGTTTGCTTGACCTGTTCATTGGCAAGAGTGGAGTGTTGAAGTTTGCTGCTATTAGTGTGTGGTGTTTGATGTGAGGTTTAAGCCTCAGTAATTTTTTTTCATATGTTGATGCTCTTCTATTAGGGGAAGAGATGTTCAGGATTGAGTCTTCATCTTGATGAATTGTTCCTGTTATGAGTATAAATTATCCTTCTCCATCTCTTCTGATTGATTTTAGTTTGAAATCTATTTTGCTAGATATTAGGATAGCTACACCACTTGTTTCTTGGGTCCATTTGATTAAAAATCTTTTCCTACCCTTTTACTCCGAACTAATGTCTGTCTTTGAGGTTGAGGTGTGTTTCTTGTATACAGCAGAAGGCTGGATCCTGTTTTCAAATCCATTCTCTTAGCCTGTGTCTTTTTATAGGTGAATTGAGTCCATTGATATTAAGAGATATTAATGACCAGTGGTTGTTAATTTTTACTATTTTTTGGTGGTAGTGATTGTGTGTTTCCCTGTTTTGGGTTTTGCTGCTGAGAGTTATCTGTTTCCTGTATTTTGTCAGTGCAGTTAGCTTCCTTGGGTTGGGATTTTTCTTCCAGTTTGTGGATATGTAGTGTTTAAATCTGGTTTTGTCTTGGAATATCTTGTTTTTTTCCATCAATGGTAATTGAAAGCTTTGCTGGGTATAGTAGTCTGGGCTTGCATCCATAGTGTCTTAGCGTCTGCAGCACATCTGCCAAGGACTGTCTGGCTTTCATTGTTTCTATTGAGAAGTCAGGTGTAATTCTGATAGGTCTACCTTTATATGTTACTTGGCCTGTCTTCTTTGTAGCTCTTAATATTCTTTCTTTATTCTGTATATTTTGTGTTTTGATTATTATATGGCAAGGGGATTTTTTATTCAGTCTATTTGGTGTTCTATAAGCTTCTTGTATGTTCATAGGAATATTTTTCTTTAGGTTGCAAAAGTTTTCTTCTATGATTTAGTTTAATATTTTTGTTTGTCTTTGAGTTGGAGTTCTTCTTCTATCCCTATTAATCTTAGGTTTTGGCTTTTCATGGTATCCCAGATTTCCTGGATGTTTTATGCTAAGAATCTGTTGGATGTAATGTTTTATTTGAGCAATGAATTAATTTCCTCTATAGTATCTTCAACACCTGAGATCCTCTCTTCCATCTCTTTTATTTTGTTGGTTATACTTGCCTCTGTAGTTTCTATTCATTTATCCAGATTTTTGATATCCAGAAATCCCTTGGTCTGTGTTTTCTTTATTGTCTCTATTTCAGTCTTCATGTATTCACCTGTTTGATTGTCTTTTCTTGGTTTTCTTTGAGAGATTTATTAATTTCTTATAATGTTTTATTTGTCTTTTCCTCCATTTCCTTAAGGGAGTTTTTAATTTCTTCTTTAAAGGTCCCCATCATCTTCAAAAAGTTTCATTTAAAATCATTTTCTTCTGCTTCTTCTGGGTTAGGATGATCAAATCTTCCTGTTGTGTGATCACTGGATTCTGGTGTTACAATGTTGCTTTTTAGGTTGTTGGATGATTTCTTGCATTGGCGCCTACCCATCTCTTCCTTCAATTGATGTTGGCAGTGTCATTGTGTCTTGGTCCAATCCTTACAGTAGTTGTCTGAGTCACTGGGAATTGTTCTTGGTCTGCTCTGTACTGTCAATGTCTGTGTCTCAGGGAGCCACTGAGGTCTCTCTTAGCCTGCTCTCTTGGTCTTCTCTCCTGCTTCGCTCTCTTGGTCCCACTCTGTGTAGTCATGGCTTGTGCTTTAGAGTTCCTCTCTTGGTCCTCTCTCTTGGTCCTCTCAGCAGAAAAATCTGCTGCTGGCTAGCTATATAAGCTGAGGAAGGTGGGGGAGGGGATCTGGGTTTTGCCCCACTATAAGGTCCTAGAGGGTGGAGTTCCTGCCAGTTCACTAACCTCTTGGTTCTCCCTGTATTGTAGCAAGCTGTATTTCAGAGTTCCACGGAGGTTGCAGTAGACTAGGAGAGTTTGGGGGCAGGATGGGGCTAGTAGCTTGCAGGGTCTGGTGGATGGGAGTGGGTATTGGGACAGCCTACCTGCAGGAAACTCCCGCTGGCTGGTTAGGGAAGCTGAGGCAAGTGGGGGAGGGGCCTTGGGTTTTGCCCCACTATAGAGGTCCTAGAGAGTGGGGTGTCCTGCCCGGTGGCTGCTCACTCATCTCTTGGTCCTCTCTGTATTGTAGCAAGCTGTGTTTCAGAGTCCCACCAAGTTTGCAGAAGGATCTATTTATACTAGTCTAAAAACATGTTATAATCTAAGGCTATTGTTATTTATTTTTCATTTTGTATCTAAGGCTATTGTTATTTTTTCATTTTGTAGTTCATAGCTTTGTTTACAGATGTTTCAACTAAGACAGGATACAGAAATCTTGTTTCTAATTACCATGTTAAATTTTGTCTCTTGTTAAGAGACCTTCCATACTCTTGTTTTCTAGACAGAAAAATCCATGTAAGTGTTCTAGAAGCCAGCCCTAGGTGACACTCCTCAAAATTCCATGCCCAGCTTATGGTACTGTGTTACTAACATCTCTACAGATGGAATCCTAGAAATGAAGCCAACATAGATAGGAAGCTCTATTTATGTCCTACTCTTGGATCTCCAGTGTGTCTTTTCACAGTAGGACATAATATGTATCTGCCCCTGCAGACTTATACACTCAGAAGTCACAAGGGCTAAAAAGATAATAGATACTGAAATTACTACTGCCATGGTAGACTTTTAAATGGAACAGTCAGATAGTGATGGTTACCTTACATATAAGCAGAGGAGGTAGAGAGCTGAAGGCTTTACTAGGCAATTCTTGCTCACTATGGGAAGTAGAGAGACCTCTGGTCTTTCACCTTAAACCAAACTTGGAACTTCTAGAAAGTAATGAACCAGTTGGATGTGTATCTCTTTAGATAAAGGTGACTCATCAGCTGCTACCTGGTTCAAGTCTAGAAACCTTTGTATCAAGGCAGCAGTGTCAGAAGACAAAATTTAAGAATAGTCAGAGTGGTAAAGGGGAGATTTGCCCACACTAAGGGGTAAACAAGAATTGCATTCCTAGGAAAAAGTCTTCAGGAAGCTCCAGAGGGTTCTCAACACACAGTAAGAAGGAGTGATTTGGTGCAAGCACCTAGACAGAATCCACACCTTCTGCACAACACACCTTTTCTCCATTCTCATCATTCACCTCCTCTTCTCTCCCTGAGGAGATTGCTGATCAGATGCTCAGAGAAAGTGTGAGGGTTGGGTAAAGAAACGATAGTCTTCTTCAGAAGCAGAGCAAGCTAACATCACAAGAGAATCTCATTCTGAGAGATCAAGTCCGTGAAACTTTATGGTTTAGTGGATCAAAATGAGCAGAAACACTGTGTAATTCATCACAGATGTCACCCCAAATCAAGAAGGATTTGTAGAACATTAAGTGTCCAAAACAGAAATCTAGTTGGTCCACTTCCCTTCTAGTCTGTTGAGTTTACACTTGGAAACCTGAGAATTCGGTTGGGATCCAGCTGAGTTCCTGGTTCTGGCTACTGAGACACCTGATGAATCTCAAGCCCAGTAATGTGTTTAAGTAATATTTTCTGATCTATGCATGCCTCTGTTTTGTCCTTGTACCTATTTGTCCCAGTTAGTTCAGGAAGAGATTGAAAATGAAGAAAAATTTGACAGCTTACATTTTAAAAATCTACAGCAGTATTTGAATGAATGTAAACACACATATATGTCCTGTATAATCACAGATTTATATATATTAACATTTGCTATTAGTTTTATCTCTTCTATCTTAAACATTATTATCTGAACTAGCTAAGCACAAGCTTTCATACTTTTTTCCACCATAAATAAACAAAAATGCCCAAACACAATTTGTAAAATGTCATCTCAAACCACAACTAGGATGCTGCAGAAGTAGAAAACCAAAATTAAATCAAACTGGGCACAATGCCCAGACATAGGCTTCCGGCAAGCAGGCCTGGAGACAGCATGAAAGAAAAGGCATCAAATTGGGAAAAGAAATAGTGGAATAACAGAGAAACCACAGTAATTAACCCCATGGCCATTCTGTCTGTTGTGGGAAACACCTTTCATTTACCTTTGTAAATGAATGTTGGACATTTTCCATTTATATTTGAAGTGTATCTGCATTATTGGTTAACATAAAGGTAGAGAAATGACACAGTTTTTTTTTGAAAAGCTCTTTTTTGAAAAGCTAATTGTTTTTTTAAAAAAATGAAATAAAATAGCAAGATGCCAAACAGTGTCATCATCCTCTAGAACATCCTGGTGCTGTCAATTTCTTGGCAAGTGTTCCCTATTTTCCAGTATTGGGCAACCTTTGATACACTCTCTGCCCCTGTGGTTTTGTATTTTATCAGATGGTTATATAAATAGATGGCTACAAAAAAGTCAAAATATCAATGATGATAGTTTCAAAAATAGTAGTAATAGTAATAATAAGAGAGGGATCAGATGCAAGCTTGTCACCAAGCTGCCCCCAGATGCTGCAATCCTCATGCACTGGTATGCACAGTAACTCAAGGTAGCAGCAGGTAGTTAGACAAAACTTTAGGACAGAAACACTAGTTGTTTGACTAGACAGACACTGGAGCACTGCCTTTATAGAAAATGAGGGCAGACTGTAGTCTAATCATTAAGAACTCTACTGATGAACCTAAAGGTATATAAGAAGAGAATAACTACAAACAATGGCAGGCTGGTCATATAAGACGAGCATAAAGAGGAAATGGTATCTATTCCTTGATAGTAAGTATACTACGGATGCTAATGATACCTGTCAAATAGCCAAACAGCAACTCATATCTCTGTTTGTGGCTAAAGAGTTGTGCCCTAAAGCTTAGGATTATTGATTCTCATAATGAATCCTTTGTTACAGCAAGGTTCTCATGGCAGTAGGTGGTATCAGAATCCTAGCCAATATATAGCCTATAACGGTCCATAACATCGTCAGTAACCGTAGAGTGGGCATTTTGTGATATATGCATATGGATTAGATAGTTTGACTATTAGAAATAATGTATATATTTGTTTGATTGTTGTTGGGTTTTGTTTGGCATCCTGTGGGGAGTGTGTGATTTTCAGTGCAAGGAATTGAAACCAGAGTCTCATGCTTTCTAGACAAACATTCTATTACTGTGCCATAAACCCACACACAATTTCCAATTTTTAAGTCTTGTTCTATAGAGTTAAATAATCTTTCATAGGAAGGAAGGCTTAATAGGAAACCCTGAAACTACCAACAAAGTTTGGTAGTTTCATATCTAAGTCAGTAAATTAAAAATCTCCCTACATCCTCAAAGAAAGTGAAGATCAGAAGATTTCCAAAGATGTAAAGGATGTGAGAGGAAGGAATGAGAAGTGTGGTGGTTTCTTTTAATTAACTCCATGGAAGACATGGGAATTGAAAGAATTACAGAGGGTCATTGTAGCCCACATCAAACTCAGTCAAATAGAAAGCCCAGTTGGAGCCACCATACCTAACATAGTACTCGATAGATGATCTCATCATACCTTCAAGTGAGTGTGATGTGGCTTCTATATGTTGTTTTATTCTATCCTTTCCAGAAAATGAGAAAGATATTTGAATTAATTATAAAAAAATTTAACAAAGAATTTTGCTTTAAAGGTATATACAATTTTCCATTATTTATCATTAAAATGTCTAAAGCCAATTATACTTTCTAGGTATGATCTAACATGACATGGACCAGTTACAAAGATGATATTATGTTGATTAAGCTATATGAGAAGATTATGTCTAATCCACTAGAAGTATGGGTTAAAAAAATGTGCTTTAATGGGTGGTAATAGACTCTCAGAAAGATTTTAAGGTCATTCACATTCAGAATTTTAGAAATTGAATAATGATGAAATTATCAAATCACATTTTTCAAACACAGTCTCAATATAAAAGGCAAATTACTATGTCTGAGCCCTATAACTATGCAGGAAAGCATCCCCCTGCTGGTGGGCCTCTTCGTGTTTGGAGACTAACATTGCCACCTAGGTATGCTTCTTTGGCTCATCTTTAGATAGCATAGAAGTGGCCAGATTTAAGCACAGTGGGGGTGCTGGATAAGAAGCACCGTTGTTTAGGTTGGATGATCTGGCTTAGCTCATGTTATTAGAGATATCCATAGTGGGAGAAAGGCTATGAGGATGTTTTGGCAAAAATCCACGGGGAAATGAATACAGCACAAGCCACTGGCGTTGAGGAACAAATCCAAGCCACCTGCAGCAGATAATTATAAGCTGTGAGAACTCTATATGGAGATAAAATATCTGACCATAGGACACATGCGACAGAGTGCCAAAAACAACCTTCCTCTTGAATTTACTTTTGCCAGATGCACTAACATATAAATCTGAGCAAGATCAACAACTATACATATTAAAATGTAGGTATAATACCAAAGATGGAGCTTAATTGGGATACAGAACATAAGAAAAGTACTTGAGAAAAAGGAAAAACACATATAATAGCTCTCTCCACTGAAAATAACATGCATCTTCCAGCTCTTGTTATGGCTTTATGGAGGAGGAGAGCAATTTAAACCTAGAGGGAGGAAAAGCCTCAGGCATACTTTATAAATTTGGTAGCACAGCATAGAAATCCCCCCCCCCCCAAATTAATAGAAACCAGACTTGTTGCAGGATTCTGTTCAAACAATGATAATAAGCAATCATCTCTACAAAAACATTTCTTTCATCTATTGTGAGCTAAAGGAAGTGCATTAAGATTGTACAGCATACAGAACTACGATGGGGAGTGAAGTTGTATTTCTAAACCTTGCATAATCCAACCAGATAGCATTCACCTGTGAATTGGGGGAATGTGTCTAACAACTGTCAATAGTTAGTCGAGAGAGTAGAAGCGTCCTTCTTGTTGGTATTTTCCAGATTCTTACACTGGCTATCTCAATAATCACCATGGACACTAACATGAGGTAACAATAGAAGAAATGGAGGACCACCTATGGGATCAGCTCCGTGGATGTTCACATACCAAGTCTGATCTAGTACTTTCAATGTTGGTTGTCTTAACTTAAAAGGAAGACAAGCAAATTTTCAGCTCCCATATGAAATAGTGCCTTCAAGAAATCTAGTTACTTAGCAAAGAGGTGACTACATTAAAATCTTTCTTTTCCAGCAAGGTAAGTTTTTGGCTCGTATTTAGGAGATATATATATATATATATATATATATATATATATATATATATATATATATTTGGGGGAATTTGCAGCACACCAGCTATTATTGCTCTAGGGCTTGAGTCAGTATCCATGCTCTAAGGCATCTTTGTCTAGCCAAGGAAGCGTGGAGTGGTGCCAAGGCAAGGAAATGGCCCTCCAAGGTTACAGCTTGAAAGAACTATGACATATCAGGTAGCAGTACCTTGAAACTGCTCATCAAAACTCATTAAAGGCTCTGAATCAAATATCGTGTATGTTGCTGAGTCCCAACAGAAAGAACACATGAATATGAGACTTTACACAATTATGTCTTTTGCAAACTAAACATAACTCCAGAAGCTCATCCATCAAGACTGGTTCTGACTCTGAAGAAAGTTCCACAGACTTTTATTAGTTCTCCTCTTTCATGGAATGTCTCACTTTTCTTTCTTGTAAAGTCAACATATGCTCTGTCCTCACTGTGTAAACGTGTATTTGACATCTAGTATACATCAGAGGCCAAATTAGGTTCCGAGGATCCCCTAGGGAATGGAAAACACAATGCACCTGCTCTCCCTCTGTGACATTTTAAAAACAAGAGATGGGTGTCGAGTGATTAAAGTGGAAATAAGTGTGCAACCTGGAGATCAAACTCCAGATGGGAGAAATGACTTCAGATGAGATAGACAAGGAGGTCTAAATTAAGGTTGCAGTAGAGCAAGGTTTGAAACTGCTAAGATATAAAGAGCTTGATGAAGAGTTTCGCAATGAGTAAAATCCAGAAAATAGAAATATTGTGAAGAAAAATTAAAGGTAATCTTTATAGAACCAGCAATGATACTGGGGAGTCCAGAGGAAAGTAGGGAGGAGAAGTGAGGAGAGATACAAGAGAGCAGAGGACCAGGTCAGGTCATTAGTTGGCTGTCAGGGGAGTTACAATATTATTAATAAGTCAATGAGACAACTGCCTCATTAACAGGACATAGTCTAGTAGTTATCTTGAGACTTTCTAACTTTCTCCCCCCCCCTTTTTTTTAAAAAAAATTGATTTTATTGAGCTATACATTTTTCTCTGCTTCCTTCCCTTTCTCTCCCATCCCCTTCAACCCTCTCCCATGGTCCCCATGCTCCCAATTTACTCAGGAGATCTTGTTATTTTTTCTACTTCCCGTGTAGATTAGATCTATGTATATCTCTCTTAGGGTCCTCATTGTTACCTAGGTTCTCTGGGATTGTGATTTGTAGGCTGGTTTTCTTTGCTTTATGTTTTAAAAAACACTTCTGAGTGAGTACATATGATGTTTGTCTTTCTGGGTCTGGGTCACCTCACTCAGTATGATGTCTTCTAACGTCCTGACGGCGTCATTTCACTCAGAGCAGCAGACTTAAGCTTCAGCTTTCTTGATTGTAAGAACAGGACACTAGAATAAATTAGAAGTTCTTCTGTCGGGAAAGAAAGGAGACAGCGAAGCATTTGTGGTTTGTAAGTTTCCGTGTCCTTTATAGGTAGCTGCTATTCTGGCAGCTCAGGGTGCTTTCCTACAAGAAATATTTCTAGCTCTCCCATTGTTGCTCAAAACACAATATTATGTGTTTTCCCTCCTTATCCTTGAGCCTTATTCTAAGGATTAAAAATGATAGTGTAGAGTAATCCTAAGAAGCATTTGCCTTGTATTGGTTCAGCTTTGCTTCAGAGCTATGCAGAAATCACAGCAGGACATCCTGTGACACCTGAAAGAATACAGAGGTAGAAATGGAAACCACCAAGATCCTTTCAGGCAGTGACATCCTCTCTGACATATCCCTAATCATCTTAAAGGCTAGTTCGTCCATTTGTCTAATGGACACAAAAGCCTTCTATAGTAATTGTATGAGATGGATTTGAGGGGGAGCGTTCAGGTCCATGCATAGAGGTAATGTCATGGCTACCTAATCTACCCTCCTATGAAGTTAACAAATTTTCTCTTAATGGATCTGAAGCTCCTATGATGCCATTCAGCATAACCCCAGCAGCAATTTATTAAATGGAACCGGGTACTAGAGCATTTGAATGAAACACCTGACCCACAGAGCAAGGCATGTTATCCCTCTTCCCTGTGACCTCGGCAGCAATGATGAGGCAATGTAAAAAGAAAAACATATTACAATTTCATGCTTGCCTTACCCAGTGGAATTTACAGTCTCATAACCACTTGCTGCGGTTGGGATAGAAAATGTTCCCCCACAAGTTCGTGGGTTTGAATACTTGAGATCCAGCTGATGGTGCTCTTTGTGGAGGTGGCAGAACTCTGAGGTTGTGGGCTGTAAGAATGAGTCCCTGGAAAGTAGCCATTGGGGGTTACAAACCAGTCCCACCTTCTGGTCTTTCTCTGCTTTCTCTTCTGTTAGGATGTGCAAAAATCGTCTTAGATTTCTACAATCATAACCAAGAACTATTACAACTGTGATGCCTTCCCAAGTCAAACTATGAGCCAAGCACAGCCTGTGGACTTACACCATTAGCTGAAATGTGTCTTTTCCTCCTAAACTGCTATTGGTCAGATATTTGATCCCAACAGTCTCAGAAATAATACATGCCTAATATTGATGCTGAGTAGTGGAATTGTTGCTATAATTAACCTGGCCCTGGTTTTGTTTTATTTTGTTTCGTGTTTTTTTTTTGTTTGTTTTTTTTTTTTTTTTTTTTTTTTTTTGCCTTTGGAATTGGTTTATAGGAGGGATACTGAAGAATTTTAGGCTATAGGCTAGAGAAGTCCTAGAAAACTGTGAATAGTGTCATGTACAATTCTGGAGGCAGTTAGAAGCAGAACACCCATAGAAAGCTCACAGTAAAGACGTCGCTATTGAGGCTTCACAGTACAACAATGATCCTATGGGGTTCATGAAACACTTTTGCAAGGAAGACAGCTGCATTCTGCCCTTATCATGGAAATTTGCCATGGCGAGTTTTTGCATGGGTCCTAAATAATGGACTAAGCTGTTAGATTAAGAGGATTCTACAGAGCACAATGCGAAGTTCTGGTAATGGCTACTGCTCCCTGATCTTACTCAGATAAACGATAAGCCGATGAGGCAGACACGCCTAAAATTCGTACAGTTGGGTGAGGAAGAGGATGAAGTTACAGAGCAGTCAAGGTGTGTGCTGACAAAATAAGTTGTAATTGTTAAAGAGATTAGGATTATTAACTAGAAACACTGAATTTTGTACCGGGAAGTGTGCATTTAAGGCAAGATCTTCTCCAAGGAGCTGCTCTGGAGGTAAAATGCAAGCCCACTGGCAAAACCTCTCACTTAAAAAGCAAGTGCTTTAACAAATAAAGCTTCTGCAGTATCCTACTGACGCACTGTCTCCAAAGGCACAGATTCTTAACTTGATGATCTTGACCCCAGCAACTGAATGTGAAAGACACGAAAATTTGGCCACAGTGAAGGATTTTTAATTTGCAATGACCAAAACTCCAAATCAAACATGTGAAGAATGGTAAGTGCTCACTAGTGTTCTTTGACGCAACTTCAAGGAAGCTTTGGTTGAGAAACTCTTTGCAATGCGCATGCCATCACACCACGCAGTGATGACACATGGAGTCTAAAATACCTCAGCTCAGACTGCAGAATCTCAAATGCTATGAGTTGCAGTGCTGAACTGAGAATACACTTGTCTGCTTTTATAGAAACATAATGGTTTAATTGCAGAAAATTGAGACCATTCTCCATGCAAGTATAAAATTAGTATATCTTTGGATTGCACTGTGTTAGAATATTTGATTTTAGAAATTACTTCTTGAGTTCAGTTAACTTAAGTTTCATAAATCATTGTTAAATTAACTTTGCATTGTGATAAAGACAGAATTTTGAACAATTTCTGAAATGTTAAGTAATCTATTTCAGCTGTCTTGTATTATATACTGTATACTGAACATTGATGAAGGCAAAATCAAACTAACAACAACTCCAAAAAGATATTTAAGGTGCTCTATGTCCTGAAACATTAAATATGCAGTCAAAGTATATTCCTTTAAATAAAAATAAGCTAATGCATACTTATTACTGCTAAACAAATTTGTTTTTATCTTTAATACATGGAAAAACTATATGCATACCAACGAAAATTTTAAAATTTAAAATTCTTTGTAATTTATCATTACCAAATGTTTGGTTTGTATGGCTATTCAATATACTTGCATACATAAAAATTTCTCAGGAGAAATGTTGAAGATTAAAAGTTTTAAAAACTCTGGCCCAAGAAAGTAGTTTCCCAAATTCAGCCTCCAAAACATGTAGAGGCTGCTGGAGTTCAGACAGACCAAACAGCATTGTGAAGTGGCACAAGAGTTTGACATTAGCCATTTGATACTGGTTTTATAGTGTGAGAGCCAAAGTTACATTTTAAGTTTTAATTACTATGCCTAAGAGATCCCTAGAACAAAACTGCCTTTGATCTGCAAGACTCTTCCTCAAGGACAGATTGTTCCTGAAATGCTGGAGGCTATTGTTTATGGGAGATAATAAGCCAGTGCTTTTCATTTCTTAAACATGCTTGTTTGATCCATCTGCACCAGATGTGCTTGATCATATGTGGGCAGGAGGTATGTAAGCAGGAAATATGAGGACATATGCTTGCCCCTGACTGGACCTGATGGGACAGGCAATGAATTATGGGTTTCCCATCTTAAGCCCTTGCCATACTGGATTCTGAGTCATATCCTGGTATGGAACTGACCAGAGCCCATCCACCTGGCCAGTATTTAATTCAAGGTTGCTTGAACTTTGGCTTTAAACTATGGCAATGGTCTTATTCCCAATCGGTGGAACAATAGGAATGCAAAATGCAATTAATTTTCATGGAGGTTTCTACCAACGTTTCTAAAGAAACTGGGACCAAGTAATATGTAAGAACAAAATTCTTGAATGGATTTCCTGAGCACATGGGGTAGAGTTATGAAGGTGAAGTGTAAGTTGCTATAGAAAACACAGTGCATTGGAGCTGCTAGGAATGTGGTGCTTACTGAAGAAAGCTGTGGATAGCTGGAAGGGAGGGGTAGGGCTAACAAACGTGCTGGAACACAGATAATGCCACAAAACACTCCGGATGTGGATCGTGGGGCTTTAGGATTTAATGTTTGCTTTACTGTGTTTCGTTTCTCTTTCAACCTCCTTCTTCCCCTTTGCACATTCCACTTGGCAATGGGAATATATACTCTGACCCATTGTAAAGGGAAAGATGTAACTTGGTTTTGATTTTACAGCAGCTCAAAGCTAATTGACCTCTTTAAGTTTTAGAAAAGAATGGATTTTGGAATTTTGAAGTGCCAGACGTGGGAAACCAAAGAGATTCTTGATGATAAAATGAATATTGTTTGTTTGATGGTATGACCACGAGTCCTATGAGACAATGGGGAATAATATTTTGATTTAAATGAAAATGTCTACCAACAGGTTCACAAATGGATGACTGGTATATTGCTGGTGGCCATCTTTGGAAGACTGGGGGACATTTGGAATATCGTGCCTGGGTAGGAGAACTACGTCAGTAGGAGGCAGGTTTTATCATTTCATAGCCCAGACCTGCTTCCCATTACCTCTTTGTTTCTTCTGCTGCTACTGATGTGAGACATGAGCAAGTAGCTTCATGCTATGATGGCCACCGTCAAGAGGCTCTCCTGCTGCTGTGTCTTCCTGCTGTGGTGAATTGTGTCCTCAAACCATGAGGCAAATATACACCCTTCCTCCTTGCTTGGTCCTTATCAAGAGTTTGGACATAGCAATGAGAAAGGGAAAAGTAACTGATACACACACCACTTTTCTTGTAAAGTTCCCATTTATAAGGAAAGTACTAAAAGTACTATGGAAAATTTTATGCATTTAAGATTATATTAATCACAAAAAAAAGAGGCAGAGGCAGGCGGATCTCTGAGTTCGAGGCCAGCCTGGCCTACAAGAGCTAGTTCCAGGACAGGCTCTAGAAACTACAGGGAAACCCTGTCTTGGAAAACCAAAAAAAAGATTATATTAATCTTAAATTTACATACTGTATATTACATATAAGGTTATTATATGTATGAAATAACAAAGATGTGTCAGTGTTGTGTGTGTGTGTGTGTATGAGAGAGGGAGACAGAGACAGAGACAATAGAGAAGTAAAAACAAGAATACTTGTACATTTTTTCACATTGCCTTTCTTGTTTGACCATGAAGAAGGAATGTCCAAGGCTGCTTTAGAGAATTATTGGACCTCCTATCTACATACATATATATATATATATATATATATATATATATATATATATAAAGTATTCCACTAAGTAATTCAACAGAACTTCCTGATTTCTTTGTGCTTGATTAAGAACTTGTGTTGCCTTCCATCAAGAATTCATGGCTTTTTATAGAAGTTTTCGATGGTTAGGTTCTTGCATCAGAAGAAAGTTTCAGTTTATATATTGCTAGGTTGGTGTTCATCATTTCAGGAAAACCAAGGCCAGAGTTTGTGGTGACCCAGTTTCCTACATGCAAGAACGTATCACAAACCACACTAGTCAGAAAGTAAGTCCATCAACTGGACTTCATTTTTCTAATTTTCAAAACAAATATCTGTGTCTTAGACTAACCTCATTGACCATTTCAGAGAGAATGTGATAAATTTTATGAACGTTAATATTTTGCTCAAATTTGCTTAACGGGTAGTTGTGATGTTAAGACTTAAGCCTAGTTATTTTTGTTGCCTGTACTTAATACATCACTAATTCTTCTTTACTTTGACTCTCCACTCCCTCTCCACTATTAATACTAGAGTTGTCGTCAGCATCACCACCATCATCCTCACTACCGCCACCAGCACCATCATGCCCCAATGCAGGACATCACCGTCATTATCCATCATCATTATCTGTTTTACCAGATAGCTTTTATTATGTTATTACCATAAATCTTAATTGACTTCCCCTCAATAATACTAGGAAGTGACTGCTATTACCTTAATTACATAGAACAATGGAATGAGTCCAAGAGAACACTTATATCATGTCACACAATCACTGAAATGAGAGGTTATGTGTATAATTTCATGTGATACAAAGCATTTGTCTGATAACTAAAGAAACAGTAAAGCAAATTAAAAACTAAGAGAATCAGAAAACAGAAAAGGGAGAAAAAGGTGCATGAGGGATTAAACATTAATACGTTTGCCCTGCAAGTTTTATTATCTCATTTTTTTTTTCAACCACTGAGTAGGAATGGATCTGGGGATCAAGACTAGAGGATTTGAGGGAGGGGAAACTGTGGTTTAGATGTGGTTTAGAATGTTGTTTGAAAGAAGAATATAATTTCAAAAATATTTAGTCTCTCTTGCAATTAAGAAATGTATGTATGACTGGGCGGAATGATACATGCTTTCAATGTCAGCACTTGGGTAGCAGAGGAAGGTGAATCTCTGATTTCAAGACCAGCCTGGACTACAAAGTAAGTTCCAGGACAGCACGAGAACTTGTTTAGAAAAATAAATGTCTATATAAAACCATTCCCTTGTCTTGGTTTCAGTAAAATTGTTTTAGTCATAGCTCATTTAAGTAACAGAATGAAGTCTAGGGGAAGAACTATCAATAGATATTTAGTCACTAATCTAGACAATAGGTGAAATCGACATCCATTCTGCAGTGAATTCCTGGGTCTTCAAATATATATATTAATAATAATAGTAATCAATAACTTATTTTCATTAGCAACTTGTTTTATAATGGACAATGTTAGGTTGAAATGGGAAGCAGTTTTCAGATTGCAGTGATCTAACATATACAAACAAAATTATGGTTATTACACACAAAATTTGGTGTTCTGTTTCTTTTCAAGATGTACTTCACTTTTAATTATATGTGGATATGTGCACATGTGTGTAAGTTCTCGTAGAAGCCGAAAGAAGTTATTAGGTCCTGTGAGACTGGAATAATAGACAAATATGGTCCACACAATATGAGTTCCAGAAACAGAACTCAGGTAACTTGAAAACCAAACTAAGGTACTCGACAAGAACAGTAGGCACTCTCAATCACTAAGAAAAGTGTCTAGTCCATAAAATTTTTTGAGTCTGAGTTACTTTCATATGTTTAAAACCAGAATTAGGCTTTGATTAAATCAGGGAATAATAGTATATATGTAAGTATTTTGGCTAGTGTTATTGATGAAGAAGGAACTGGAAATAATAGAATAGAGGTTACAAAGGATTTCCTAATAAACTTGCTTAGGACATATTACGTCCACCCAAAGTAGAATTTAGTTAAAATACCTGGAAGGTAAGTAGTATGCATGCTAAGCCTATTAGAAACAAACAAAACTCACAATGGGAGGGTATAAATGTTTGCTTACCAGGATCGACAAGTCATTATTTTCCATTCCCAGAGAACATGCTTGTAACAGGCTGCTCGAGAGGGCAGCACAGGCTTACACTCATTGTTAAGTCCTGGCCTTTCATAAAGCCTCTAGCTCTCCTCTTGAGAAAAACTGGAGATGCAACTATTTGAAAGAGAACAATACCAGTGTACTTTAAATAATCCCGGCAATATGAAATATTATTGCTGTAAATCTCCCATCTGCCTAAGTGCCCAGACTTGCAGTCTCCTGTCTCTCATTAAATTGTTTAAAGTGTAACCTGGGGCTAGGACCTACAAGGGATTTAAGGATGACAGCATATGTGGAATACGTAGCCTAAGGTGTATGAAAGGCAGCAAAATCTTCTCTTCAAGGTTTGCTCCTCTTTGGGAATATGCCAGAGCTGGACATATGCTATGACTGAAGAGCTCTTTTCTTAATTAAGCTCTAAGTGTGCAAACCAATTTCTCATTATAAAGACATATTAACTCTCAAATACTATGGCTAATGTTAATCATGAATTGAAACAATCTACAATCACCTAGAAAGGACAGCTCAGCAAAGACCCATCTTGACCAGGTAGGTCTGTGGACATGTCTGAGGGGGGTTATTTTGATTTTCTTACTTGAAGTGAGGAGACCCATCTACTGTGGGTGGCAGCATCCCATAAGCAGAACTCAGCCCCTAATAAAAAGAGCAAATGAACTAAATGCAAGTGTATGTACATTGATTCATTACTATCTCCCCTTGACTGGATATAATGTGATTTTTTTAGTTGCTTCAAACTCCTGCCACTCTGCCTACCCTGTAATTATGGACTGTAACTAGGAATCACATAATAATTAAACTGAATCTTACTTACGAAACAAAGCCTTAAATGTCAAATCTTGGCATAAACATCAGTATAGTCACTTCAATGACTTGGTAAACCTTTTTGCTTCACGTATACAGAAAGTCCAAAATGTCACTACATAAGCATTTTCTCTACTACAGCAAAGGGATTTTCTTCCTGATAGTCGAGCAAGAAGCACGGGTCTCATCATGCTCAGGCAAAGAAAGGCAGTCAAGAGCATATACAAATCCCTCGTATTGTCCTGTTGTATGAAGTAAAATGACCAGAGCTGTCTATGCAAGGACCTGTCAGACAGCAAGCTCTGAAGAAGGAATGGAGAGGTTTTCAGAGATCATGCCGGAATGACTACACACTATCAAATATCTCTCCGACATTCGCTTAAAATGAGAAAGAAATGAAAACAAGGAACAACTGAGTCAGTGGTCAATCATTCCACATATAAATGTCTGCATACATGTGTGTTTGTGTGCTTGTGTGTGCATGGGTCCATATATGTATGGGTTTATACATGTACACACAGAGAACAGAGTTTGATAGTGTGTGTGTGTGTGTGTGTGTGTGTTACTAAACTGCTTCTCTATTTTACAGTTTGAGGCAAGGTATCTCATTGAACTTTTTAGGCTAGACACCTTAAGCAGTAAGTCTTGCAGATTCTCTTGTACCCTTTTCCCTGGCTCTGAGATCACAAGAATATTCTGCTGCACCCGGCAGTAGGCATGTGGGTAGGGATCAGAATAGACGTCTTCATGCTTATTCCACAGACATTTTAGGAACTGAGCTGTCTCTAAAGCACCAAGCTTTTTGAAATTTTCCCGCTAAAAAGTAAAGCCTAGACAATGGTTTCCAGTCTTACTGGAGTGACTTGTGACTATATTTATACGGAAAGGAAATAGAATCATGAAAAGTTGCCCTGATCTTGCTGTGAAGGTCATGACCATACATACAAAAGTTAAAAGCACTCAAATTCTTCACACAGTGTAGGAAAAAGTCACACAGAGTAGAAATTAGAGTCAATTCCCCAAGTGATGGGAACAGCCTGGAGTTTCTTGAACACTCCTTGCTCTCCTGAGGAGCCTTGAATTCTTGACTCTTATAAGCCCAGTTACAGTTTTACGCCTATGTTGCATGAAATCTCCTGAAATTTGCACCAAATGCTCTGTTTAGGTTCACATAAGAAAGCATCTACTAATTGAAATCCAAAATGGACACTAATATGAAAGCTTACCCTCTCTAAGGTTATGCCAGTGGATAGAGTGGAAAGATAGACGGGAAAACCAAGTGCCTCAACAGGTTAGCAGTGCAGGAAAGGACAAATCATTAGCAGCCACTGTGGAACCTGATGAGGTGTTCTCATGACATCTGTATTACAGATGGAAATTTGGAGCAGAGCAGAGTGACCTTCTCTAGTGATCCGTGTTGAGTGTCCCATCATGACACATCACATCATGTCACATCATGAGTGTCCCATACTCCTAAATCCTACAGTGACCCAACAGACCCATCATGGGGTTGAGCCTCTACATAACCTGTGAACTTCATGTCCTTCAGTGTCCCTGGAATCTGGTGAACCGTCTTCTGGATATACTTGATAGTGTCTGAAGTTTCTTAAAGCCACAAAATGATTAAATGGATTGGTGACATATAATTTGGTATAAAATACATACAAAACAAGAATCACTTCATAATATTTTTCTGAAGGCATCTCCACTTTATACACAAGTCCATAAGTTTACTGGTGCTCGTGGAATAAACAGAATATCAATTGGGCCATCAAATAGATGTTCTTGGGCACAGAGAAAACTTAAGAACTAATATTGCCCTGAAATAATGTTTAAAACAACTGTGTCAAAAAAACATTATTCTTCCTCTAACTTAGTTTTTTTTCTTCTCAGAAGTACAATACAACAGAACAGGAAAATAGTGGCTTTTTGAAGCATACACGTCTGAAAGTCTTTAGGTTTATACTCCACTAAGAAGAAGGGATTATGCCAATGTCGATAACATTCTACATTCTTCTCTCTTCTCCTTAAAATGGAGGTAGCTGGATCAAGGATGTGGGAAGCAAGCTTTGCTACCTGTTTCCTTAGTCTCGACACTCAGAACATGAGAGGACTCCAAGTTCAAAGTCGGCCTCAACCACATAGAAATACGTCATCTCACACACAAAATGCAGAGAAGGGCGCAGGTAGGATATGTCTCTGTGGAGGTGGACAGAATATGAAGCTTCTTGCTACATGTGAGTCAAGCCCTTGCATCCCGTGGAGCTGGTGGCAAATGAGATCTATTAGATCCTTCTATTGATTACAGCTGCCCTGGCTTGGGAAGGTCATTTGCAAAAGAGATAACTTTCTAGCAGGACTAATGGCTTACTCTCATTCTATCCTTGAGAAGTTGAGGGAATATTCCCTTGCTTCCTGGAGTTGCCAGTAGAGAAAAGATAAGGATTTCCTGGTGTTGATGCTAATGGGAAAAAAAAAAAAAAAAAAAAAAAAAACCTCTCAGTGTTTTGCCTGCCCCCTGCCTAGAGCTGACAGCATCCAGCCTGGGAGACTGTAAACATAAAATTATTTACTAGGGCCTGAAAATTTAGCTTATCTGGAGGCTGGGGTTTAACTGTAATTGTCTGCATTAAGCCTACCGAGGATATACACTCTGGGTTTCAGAAAGGGCCCAAGAATAAGTACATTCAAGCATTACAATTCTTTCCATTATGACTACAACACCCTAGAGCAGGCTTCTCAAAGCCCTGACAACTTGAATTACTGTCTTTTCCTACTGAGCTGCTTGAGTTTTCAGACTACAATGGGATGCCTTTAAACAATGTCACACCTCTTTATCCAGACAGGGAGCTTACAGAACTTCATCCAGAGACTCCTGGCAACTTAAGAAATATAATGCTGGGAGTAAAGGCACAGATTTGGGAGTCTCACCCTTGGGATCTTGTAGAAGACTCCTATGACCTTAGTAAATGAGGTTCTAGTGTAGAACACTTTCTGATTACAGCATAATGAAGGCAGGAACAGCCTATAGGGTGCTTATTAACCTTTATAATGTCTCTCTCGTTTCAATTTAGCAAAGATTTCTAGAGTTTACACTGTGCTACTGTCACGGCCACACAGTCCCAGCTGTATAATTTATGTTTTATTCCTTTGAAAAAAATAGATTTAGGTAATTTTCGTGCAATTTTTAGTACAGAGTCATGAGGCTGGGAGCTATCGGCCCCAATGCCTATGTAAAGCTTCATCATTAAATATTTGTGTAATCTTTGAAAAGTCACATCAGCCATCTGGGCTTTAGTTTTCTTATCCGAGAAGAAGGGAGATTGGGGGTCATGATGAGAGTTCATAGGTAGTCTTAAAGTATTCCATCACCACAGTCCTTAAAACAAACATATACTGAGACGTACTTTTTATTTTCCCTGTCAGGTAGTGCGGGATGAGCTGAGATACAATGAAACAGAAACACCTGTGACCTTATTTTTTTAAAAAAAATAAAGAGTAAGTTATGCTTGTCGCCCCTTGACGGTGTCTTGTTCAGGGAATTTCTCCTGATACATAGTAAGGATGCTGTCCTTTTTAGATGCTGTTTGAAAACACATGAACTTTCTAAGAAGGGTGTCATCAGACCGTCCAGAAATGGTTGACTGGACTGTTTCTCTCACTTTCCAATCTGAGATTTCTTCAAGACAAAATTGATATTCTAGAGACTCCTTTCAGGCAAAGACTGAACTTACAGTTATATATCCCAAGAGGTCCCCCCAAAAGTAGCATAGCCATCATCTACCACTTTGATCTACCACTTTGTTCTCTATTTCAAGTGCAAGTTTGCTACCCCCATACAAGACACAAACCAATTTTTACAAAAGGAAACTCAAATGTGCTTAAGTCTAGATACTATCTTTACGCATTTGTTCACCAGATGGTTTGTGGTGTTTTTTTTGTTTATAATTTGGAATATTGTAAAGAGATTATATTTACTTTCCAATTTCCTTTATTGTAGGTAGGCAATGTTATAATCGCTATTAGTCTTGGCTCATGGAACTTACCATTGTGAATAGAAGTTAGCAAACACAATGTGATAAGAGAATTGGGGGTTGAGTCTTCCAACAAGCTTTGGCAATTAGCAGGAAAAGAACATGCCACAAAAGTCATTCTCCCCCAAAGAATGAGAATTACATGGAACCAACTGGGACTGTGAAGTCAAGATCAGTCTAAATCTGCCAACTGTTGGCCAACACTCAAATTCATAAACAAGAGTATAATTCAACATTATAACCTACTATATTTCAAGGTACTTTGTTTTGCAGTTGTGTGGTGGACAGGAGTAGATATGTAGAAAGTATGTATGGATTAGTTTTGCAAATACTCTGTGACTCGTGCTTCTCCCCCCTCCCTTCTTCTCTCCCTCCGTCCCTCCCTCCCTCCCTTTCTCTCTCTGGGTTGTATAATATATTCATGCAATAGAAATGAATTGAGATAATACAGGAAGTTTAGAGCTTTGAATAAAGAGATAAAGGACATTCTTACTGCCATGAAAGGATGGTCTGTCCAGTAGGATGGTAAGGGAAAAGAAGCAATCCAATACAAAAACAGGTACCTTGGAATACTAGGAATATTTTGTCAGGGGCAATGATGAGGAACCACCTGGAAGACCGCTTTACAACAAACACAGAAAAGTGTTTTCAGAGTAAAGACAATAAAGTAGAGGTTGGGGGAATGGGTAGAGCCTCATTGGTAAAGGAAAGCAGGCCAAGAAGAAAAAGGAAGGAAAAAGAAACACCCTCAAATATGAAGTAGAAAAGATAGCACAGTCACACAGTGACTACAAAAATCAAACCCTCCAGCCGTATTAAGTTGCATGAACCTTATCCACTATAAGGCTGTTCCTTTATCTGTAAAACAGGAGAAAACATACATTCCTTGCTAAGTCCTTACAAATATGAGAGTGAACGAAAACAAACTGAATAGGGGAAGCTAGGAATGAGGAGGAAGTAAGCAAAAGATTGAGAGAAGGGGGGAGAAAAGCAAGGAAGATGAAAAAAGCAGGACAGTGGGCTTTTCCAGTGTCTATCTGTGCAATGACTGAATCTCCTATAGACTCTTCAGCATGGCTTGATTATAGACCTATCAGAACATCCCCAGTCAAGGTAAACCATTGGCAGTGGAACTTTGGGCAGCAGTATTCCTGAGGAACACACAACTCTGGCTCCTTAGACTTATGCCATACCCACCCTTGCTGCCTCTTGCCCACTGTAAGGGTTAATCTTCATTTTCAACTAGATTAGATTTAGAATCTCTAGGAGACATGACTCTGCATGTGTCTTTGCTGATGTTTCTAGAGTTTATAGGAGAAGGGAAGACCCATCTTAAAATATAGACAGCACCGTCATATCGACTAGGGACCCAGGTGGTTTTTATAGGAGAAAGTGAGCTGAGTGCCAGGGTTCATTGCTCTCTGCTTCCCGACTACCTCAGACACCTGCCACATGAGTCATTACTTTTCATTTCTTTGTTTAGGAATCTTGCTCAGCCTTTATAAAGGTGGTGGGCGGTGAGGCTTGGTCATATCAACTTGATATGCCAAATGCCAAACTTTGTTGACTCCCCATGAGAGGCCTGCCCCTTTCTGAGAAGGGAATGGGTGATGGGAAGAAGTAGGGGGGAAGACAGTGAGGGGGAGTTGTGGTTGGTATGTAAAATGAATAAAAATTTAAATAAGACAGGAAATGTTTCTACACAATTGGGTATTTTATTTTACAATTGCTGACTCCCTGTCAAAGTTTCAGTACTTTCTACTGGGTATGACCTCAATGACGCATGTGTAAGGGGCTCAAGGATCATTTGTATGAACTTTTCTGTTCAAGTATGCTTTCTATTTATGATGAGACTCAGGCTGATAAAAAAATAAAGAAAAAAGGTTTTACACTCCTTAGGTCTAGAACAACAACATGAAGGTAGCAGGTTCCAATACTTGTTTTCTACACACTTATAGAAAAAGAAGTAATTGTAATTGGTCTGAGAATGGAGTCAGCTCCATAAAATGCAAATTAGTTTAACCCAAAGTCTCCTTAAAACAGAATGTGAATTATCAGAAAGATGGGGTATAGGCACGAGTGAGAGCTGAAGCAGGAGACGCCCCAGGGGTCTCATCCATGCAGTGTTTGGCTGTCACATTAATATATCACATTTTACTGTTTAGATAAAACAGGGCCTTTGAAGGGTATATTAATCATGCTCCTTATTTTAAAAGTAAAATCAATCTTACTATCTTAAACAGAAGAAGAAGTATTTATTACATTACAGCCGTCATGGAGCCTCTGGGGGGATCAGATATCTTGGGATTGATGGTACACAGTCATGACAGCAGCTCAGGCATAGCCTCTCCCCCATACACAGAACTTTGACAGCAGCAGCTCGTACATCCCAGCCATGCTGGGTAAATGTCTCAGTACTACAGTCCAGCAATGCCACTGCCGTTGTCCCAGGGAGAGTCACATGGATCCTGCTACCTTCCCATTTAACAGAAGAACATCTACTGTATGGGATTCCACACTCATGTACTTATATCCTAGACAGCTAGGAAGATGACAGGTCTCTAGCACTACCAAGCCTGTCATCCTAATCTCCAAGGTGAATTCCAGGCCAGCAAGGGATTCTGCCTTAACGTAAAAAGTAAGTGGTGCCTGAAAAGCAACAGTCAAAGTTGACCTCTGGCCTTCACATGCATGATCATGTACCTACACACATGTCTATACACACCTAAATATTCATATGCATACATAAATCCATGCACACAGGGAGTACAGGAAGGTATATACATACACAAACCATACACAATACTTGCTAGGCAGTATATTTTTCCAAGGACCTAAGCTATTAGTCTAATATCAACTTTACTCACCTTTTATATCTCCTATTCACCCAGCACAATTCTACGTTCATGCCCTGGGAATGTAATTGGTCAGCAATTTAAGACAGAGCCTATCTACTTCCTCAAGACAGGAAATGCTATGGCTAAACATTTCTATGAATGTCATATCCTTTTTGGAAGAGAAAATGACTGAATGCATTAAAGAAGGGAAAACACAGTTTCATGTAGGCCTTGTGTCTTAATAAGCTCTCCCTCTTAATATCTGTGGTACTATGACTTTATCTAAACACTCATGAAGACAACCCCTGTTGAGGAACATGCTTAGCATATTGGGCTTTTGCAATAAGGAAAATAGAGTATTGGAATATGGGCAAAAATTACATAGACTCCCTAAAATTAGATTTGTCTTTATGTAGGGCCCTGTTGTTTTTCTGGTTGTAGCAGTGTAAGTTACATACAATGCTACTCTTGATACATGGGATGAAAGATGTATAGAACTTCTCTAAGTTATTGTTTTTGGTTTTAAAGTTTGTAATTAATTTTTAACATAAATTATATATATATGTATATTATCAAAACATAATTTTAAATATATTTTTAATTAAATAAGCATATCAAAATCATCAACCATAAAAGAAGCTACCAGAACAAGGAGAACTCACTCTCCAAAGTATACAGGTCCTGTTTTCCATGACTTAAAGACCAAAAGATGCTTGCAGAAATTTGAGCACCATTCAGAAATAAAGTCAAAGAATGCTTTCCAAATTAAAAGAGGTTAAATTTTCTAAAAAAAAATAAAGTATGATAGAAATAAAATGTTACCCATTCTATAGTTGCAGAAATAAAAGCTCAGCTAAATGTCTTTTTTTAAAAGAACAATTACGGAGTGATTATGCTTCGATTCTAGTTCAGAGACTGAGTCTCCTCTATTCCTGCTGACCTGGGAGACTAGAGGACATGGAGAGCCTGCCACCTTCTCTGAACAGAAGGGAGCTCAAATACAGTCTTGTCATGGTAGACAAGGAGGCATCAGCCCAGTGGAACTAAGTGTATGGTTTTGAAGGATCCTGTGCAGAGAGACAGGGAGTGTCTATGGTCCCTAGAACCATATGGACCAAAGTCATACAAGCATCTATCTCTGTCTGCTTCATTTCAGAAGTCTGTTTATGAGCCATGCAGCAGTCACATCTTACTAAGAGTAAATCAGTGTGAATATGCCTATATGTTAGACATAAACTCCATCAACCTTCTTTAAGCCCCAAACCCACAGACACTTTATTTCTACAGAGGACTTTACAGAGCAACACTGGGAACAGTCTAAGATGTGATCTGAGGAAGGGGAAAGAAAGTCTTGCCCACTGCAAATCTTTTGTCTTCCCTAATGAATTCTTTCCCCAAAGATGTTTGGACAAAAGGGAAAAAATATTCATGAGTTAAAAAGAGGATCTACAAATATAAGATTGAAGTTAACATTTACTTTCTTATATTATTTTCTGATGGTTCTGGTATTTAAGCATATTAAAGGGAAGATGTTGAAGCAATTACTGTGTATTTCTATTTCATATAGTTTAATTTTTGTTGAAAATATTTTTTCACATAACATATTCTGATAATGTTACCATTACCACAAAGTCTTCCTGCCGTCTCTCTACAGCTCACCTACCCTAATCCTTACCTTTTCTTTCTTTCACTCTTTAGAAAACAAGAAGGCAACTAAGAAAGGAACAAACCAGAATAGGACAAAACAAGCAAAAGAAATGAAACAGAAAGCCAAAGGAAAAGCACAAGAAATACATAAAGATGCAGAAACATACTCATTTGCCCTCGTGGAAATCCCATTAAAAGCACAAAACTGGAAACCATAATATATTAGCAAAAGGTATGTGAGGTAAAGAAAGAAAAAAAAAGGCAACACTTAAAACACTCAGAGAAGGCATTATGAGAAAAAAAAAAAAAACCTGCAAAAGTACTATTGAGTTTCTTTTGTGTTGGCTATCTACTGCTGGGCATAGGACCTGTTCTTAAGTATGGTTTGTATATCCAATTAGACTCCATTGGTGAAAACCTACTTTTAATTTACAAGCCATTGCCAATTACATGGAGCTTCTGGGTTAGAGATACAAGCCTCTGTCCATTTCCTTCTCCATTTTAGTACCCCATAGGACTCAGACCTGTGTAGATCCTGTGCACGCTGCCACAGTCTCTGAACTCATATGTGTCCCATTGTAGCAAGAAGGCCTTGTGTCTTCGTGTCTTCTATCCACACTGGCTCTTAGAATCTTTCTACTTCCTCTTCCTCAAGTTCCCTAAGACTTTTGATGAAGACAACCCGATTAGAGTGAGTGTTCCAAGATCTCTGACTCTCTCCACATTGTCCAGTTGGGGTCTCTCTGTTCTGATCTACTACAGGAGGAAGCTTCTCTGAGCAAGACACTGATCTATGAGTCTTTAGGAGTCGTCTTATTGCTGTGTTCCTTTAGCAGAACTGTAGTACTATTTACTTTTCCCCCAGGTCAATGCTCTATCCGATCTTAGATTCTTGACCACCCAAGCTGTATCAGACATCAGTTCTCTCTTATGGAGTAAACCTGAAACCCAATCATAAAGTGCTTGGTTACTCTCAGAATTTTGGACCATGATTTCACCAGAGTATCATGCAGGAATGTCACCACCATAGATCAAAGGCTTTGTAGCTGAGTGGGTTTTTACCTTTTTCCTCTAGTAGCACAGAGAGTACCTTCCAGTGCAATGAAATGATCACTAGTCAGTAAAGTTAAAGTCTAGAGCTTTAGGTATCGGCTGGACTTCTCCATGCTCAATGAGATATGTAGATGTTTTATTAAGCAATAGGGCCTTAGCATCATTTAGATACAACCAAAAGTCTTGACAGTAGCCTGGGTTTTTTGAGCATTTCCATGGGGAAATTTTGGCTAATAGCTCAGTTAGATGTTATAGCCCATATATGGCACCGGAGGTTCCATTTCATAATGAGACATGGCTAATTGTATTTTGTCTCCCCTGTTATTTGGAGGTTCCACTTAGACTTCTTTTATATAAATATATACATACATGTAAAGAAGCTTCTACTATAGTAGATTTCTATATGACTCCCAAAATAGTCGTTAATTTTCACTGTTCTTCCCTCTATTATCTCCCTTACCCCTTCCTTCACATCTCTCTGATTAATTCTCATTTTTCTGTCTTCCCAGTATCTCTATAACTATATATTTTATTTACCCTTATTCATGAGATTATTCCCTACTCCCAATATCTTATTCTATACCTAACCTGTAAGTTAGGTATAGAGTTCTATTCTATAACCTCTCTGTCATGTATAGGTTATTCTGCTTAATCAAATATTTAAAAGCTAACATCCATATGTAAGTGAAAACATACTATATTTGTCTTTTTGATTTTTGATATCTCACTCAGGGTGATTTCATTTTCTACCTCTTCCCATTTACCTGAAAATCTAATAATTTTTGTTGTTGTTTTGAGACAGGGTTTCTCTACGTAGCTTTGGAGATTGTCCTGGAACTAGCTAGGTCTTGTAGACCAGACTGTCCTTGAACTCCCAGAGATCCCCCTGCCTTTGTCTCCTGAGTGCTTGTATTAAAGGCGTGTGCCACCACTGCCCGGCTTTAACAGCGGAGTAATAGTGCATTGTGCAAGTGAACCACATTTTTATTATCCATTGATCTGTTGAAGGATATCTTGTTTCTTTTCAATTTATGACTATCATGAACAGAGCATCAATAAACATGGATAAGAATGTGTATTTTCATTAATGTATATAATGTACTACAATTGTATTTACCCCCATTTCCCTCTCTTGATTTTATTGTAAAAGGCAGTAGGCGAGGACAATTCAGGAGTTTAGTTGATAAAAGGCAGAATGAAAATATGGGGGTCAGAAAATGTGGGTGATGTCCTTTTCCACCACTGTATAACTAGAAAAACAACTTTCAGCTTTTTCTACACAAAAACGTATTGGACTAACTGTAAAGAAAACACATGTGCTTGGGTGTGTGCTTGGGTGTGTGTGTGTGTGTGTGTGTGTAAGTTATTCAGAAAACATTAACAACTATGTAAGTTTCAACAATCAAAATTCAGTCAGAATGTTGAACATTTTTATATACCAACTATATTTCAGATGGTAGATTGTCAATATCTGGTTCCCTCGGGCATATATGCCATCTGTTCCTTCCTAAGTCTTTCTACCCAGTGCCTTCTCTGTCTGCTGTGGTATTTCCACTGACTTTTCCTGCTTGTTTCTTATGTTCAGTCAGTTGTTGATCAAATCATGTCTTCGAAGTGTCATCACATAAAATATCAGAGCCCCTAATGGGTTCTCCTACAGTTGATGCTCTATTCCTTTACTTTAAGATTTAGAGTATAAAAAAGCAGAAGTTGTAGGAATTTATCTATTTCAAAAACAATTTCAAAAAAAGCAATTTCAAGCAGATATTAGGTGTTGAGCTTCAATGTAAAAGCTTTCAAGAATTTATTGACTCATGTCTGATTAATTTACACTTATATTTAGTTCTGTAATATATTAAACCTTGGCGTACTAGCAGCAGCACTTCTGTTGACTCTAACACTTGGGAGGCAGAAGCTCAAAGCCAGTCTGATCTACATAGTAAGTTTCAGGCATAGCAGTGCTACATAACGAGAAGTCCCCGTATCAAATTCAACTGTACTAGTCTATTAAAACAAGAAGTGAAGTGAAAACAAACCATTTGTTTTCACAGTTTGGCTGAGACAAAGAATCTAGGTGGTACTGCGACAAGTCTGTCACTCATCTGACTTCTCATTTGAATGGCTCTTGTATTATTCTGTACTCCAGAGCCGAGCACAATTTTGAACATCAGAATTGATTATCCTATAGTCATTCAAAAATAACAACAACAAGAGTATAAAGAACCCCACACTAAGCCCAGAGTACAGTGGTAACTTACTTTTATTCACAGTGTTACCAAGACCCTCTGACAACCTGGCAAGGAGGTCTTCATTTCCAAGTATAACAAATTCATTGGAAGCTGATTCTGTTTCAGTAGATATAGTGATCTGCATCGTTTCTGAGCCTCCCTACACACATAAGGTTTATGTGATAATCCAGAAGTAATCAAAGTTAATCCAATGAATATTTCTTCAGTTCTGATGCTTCTGTTTTATCTTTTTCTCTCAGGTGAAAAGTCAGATTCAGGCAGCGTCTGACGTTATCAGCTTCACCATTCATGCCGTCTTTTAATGCAAGAAAAACTGTCATACAAAGTTAAACTCCTCCTTTTGTGACATTTTCCTTAACATTCTTTCAACAGAAAACATTGGCGATGGATCTGTGTCCTGTAAAAGGTTAGGTGTTAGGAATATGGACAAATTAAACCTTGCCTCAACTTCAAGGATGCTCTCACCATAGTAAAAGAGACCATGACACAAAGAGAAAAATAAAAACGTTGGATGGTGTGTGCTTACTAAAGTTGCTGCAGACAGAAGTGGGACCACAACAACAGCAACAACCAAAACAACAAACAACAATGAACCTAGCTTGGTTTCAGCTCTCTCTGATCTATCGATTCTCTGATGCTCCTGCCATCTGCTTTAGAAAAATTCATGACTTAATAATGCATGCGGGAACATTGCCTTAAGGTATAATTATGCTTTTCCACAAATGACCTATGCAATTACCCCAGAGTAGTAAGCAGCAATTGTAAAGGGAACTTCGAACAAGTGTACAGGGAGATAATGCTACAAAATGATCCCTGTTTCAATTTTCCTTCTCATAACTACATAAAAATTACATTTGCTTCTATCACAGACATAGGCAGTAAAAAATGAAAAAAATGCCCATTAGATTATCTTCTCTCATCTTTTACTAGAAAGTGTTCTTTTTTTCCCACTCTCACACTCTATGACAGGCTTTCTAGGGACTTGAGTCTATTCACTGATTTCAAAATAATAGAGATAATGATGGGTAAAGGAGACTTCACCCATTAGTGTTCATACTTGGTAATTTTATGATATTCAGGTCACTACCATCATGATTAAAATATGTTTGCCAGGAGCTCAAAGCAATGGTACCAAGTTGAGCCCATAGACCTAAGTTGGGTCTTGGATGAAGAAAACAGAAATGGTATTAAAGTCTGAATAAAGGATCATGTTGATGAGCAATTGTCAGGTAAACCACGTCCATAAACCTCTGTCTGTAAACCCATGGGTTAACAGAGGTGTATGTCAGGTAAATATGGCATGGATATGTAAATGTATTTAATAAAAAATATGTAAACATTTGAGCAAACTACAAAATCATCTGATATTTCAATTTGATAAATCATAATCTATTTTAAATATCATGTGTGTGTGTGGGACTGTGAATGTGGGTACACATGTGGCACAGTGTTCATGAAGAGGTCAAAAGACAACCTTAGGTATTTAGCCTCACTGCCAATTTGTTGAGGCAACATTACTGATGTTGCTGTTGTGTGTGCTAGGAAAACATCCTCTAGGATTTTTCTTGCCTCCAAGTATTGAGATGCATGGTGCCAGATCGATTTCTATGTGAATTTAAAGAATCCAAACTCAGATCCTCATATTATACAATAAGTAATTTACACACTGAGTCATCTTCTCAGCTCTAAAACATCATGATTATTATCCTTGAAAGTACTTCCAAAGGATGATATCTATATCGTAATCATTTCATACATAGGTAAATAAATTGTTCCTTCAATTATTACTGATAGGTATTAAAACTGATCCCAATTTTTCACATTGCTTTCTTCTTTTATAAACAAGTATAAATAACATAAGCAATGATAAAATATTTTATATCTACTTGAACACAGAACCATATTTACAGAGACAACTTTAAGAAGAAATCACATATCAAGTCAAATATTTCTGCTTTTTTCCAAGTGCATCTAGAAAATATTTTGTCTCCTCTTGAAGATCACTCTACTCACTTAATCATGCCCCTCCTACATACAAAGATTCATTAAAAAAAGATGTTAACAGAAGATGTTGATATTATACTCTTCTTTTCCTTCTTTTATTGAAAATATACTCTTTTCTCATACAGTATATTCTGATTACAATTTTCCCTCCTTCAGCTTCTCCCAGTTCTATCCCCATCCTCCCAAATTCACTCCATTTCTATATCTTTCTAGAAAGCAAAAGGATTCTAAGAGATAACAAAATCACAAAACAGAAAAGACAAAACAAAGATCATCACATTAAAGTTGGTCACGGTAAAGCAAAGGAAAACAGCCTCAAGAGAAGGTAACAGAATAAGAGACACACTTGTTTAAACACTCAGGAGTCCCCAAAACACACTAAGCTGAAAGTCATAATATTTATGCAAAGGACATGAACTGCACACTCATGCAGTCCTTATGTTAGCTGCTTCAGTTGTCAAGGGGTTACAATTAGAAAGTAAGAAATCAAAGTATATTTCTTTACAAATGATATGACAGTATACATGTCAGCTACAAATTCCACAAGAAAACACCTACACCTTATAAACACACTAAGGAAAGTTGATGGATACAAAATTAACTAAAAGCAACCTTCCTATATATAAATGACAAACTTAGAAAGAAATCAAGGAAATGATACCTTTTTCAATAGCCTCATGTAATAAAACATATCTTGGGGGTAACTTTAACCAAACAAGTGAAATACTTACCCAAATATTTAAATGGTTAATCAAAATCCTCATCCATAATTATTATTGTGTCTACAGCTGGAATTTGTTTGTTATAGCATGCTATCATTGGTATAAATCACCGCATGAAAGTTCAAAAACAATGCCTTAGATATAGCAAAATTAAGCATTTCACAACTCTGCCGTGTCCAAAGGAAATTCAGTGCCTGTAATCCATTCACTCACCTGTTTGTTTCATTTGATTTGGTCGTATTCTTTATCTTCATTGGTTCTAGAATTTCTATAGTCTTGTTATTTATATTTAATCCCTTTGTAACCAGATCTAATTACAAATTTGACTATATCTTTCTTTGACAAGTTTATTTATCTATAAAAGGCATTCTAACCCCTTCTGAAGGAAGACAGAGAAGGAGTGGATGGGGGATTAGAAAAGAGGTGATGTAGGGAATGGGAGGAGAGGAGGGATGGAAAAATATGGTTGGTATGTAATTTTAACTCATTATATCTGCTTTCTGGAATTCTCACATAGTATTTGGGCAGACCATGAAGATACTTAAAAGACCACATTTCAAGAAATATCATTTGAGCTATTTTGACCACCAATACCTAGACCTTAACCCCTTATCCCTCAACCATCTATTTCCTACAACCTAGCATGGAATTGGGTTGTTCTAATAGAGGACTCAAAATTTAGTCCTGATTCTCTGAATTTGCCAATGTTCACAAGAGCTGTGTTCTACACACTCTGATAATATGCAGACTTTGATGACAATAACGAGTGCTCCTACCCATCCAGCCATACCCATCACTGTCTGTTTAGGAGAATTCTGCATGGAGCCATCTATCTGTTGGTTCCTAGAGCACTTTACTTTATGTTGAGGCAATATTTAAAGGAAACTGATTTTCAGCTAGAAGCCAATAATACATCCCCATGACAAAAGGGGGAAAATTCCAAATCTGTAGTTCTTCGCATATATCCAATCTCAGAAGAAGTAGGCATGATGATGAATAAATTGTGCACTCGTGTAAAATAAATCGATATTAAGAAAAATCTCATTCTGATGGAAATTGGTTTGATCTTAGCATCATGAGCCTGCTGAGAAGAAAAGAATCTGGACTATGTCAGCCCCCAGCCTACCCCTCGATCTTATTTTCTTCATTCTTCTCATTTTATTCCTCTAAGGACTTTGATTCTCAAATCACCTTCATCATCAATGCGCCAGTTTTCACTCACAGTGTGCTCTACTGTATACATAATGGATGTGTCAACAAATGAGAAAACAACAACGAGAGATGAGCATCTTTTCCAATGTAACTTGGGTAAGGAGAGGCTGGCACATTCAAAGAAAAGCCATTTGTTCCAAGTTTATGCCAGAGATCTTGCGACTGGAATTTGGACCTATTATGAAGCCCCATAATTATTAAGTATCAGTGACATAGTACAGAATGCAAGTTGTTTTCCTTGTGAATAAAACAGTCAATCTGAGCTTCTGTATGTAGGGGCAGGGTGAGGACACTAGATTATACCCCATCATTGCCCAGAATGATATCAGATGATGTCAGATGACAGATGCTTAGGACAGAGTAGATCTGAAGATCAAGCAAGGCTGACATGATAAAGAATGGCCAATGTGAAACTGTAACCCCAGTCTCTAGTGCCGACAACTCCATAATTTCTAGCATGGCCTCACAGCAAGACAGCCAGAGGCTGTCATTAGTCACTGTTCAGTTGTGTCAGGGGTGAATGCGATTGTGCTTCTGACCTCTGAGTCATCTCCAGGCTGCTCTAAACTTGCATGGTATGTCTTCCACAAATACTGATAGAAATTCTGAATCCTGCTTCTTAAGGAGGCTTCAAGTCTCTGGATTATTAACTTTGCTTAAAAAATAAAATAGAAATAAAATTTGGTACTTCAAAACCTCAGACACATAACTAGAAAATATCTCTCAAATAGTGATTATCCAGTAAATATCATAAAAGGATTTTCTGTGTCTTTGTAAATACTCTATGATCTTCAATGCTATTTCCATTACTATACAAAGCAGTTGGGGATTAGAATATCTAAGCTGCCTTCTCAAGGTTGTTTATCTGTTAAAGGGAATTGATAGTATTTGAGCTCTGGCCAAACTATAAAACCTATGGGTTTAAGTCCTTGTCCTACTGCCTCTTAAAGTATCATGTTTTAAATTCCAACTCACCACACATGTTTAGGTCTTGAGTGCTTGTTTCTCATCTTATGGAACTGTTTGTGGTTTGTGGAGGCTGTGAAGAGAAGGTGGTTCGTGGATGACTGAAGCGGGTTCCTAGAGGAAGGCATTTGGAGGTTATAGCCTGACCTCTAACTCTGGCTTTCTTTGCTTCCTGGCCTGTGTTATCATGAGAAGATTCCGTAGTAAACTCCACCATGCCTTTCTTGCCATGTTAAAGTAAAACTATGAGCCAATAACATATTATTTCTTCCTTAAGCTGTCTATAATGTATTGAACATAATAACACAAAGATAAAGCATTCAGAATCACAGTTCCTGAGAGGCTTATTAAACTCAACATGATCAAGTAGTTCTTAGGCCATTAGAACACATTATCAGGATGAATTTACAAGTCCCTGGGGATAGGGGCTTTAGTCAGATCACTAGAATACCAATCAAAATGGAGAAGATGAAAAATGCACCCACGCAGCTCCAGACAGGGTAGAAACCTTGGTGGGAATTAGATGAGAAGTTGTATTACATTCTAGCAAATAATGACTCTGTCTGTGTCCTGGAAATTTAAGTGAGGATAACTTCAAATCATTTAACTAATTCGTTAACAAAGAAATGAAGACATTTTAAGATTTAGCCTATTCTATGCTTTTGTTATCTGCTGCTGTCTGACTTTACAATGGAAATCAAGAACAAACAGTAGAAGAACACGATGCGGAGGTGAACGATTGAGTTGGGAAAAGAGCGTGTTTAAAGTTGTGAGCAAAACTACTATACCAGTTGAAAAGACCAGTGCCTCTGAAGATATTCTAGGCACTTTGGACTGGAGCAATGGGACCACCTTCAGGGAAAATCTTCCTCAATCGAAGCATAAGTGTGTAAACCCATTTGGAAACTTCTTCTACAAAGTGAGAGCTATAAAAATACCCTGAACAAAACAGCGATCCGGGAGAAGAATTTTTGCCAGTTCAGTCAAGCAGACACACAGAGGTCCCTACAGTTATGACTCAAGAAAGCATGGATACTTCTACAGAAAGGAAATTGGCTTAATAAATATGGATCTGGTTTTGCAGGGATGCCAAATACAAAAGTAACAAGAACTGGGAGCTAGCATCAAGATATTTGAGAAAAGCCTAAGAGGTTAGGCAGTGCGTATCAAGGTTAGATCCACTGCAGAGGGTCCTGAAGGAGTTATGGTTAAACTTGAAGAGTAATGCCTAAATTTCAAAGGAGACCTCAGGATACTGGAGATTTTGAGAACATGAGCTTTCTTTTGAGGATAGCTGTTGAGATCAGGTAGAGAAACTTTAAGGAAGAGATTTTATGTATTGCAAGAACCAAGGCCATTTGGGTGGGAATCTCCAAGCCTACTAGATCGTATTGTTAGCAATACATGTACTAGGTACTAGACACATTTCTTTCTACAAGAGTTCACATTTATCCTGCTTGGATTTTGTCTCATTTTAGTGTAGTCTTTCTTGGCTATCCATTTTTTGTTTCTCATTGGCAAGCAGTGTGTCTTATTTTTTTCTATTTTATTCTTCATCTTTTAAGCTTTTTTCTTTTCTTTCTTTCTTTTTTCTTTCTATTTCTTTGCTTTCTTCTTTCTATTTGGCCCATTCAGTTTGCTTTGTTGTTGTTGTTGTTGTTGTTCTAGCTATCATGGGAATTCCAGCACCTGGCAATAGTTCTTAGCGAAATATAAACTGAAAGCCAGCTAGCTCAGCAAACAACGGTATTTGCCACCAAGTCAGAAGGTGTGAGTTTGATCTACAGAATGTTCATGATAGAAAAAAATTGTTGTTATTTATCCACTGACGTCATCAGCATCTTGGAATGGAAAGAGACAAAAAAAAAGAGAGGGAGGAAAGGAAGGATGGAGGGAGGGAGGGAGGGAGGAAGGGAGAGAGGGAAGGAGGGAGGGAGAGGGAAGGAGAGAAAAAGGAGAGAGGTATATGGAGAAATGAAGTCAAAGCTTCAGAAAGGACTTTGGTTGGCAAAACATGAAAATTCATTCAGAGACACTATATTCCTAAGCTCCTGTAGATTACCTTAAGATAACTTCAGCTCACCAAAAGTATCATTATTACAAATGTCAGAAAGCAAATGTCCAAACAGATTTGCTTTTCCAAATTATTTATTTTTATTTTATGTGCATTGGTGTTTATCCTGCATGCATGTCAGTGTGGGGGTGGTCAGATCTTGGAGTTACAGGCAATTGTTAGACACCATGTGGATGCAGTCAGTGCTCTTAACCACTGAGTCATGTCTCCAGCCTTTCTTTTTCTTTTATTAATTAATTAATTAACTTTTTCCCAGTCTGATCACATTTTCCTCTCCCCCCCTCCTCTTATTTCATTTCCTACCCCTAGCTTTCCCTTTCTTCCCATCCCATTTATGGGCAAACATTTCATTCATATATATATATATATATATATATATATATATATATATATATCAATAAATATATATCAGCCAGCAAGGGTGGTAGGTCTGGATAGAAGGGGAGCATAGAACATGAAGGACCAGGTGAAAGAGAATTCGGGGAAAGACTACTGGAATCAGGGACATCCCCAGAATGAGCTAGAAACCTAGTGCAATGGAAACTCCCAGGAATCTCTGGGGGCGACTCCTGTCTAAGACTCCTAGCAATGGGAGATACAGGGCCTGAACTGGTCAGCCCCTGTAACCAGGCAAGACTTCCAGAAGAGAGATTTGGGACTCCAACCCAGACACATAACTTTGACCTACGGTTTGCCCTGTCTATAAGGTATGCTTGAGTAAAGGTGTCTCAGAAGTTTTGGGAGTGAACAACCAAAGACTGGTCCAGCTTGAGACCCACACCATGAAAGACAATCTGGGCTGACTTGAACAATGAAGTCCTGATACTTTGGACAATGTCTGACCCATAGTATCTTGCTCAATAAACATATGCCAATGAACTGACTGTGTAAAACATGGAAAATATTTTCTGGATAAAGGTAATGACTGGAGCAAAATGTGGCAGAAAAATGAGTCAGGCAAATCTGTGATTCAGGGAATATACTAGATGATTCAGTTCAACTGAAGCTCAAAATATTGAAAATTAGAGGCAGATTGAGCTTGGAAGCAGCATAGAATAAAGACTGGAAGGAATCTTGAACATCAGTCCAAGTTGCTTGGTTTTATTCCATAAACAAAGGGGGAAGTCATTGGAATCAGAAAATGACCTTGTTTCAATGGTGGCTTGAGAAGTTGAATCTGGCAGTACAAGGAAAAAAAGAACATTAGATTAGAAAATCAGCAAGATAGGAGCTAGGTTAGAGGCAATTGCAGTAGGCCAGAACCAGGCACATTTTCGTAATTGATGTGCATGTGGTTAGCTCCAAATTACCACAAACTCAGACTGCTGCAAGCTGATTCTCGCTGCCATCAAGGACGGAAAAGTAGGAATATTTATCTCTGGCTATACCCCCACATGGGACAACCTGTGAATAAAGCAATCTGTTCACCCATATGGACTCCACAAGTTTTATGAATACAAGTGAATTCACTTTCCACTTGGGTTTCAAATAATTAAATTTAGTGGGGATCCATCATCAAAATTACACCAATTGTTATTTCTTATTGTGGGGAACACTTATCAATTAAAAAGAATCCAAAAATATGCACTCACGCAAACAATAATTCCAAGACAACAAAATTAACTATTTTACATGGTACATTGAACTGATAACAGAATCATCAATCAGCACTCAATATAATAACAACCTGACTCTACAGGGCCAGTGTGTTATCACTGGTTAGTCTTTGCTTAAGGGATTGTTTCCTTATTGGATAAAATTACTTCTCCATTATGAATAGATTCATGACTTTCAGCCTAAAATACACAGTCTATAATATATTCCACTGGAACCACTCTCTTTTTAAAAATCATTTAAGAATATAAAGAATGCCAGTATGTGTGTCTTTAACAAATGTGAATGCAATCTACAGATTCTATAGAATAAATATGGATGAATTTCAATGTTCTTCTTGAGAACGTCAAGGTTCATTGAGGATTTTTTTTCTCATTTTTTTATTAAAAATTTCCATCTCCTCTCCTCCTCCTCCCCCTTCCCTCCCCTCCCTTCCACCCATACCCCCACTCTGCCTTGAGGATTTTAAGAAAAGTGATAGGATGTGGAGTGGTTAAGAACAGATTAGCTGTAAAATATCAATATGGATGGCATAATATAGGCTACATAGAAAGTCCCATTTTGTTTACTAAAATTTGTAAATGGTTAAAGATAACACCTAATCCCAGCCCTAGAGGGGATTATAAAATGGGAGGAAACAGCTCTCAGACACAGTCTCATTCTGAGATTGCTGGAAGCAGGATCACCATTTCAGACTGTGGTGGAAGGAAGAGCCAGTAGCTGGCTGTTTTGTTTTCAAATATTCAGATTGAACCCCAATTTCTGACCCTGAGTTTTTCTTAACTGTGCTTCAGATTACTCCTATAACATGACTGCACCAGTGGGTAAGACTGATGGTGACTTTTCTCTGTGGTAGAGTGTGCAGAAAGACTGTAAAAGCCAGGGCTGGAAGGTGGGTGCAGCTAAAGAGTTTTCCTGGCACCACAGTTAGGTGTACATATGAATGTGCAGTGGTTATGGCAGTGTGGGCAAGACCTGAGCGATCCCAAGAAGACAAGAGCCAGCATGTAAGTGGGAAGGTGGGCTGGAAGCAGTACTATTTTGTGGAAAAGGAAGAGTCAGTTTTCTGTAGCGGTTTAGCCCCTGGTAAGGTGACCATACTCCAGAAGAAGACCACATATCCAATATATATGGAAAGCACAATTGAACCTGTTGGTTTTAAGAAAAAAAAGAGGAAACACAGTTGGGTGGTAGGGAAAGGTGTGGATCTGGGAGGAGTTGAGGAGCGAATATAATAATAATAAAAGAACTTTGTATGAAAGTTTTAGGAATTTTTGAAGAATTATTTAAAACTAACCGAGGTCTCTGAGTCATCCAGTCTGTGGCTCCTGGTGCTCCAGGCACTGCCAGGGGTGAGCTTACTCTCCTGCCATGGGTTTTAGGCTAAACTAGTCATTGTTGGGGCACTTTCTCAATCTCTAGGTCACCCTTACCGCAGCACATCCCACAATCAGGACTGTAGGTCACAGGTGATGTGACTGGGTTGGTGTCCCAATCCCTTCACCTGAAGTGTTGCCTGGTCACAGGAGATGTCTAGTTCAAGCTACGTATCTGCTACAGCTACAAGTGTTAGCTGGGGTCCTCCTTGTAGATTCCTGTGAGAGTCCCTTGTGCCTGTGCCAGGCTTACACCTGAACCTGAAATACCCCCTTTTTGAGTATTCCTTCAAGACTCTCCCTCTCCATCCTCCCAGCCTGATTGCTCATATTCCCATCCCCAGATGCTCAAAGTCCACTCAAGAAATCTTTCCCTTCCCAGAGAGATTCAGGTGTTGAGCCCTGCCTGCCCGATGAACTCTTCTTGTTACATAATCTCTCTGGGTCTGTGGATTGTAGCATTGTTATCCTTTATTTAACAACTAACATCCGCTTATAAGTGAGTGCATACAATGTTTGTCTTTCTAGGTCTTCATAAAATCACTCAGGATGATTTCGTTCTAGCCTATTCCTGACATTACCTGGAGCACCAAGACCTACAGGCAGGGTGACACGAAGACCTTGGGTAGAACCAAACACGACTGGAAAAAACATAATCCCTAACAATATTTTGTTACTCTTAGATTGGTGCCTAGCCCAATTGTCATTAGACTGGCTTCATCCAATAACTAATGGAAACAGATAGAGACCAATAGCCAACCATTAGGCGATATTTGGGGAATCCTGCAGAAGAGGTGCAGAAAGGATTGTAGGATCCAAAAAAGTCAAGGGCACCTCAAGAAAGTCGACAGACTCAACTAACCTGGATGCATAGGGTTTAAGGAGACTGAACTGACTACCAAGGAGCGTGAATGAGACTGACCTAGCCACTCTGCATATATGTTACAGTTGTAGAGTTTCATCATCGTTTGGGACTCCTAGCAGTTGGAGCAGGGGCTGCTGTCTCTGACTCTTCTGCTACCTTTTGGGACCCTACTCCTTGTACTACGTTGCCTTGCCCAGACTTAATACATGGGAAGGTGCTTAGCCTTACTGCAACTTGATATGCTATGTTTGTTGATATCCACAGGAGGCCTTTCCTTTTCTAAATATAAATGAAGGACAAGTGGATTAAGGATGGGGGCAGAAGGAGGCTGGAGAAGAGAAATGGGAGAAGAAGAGGGAGTGGAAACTCCCAGGATGCAAAATAAATAAATAATTTTTAAAAACAAAAGAAATAGAATTATTTAATAACTAAATAAATAAGCTAAGTGATGTTTTTCAGCTGCTTGGGTTCCCACAGTAACAGAATTTAGAATCCAAGTCCATTAATGTACACTTTGCTTCTAGTTGATATTAACATTAATGTAAGTGGGAAATTTCTCACCTTTTGTTCTGGAAAGAAAAGGCAAAAGAATAGTATTCTGTCTTGCTGCTATTGATTGGTAATAGAAAATCACATGGCTCAGAATCAAAAGATATCTTTTCTGTTTCAGTTCTAATGATAACTGGTGGTGTGACCTGCCTGAAATATGTTAACCTGTCTGAGGTGCAGCTGTAAAATTGAGGCAATAATCCTAGATTGCTTCACCCATCACTGTAAGAAACTATATATGAAACCCTTGTAGAAGTGGAAATGACTCTGCCTTCTGTTGGAAATTTTTTCTTTTTTACTATTTTTAAATTAATTTTTATTGAGCTCTCCATTTTTCTCTGCTCCCCTCTCTGCCTCTCCCCTCCTCTCTAACCCTCCCCCAAGGTCCCCATGCTCCCAATTTGCTCAGGAGATCTTGTCTTTTTCTACTTCCCATGTAGATCTATGTGAGTCTCCCTTAGTGTCTTCATTGTTGTCTAAGTTCTTTGGGATTGTGATTTGAAGGCTGGTTTCTGTGCAACACTAGCCTCTCTTTTGTGTCGCACATTAGTTATGGTCTGTAGCCTGTAGCAGAGGGCAATTATGATAATATTTACTATGAGGGATTATCATAAATATTTCAAATTGCCTGCACTTAAAATGAAACAATGAACCATTTGCCTTCTGACGTGCAGAAATGGAAAGCTGTCTCTGATCAGACAAAGACCGAGGGAACATAGGACATTAGAGATCTTCTCAAAAGCTCCCGGGTTCAATAAAGGTGATGGAGGAGCAGAAAATGCATGCATTGTTCACCCTGAAGACTCATTTCCTAAGGATGGTATTTTGACTCCTCAACTACGCAACTGTGAACTATTCAATTATTTAAGAAGCAAAAAATGGGAGCTTATGGAACACCTCAGGGGACATTTGAATTGGGTCTGTCTCTCAAAAGCAGAATAACTAAAGTTTTACACATGATAGACACCCTCAGTAGCATATGCATCAATAAATTCTTGATTGATACTTTCTAATACATAATGCAGGCCTTTCTGAACAGTTACAATGAAGGGCACAGCTTCCCAAACAACTGTGGTTGCCAACTAGGCACAAGCTAGGATAACTTGGGCAAGGTGTCTCCATGAGAGTTTATCTAATTTGGTTGGCATATAGGCATTTCTATTGGGAATTATCTTGATGATGTTAATTGAGGTGGAAAAAATCTGCCCATTGTGGATATCCCCATCCCCTAGGCAGAGAATCCTGGATTATGTAAGACTAGAAGAGAAAAAGTTAACTGAACACTATCATATGTGCCTTAAGTCATTTCCCTTTTGTTTTTTGACAGAGGATGTCCTATGACTAGCTGTCTGATATTCCTGCTTCCTAACTTCCCTAGAATGACAGAGCATGACCTGAAATTGTGACCTCAACAATCCTTTCTCTTTTGAATTGATTTGATCATGATACTTCTGTCACAGCAGCAGAAAAAAGACACTAAGACCCCTCCCATTTAGTTATCTGTAAAACTTTACTAAAAGAAGAAAATCCCTGTACAATGGAGAAGAATCCATGCCATTTCAGCTAACCCTGTGCCACCTCAGACATACAGTTTCTAATTACAAGAACTTCCACAGAAGCATAGATGTCCATATTTTCTGGGTAAGGACATATTTTCATTATTCTAAATGCAATAGAAATCATTGCACTAAGTAGAGAAGATAGTCTTACACATTTACCATTTAGTACCCCACATATGACGCTGTCAAACTGTTTGAATATCTCCTGTCTTAATTGTTTGGTCAATCAAAAAATAGTTGCATACATAGTTGGGCTCCCATTTCCTATCCAGGCTAAACTTTCTTCTGTAAATGAATGAATACTCAAATGTTTGTTTTAACTGTCAGTCAAGTAACAGAAGGCATGTATATTCAACTGCTTCCAGAAGAGAAAACTTTCTTCCTTTTTTACTTTGTGTAAAATATCCCAAAACTCTATTCCTAACTTCTTGGTCATATTCAGACATTAAATGATTGATTTCATTCTATTTTCTAATTGAACTGAACAAATACAATTTCCTCTCTAAAGATGGTTCACATAGGGATATTGCAAACATCACCTGCTATCTTACCTTATTGCAAAATGTATAATTTATTTTCTCAGCAGTGTAATACAGTGGCTAATATGACTAATATGAGAAAAATTGCCTATAGTCACTATGTATTAATTATGTTTTGTTTTCCCGAAAATGAAAGGCACATAAGTCTTATTCATTGCAGGAGAAATGCTATCTTCAGAGTTTTAGAGGAATGTTCCTACAACATTCTGCTAATAAATGTTTTATTCTAGGGTCTTTTTCTGTGGTTAAATTTTGTGAGCTATTATTAGTGTATAAAGGATCTTTCTTTGTATAAAAATTGGGATTTTTCTGTTTTTCTCTATTGTTTTATCTATTTATATTGACTGTGTAAATTTATGTCATCCGAGAAGAGTCAGGTCATTCTGGAGTTTATACTCAAAACGCAGCTATATGTTTTAAATAAAAGATGTCATTTATGACTTCATAAATCATGTCTATTTGGCTTAATTAATGTTAAAGGAAAGGTGTCTCAAAGATGGTTTGAACAAAAGATAGTGTATGCAGCATACAATGCGTTGCCTACAATATAACAATAACCTTGACTGAGAACAAACCATTACCTATTTCTTTTCCTGTTGAATGTATTCCCTCTCTCATCATCACAGTAATAATGACTTCCAAGGCATCTCCAAACCCTCTAACAGAAATGGCCCCAGTCCTTATTTCTAGATATTTCACTTACAAACGTCTACTGCATTCCACAGGGCTCTCCTGCCCCTGGCCACTCTGTTTGCAACATGGAACCATTACGATTGTTGGATAATCTCTTCGCAGTCTGGGAGTTTTCTTGGGGGTTAAGCAGTTTGACATACATTATAAGGCCATGAGCATTGCTTGCCATTAAGTAGGTCTTTAAAATGCTGATTTAATAACATTTTGATGATGTGATATTGGATGATAAAACATAATTAGACCAAATGAGCCCTAGGCTCCTCAGAGGCATGATGTCTGTTACTCATAAGTTCATGGGAAAATAAAAGAACAAGTGAAGGGAGGATTGGGGAACACAGAGGTGGTTCATAGTCTGAATTGCTTCATATAATATATTACTCCTCCATCTTGTCCCATAGGTGGCTTGAATTTTGTCTATTTTTCTTAAATTTAATAAACACATAAAGACATCAAATTGGTTATAGTTATTTGATATTGCGTGGTATGATTATATCTGCTGACAATTTGTGTTTTGTTTCATTTAGATATGTATTTATCTGTATATTTGCTGAGACAGAGTTTGGCTTTTCCGATATTCATTGTTCTGACTCAGCCTTTCAGGTGGTAAGATTACTGGAACCACATGCCTGGATTGCATAATGTTTAAATCAAATGAAACATCTACCTCTTCCATCATCCATCCGTGGAAAAAATTCAAGGTCCTTTCTTGTAGATTATAGGGGATGTTTAATGTTTACCACACTCAACAACAATTTGGATAATACTACATCAATATCCCTACACAGACCTGGTGTCCTGTTGTGAGAACAATGTCAGTTCCTGTCAACCTCGCACATTAGACTGTGTCTTTTGTGGCCCAAAGAATGGGAGAATTGATATTTCCCAGAATTACAAAAATTCTGGCTTAGAGATTAAAACAAAGAGACCTGATAAATATGTTTGTTAAACCTGGCTTGCTTAGTACATGTCACATACAACATACTCTCAGTATGTTTATTAAGTAATAAATGTTATTAAGCATGCTTTGCTTTTAAGATCAGAATCGAAGCAGCAGGTTTTGTGCCTATTTACGTATTTCTAAATGAAATTTCCCAAGCAACACCACATCATTTCAATTTGTATTCTGGTTTAAAAGAGTCTGGGTTCCAGTCAAACTCACGTTTTTCAACAGAAAGTGCCAGGAATCTGCTGGAATTTCTGGACATCTCAAAGAGTTCTCCTGAACCTTGTCTTTCGCTTATACTCCCTAGAGAGTCATTAGCACACATGTCCTAACAGGAACTCAAATCAGTACTAACTACTTCTCCTACTTTGAGAGGCTGTCTTGGTTGCTAATACAGCTCAGCTGTTTCTAAGAGTGAGTTCCCTGATAAACCATGGATAGAGCTGTGCCACTCAAGCTGGAATCTCCTCTGTCCTGCTACTCCTCCCAAACTAAGACTTACCCTTACTTCCACTTGCTGCTTTATAAACTCAGATAAATTTTGACCCAATGTGCATTTTTATACTGGTGTCTGTCTTCTACAAAAAGAAGCTTCTTTGGTGAGGTAAGAGCTACACCGTATCTGCGGGCATAAGGATCGATGTTTAGAGTTGTTAGGAATTATACTAGTTTAAGGAAGTGGCGATAGTATGATCTTTTCTAGGCTATATGATCTGACTAGTGATAGATAGTTGACTGTATGTATAGTGCCAGGAATGCATTCCCTCCGATTGAGTGGCCTTAAGTTTGGTTAGGCATTTGTTGATGCCTACCAAGATGTAAGTACCACTGTTTCACCTGTTGGGGAAGTTTTTTTATAAGCTCCCACTCCCAGATAAAGAACTATAAGCAGTTTGTGGATAAGAAAAGGCAGATAAGTCTTCTCCAGGATGAGTCCCCTAGTAAGTTATCCCCTCTCTAACACTCAGAGCTAAACACATACCCATTTGAGCAACCCTAAATGAACTCAGTGAGTCATATACCATAAAAAAAGAGGAGATTGTGAATTTGAAGGAGGAGTTGGAATGGAGAAATAAGGGTTGGAAATTATGTAAATATTGAATTAATATACAAACATTTCATAAATATTAAATTAGTAAAATAAAACTGCTGCTTATAATCCAAAGAGGGGGGATTTAGAGAGAGGTAAGTTATTCACAGCTGTTGCCTCATAAAGTTTGCTTCCATTAAGTTATCTCTTCTAGGTAGGTTACAGAGTATCTTTGAAAATTTTGTTTATATTTGCAAAATGTGTATGTAGGTGTGTATGTCATAATAGGTGAGGAGAGGAGATGTCAGCATACTACTTGTGATGGTCCTTTCTCTCTGGCTATAAGGTGGGTCCCAGGAATTGAACTTAAATTGTCAGATTTGGTAAAAGCATCTTTACTCATAGAACCATCTTGCTGGCCTCATATACTACATATTTAACTGACCATTTTTGTTTCAGAGTAGTTTATTAACTTCTAAGGTGTACATGAGAAAGCATATACAGCCAGGAACCTGCATCCATCCCTTGTCGCTCAAGGAAAACAAGGACAGTAAAACATGTTGCTGAAGCAACAGAAAGAGCTTTGTTTGGAGAGAAACAACAAAGGAAGCTATCACCATCAAAGAACATCTGTCCTAAGGGTAGCATGGATAAGGCTTACAGAGAGAGATTGGAATGTTTATAAGACAGACAAACTCTAGGATACTTATACACTTGTCTGGTCTGTTTGTTTAATGTGTTGACTGCTACTGTCTGTGACTCAATAGGTGGTCTGTAATATGGGAATCTAAAGAAAAAGGTACTGGTTAGAAAATCTTATCACTTACAACTGTTCAGTAAATCATGCAGTCAATTATTGGGGTATACATAACATCTTTTCCCAGACAGTAGGAAAAAAATAGCAAACAGTAATTGATAAAAGCAACTTTTTTATGGATTACAGGAGTGGGGCTTTGTGGTAAGTAAATATAAATTTCTATAGAATAATAGAGTCAAATGCAACTTTTCACAAAATAGTTCTGTCTATGACTTCAGCCAGAGGTGTCATTTACATCAAGGCCAGTGGAAACCTAAACGTATTTGTGTTTTTAGAAGCACTACCTCTAGAATTAAAGATTTTAGAAATCAACTAAAAGTAAATAGAGGTTGAGGGTTTTACCCAGGGGCCATAATTTGTGCTTCTGTTGCTGTGATGAGAATTATAGCAACAAGAGCTCTACAGGAGGAATTAGTTTTTTTTGTTCATAATTTATCAACAAGGGGAGCAAAATTAGGAAGTCAAGGCAGGAACTTGAAACTGAGGAATGTTGCTTAATGTCTTGCTAATAGGCTCGTGTTTATCTACTATTCTTATACTGCGTAGGTCCATATGGCTGGGAATGGTGCTTCTAACAGTAAACCAGAACTTCCTATATCAAGTCGAAATCAAGAAAATATCCCAGAAACATGTCCATGGGCCCATCTAATGGAGGCAGTTCCTGAATTGAGGCTCTCTGTTTCTAGATATGTCATGTTGACAATCAGATTTAGTCACCACAGCAGGGTTTCCAATGGTAACATAGATGCTTCTTGTAAATCTATCCTCTAGAAGAAACCATGTAGATGGTCTAACATCACAAAGATAACTAGCTTACAAAGTCTTCCTCAGTTCCACTCCTTCAGATTGCCACCTGCTTTCATCCCCATAAATGTAACTCTACTTTTAGGTTTTGCACATCCCCTACAATAACCTAAAACTTTGTGTCCTTGGAAATGTTCCCTATTTTATTTCATCTTCTCATAGAATAAAAATATGCAGGATGAAGACGAAAACATGGTTATGTTTCCTGACAAATTTCAAGTATCAGTACTGATTGGAGGAATAAGTTCTTACTAATAAATTTGTTGAATGAATAAATGAGTCAATCATTTGATTAGCTGTTTGTAGTAGTCCTTTAGGGAGACGTGTTTCCTCTATATCTAGTGGACTCTGGTGTAACCCTCACCCTGCTCTTGATAGCAGCTTTCCTGACAGGTCCCTGATGTCTGATAGAAGAGAAAAATTCAAAGTTCTTTAGATTAAATTACTTCTTGGGGTTCCCACGTTGTCTTCCAGGAACATCTTCTCACTATGTTGGACCCCCCACCCCAGGGGTGGAAAGGAATTGAATTCTCTGCATAGTTCTGTACCACTACCAAAGAAATCTGAGCACTCCTGCACTTATGTGCAATCATAATTTTGGACACTGAGGTGAACATGATTTGCCCTTCTAAATGTTCTATGCTAAAATTTACTTTAATAAAGAAAAACGGTGTTAATGAAAATTGGAAAACTTGTGTCTTAATTTCCTTACCTGTGAATCTGAAGAAGTGCTCTGGAAAAAGCAAGTTAATGGAGAAATGACTTATCTTGATTCATCATTTAAGTATAGGCCATCATGGAGGAAAGTCAAGGAAACAGAAGCTTAAAGTCCTGGCCCCAGCACAGCCAGAATCAGGAACAAAAGTCAATGAGTGCATAAAGCTGTTCAGTTCTCTATATTTTATATAGTCTAATATCCCATCTGGGGCATAGTGTAACCCACAGTAGTATTCAATAAATATGATCAAGATAATCCATCACAGGCACACCCCCAAGTATTTATAGACTCTCTAAAGTTTACTTCTAGTAGTAACCATCACAACTGGTATCTAATCAATTAATGTTTGATAGAAGAACGGTGTCTTCCTCAAACCCTCCCATGGCTCATAACCTATCTGCTCTTGTGAACCCACTACAAAGAAAACTGTTATCTTTCTAGAGGTTAGCAACATTTGAAAAAGGGAAAAGGAGACTTGAGAACTTGGGGGCTAGTTTAAGAATCAAGAGGGTTCTACAATGGATTTCCCCACCTACAGCTGTTGAGGGTAACATTTGGAAACAGGTAACGGGAAAAGAGACAGCGGAGATGAGCACAGGAGACAGAGACTAGAGAATGAAGTGGAAAGAAAAGCATTATTCCAGAGCTTGAACAGGAAACATATGTACATGTAAGTTCAAACACAAGAAAAAAGTCTCTTAAAGGTTTGACAGCTTCCACAAACAGGACTATCAACTGGGAGCTATGTGTTCCAGTGTTGAGTCACAGGAGCCTATGGGTGATTACATCTGAAGCAGATTTGAAAAAAATAGAATATAAATCCTGATAGAGAAGAGTTTAAGAGAGAACTGTAGAGATAAGCAGGGTCAGTATTTTTAGTGGTTTTTTTTAGTTGTTTTACTAGAAAGTCTACCTTACAGTGAGTGAAGGAGCAACTTAGCAAGATTTGCTTTAAAATATTAAAATACAGAAAACAGACAATTTTATGCAAAAATAATTGATCTGTACGTATAAAATTGAGTTGTTGGTGGCTAGAGAGATGGCTCGGTGGTTAAGCGCACTGACTGCTTTTCCAAAGGTCCTGAGTTCAATTCCCAGCACCCATATAGTGGCTCACAACTATCTGTAATGAGATTTGGTGCCCTCTTCTGACCTGCAGGCAGATATGCAGGCAAAACACTGTATACATAATAAATAAATCTTTGGGGGGTGGGGAGATGGCTCAGCGGTTAAGAGTATTGCCTGCTCTTCCAAAGGTCATGAGTTCAATTCCCAGCAACCACATGGTGGCTCATAACCATCTGTAATGAGATCTGGTGCCCTCTTCTGGGCTGCAGACATACACACAGACAGAATATTGTATACATAATAAATAAATAAATATTTTTAAAAAATAAAATGGATTTGTTGTTTTTCAAAAAAGAAAACAAGTGGAGGATGGGAAGAGCTTGGGGGAATAGGATGGTTGGGATATAGGAAGGGTGGATATGGGAACAAGGAATTATATATCTTACTTAAGGGAGCCATTCTAGGGTTGGCAGAGGCTTGACTCTAGAGGGGTTCCCAGGTGTCCAGGAAGACGCCCCCAGCTAGGTCCTTGGACAGCTGAGGAGAGGGTGCCAGAAATGTCCAGATCCTATTGCCATACTCATGAATATCTTGCATATCACCATAGAACCTTCACCTGGCATTGGATGGAGAAAATGACAGAGCCCCACATAGGAGCACCGGACTGAGCTCCCAAGGTCCCGATGAGGAGCAAAAGGAGGGAGATCATGAACAAGGAAGTCAGGACCGTGAGGAGTGCGTTTACCCATTGAGACGGTGGGACAGATCTAACGGGAGACCACCAAGTCCAGTTGGAATGGAACTGATGGAACAGGGGACCAAACTGGGCTCTCTGAATGTGGCTGACGGTGGAGGAGGACTGAAAAACCAAGGACAACGGCAATGAATGTGAACTCTACAGCATGGACGGGCTCACTGTGAGCCTTAACCTTCACCTGGCGATGGATGGAGATAGAGACAGAGCCCCACATTGGAGCACCGGACTGAGCTCCCAAAGTTCTGATGAGGAGCGGATGGAGAGAGATCATGAGAAAGAAAGTCAGAACCATGAGGGACGCGTTCACCCACTGAGACGGCAGGACAGAACTAATGGGAGACCACCAAGTCCACTTGGAATGGGACTGATGGAACATGCGACCAAATCGGACTCTCTGAGGGTGGCTGATGGTGGAGGCTGACCGAGGAGCCAAGGACAATGGCGATGGGCTTGGTCTCTACGACATGGACGGGCTCTGTGTGAGCCTTGTCAGTTCGGTTGCTCACCTTCCTGGACCTGGGGGGAGTTGGGAGGACCTTGGACTCAACATAGTGTAGAGAACCCTGATGGCTGTTTGGCCTCAAGAGGGAGGGAGTGGGGGTGTGGGTGGAGGGGAGGGGAGGGAAGGGGGAGGAGGAGGGGAGGAGATGGCAATTTTTAATAAAAAATAAATAAACTGGAAAATAAAAAGAAAAAAAAAGAAAGAAAACAATTATATATCCAGTGTTTTAATGAAGGCTGTTCTTCAAGGGGAGGGGCAGAAGCTGGAGAAAAAGCTTGAGAGTTGAGAGGTAGGAGAAGTGGGTCATGTTTAGATGTATACAGTTTTCTCAGTGAATAAAAAGGCAAGTGTATCTACTGACAGAGAGGAGAGCAGGGCTTATTGTCCATTTCATAACAGAGGAAACTGAGAAGCAGTAACTTGGAGTCCTCAGTAGCAAATTTGAAATGTGATTTCAGTGAGCTACCAAACATAGCCAAACACTCTCATCACCCAGGTTGTGATCTATAAAATTACTTGGTTCCAACCAGTATTTGGAGAGTCACAATTATGGGGAAAATAGCCCAGAAACATCTACTTAAAATGATAAGAATTCTTCTTAATCAAGATTTTACCACAATAATTAGAGTTGTATCATAGCCCACATAGAGAAACCCCACTAAAGTCAAAACACGTAAATCCATCATTGACCAGATATTGAAAGTGACACCCCAGTGTTCTGAATCTGACACGTTGTGTTTAGAGCTCTTTGCAGGGCAGGGCTCCACTTTACATTATTATCAGTAATATCTCTGTCTGATCAGAGGCTGAAGACTATGATTAACTTGAACACCCTTCATTTCAACACAGACCCTACCAAACAAAGCACTAATACAATGCATTCGGTAGAGCAGTCTTGCTGCTTAAATAAGAAAGCCCCAGGCTGCAGGTATCTCATCTAAATACAAGATTTTTTTTTGCTCAGATGTGTCAGACAGTAGTTCTTGTTCAAACAGGTCTGACAGTGGCTGAAGAATACCTTAGACCTCAGTCGCTCATGGGACCACATTCATCAAGATGCTTGAATTCATTACTAACAAGACTTCCAAAGATCTTGGGAAACCTAGGGACCAGAGAGACAAAGAACATAAAGACCTCTGAAAATTGGGTTACTCTGAAAGTATCTCAAACATCTTCTTACTTTCTCATGATTAAACCCAGTCTCATGACCCACTAGCTTTCAAATTTTGTAGTTTGGTGTCCCAGTTGGGCAACTATTCTCATACTGTGAGAAGAGAATTTCAGTCATTTGTGAAATATTTACTGCCTCAAAGAAAGAGAATGAAATGTAGGAAGGGATCTTGGAAGCCTTCTAGGCGTGTTTGTATGTGGATTGTGTTTTGTTTGTATCTGCATAAGTATTCATGTAAAATGCTTATTGTTTGTGTATGTGTATTTGTTCATGTGTAAGTGCAAGAGCACATGTCAGAATGTGTATGTGTAGGCCAGAGAACAACCTGCCCTTTACCTTGTTTGGGACAAAGTCTCCTGTTTGACACTGTATTTACCAACTACCATATGAATCAGACTAGCTGGCTTGAAAACTGATGATTCGCCAGTCTCTACCTATCATCTCGCTGTAGGAGTATTGGGATTACAGATGTGCTTTAGTGTGCCTGACTCTATTACATGGGTTCTGAAGATTCTAAATCAGGTCCTCATGGTTGGATGCCAATCACTTATCTACTGAGTCTTTTATCCTGCCCCAATTATTTAGTTCTAAGTGTATTCATAGCATAATATCTTATACATCACATATTCAGGATAAATGTTTCACATGCCCCTGTGGAAAACTGTGTGGTGATAGCAACACAAACACTGCTATCAGTGGTACAATCTAAGACAGAAGGATAATACTGGAAAACCATCTACTATGGCAAACTCTATAGTATTCTATGACATTTCAAAATTTAGGATGACACAGGCAATTCATAGGAGGTCCTTATTCCCAATACTGTCACCAAGAAAACTACCCTAGGATGAGTGATTCAGATGAACATGAAAGAAGAACTGACACCAGATGAGTAAAGAAGAGAGGTCAAATGCTCCTAGTAAGAACACATAGAACCTAAAGCGATCTCTAAGATTATACTTAAGAACACAAGAGGAGAGTATGGAACATGACCCAGAGGTGTGATAAATGGGACAAGACATAGGGACTACAGCCATCCCCTAAGTTTTCAAGCTCAGAATGCATACTGCTTCCTGTTTGGGCACATCGACCTTCTGCTAAGGTCACTCAGGCTCCACTCTTTACCTGAATTTAGGATTTCCATGACATTTAGATTCCTATGACATTTCCCCGAGATAAGTTTCTTTACGTTTCTGCTGCAGATGGTATTTCCTAAGGAGAATTTCTTGACCCCATTCTTTGCCCAAGGCACTTTATATTTCCTCGTCATTTTCCCTCATGCCAGTTAAGACATGGACCGATTTTAAATAATTTTTATTTTGATCACTTGTTTCCTTACCAAATTGAATTATTCATGAAATTTGAGGCTTATCTATACTGTTCACAGCTACACCTGTCTCTCCTAGCCAAGACATAGAATAGTCAGCAATCATAAATGTGTGTGTGTGTGAGAGAGATTGAGGAGAGAGCACACAAGTGAGAGAGAAGTTGAGATACAGCTACATGCTAAGCACTGCTCCAAATTCTTCAGTTCTTTCCTCTTCACAACAAACGGCTCTGATGGATGTCATCCATGTAGACTCTTACATGGTTTAGTTAATCAAGGTACAAGTAGTTCAACAGTCTTCTCAAAAATACATAAGTAAGAAGGCTTTTAAAGTTTTTATTATTCTTAAATTCAATTATCACATCAGAAAGTGGTGCAAAGTTGGCATTCTGACAGCAACTTAGCTCTATGGGTTTCACACAACCATTCAATAAGATGAAAGGTTGGTCACTGTGGTCTCTGAAAACAAATTTATGGAGATGAGTAATTTTGCATTGATATGGATTTGGCTTTAGTGATTTAAATTTAAGGTCAATTTTGTTATATGTATATGTATTTCTGATACTGATTAATGTATTGTGATGGTGTAGTTCATTTAAAAATGTAATGTATATAGGTTGTTAATGGATAGTTATCAATATTAGTAAAACTTGTAGTTATGTTAGTTAAGTTTTCTAGCTATATAGAGATATATTTAAGTTACATAGGCATTCTTCATATCTTTCAAAGACTACAGAATATCGCATTTTAGATGTTTTAATAACTTAAGGCTTTTCATGACAATGAGACACGTCAGCTCCTGGCAGCACCAATCTACTTAAAGAGGAAGATGGGCATCGAAGAGGCTACTTATGGAGTTTGTTAGCCATTTGGGCAAGAAACTGCTCTTGCCTGGACTATTGCATAAACTGAACACAGAGAACCCTCAGAGAGAGGACTGCTGAACTTGCCTATAGGTGAGATGTTCCTTCTGGGTTCCTGATTCATGAAAGAGTCTGCGAGACATTCTGCAGGACACAGCAGATAGTGACTGAACTGTCTTTGAAATTTCCTTCTTTATGGAAATGTCTGCTGGAAACTATGGGCCTGAAGGCCGAAGATGGATGCCCCAACGGTACAGAGGAATTTTGGGTGACTGTCCAGGCAGCTAGATGTCTCTGTCATTTCTAGAGTTTTGTAAGTTGCTTACTTCTTATTTACTTAGGTAATATTATATCTTTCCTGAGTCTTTGATGGAGTTGAAGAATGGATAGATAGTTAAAGTTTTCCTTTGTTATGATAAAAGATAAAATGGATATAAGTATTGTAACTAATTCTTACTTAATAACTATTTTGTTATATGTAATTTTACTATGTTAAAGTTAAAGCCTTTCTTTTATTGTTTAAACAGAAAAGGGGGAAATGATGTGGGAGAGTCTTCTGTTTGAGTTGATTTCATTGGCTAATAAAGAAACTGCCTGGCCCATTTGATAGACCGCCCCTTAGGTGGGTGGAGTAGACAGAACAGGAAGAGGAAGTGAGGTAGAAGGCTCAGTCAGATGCCACGCCTCTCCTAAGTTAGTCAGACCACCGTGCCTCTCCTGAGAGAGATGCCAGACGCGATGAAGCTCCAGCCCAAGATGGAAGTACGCTAGAATCTTTCCGGTAGGACACCACTTCTTGGTGCTACACAGATTATTAGAAATGGGTTAAAGCAAGATGTGAGTAAGAGGCTGAAACTAATGAGCCAGGCAGTGTTTAAAAGAATACAGTTTGTGTGTTGTTATTTCGCGTGTAAAGCTAAGCATGCGGGAGCAGGGCAGCCGGAAGCCGGCCTGCAACCCCACACTACACAAATTGGTTATCAAATAAAGAAAATCAGGTGAACTCAAAATGGGTCGGTACTTCACCCAATATCATGTAAATCCTGGGCAACAATACCAGAAATCTAAGCCCACTTCCCAGGTCTTCTGTTCAAGGCAAGTAAAAAAGAATTCATAGAGTTGTAGAATTTCTGGAAGCGTGTGCCATGAAGTCAGCCATACATATTCACACAGAAGTGAATGAACGAAGACGCAGTGCATCCCAGGAAGAAGCATGATTCCACACATGAAACCTTTCATGGTAGCTCTAGAAGCACTGCCCATATTTTAAACAGTGGTGCCCACAGCTTGTGTCTTTCTCAGATTGTGCTTCCTCATAAAAATTTTCCTGCCCAGCTTCTCTTGTCACTTGACTCTCTGGGTATTTCATAAATTTTAGTATGATAATCAGGACTATGATGCTCTCAACAGGAGACACACTCCTGCTCCCACTCACCTGTAAATCTGACTTTATTCTCATACTGAAAAAAGCCATCCCATACTACAGACTGCTTAAAAATGAAAATTCACGGTTTGTGGCTGCTTATTCTTAAAATAGGGCTTGATTTTAATCTATTTTGTGATTAGAACCATTTACATGAGTGCATAATTTATAAATAAGCAGAGAACATTCTATTTGATGCTCTGTACTTATAAAATTCTGTAGCAATTTTTCCTAATTTATATAGCTCCGATTGCTTGTCTTTATTAGCTATCACATGCCAATGATTTAATTCTACATTGACAGCAATACAAGCAGTACTGGGTTCACAGTAAATATGTTTGTTTTCAAATCTAGGTTTTCTATCCGGGATCTGCTAGACTTTTACCAAGTTATTTTACATCTCTAAATGCAGTTCTTCAGTATGAGTCAGTGTTTGGTTCCCAAGCCTGACGACTTCAGTTTGATTCCCCCATGGAAAACAAAACAAAACAGACAAACAAGCAAACAAACATGACATTGCACATCTGTATCCCAGCAGTACTATGTTGAGATGAGAGGTGGAGATAGAGGAATCCTCTCAAAGTTCACAGGACAGTAGCATAGTAAATAGAACTAACAAAAACTGACTCCAAAATATTGTCTTTTGACCTACACACACACACACAGAGAGAGAGAGAGAGAGAGAGAGAGAGAGAGAGAGAGAGAGAGAGAGAGAGAGAGAGAGAGAGGGAGGGAGAGAGAGAGAGAGGGAGAGGGAGAGAGAGCACATTATACTTACAAAAATGTTGGTTTTCTTGAATAGGAACATTCAATGTTCTCTATGCAATGTCCTTTAAAAGCATGCATTATCCAACATATGTTGAACTTGCACTTCAGACTTGCCTATGTACTAGAACATGCTACATTCTGTTGTACTCACAATTTGTGTGTACAGCACTAATCTAACCCTAATTCTATCTAGTCTATCCTATGAGTAAAGCAAAATACTGTTCACTAGTGGATAATAAATGAGTCAAACTAAAAAGTACCAATAATAAATAACTTTTTAAAAAGAACTGGTTTAAAAGATATTATGTCTGGACTGGATTGGAATGTAGATACCTGTGTCTATATGTTCCTGATGCCCTTCTACATTGGAAAATGATCCAAATCCTCTAAAATTCAAAACAGTTTTACATGGGCATACCAATTCTATCCAATGGGTTATTGTAAATACAAACTGCAATCAAAGAGCCATTTTTCATAAATAATGCTACCTCAAATCTTTTTATATCAGTGTTATATGTCATTGACATTCTTAACAAACTTGTAGAATCTCATGGTATCAATATAGTCAAATATCGGTCATAATCTTTGAGTAGTGAGTATTGATTAGAGGTTGATTTCTTTGTTATGTCAGTGATTGGTGTTTCGTTTTACAACTAGTTTTGAAAGCATGGAAATTTATATTATGTTAGTATTATGGCACACTACACATAAACATGCTTGATTATATTATTTTGTTAAATTATAGAGGAGTAAATGATGGTGTGTGTGTTTTTATTTTACTATAAAAGCAATATTTTATCATTAAGAAAATATTACTATATTTTAAGTTGAACCTGAGAGTTTTCTCTTTATGTCAAATCTTACGCACTTTGTCAAGTATGGCTTGCAATTATGGTCATAATCCTGCAACAATAGGTACATCTAGGGTCATTGGTGGACATAAAAATAAGAAAGAGAAGCCAACAGAGGATAAAAAAAAAATCTGTAAAGCATCTCCCACAAGCCCAGTTGGAACTACAACTTATCACCATTTGTTTAAAGTTCACAAAATTTCTACTTTAGAGAAATGAAAATTTTATTCTAAGAGGCTGTAACTCAAAAGAAAAAAATCAAAGAGCTAATAAGACACAGCAGTGAGTCTGCTGACTCCAGAAATGTGAGACTCTAAACCCCATTTCTTCTGTGTCATATTAGGTTACCTTCATGTGAGATTGACTATGGATTAACTAGCATAGCCGCGGCATCTCACGACACAAGCCCAGTCATCAACCAACTCCCTTATTTAAGAGTCAAAATACAGGGTAGTGTAGGAAAACATTTAGCCTTTCACAACAAATTAGAGCGTTTGGAGAAATAATTTCACCTACGAAATGGAGCATACACCAAATAAGCAGTAAATCTGACAGAATCACTGCTTCGCACAAACCAGCGCACCCTCAGAAACGAGCACTGTCTTCAATCATCGTGATCAGACAATGCAGAAGCAAGATTGAAACATAGCTTTTTTATAGGTGTCAGGAAATAGATTTTCAGTGTGAAGTCCACAGTTACGATGTGACATGCAAAATAGAATGTCACTCCAAGCCATCTCAAATCAATTTTGTTGTCGTGATTTTAAGGTAAAACACCCTACCCATATTGTCCTCCTGTGTAAAACATTTCATTATTGGTTGCCCAAAGAAACAGACAGATATTCGCACATGCTTAATAATGAATCCGAGCTAGCTGAGATTTTTCCCTTGAATCTCTCAGCCCTAAAGCACAAAGGACACTTGCCTGACAAAGTCCAGCAACTTATCTTCTGGATCTGCTTGTTAAATAAACAGAATAGAGTTATATCAAAGTAGAGTGAGAAAAACTCACTTGCAGGGAATATTGAAAAGTGGGCACAGGTTTCCAGAAACAACCCCATGAATGCAGTGCTGAAGTGTTCAGTTATACTATTGAGTAAATGATATAATTATTGCAAATGACTATGTGCGTAGAAGACCTTTGAAACTGATTAAGAATTTACACTCAGCGTTTTGCAACTATGAGAACCTCAGTTTCCTCCTCTGTACCTCTATCTGCTTTGCACTTTTGCCACATTGATTCAATGACCAACTTTTCTGTTTTTTATATTCTGCTTTGTTACCCAGAACCACTTTTCCCATCTGTAAGAACTCTCTCCCCCTCAATGTTTTTGTGTGAGAAATTTTCTTTATTTTATCCCAGTCTATGTTTTAACTGGCAGCTGTCACATTCTTTCAAAGATTTTAGTTCTGTTTACTTGGTCCAGGAGAGAGATGCAACTGGCATGTTTGAATCAGAACTACAAGTATTCTATCAGTTTTTGATGTAATAATAAGTAATAAGCAGTTTTTGCTTAGAGTTTGTGCTCTGAGAAATATGTTGTTTGTGGGGCTACAGACAGTGGGACCAGGAGCTATTCCAAACGAATGATCTGGTTTTTCAGGAGTCTATTTCCTATAAAGAGATACCTTGCTCAGCCTAGGCACCGAGGGGAGGGAGATCCTTGGTCCTACTTCAATGTGGTGATGTGACAGAATTCACTGACTACCTATGGGAGGACTTACCCTCACTGAGGTGCAGATGGGAGTGCGATGACAGGAAGTTAGGGAGGCGTGGAAAGAGTGCATTTGGAAGGTTTCAATTATAAGTAGAAACGTGCTCCTCACTAAACCAATATGTTGCTGTCTTAATCTTTTTTTTTTTTTGGTTTTTTTTTTTTTTTTTGAGACAGGGTTTCTTTGTAGCTTTGGAGCCTGTCCTGGAACCAGCTCTTTTAGACCAGGCTGGCCTCGAACTCACAGAGATCCACCTGCCTCTGCCTCCCAAGTGCTGGTATTAAAGGTGTGCGCCACCACCACCCGGCCATGCTGTCTTAATCTTAGTAGGTCATAATGTCAATGCTTTTGAAGAAAAAAATTTTAAATGGGCAGTTAAAAATGGGGGTAAGAAATAAAGCTTAATTCAACAAACTATCATCTGTTGGACTAGAAGTCCAAACATCAGGGGGGAGTCGTTCCAGACACCACTCACACAGGCACAATTGATGCAAAAGCAAGAGGATTTTTATTCTGTCATGACAGGACCCTTTTAGGTTCGTGATATGAAGGACCTCCGATAGCTGTTACAGTTCATCTTTTAAAGCAAAAAGCCACAGACACAAGGGGAGGGAACCTGAAGGTTGTTTTTCAATTTATTGGATTGGCTTATTCAAAGGGTTACTAGCAGTGATTGGTCTATTCCAGGGCAGGAGAATAGCTGCGTGATCGGGTGAGATAAGGGAGCATCTCTGTGGTCTTCCTGACCTTGTTCTAGTGACTAAATCAATATATCAGGAACTGAGTCAACATCTGTGGGTTGTATTTGCCTCAATTCCCAGAATGGAGTTATGTTTGAAGATTATTCACAAGGACACAGGAGGATAAGCAGTCCAGCATGTGGTTATTCACAAGGACATAGGAGGATGAGCAGTCCTGCACATGTGTGTGTGTGGGCAACTGTCCATTTCCAAGAGAGAGTGAGTGTAAGGTTTTAGAAAAATGTCTTAGGGTTCAGGGGGCTTACAAATGCATTTAGAGTCTTTCACATCCAAACAAGAAGAGGGGATTGGGACACTAACAGGTAGTCATGCAAAGACACCAAGAACTACAACCCAAATAGACAAGGCTCAGAAGAAACCAACATACAGACACTTTATTCTCAAACATACAACCTCTAGAATTATAAGAAAATAAATGGCTATTATTTAATCCACTCCTCTACAGTACTGAAACTTCTAGGACCATCTTCAGGAACTCAAGGACGACACTGGCTACCATGGTGCAGTAAAACAGATATCATCCAGACCAGTATTTGAAAAGTCCTGGAAGAACAGAAGGCAATACTTGGAGAAGTCAGAACCTGTTGTACAACAGACACTCCATTGGCTTGGGCCAGGATCTAAAGTGCTGATTCTAGTCTTGACAATGCATAGTCTCTGACATTGAACAAGGCTGTCATTGCATCTAAATGTCACTTGGTTAGGAAAGTAACCAGCTGGGCTTTATAGGACAATGCATACAATACACAGTAATGATGTTTCTGACTCTGCAAAGACTAGGAATTATTTACATTATTTTTACTCCTGTTTTCAATTAACCAAATCTACCCAGTGGCCCAGGACACAGGGTCTCCAGCTGCACTGATGAATGCTGCCTACGTCTACACCTGCTTTCTTCATTTGTTTCCATTTCAAACACCTTGTGAGCAGGGTAATTGAGTTTGAATTGCTTGGGGGAATCCTCCCCCCTCCTGGTTTTGTGCAAGAGAAGCTCACGGTTCTAATGATTTATTATTTCTCCTCCTAAGTGTATTTGGTGTGTGAGCCCAGCACAGTAGCTATATAAGGGGAACACGCACGTACTGTCACTTCCAATATAGCCATGAATAAATCCAGGGAAGCACTTCTCCCTTGACCATGTGCAGAAACAGCCCTTTCAAGCTCCAACATGGATTATGTTTAATCTCAGAGCCTCTGTCATATGAGATGTGCCTAATTTAATTTAGGGTCTTCAAACAAACCGGTTTCTACCCTAGCCCACAATGTTTCCACTGTTCTCAGAATGGGAGAAAGATGTTTTTTTTTTTTTTTATTTTGCAGATTTTTTTTAAGAAGAGATTTTGCAAGCTTAAATGTTCCTGTGAAATAAGGTCCATGTGTAATTAAAGCAGCCCGTATCTAGCCATTATGTGTGAAGCTGTGTTGTAAGCATTTTATAATCTAGTATTTTATAGACTCAACAGTTTGATAAGGTAGATCTTACTGTCTCATTTCATAGATAGAACAGTTTTTAAATGAATTTTTACATACTTCTTGTTAACGTGGGACCCACAAATCCTTTACTTTATGTTCATTTTGACTATAGAGAGCATCAGGAAACGTTGTTCCATGTCCACCAAGGCTCAGTCTTTAGTACAATTTGAATATGAAGTATTCCTCATTGGCTCATGATACTACTTTAGAAAGATTGTAATCCTGTAGAAGTTGAAGGTAGTAGATGGAAAAAGGCCACTGAGAATGGACCCTAAGAGGCAACCTGTCTCTCGTTCCTCTAGGCCCTTCTTTGGTACCTGTCTGTCATGCACTGCATATCCGCATCAAGTACTCTAAAAGGTGAAGCCACATCTCTAAAATTAGGAGGCACAATAAATTGTTTCCTAATTTTTTATTTCAAATATTTTTGTCACATAAAAAACTAGCATATCTAGATGAAAAGGACTATTCTGACCCTTTCAATTTGATTGCTGTAAATGTCACCTCTAGAGTTTCGAAGGACATATAAGCATTCTTATTCCTCTGAGACTACCATAAGACAGAGCTCATATACTTCCTTAACAGAAGCTCCATGTGAATCTGGTCTCTTAGAAGACAAATGGGCTAAGGATGAATGTTTCAAAAGTCCATACAAACTAGGAAATGCATTTAATGAAAATCATCATCTCAAGTCACTACCAGAAAGACTAAATTGGTTCATAATAAAGAAAAAAGGAGAGTACACATTAAAGTTCAAGACAAAGCAATTACAAATAGATTCCCAGAGCAGCAGAGAAACCACAGAACACATTTGGTGAGGTTGGAGATGAACTATTGAATGGAAAAGAGAAATGTATCCATGTTTAGGTGGACTGTGTTCAAGATTGTGGAAAACCTTCTATTTCTAGTCCCTAAAGAAAAGTTGATTTTTAATTACTTTCATTTCCTTTTAAAGCCAGACTTATTTTTCTTTTAAACACAACATGCACAAATCATCTTTGACAAAATGATTTACGATTTATCAATACTCTGCTTCATCCAAGAAATTCGTTTTGTAATTCAAGTCATAAATATTTTCTAAGCACTCTTAAATCTGCTGCACATTACCCTCTCTCCTTCTCACACTGCCATCATTTCCTTCAAGAACCCTGTTTTTCTCCCCACTTGCTATCGGTCATATGTCATGTTTATCTTTTTGGCACACTATCATAGTATAGTATATAAAGAGCCTTCAGGAAATATCACTATTTGGAAGTCTTCTTGTGAAAGATAGAGACACCTGGTAAGGAAACCAATGGTTCTGAATGAGTTATGCTAAATTTGAGAATAATAGATAAATAAATGTAAACAATTACAAGTATGATACAGCACTCTCTGGGAAGAAAACAGAGAGAGTGTGAGGGAAAGATGGAGGCCTCACTTTACAGCCAGTCAGCCAGTCACAGTGTTTCTTGCCACTACAGAGATGAAAGCAGAAAGGTCACTCCAGCTGGCCTGGAGAGAGTGTTCTTGAAGGAAGAGCAAAATTGAAATCCTGAAACTCTCATCATACGTGTTGCCCAGTAGACCATACCAATTACTCACATCTCTTGACTGTAAGAGGCTTTGACAAGCAACAAGTGAGGACCAAGCTGGGAGTTGATTACTCTATTGAATACACTCTGGGTAAGTTGGCTAAATGAAAGGCATGCTGCTTGTGTCTGAAATCGGGGCCGAGGAAGCAAAGTGGAACTGGCAAATACAACATTCCCAATGAACTCCAGCACTGACTTCAAAGACACTAGAAGGAAACCAATGCACAAGGTTCATTGGAAAGAGCAAGGTGCTCCGTGCATTATGATGAGCAGTGTCAATCTTTGCCTGTGCATTCCCTAGAGATGTGCAGAAGACTAATTCCAATTCAGCACACACTTCCTAAATGCTGACTCTTCCTGTACATATGTATTCGTCACTTACTGTGCAAGTGTTTCTTCTGTGTGTTCAGAACTATACTGTGTGTTCAGAACTATACTGGCACCATGGAAACAGAATGAACATAAACCAGCCACATGCCACCCTCAGGAATATACTAACCAATGAACGACTGCTTAACCACTCAGATAATCAGAGAGAATTACAATTGGTTCAAAGGGCAAAGTATCGAGACTGGAAATATTGTGCTGTGAGGGACACTCACTGAAATCTCAGCTGATGCTTCTCTGACGAACAAGAAAGCATAATACCTGAAAATGAGGAGGAAGAATGAGGCACAAAGGCAGGCTTTGTACTAGAAGGTCTCTACTTTCTCTGCCATAGTGCTTCTGACTGTGGATACAGATGAAGAGAAGACTGGAAAAGATGCATGGTGACCACTGTTCATCATTATGCTCTCATAAGTAAAAATTGGAAATCATGAACAAGTTCAAGTTGTGAACAGCATGAAACTTTGTTCTTTCTCTCAGAAGCCTAACCTAGCCTATTCCCAAATCGTAGTCTACCAACACTTGCCAATATAGAACATTCACCAGACGTAGTGTAGCTTCTTTCCTGTATAATGACTTCAACAGGTCAGCTCAGAATATTCTCTCTCAGACACGGATGGTTGCACAGATCCCTCCGTCTTCTGGTGCCAATGACGTCACTGTCTTGTATCCAAAACAAGTGCACAAAATTCTGTGCACAGATGTTTTTTATACTGTCTGTGATTCATACTTGAAAATACCAATCCACTATATAGAAAAAAAGGAATAGAACACAGCTCTGGTGGGTTGGAATGGGCAGTATGTGTGGGATAAATGGTGAGTTAGGTACAGAACAACAGTACAGGTCTTAGAACTAAACCCTATTTCTGTGTTCCCTCCTACTGGCTATGGCAAGCTATGCAACACCCTAAAACCTCCCTGTCAGTTCCTTCATTTCTAAAATGGGGAAACATAATTATATGCTTCCTGAGAATTAGATATCATAATGCAGATCGTGACTTCAGTGTAGAAAATGACTTTGAGATCTAACATATAATCTATGCCTGTTCCTTCCTCCTTCTCTAAACCTTCATCCATTCTGTCCTTGGAAATGGGAAAAGTCAATTCCTATATAGACTCATAATGAGTCTATGAAGGAATCAATGCCAAAATGGCTTTGAAATGGAGAAGTGTATAATAGGGAAGGTCAGTTAATCTTCATCAGAAAAATGATAGTATTAAAAGTCATCAAGATTAGTAAAGTACACCTCTACAGGCATATTTGAGGCATTTTCAGAAACAATTAGATCACATGGACATCAATAGAATGGATGCTTTCATTTGCTCTTGAAATAAAGACACAAATAGGCTAATGGGAGGTGCTGGAACTATGCAGGTCCTTGAGGCATGTCTTTGAAGGCATAGATTGCCCAGATCTGTTTGTCACCCTTTACTTCCTGTCCACTATGAGATAAGCTTTCTATCCTTTCCCACCACTGGGATGTTCTGCCTCATCACCAGTTCGTAGTCCCTTAAGTCAATGTTGAGAACCAAAGACACTAAAACTGTGAGCAAGAAGAAACCTGTCCTAGATTGTGTGATTCAGCTAGTTATTTACTCACAGTGATGATATAAGCAGTTAACACAGAGGTTAGCCTGCATTTGAAGGAGAAGCGCATTGGCAGAAAGAAAGATGTCTCATGTGCAGTGGATACAGGATGGTGTGTGGAAGAAGGTGAGTGATGGAAAGCAGGTGGCGGGAAAGAGCGCTCTGTTTAAAGGTGCACTCCTGCCTGACTTGAGAACCAGGCTTTCAGGTAACTGAGGACTTCAGTTAGGTAAATTTCATCTTGTGCTTTTCTTTAGCAGGAGTTCTTTCTAGAGTCGTGTGTAAGGACCATGATTGAGCCAATCCCATGAATTTAGTTATGTATCCAGACATGCACACCATCTAAACTTATCAAAAAACCATCTAAACTTATCAAAAATCCAACTTTAAGAACAATATATGCTTAACCAAAACTAATGAACACAAACACACACACACATGGAGAAAGAGTGAGAGAAAAACAGAGAAAGAGAGAGAGAGAGAGAGAGAGAGAGAGAGAGAGAGAGAGAGAGAGAGAGAGAGAGAATGTAAACTGGTCCCTCTGCAGGAGTTGCCAAAAATAAAAAGTCTGAATGTGTTTCTGTTTCAATAATTAGGGGAAAATCAATGACCTGTCTACTAAAAAGAAAGAAACTTCAAGAAGAAAGAATTTTAAAGACAATCTTTTCATAAAATATTTCACAACTGTTTTCATAAAAAGAGATTTCAAAAAATCCATAAGTTCTTAGGAAGTTCATCTTTGTATAGAGAATTAAGAAATAAAGTATCAGTGTTTGCTTCTGCAGCATCATGGGATGCTGTCAATGCATTAAGTAACACAGAGTGGGAGAGGTGATACATTGCAAACAGGAGTGCATAGGGAGCTCAAAATGCCCGAACACGTCATAAGTAGGCAAGAGACGAAGATGCGGAAGTGTGGGCGAGAATCTGAGAATGGAGTGTCTAGCCCATTTTAAGATGTTTTGCCTTAGTTTCAAGACAACATCTTGCAATCACAGAACATCTTTAAAACAGGAACATTTTACTTGTTTACTTTACCTAAAAGCCTGTCATTTTAGCTTAGGAGAAAGTGACTATAGCAACCCGTTAAGAGATTTATGCAAAGGCTCATTTAAGGTCAATGAGCTTCTGAAAATAGAATGTAATAGAAAATGAAGGAAACTGGGAAAATAGGATTAAATGGGTAATAAAGGGGCTTATCTTCTGTGATGGATAACACTGCCAACATGACAGGATATAGAATCATCTACATAAGCCTAAAGGCATGTTTTTAAGGGATTGTTTAGACGGTGTTAATAGAAGGGAGAAGACATGCTCTAAATGTGGACGGCATTATTCTGCCATAGGCTAGAGTCCTGGATTGCACAAAAAAGAAAAGAAGAAAAGAAAGCTAAGTACTAACTCAACACGCCCCTTCCCTTCTTAACTATGAATGCCCTGTGACCAGCTGCCTCTAGCTCCTGCCATCATGCCTTTTCCATCAGAATATATGGCGTCCTGCACCTGTAAACCAATATAAACCCTTTCTCCTTGAGTTGTTTAATCAGGTATGCTACTTCAGCAATGAGGAAAGTAATTAATATATATGATAGCTTAAGTCACTTCTGCTTAAAGAAGTGGAGAAGGTTGACATATCCTAGACTTTAGGGAAGGGAGACAGCATTCTTCTGTGATGAGCCCTGAGTTTAGCGGCTGGACACACGGAACTCAAGGTTCATGTGAGTATCTGGTAAAATCTCACACCTGAAGTTGAAAAGATGTGAAGAGGGAAAAGACCTTTTCTAATGTATGATGTATTTGTTTCAGGACTTTCAAGATGCTAGGAAAATCAATAAGAAGTAATTTTGTCATATTCATATGCCTTCCTAATAGTCATCAATTGCATTGTTATTCTGAGGCATGAAGGTCTTTGGTGTTACAGAGAAAATTCACACCCCCACCATGCTAAAGGCCAATATGTAATACTTGTAACTCAATGTGTTACTGAATTTGAAAATGTATCTTGAAATTTTAATTCATGTTGTACAAGATCCTTGGGGGTAGACCCTAATCTGCTATGGTTGATGTCTTTACAAGATGACTTAGAAAACAGATAGGGAGTAAAGAAAAGACTATGTGTGTTTTCTTAAAAGAAGAAAGCCATATGTGTATCCAGCAGAGAATTCATGAAATTATTGATATTTTGTTCTCTTCCTTTTGGCTTCTATCTTGGTAATAGAATGAATTTCTGTTATTTAACCATTAGTCTGTTTATACTTCAACCCCACCACCACCACTACCACCAAAAAAGCAAATATGCTTGATACCACATGGTTAGAAAGCTTAGTTTGGATATTTTAAGTAGCTAAATTGAATGGGTAGTAAATTTTTAAATAGTTTTCTTGGGACCATTTGGATTAAGGCATTTTGTGTTTCATTATGAAAATGGCCCACCTCACTGGTCACAGCCAGAGGAATGCAGAAGGAGAAGGTTTGAAGAAAGTCGTGAAAAATTGCACAGCTTCTTGGTCTTTTATTTTTGAGGCAGAGCTTTATGGTATAGCTCAGGCTAGCCTCCAACTTAGCTCAGGCTAGCCTCCAACTTGCAACCCTCTTGCTTCAGCCTCCATAATGATTCAGTTGCAGGCTGAAAATACTAACACCAGCCTTATTTATCAATAATTGTACAGAGACGACAGCCAGGCCTGACTCACTGTCCAAAGGAAGACAAAGGAAAAGAAGAATGAATGCTTCTTCCATGCCTCCACTTACATCTGATCCCAGCCTCCATGATGAAGACAGAATTCTGGATTGTGAACATTTTCACAAGATCAGCTTTACTGTGTTTTTTGAAAAGACTTGATATTCTAAATCATAGTAGGATGACATATTTCGAGTATACTAGGTGGGTGTGAGAGCTAAGACAGTGACAAGCCTAGAATCAGTTTCCTGGAGTCATCATGTCATGGTTCCAGGCCCTGCATTCCTTTGATATATTGATGGGGACCCAATGTGATGCTATTTTTCCATATCATAGAAAATCAAAGACAACATCTGGGGTGCTAGCTATAGCAGATTTGAAGTGGTAACAGAAAAGTGGTGAGTTGAGTAAAATTAGTCTCAATAAAATGCTTATTTTTTATGCAGTGGAATTTTTCCATGAGTTGTATTCCATTTATTGGTCTGTGATAAATGTCTCACACTGAAATTTGAGGCCATAGTTTTGAGTAATTTGTTTACCCTGTGTGTGGATATCCCTACCTCAGAATCTCAAGGGGAAATGGTAGCTTAAGAAAAGATGTGATTACTGCCAGATCACTCTGTCAAAATATCATCAGCGTGCTATTTTAGTTCTGTTTCTTTGACCTTCCCAACCTTGCCGTCATCTCTGAGAAACAGAAAGCCACTGAAAGTATTTAAGCAAGGTCTGATGTAGCAAGATTTGCATTTAAACTAGCATAAAGTGGGCAGACCTGGTTATCGTCACTGGAGACATGAAACCCACTGAGGTTACGCCAGTCTTCCTTTTATTTATTTTATAAATTCCATTAAATACTTCTATTTATTTTATAAATATTGATAACGTACTATTTTACATTATTGGTTTCATCTCTGAAAGTATGCTGATTGAAAAAAATCAGGTTAAAACCATTATGATAACTCATTCCTGTAATTCTAGTACTTGGGAGACTGAAGCAGGAGGGTTGGCCCAAGTATGAACCTGGGTTATTGACTGAGTTCCAAGTCAATGTGAGCAACAAAGTGAGACTGACTCTCAAAGAAAGGAAGAAACAGAGAAAGGTGGTAGCAGAGGATGGGTATTGGCGAGGACAGATTTAAGCGATAATTGGGAAACAGTAAGTGGGAGGGAGGAAGACCGAACTTATCATTCATACCTACTGCTTTAGAAGATAAAGACAAGGAATAAATGTGACCACGTGTGTACATCACATCAAGAAGAGTAGACAGCCCAGTTAGAGCTCCATTGTAAATAAGTAAATGTAAGTCCTCATTGATAAATAATATCCAGCAAAAATAATGTCAAACCAGGAAAGACCCACAAGGAACCTGAAGGAAGATTTTAGGCACTAGGAATTGAGAACAATGCAAAAGGAGGGGGTGAAAGGGAAGATAAATAACACAGGTGGTAAGAAAAGACACATTGAAAACTTTTTTATGTTTACCTAAACTTACATGTAATAAATGCATGTGTGTATGTCTATATTCCGATTTACATTTATATACATTTACATGTATATATGGATATATGGAGAGAGATAGATTAAAGATTAAATGTGCTTATACCACTTGGGAACTTGGAGTGATGATATTTTCCCCAAGAGCCATAGATTATCAAACAAAACTGTTAGCACCAGGTAAAAGAAACTTCTATTAGAGTTGTTGGTCAGGGAACATCAGGAAACTCTAAAATCAATATGGACTATTTTACCACATTTGATTGCCTCCCAGAAGTTGAAGATAGGTCCCCATTGCTGAAGGCACCATGCACTTTGAACATAAGCTATGGAGGATTTGAGCAGGAACTGACCTGAAAGTCTTCTCCCCACGAACTAACTTTCAGTATCAGAATGTTTATGCAAGCCACTAAAGGAGTAAAAGCAATACATAGCCCTATTGAGCCACAGTGCTTATAAATCACAACAGCAACCAGCTGGGAAAGACATCCCTAAAGGTGTGATAGTGGTGCTTACATCTTGGCAGTAACCAACAGCTAGCAAACTAGATTTGAGACCTGCTAGACAGGATGGAAATCTTTCCTGGCACACACACCTAGTGAAATCATGGATCTTAGAGGAGAGCTTACTCCTGCCATTTTCCTAAACCAGTATATTATAATTCCTAGGTGCAACCTTACACCTGCAAATCAGTGTAGCTCTTTCTGCAGCTGAAGGAGATCATTACGGAAAGCCACAACACCTCAAAATGCAAAGAACAACCCACAGTGGGGTGCTTAGCCCCAGTAAATACATCTACCACACAATTACTCCACCCAAGGCTCAGGAAACACCTGAAAAGAGTGGGTAAAAAAGATCATAAGAGCCAGAGGGCCAGTAACTCTACTATGAGATTGTACCATTTAGCTATGACAGGGAAGCTACACCTATAAAATCTTAACAATGTGGCTGCCAAAAGAGGTCATGAACAACTCCAGTACCAGAACAGATGAGGAAAGTTTCACAGGACTGCACACTTAGATGAAAAGCAATAGGCAATTACAATTGCTGAAAGAGAAAGATTTAGTCTTCCTCAGGGATAAGCACCCTGATTGGTTATCCTATACCAAATTGTCATCCCTGGAAACATAAAAACACAGGCAGCAATGACTGGACTCATTGGGTTGTAATTATATGCATGCATAACAACAATGTTTTAAGAAGAGAAGGCTGCGAATTTAATAGGGGTCAGGGAGGTAATCCAGACATTGGGGGGGGGGGGTAGGAAGGTAAAGAGAGAGGGAAATGATGTAATTATATATTTATTACCTAAAAAGAACAAATATAAATGCCTAAGACAAGAATGTGCTTAGTTTTGTTGAGGAAATAATAAGGAAGTGAGTGTGACTAGATTATGTATCAAGAAAGAAGAAGGTAAATGCATCTAGAAAACTAGAAATAGTGAGTAGAGGGAACTAGGTCCTATAGGGATTCAAAGTACTTTGGGCAACATGGTGCATAATTTTGTTCCAGTATCATTACATTGAAGTTTCCAGTTTCATTACTGTCCCTGAATGATGGGAAGTTGTTGAGAAGGACTGGCTTAGAAAGAGACAAAAGGGCCCAAGTCCAGGACAGCATATGAACAGGTGTGGTGAGTTGAAGATCATGGACTTAAGCAGAAAGTCACCTGAGCAGTTCAGGTGTCCCCAGTGACCATGCTGAATGGGCGTCCCAACGCAGAAGTGTCTCTTTACTGCCCTTTGCACTTTGTACCTGCTTCCTGATGTCTCAGTTCATCCGCTTAAAGCCCTAGATAATGGACTCATACACACACTGCCACAAGGTGGCAGCCTTGTGGGCTGAGGCGATGCTTTGTCTTGTGAGCAGATGTTGACCCCATTTGCAAATGCCCCTCCCTGAGTTCACTGACAGCTACTGCATCATCTCTGTTCTTGGCAGGAAGCCGTCTGCTTTTCCTGGAACCTGATGAGGAGCTTGGGCTTCACAGTTGTACCTGTGAGACAGCATCGTATCACTTCTGTCATCGAGAAGTAATGGGAACAAATGAAACTGACACTCTTGAAATTATTTGGGATATATTCATCACCATCTTCTTAAACATGAGCTCAGTAGTAATTATGAGCTGAAAATGAGGATATACTCTTTGCATGCAGGGCATATTTTCAGGCTTATGATGCTCTGTGGTCCTCATAATGAGACAAGGAGAAGAAAACCAAGGAAACTTTCCCAGTTCTAAACAAGCTAGGCTCTTTGGCTCAGAATACACCCAGCCACACTGCACTCCAGCAATGGAGGTAGACTGGAAGACTACAAGCCTAATGATGCCCCATTCATTATCATAGTGCATTCGATTTATTTTAGGCTCTGAAACTAGCTCACTTCAAGAGCTAAGCGATTCTGCAAAATTTAATTCTCAGTATAACTTGAATTTTTTAAATTAGCAAACAGAATAGCTGGACAGGGAATCAAACTTGTGACTCTAGTAATTGTTCATCTGCTCTGAGACTTACAATGCAGTTTCTGCAGGAGGTAGTGTAGGGCTTAGTAAGTACAGAGTTGGTTTGGTATGAGGGTTTCAATACAACATCACGTGACAGAAGAACCTGACCCATACCTGTAGTTTGCAGGTTTGGTTAGCCTCAATTTTTAAAGTATAGGTTAAAGGTTTGCTCATCTGAATACTTGCTATCATGTGTGAGGCTTCTCAGCATTTCCAAACATGTGAGTTTAAGAAGCATGAGGGAAAAATAAAAACAAGAAACATGGGGCTTTTCATGCTCTCCCTCTGCCTCCCCCCCACACAAAAAAAGCAAAATTAGGGCAGGTAAAACTGATTAAAATTTTTATTTTACTTGACAAAAAAAATTTGTGTCAAGTTGTAAATTATAAAGGTTGATGAGGTATTTCCCTCAAACTCATTAACACATACACACATCCTCAATCCAGTTCAATATACTCTGAGGGCATAGGTCAATTCCAGATCACCGTATCTGAGGTAACACACACATACACATTCTCTCTCTCTCTCTCTCTCTCTCTCTCTCTCTCTCTCTCTCTCTCTCTCTCTCTCTCTCATTCTCAAATAGATTAATATGTTCATAAGCAGGCTATAAATCAGAGAAAAATTAGAAGCCGAGTTTATGTTCTGACCTTTTCCACATCTCTAGGGCTTTTCCTATGCCCTGCACCCACACATGGACCTCTAGAGTGTGCATGCATGCTCTGCATCCCTGGAGACTCACCCACTCTCTGCATCCTACTGTCTGTTCCCCAACCAAGCCTTAGGTGTCTTCATTCAGGGTTTTTCTTTCTCCCGGATAACATTCTCTGACGTCAGGACACTCTGTTGAGATAAGAAGGGAGCAGGTTCAGCTTCACTTCAATAAGAAAATGGAAGATGAAAATGACAGGAGCATACAAAGGTGCTACAAACCCAACCCTGCTTCAAGCCTGTCACCTGATGTCAACCTCTTCCAGGAAGGAGACGTGGGCCAAATTTGATGGTTCATGTTGTGTACTTCTGGAGGCAAGGGATTTTGTGTAGATGCCCCTTGTCTGGGTCTAGAAATAGATGATTATTCTGGAATAAAATCAGTAGCTAGTATTATGTCATCAGTATATCTCAGTTTGCATTTTTCAAACTGAAAACTTGGAAGCTGGTCTCTAGACCATTGTCTCTCTTCAATCTCTACTCAAGCCGGGCGGTGGTGGCGCACGCCTTTAATCCCAGCACTCGGGAGGCAGAGGCAGGCGGATCTCTGTGAGTTCGAGACCAGCCTGGTCTACAAGAGCTAGTTCCAGGACAGGCTTTAAAGCCACAGCGAAACCCTGTCTCGAAAAACCAAAAAAAAAAAAAAAAAAAAAAAAAAAAAATCTCTACTCAAACTGAATGCATTAAGCTCCTCTCTCCTCTCACCTTATATTCCTTTTCTTGTCCAGCCATATATCTTCCTGTCTCTGACTCCCTAGTGTTGGAATTAAAGGCATGAGACTCCCAGGTACTGGGATTAAAGAAGTGAGTCACCACTACCTGGTTCTGTTTCTCTCTGAGGCTGTATCAATCTAGTGTAGGCCAGGGTAGCCTTGAACTCACAGAAATCTGTCTACCTCTGTCTCCCGAGTGCCGGGTTTAAAGGTGTATGCCACCACTGTCTGCTTCTATGGCTAACTAGTGGTTAGCTCTGCACTCTGATCTTCAGGCAAGCTTTATTTGTCAGATCACAAATAAAATATCACCACATTTTCCCTTTTTGTCTAAGATAAAAAAGGTTATAATTAATATAAGAAAAACCAAATATAAGTACACTATTGATATACAACATATGCAGGCAATAAATACATCAGTCCGTCAATAATATCTAGTGATTTTCACTTGACAAATTCAGAGAAAATACTCCATCATCTACCCTATTTTGGTGAGTATAAAAGGTAATACCTAACTCATTTTACCAAATTTCTATATTCCCCTTCTCTTTCTGCAACAAGATCCTTAACTTTAATCTCCTTTGTTCAGCTTTTTTCTTGAACATTACCAATAACAACTTGCACCCAACCCCCCTTAAATAATAATAAATATTCATGACCTATCATTTGGGAATATGGGTGTAGTTCTCTGGATTACTTCCTGCTGATTGGGAGCACTGGTAATCTTTGGGAGACCCTAAGAAAATTCCGAATTATAGTCAAGTCCTCACTGGAGAATTCTGTGAGCTTGGATCATCTAAGACAGCAGCTTTGAAGCCATTCTGGGTGAAGAACTCGGAGGAAACTCTGACAAAGACACTCTGATACATCGGATAATCTGGACTATTTGTTCCCATCAGAGATTTTTTTTAGGGTGTCTTCCTTGACCAAACCTGACTTTTCTTAACCCAGAATAAATTCACAGCCTTTCATTTCCTGTGGAAACAAAAGCATAACCTCTTCTCCAAAGTAACATATCTTTTGACTTGTATTTTGAAATCAAGGAATTTTCAAAATATTTATGTTGCATTAATCTAACAATATTTATAGTCTAATGTCTCTTAGCAACTGTTACTCCTTCCTCAGCACTCAAAGAATTCAAAGACAACACAATAATATACAGTTCCCAGACTCTCTGTGTATTTTCCATCTGTACATGGCTTTTAAAATATTACTTTACTAAAATAGGACTTTATTAAATTAGGACTTTACTATTATTTTAAAACTATATAATTTTTATGACTGTCTATACCTTCTCTTTACTCTCCCAATCCTATGTATATTTTCAAACAAACTGTTGAGGTTTGTATCTTTTTTCTCACTCTGTCTTTACTGTATATCTCTATCTTTTTCTGACCACATGAGTCTTTAAACTGCTAAGCAGCATGACTAGGACTAATGCAGCGGCTTTGGCAGTTGGTTCCTCTCCCAGGTTCCCTGAGAGGTTGGCCTAAGGATGGAGGTATATTTACCACCAGTTCTGGGAGCCATGATTACCACCCCAACTATGGGAAGCTTCTAGGTCCATGCCACCACCGAGTAGCATGCCATCCACTGCTTGTAAATCACATTAAGTGTTTGGTAGTACGGCCTCTTAAAAGAGGCACCTGGTTTTGCCACTAATACTGAATCAGAAAACCATCTATTAAAGAGGCACTGCCAGCCGGGCGGTGGTGGCGCACGCCTTTAATCCCAGAATTCGGGAGGCAGAGGCAGGCAGATCTCTGTGAGTTTGAGACCAGCCTGGTCTACAAGAGCTAGTTCCAGGACAGGCTCAAAAAGCCACAGAGAAACCCTGTCTTGAAAAAAACAAAATAAAATAAAATAATAAAATAAAATAAAATAAAGAGGCACTGCCTCTGCTTGCTGCTAGCAAACAGAGCTCACCCAAGAAAAAATGATTACCAAGAAACTGAGTTTGACTCCATTTTTTGTGTGTTTGAAATCCTTTTTATAGCTTTTTTCAGGCCTTATGTGGACATTTTGGCTCCAGATGTAGTGCAAATTCTAATGGTCTTAATAATAAAAACCCAGAGTCAGATATTAGGGAGAGAAAGATGAAAGATCAGAGAAGCAGAGCAGCCAGCCACTACTTCTTACCTCTATGAAATCCTTAGACCCAATGGGGTATTTTATACAAGTCAGAGTCATAAATAGGGGGTAAATGCTGAAAGAGCAATGAAGTAAAGGAGACCGCCCCTAGAGAAACCTTTTAACCTCTATTGAATCCTCAGACCAAAGGGAGTAAGATCCTGTCTCCACAAATCCTCAGACTAAATGGGTTGAGCTCCTGTCTCTTCCTCCTGCTTTATATTCCTCTCTCCACCCAGTCAGATTCCTTCCTGTCTCTACCTCTCCAGTGTTGGGATTAAAGGCATGTGACAACCAAGTGCTGGGATTAAAGTGCGAGCCACTACCACCTGCCTCTGTTTCTGTTTGAGACTGGATCAATCTAGTATAGCTCAGGGTGGCCTTGTACTCACAAAGATTCATCTGCCTCAGCCGTCCGAGTGCGGGGATTAAAATTGTGTGCCAGCACTGCCTGGCCTCTGTGGCTAACTAGTGGCTGAACTCCTCATTCTGATCTTCATTTGTTACAGCACAAACAAAATATCACCACACTACTCCCATATCTTCATCCACATCTGTGGGAGTCACTTACAAACAGGCATCTCTGGCCCAGATTTCAGCCCCAGACTTAAAGAACTAGCTGCTCCTTTCACCATTTCCTTTAATATTTCAAAACATGAGTGTGTCCTAAACAGATGCTTGGATCTTCCAAAAGTTTCAGCAAAAAAAAAAAAAAAAAAAAAAGTATAAGCCGGGCGGTGGTGGCGCATGCCTTTAATCCCAGCACTCGGGAGGCAGAGGCAGGTGGATCTCTGTGAGTTTGAGGCCAGCCTGGTCTACAAGAGCTAGGTCCAGGACAGGCTCTAAAAAAAGCTGCAGAGAAACCCTGTCTCGAAAAACCAAAAAAAAAAAGTATAGTTCAAATAAATACACTAAAGAAAACTGATCCTCACTAGGATAGGCTTTTTAGACTTTACCCATACATGTGTATGATAATTGACTTTTGTGTATTTCTTCTGCTAAAGACATCATGTCTAAATCAAATTCTCCCACATGGTCACCCGATGGAAGACACCTGCTTGAAAGGAATGGGTTTGAATTTCATTTCCTGATTTCGAAGTCATTTCCTCAGCTTAGGCATTTGAGTGATATGACCCAGAGTGTTTCAGAACCCATAACTGTCACTTGGCATCAAGAGAATAAAGTCAATTTCTGGATGAGCATTCCTTCAAGGAAGTAGCCAGAACACTGCTCTTCACTCCCTCCTGCCACATGTCAGTGAAGAGCGTCCTCTCTGTCCTATCTCATCAGGATTATTGCCTGGATCTTCTAGCTCAAACCATCCTCTGCCGCTTACATTCATTTGCAAGATCTCCTGATTCCATTTTGGGTTTCCCTTTCCACTTTCATTCTCCCCTATCCTCCTCCACTCAACAGTAGGATAACTGCTAACGTCCCTCACCTGGATTGTCTCAGAAGCCTCCTGACTAGTCTTCCATCTTCCATCTCACTGTGTGAGGCTTTCTGTTTTGTGCACGGTAGTCAGGTGTGCTTTTTAGAATACAGACCTAACAGTGGTGGTCTTGAGCTAAAACTGGTAGTGATTTTTATATACAAGTCCATAAAAGCCAAGCCTCCTGCTCAGCCCTGCGAAGGCATTTGTGCTAGTGGCGGGACCGTAAGGCAGGGCTAGTGAGTTCCTTGTGGTTGTCATGGGCAGGTATTACATCCCACCTCCCTTCATAGGCACCATTTTATAGATTTCCCTCCTCACTCTATACTTCATCACTGCAAATTTTGCTGCTTCCTTTGTGATGTGGGAGGTCCTTCTATATATGTGCTGTTTTATTGGTTAATAAATAAATAATCTGCTTTGGCCTGTGATAGGGTAGAATAGAGCTAGGTGGGAAAACTAAACTGAATACCAGGAAAAAGTAGGTGGAGTCAGTGAGATGCCATGTAGCCGCTGGAGGAGACAGATGCCAGAACTTTGTGTGGTAAGTCACAACCTTGAGATGATACACAGATTAACAGAAATGTGTTAATTGAAAAAAATAAGAGCTAGCTAGCAATACACTTAAGTAATTGGCCAAGAATTCACTTAAACAACACAGTTTTTGTGTAATTATTTGGGGTCTGGATGTCCAGAAAATGAGTGATCAGCCTCTGCCAACACCTTTGCAGCCATGTCTGTGAGGGGACTATGTGTGTTCAGCTCTTCAAGTTTCAATTCAAGAACCACTTTGCTCTCAGGTTTCCTCATTAAGCAGAACTCATCTTCCTATTCTTTACTTTAGACAAGATTTTACTTAACATGTCTTTTAACTCACAATTCCAAATATTTGGATATTTGTCTCAATATATTTTACCTATATTTTTATAGGTAAAAATACAAGAATTTATAAGAACCATATTATGGGTTTTGTCATTGTTGCTGTTTAGTTTTACCCATCACTGGCTAACATAGTTCATAGCACTTGGGAGTGACTTAGTTAAAGAAGTGAAAGATGTCATGGATGGAAGTGATTGAGCACAAATGAAGTGATAAATGGAAGGAAGAAGGGAAAATGTAGGGAAAATAGCAATGAAGTTAGTAATATTCACCTTTCTTTTGCATATGGAGCCACATGAATTTAATCAAAGCCACAAAGATTTACTTGTGATAAGCAACTCACACCCAATAGATTCTCTGAAGATGACAATAATTCAGGCATGCTAATCGTCTTTCCTTGCCCAGTTCTCCAAGGACACCTTCCACACCCCCTCAAATCATACTTCTTGTGGCTCACCTCATAACCCCAGTCCCCTCCACTGCTGCCAACACCTGCTCTCGATTTCCTCCACGTCAACCATTCTTACCCTCATATCTTTTTTCGAGTACTCTTCCAGAGTGCCCCATTCACCCGAGTTGCGAGATACATACCTTCTTTCTGTGTTATGAAAAGCTGTGTGTCTGTCGTGACTGTGAGGCAGCAGGATGCAATCTTGATTGAGCACATTGCTTTGTTAAAGCCTGCCTTCTGATTTAGTGATGAACTTCCCAAGGGACAGGTGGTCTTATTCACTACAGCACCAGTACTTGAAAAATAACTACCATTGAATAACAATAACTGTCTGAGACATGGGGAGGTGATTAAAGAGAGAATGTAACTCATCACAACAAGGATTTTCTTCTTCCATGGTTGTCGGTATCGACTATGATAAGAAGAGCAGGCATGCATGTACGTGACATGGCAGTTATTCCTTACGAAAGGTGGTTATTGCTTTCTAGGTTATTATTTTATCTTTGGCCAGTCAGACTACAAACACAGGTATACTGTTCATCAAGAAAAGCCACCAGGAATTATGTGGAGACAACTGCCTGGGCAAGAGAGGAGTCCTTAATCTAGTCTGACACCCTCTTTTAAGTAGCCAAAGTGAATTGGAAGTCTTCCCTTGAGACATTCATTGGAAACTGAAGTTTGGATTGGTTTAATAACAGAATGTCACCTGGCTTCCAAACAAAGCAGTGAGCCGTGTCTCTTTTTCCTTACAAATGAAGTCACCACAAAGAGGTCAACTGCATTCTCACAGTTTTGACACTAACCAGAGGACTGCTTTAAACTCCAGCTTGGCATCTATAGTCTTTTTAAAACCTGACCCTGACTTTTCCAATCTGAAAACACTGCAAGAAATCCTACCGACTAGGATTGCTTTCTAAGTGACACAGAGGAGAGGACGAGCAGAAGGGTGAGTACTAATAATGGTGGAGATCTGTTTATGGTTAATCAATATGGAATACTCATCATGCATTTGAAAGGAACTAGTAATAGAGTGGAAAATCTGTTAAATCCAGGAAGGCCTCACATGTGAGTGCAGAATAAGGTGATGTCTACAGGTCATAGAGGTCAACAGGAACATCCTTAATAAAGATCAAGTCCTATTTGGAACAGAAAACAGTACCTCAAGTCATAGTTTCATAAAGTAAAAATGGGTTCACCTTATTTCAGAGAAAACAGTTGTTAAACTATTACTTAGACTCCTTGTCCAAACAAAACAAGACAAAACGACTTTTCTTGTTCCTCCACACTAAGCACCATCATGAAGTCTCATGTAGTATGGACAAGCCAACCACCTAAAAACTCCAAGACATAAGATGGGCCAGCTTGCAATGTAGGTTGGAGAAGCAAAAGAGGGGTGGGGCACCCTGTACCTCACAACCCAATATATGAAGCCTCCAGATACAGAGCTAACCAGCCACTGACTCACCAACTAAAGACAGCTCAAAGTGGCTGGTCTCACACAATCATCCTGACACTGGATTATTCTAATATCACTTGCAAAACAGTGGATGGATAACCTCTAAAGTAATAAAGGCCAGTAAAGTATTACCTCTGTATTGTGCTTAAAGCTACCTTTCCTGGCAGAAACATTTTAGGGATCTAACACAAAGACAATAAAGACTGGATGTGTAACTTGAACTAAAAAAAAGACAGACCCCTAATGCACAACCATATGAATCAGATGTCAAAATTATGTAAGAATGGCATTAAAGGAGTAGTAATAAACACGCTTTAGAGGTCAGTCATACATCCTCAGGGCTGAAGAGGACATCCAGTGGTTAAGAGCACACACTGCTTTTACAGATTCAAGTTCTATACCCAAATCTGGTATCAGGTAGCTTACAACTGCTTTAACTCCAACTCAAGGGGTATTTCATGCTTCAGGCCTCTGTGAGCACCGGCATTCCTGTGTGCACACCCACACAGAAACACACAAACACATACATAGTTAAAAATAAGATAATTCTTTAAAATTCATTATTCTTGACACAGTGAATAAGTTAAAGAAGAGGAAATTTAGATATAAGGAAGCATACTATTAACTATGTACCCAAAAATATCTGCAAAACATGTAAGTCTATGCATAAATATACATGTATAGATTAAAAGAAAATGTTCTATCTGAAAATTAGGCATAAGAAGCATGATCTAAAATAAGGAAAAATTATGAGTGTGTGTGTGTTTGTGTGTGTGTGTGTGTGTGTGTGTGTGGTGTGTACATATATATTACGTCACCACATAATGTCAGGGAAGAAAAAAATTAATAAAGAGAAATTATTAAAGCTCCAATACTGACAGTGAAGAAAAAAGAAAAAAATTCATACGAAGTTGTTGGAAATATACAGTGAATTTTACAACTTATTGTAAAATGAATCAAAATGACTCTACATTCAGGCAAATGCTTCTTTGGCTACTTATCCAACAGAAGAGGGGAAAAGCTCATTTTCACTCAGAAAATCTGTGCCCAAACATTCACAGGATCTATATGTGTAATAGCCTCAGACTGGAGTCATCTTGGATGACCTTCAACAGATAAGTCATTAACAATCTGGTCCTTACACACCCCGGAGTACTACTCAGCAATAAAAAGGCACAAACAACAACTGGAAGACTCTCTAAGGAGTTATTCTGTGTGTAAAGTGGCGATTCCAAAAGCCTTTATTCTATATTATTCAGTGTACATAATACTTTGAAATGATACTTTAGAAAGGGAGGGGAAATTAGCGATTGTTTTCTTGTCTCTTAGCCATATGGGACTTTAGGTATAAATTCACCCTTTTCAGTACTGGAAATATGCTTACCTGCAAAGAACCTGAGAAATATAATTAAATTTAAGCAAGAGGGATGGTGAGAGTGAATATACTGATCAAATAATATTCTCTGACTCGAAATGGCAGGTTCCTGACTCAAATAGAAAACTGTTCTTTCTACACAGGGACATTAAAGTTAAAAGAAATAAAATAAATGTGTTGTCATTTGATGTCTTGAGGCCCAGTGTCACCTTGTCACCTTGATGGTATGAATGATACATATATACACACACATAATTTTACAGGGCAGGAGAAATGGCTCAGTAGGTAATGTTACTTAGTGCTAAGCTTGACAATCTTAATTCAATACCTGGGACCCATGTGGTAGAAGAAAGAACTGAATCTTGCGAGTTTTCCTCTGCCCTCCACATGCACACCATCACAAGTGTGTTCCCCTCCCACAACACACAAAAACAAACAGCTATCTTTTATTTTTGCTATTTTAGATGTTAGGTGCCTGGACATTTTTCCCATAGACTCTATGCGTGGAATGTGTTGAAAAGCGATATAATATGCTGTAAGTGGTAAATTGCATCTCCAATAGTAAACTGTGCCAGTTATACTCCCTAAATTGCTGTCCTACCACATATGGCCTACATATATATGGTAAAAACACCACTGTAGAGCTATGGTCCCCGGTCTGGATGGCAGTTAACAATGACTGGAGACATTTTTTTTTTTTTGGTTGTCTTTAATTGGGACACTGTGGCTAAGATCTCATGGATACAAGACAAGGATGCTTTAATTCCTCTACAGTGCAAGGGAAGAGTCCATGGATTATCTACTAGCAGTGAGAAAACTGAGCATCTCCAATGTGGGGCAGATGATTGGTCCATGGGATCATGAGTTCACACAGAATAAATAGCCATGGTGCATCCTATTGCATGGTCAGCGATTCCAAATTGGTAGGTAGAGTCAGCTCCCACAGTGCCCATAACATGTGTGACCCTGTTAACCTCCCTGAAAATTAGACATTTCCCCCTCTGAAACAAGAGCTAGTACAGCTCACAGGCATCCATGGTGCTTAAAGGGACTATAATGGGGTGTTAAAATGATACTCTTCATGCTTCATGAAGCACGAATCCAACAGATGTTGCATTCCAAACTGAGCTGGAAACAGAATACCATAGGCAAATAACTGGGAACCTTGGTGTCACACATGAGGATAAGGATAAAGAAGACAGGGAATGTCACCCAGGCTGACTCTGCATTGGAGTTTTTGAAAAGATTCTTGGAAGTGCTCTGAATTTAGAGGGTATTATCCTGGCAAGAAAGGTGTGTGACGAGAGAGAGAGAGAGAGAGAGAGAGAGAGAGAGAGAGAGAGAGAGAGAGAGAGAGAGAGAGAGAGAGAGAGAGAGAGAGAACATATGTGGATGTAACATCAAGCTTTCCCTGGAAAGATTAGTGTAACCAACAAAACTGTGGGACCACAGAGTCACAATGCTCTGCTAGGAGTCTATCAAATGCAGAGGGTTCCCAGAAAAAATAAAGTGGAGAGAACTTGTGTCATTCCTAAGGAAGTTTCACCTTAAAGGCTGCCTTCTATGAAAATAAAGACCAGCAGCCATGGACTGTGGGGTGTTTTGTAGGGCAGAAGCCCTATGATATTCAGGAAGACATAAAAAAGTTCCCCATGTGGATAGCAATAGCACATTCCAGCCTAGAGCTTCTGGGAGATTTAGCTAAACACCTTCACAGAAATGACAAAGCAGTTTCTCTGCCAGATATGAAAACCTCAGGCCAAACCAGAGGAGCGCTTGTTTGTTTGCCTAACTCCTGTTCCATGGCCTCTGCTTGTTGAGGTTCATGGTATTTTATGAGATTGGATCAAGAAAACCCAAGTACGAAGAAGCATGGCTCACAGCTAGTGCTATACACTGGAGCTATACATCCTCTCATTCAGCACATCTAATGTGTACCAGCGAGCATATGCAGGCAACAGGGATGGTGCTGATTAAAAAGCACTATTTTCAGTGTTCACTTTTTTCATGATCAGAACCAAAAGTTAGTTTTAAAAAAAGACAACTGGAACAGAAGCTAAGAAAAGCCATCTTCCTGCTTCCAGCCAGAGTGTAGACTGAGGGATCGGAGTGATCCCCACTAAGTATTCAGATTTTCATATACTTATTTGTGATGTCTGAATTCCTCACCACACACCATGCTGGAAATTGTCAGTGGTGTTGATGTTTTTGGCAGAGACATTTGCAAGTCCTAATTTTCTTGGCTAATAATGTTGAAGATGGAACAACATTTATCAAAGCTTCATATAAAATATGACTTTATTTGAATGTAAGAAGACAAAGTGTCCATATATTCTTAATTTATTGCCCTGCTATAGGAGAATTGTCAGAAAACTATGTGGTTGTTTAAGGAGAACTTCATCTTTGTCTCACAGAGGGGAAAGCAAACTGGTAGGTAGTAGGACACTAAAGAACACACTAGGTTATAACTACAAGGAGGGCTACAACCAGATTGTTGTTACTTTAATGTTTAAGAGATTCTGGAGTTCCACGAGTAGGAATCTCTAGACTCCTAAGTCAAGAAAAGTTTAGCAATTGCATAGGATACAGATCTAAAATCTATTTAGAGCAGGCCTCTGGGAACTGCAGGTGACTTGGATAAAAGTGTTGCATGCAACCAAAATGACAGAGAAAGTCACCTATTTATATTCCGTTCTTCATTACTAGAACAGTCAAACACACACAAATTCAAGCTTCTGCCACCTATTGGCAGCCACGCAACCGAAATCCCCACTGAATCATGGATGTCCCCTGACTGAAGTTTCCACTTACTAATTTCCTCATACACACTAATACATGCTAAGAATCCACAAATGGCCAATTCCAGCATTCAAGGGCTCAGCCCTTTTCCACTGGCAGGACTTTAGTATGTATTTTACTGCCTCTTTGTGATACTTCCTGAACTGTTCAGGTGCACTGTAATCAATGTCATCTTCCCAGGAAGGAAACTTAGATCTTGTATTATTCAGTAGGAAATTTATATACATTGCCCCCCTAATAACAGCAACCTGTTCACTGTGGACATAAAAATACTTGTTTTCAACTCTGTATGTAGCAAAATTAAGATCACAAAAGATTAGGAGTTTCCCAAATGCTAGATAGCTCTTTGTAAATAGAACTAACTGTAAACTCCTTTAGCTCCAGCATGATTGATCAGTTTGAAAGTCTGACTCCTACACATGGAAATTTCACATCCTGAGTATATAACTCCAAGATTCAACCACCAGTCACCCCCTATCTCCATGAAATAGTTTGCTAGTACCTATGAGATATTTTTATTTGTCACTGAGAAGTGAAAGTTTCTCACACTTTCAAGAGAAATTATGAAGGACTTGCAATTCCAGGTCAAGCAACGCATTTAGCTTTAAAGACCCAGGTTAAGCCAGTCTATATAGATTGCTCGTGTACTGAGTGCTTTATTTTGTTCTGAAACAAGGCACACTATAAATAAAGATATAGAATGATTGCAGCCATGAAAATGACTTTAAAAATCTAAAAATATCATTGAACTGCACTCTCTAGAGCAGTACCTCATGGGCTACTAGCTCAATGTAATTATCAATTTAGAGAAAGAAGAGATTATCTGCTCATGCTGTTTGGTTAATGGTCAGACATGAGAAGTTGATAGTAGCATAACAAGGATTCAGAGAAGTCTTGTAATTCAATGGTGTGCTTTACTTAACCAACATCATTTAGACTCATTTCTTCCCAGGTCACATTGTCTGTATAATGCATGCTCCTGATAAAATACACTTTGCTATATATGTTCAATGCTGATTCATAGATGATGCTGATAAGAACCCAAGTCTTTCTGTTTTGCCAAAAGCTAACTAAGAATTCATTATGTAAGTCCTCTAAGAACTGCCTCGTCATTCATCAAATTTAGTAGCAGATGCTCAGCTTGATAGTTTTTCCTGGTATGTCTACACCAGCATCTTGCCTCCCTGTTTTACTTGATCTAGATATTTGGATTATGTGTCTTGGGGTTTGGGTTCTAAGTTTCAAGATTGCTATCCCCCAAAGACCTCTCACAGGCTGTTCACCCATGAGCTGAATAATATTCCTTCCAATAGTTTGACACACGTTTAGTAAACCCTGCCCTGAACATAGAAGTAAGACAGATGAGTGCATTCACATGATGGTATTTATATGTCACAGCTACACAAAGAGCATTACTGGAGTGGACAGTGAAGAGCAACTAACACAGACTCATCACTTGACACGCTTAAGAAAAAAAAAAACACCTCCTCTAAACAATGAGACTTGATAGGATTGTATACTTAACCTTATATTGATGTGAAAGCAGACATAAGTAATTATAACAAACGGAACCATATAGGTCAAAATTGGGTGCCACCAGTTTGATGCTATTCCTCTCTTCAGAGGAATATAAGTAAGTTTCAGAGACAAGCAGATTAAGAAAGCAAAGAAAGAGATATAAAATCTTAGAGAAAACCATAGCTAAGGTATACCCTGGAAATACTCAGGCATCTGAAAGTAGAGTAGAACCATTCAATTTCAGAGCGCCATTCAGCTGCAGGCATCAAGGAGTGATTCCCTGGCCCTGTGTCCTGTTTTTCAGCCAAGCTAAGTAAATACAAGATGAATATGAATAATCTTAGTCCCTTCATTCAGAAGAGGAACAAAATGAGGTATATGTGGGCCAAAGCCAGGGTTGCCACAAATGTGGGCAGTCTTCAGCATATATTCTTCTGAGATAAGTGTCATCCACTATGTCCTCAGATCCAATCGATTAAGATATCCTTTATAGAATGAGTATGTAGAAGGGGAGAATGATCAAGAAGTTCCCTCCAGATTGCAGGCTGGGCTTGGATTCCAAACACAGATAGATGACATTTCTAGAAGTCTGCCTCACTTCCATGTGCTTTGTTTATTTGTTAGTTCACCATCAGGGGCAATACTAAGACTACAGTAACACCTAAGACTCATCAAATGTCTTCTTTGGACCATATTCTTCATTGGATGTTCTGTATTTACTGTCCCATTCAAACTCCAACAACAACCTACAAAATAATTATTACTGTAATTAATGTACTGTTGAGAAGCCTACAATTTAATGCAAAGCAGACAGATTTTTTTCCTAAGGTAAAGGGTGATCAAATAGAGAAAACAAGGCTGGAGCTGTGGTTTGGCTAAGACTAATCCATGGCTCATTCTATAACCTAAGTGCTTCCATATTAGTGCATGAATAGTAGTAACTGTTCTTTTGTGCTCATTTGAAATGAAATGCATTAGATTTTCAAACCAAGTCAAAACACGATTTCTACTGTGCCTTGAATTACCTGAGCAGTTTTTGAACTCTCCTCTGTAAGCTCTCCATTGGTTCTGCACTGTTTACGGGTGTCTACGACATACCATCATCTCAGATGCCAAAGTCCCTACATTCATCATGAGTTTATTTTATTTTATTTCAAGGTAGCTAATGAGCACCCCATTTATTCTCAGCACTTTTGTTGATGACTTACTAGTTGCCATAAAATCTGAAAAGTAAGATCAATTTTATGAGCAATTAAATGGGGTCTATCCAGAGGTAATTAATTTTATGATGGAGGTTGAGCAAGGTGATAGGAGAGCCTGTTTTAGATGCATTGATGAGAGGGAGGATAATGGTTCATCGGCTATGAAATGGCTCCAAATTACCTTGCTTTCAGGTCATTATTTATATTTTAAGTCTGCTGCCCTGTGGGCATGATAAAAGGACTGCGTACTATTACACACAGCCTTTTAGGGGCAATCTACTCTTATCCTTGTGAGTGCAATGGAAATCCAGGCAGTTAGGGAAGTGGACATCCCACACAAGACCACAGGTGTCTTATGATTGGTAGTAAAAGGAAAAAATTAGACAATTTATCAGGTATAGGGTGAACTTAGTGTACCTTTATAGCAAGCAAATGAGAACTGGGTGTTTTCATGCTACACCTCTGGTAGGAATAATCTATCCAGTCATTTAATAAACATATAGTGAAAACAATCCTCATATAAGGTTCTATGCCAAATACTGAAAGTAAAAAGTAAAATCAGACACAGAGAGAATTAGTGAGTTTGGGACAGAGGTCTTCCCTTCTGTTTTGGAGTGAATCACCAATTAAAGCAAGTTGCTTGACCATTCAAAACTCCAGTAGTTGCAAATCTCACAAGAGTCACAGCTGGTATAACAAACTCCATCATAACTCAAGTAGTTTTCTTAGAAGGGCACCCTAGTAACAAGGATGGAACATTTGTTTGGAAGCATGAAGGACAGGCGAGCATAAGAAATGCCAAAGAATATTCTATTTGCCGTCATCAGGACAATTAGAATCCTTCATGTTCCATCATGAAGTTCCTCTCCTCTGAGCTTGCTGAGTTCTTGATCGACTTCCGTTTATAATCTCCTATGGCATAAGCAAAGGACAAGCCTCTGAATGAAATTTACTCGGTCAAACTCTAGTTTCCCTTTGTCTAACTTTGATTAGACAAAGAATTTCACCTTGCTAAGTGTCCCCTTCCTAATCCCATATAAGGAGAACTCAATTTATCTTTCTAAGGAAAAACTGGGTAACAAGTATACATTTTAAGAAGGAAAGTATTTAAGTATTCATAATTGAAATTTCTGGTACCTCACAACTTTACCAACTTCATTCACACCAACTGGCTGTCTCTCAGAAGAGAGCCAATGACTGGAGCATGTGTTAAGTCAAGTTGTCGGTGTAGTCACGTGGACACCAGGGATGGCCATCACAGTGTCCTCTTAAGAGCTGTGTCATTATCCAAGAAAAAAGACTGAGCCTGAGCCCCAATTTCCGTGGTCACAATGATACTATTCCACGAAAAGGGCCTTACTTCTCACAGGGTACAAAGTCATCAATGATACAGCAGTATCTTCAAGGCCTCAATCACAAGCGTTTCTTCTGCCAGTTAATGTGGGGACAAGTGTGTACTAGGAACAAATCTTGCTATATAAATATGGCCAGCCAAGTAGATTAATTTGTGTCTAGAATAAAGGAAAATGCCATATGACTGTGGGGAACACACTCACCTAGATGTTGAGACATCCATTCGTCACCTGGATTTGACTACCCAATCCCCTAGATTAGCATCTACCACAAAAACTAAATGTTACCATAATTATCTGTTATAAATATATCATCATATTGTTTTTGGCAATCACATGGATTACAGTTGCTCGTTATTTGCTCAGCTATGTTCAGAGACTTAACTCTCCAAGCAGAGCCATTTTTATGCTAAAATTTTCAACATTGTACCCTGAAACTAAGGAACAAAAGGAACTAACCACAGCCTACTCTCTCGGTAAAAAATGATTGCTTTTTAATCACAGTATTACCTCCAATCCCTGACAACAACCAAAACAGAACAAACTCCATCCTCTATGAACTTTCACCTAAATCACTGAACACAAGCTCAAATCCTGCAGAAATACCCTCATAACCTCCTTTCATGGACAGAAATGGTGACTTGCCATTAAATATGTTGCTCCCGTCTTATAAACACTATTAGGATAATAACATGTTATTTTTATTTTTCAGCTAGTGGGTTATATACACTTCTAAAGAATTCACCATGAGTAATTATGCATATGTGGTGAATTATATAATGGGAACAACTTAGAATTATGGATTTTCTTGTCAGGGATATGCATATTTATCAATGTCCATCTGTTCCATAATTAATAACAAGGGTATATACCAGATTATTCTGCAAAACATGCATGTGGACAGATCCTAATTTTTCATAGATGTATATTTAGTCTTCCCAGTGAGAACAAAATTGTGGCACAGAACTCTAGACTTGGGTGGGTATTTTTAAGCAGAAGTCAGAGGGATTCATTTTATCAGGGATGTCTTGAGGATTTGATGATGAAATGTCCTCCACAAACTCACTGAGCAAAGTCTAGTGGATAGTGCTATGTTAGTGAGTTCTGGAAAATTTAGAAGGTAGAACCTCACTAGGTATAGTAGGCCACAGAAGCAATATGTTTTCCCTAGGGCCTTCTTGTTCCCAGCCCTCCCTCCCTTTCCCCACTGCCTTTTCTCTGCCTTGAAGTGAGCTCTACGCCCACTGGAACGATGTGTACCTCACTGTATCCTCAGAATCAGTGGTGCAAAGTGAACACTGAGCTGCTGAAATCATCAGCCAACAAACCCTTCTTGCATCAAACTGTTTCTGTCGAGTCCATGGTCATAGTTATTCAAGATTTACTGATACTGAACTCTTTTTTGTTTGTTTGGTTTTGGTTTTGGGGCACAGGCTTTCTCTGAGTAGCCCTGGAGGTCATGGAACTCAGACCTCCCAAGTGCTGGGATTAAAGGTGTGAGCTGCCACCACCAGGTCTAATACTGAACTCGTGACCATCAGGACTTAGATACTTTGGCTCTGGAAGGAGGGTAAAGCATTCACCTAGTATTTAAGATAGAAGTTATGGGTGAGAAATCTATTTGATAAGTCCTAGAAAATTAGACACGTCTTATTTATTTATTTTTTATTGATTTTGTTGACCTATACATTTTTCTCTGCTGTCTTCCTTTCTCTCCCCTCCCCTTCAACCCTTTCCCATGGTCCCCATGCTCCCAATTTACTTAGGAGATCTTGTCTTTTTCTACTTACCATGTAGATTAGATCCACATATGTCTCTCTTAGGGTCCTCTTTGTTTAGGTTCTCTGGGATTGTGGATTTTAGGCTGGTTTTCTTTGCTTTATGTCTAAAAACCACTTATGAATGAGTACAAATGATAATTGTCTTTCTGAATCTGGGTTACCTCAAAATGATGTTTTTTAGATCCATCTATTTGCCTGCAAATTTCAAGATGTCATTTTTTTCTGCTTTGTAGTACTCCATTGTGTAAAGCTACCACATTTTCCTTATCCACTCTTTAGTTGAGGGACATCTAGGTTGTTTCCAAGTTCTGGCATTTACAAATAATGCTGTTATTAACCTGGTTGAACGAATGTCTTTGTGGAATGATTGAGCATCCTTTGGGTATATACTTAAAAGTGGTATTGCTGGGTCTTGAGGAAGGTTGTTTCCTAATTTTCTGAGAAATCACCACACTGACATCCAAAGGGGTTGTACCATCTTGCACTCCCACTAGCAATGCAGAAGTGTTCCCTTTTCCCCACAACCTCTCCAGCATAACTTGTCATCAGTGTTTTTGATCTTGGCCATTCTTACAGGTGTAAAATGGAATCTCAGAGTTGCTTTCATTTGCATTTATCTGATGGCTAAGGATATCGAGCATTCCCTTAAGTGTTTTTCAGCCATTTTAGATTCCTCTGTTGAGAGTTCTCTGTTTAAGTCTATATTCCATTTTTATTGGATTATTTGGGTTTTTTCATGACCAATTTCTTGAGCTCTTTCTGAATTTGGAGATCAGACCTCTGTCTGATGTGGAGTTGGTGAAGATCTTTTCCCGTTCTGTAGGCTGTTGTTTTGGCTTGTTGACCATGTCCTTTGCTTTAACAGAAGCTTTTCAGTCTCAGGAGGTCCCATTTATTAATTGTTTCTCTCAGGGTCTGTGCTGCTAGGGTTATATTTAGGAAGTGATCTCCTATGCCAATGTGTTCAAGTGTACTTCCCACTTTCTCTTCTATGAGGTTGATTGTGGCTGGCTTTATGCAAATCTTAAAAACTAGGTAGATTTCTATCTGTAACTCTGTATTTTTAGGGGTGGGGATTTTAATCCTGAACCTTTAGTGGTTACTCATTTAATTATTCAGGCTAGATCAACTGCATGAATACAAACTGAAAGAGTATCCTAGAAACAGACAATCATAGGAGCAACCTTATCTCCGGGGCAGTGAAAAATTAGATGAAGTACAACAGAGTTCCAGGTGAGGAGTATCTTAACAGAAACCTTAAGAATTCTGGTTTTAATTGTAAGGTAAGTGGCTATTCTTTTAGTGTTTCTCTGTTGCTATCGAATATTTGTGTCCTTTAAACTCTGCCTTTCCATTCTTATGTCACTCTGGTAAAACCTGAAAATAGAGGCCATAGAGAAATATGAGACCAAAGGAATTCACACAGAACCAGCCTCAGAGGGAGTCAATATTGGGGGGAATATTGAGGCCTTAACTTAAAAAAGAAGTTATGTCCTCTGGCTAGGCAATCCAGTGTCCACCTCCTTTCCTGATCTCCCCATACTGGAAATCACAGCCCAAGTATCCTCTATCTGGTTAGGAATGAGTTTGTCCTTCTGGGAGCTTACTATATTTGGTTCATTTTTTTAAAAGCTAATCTCCCCACATGCCAAGCATAAGAAACAAGCTACCACAGAGCTATGCTTTGAAAGTTCAGAAAACTATAATGCAGTTTGAGCAAACAATGTTCCGAGGCCTATTTGCTGCTTACTGGGCAATCTTACAGTATGCACAAAGGTTTGAAATATTGAAATGTTGTAGAACTACAGCAGAGTATTCATCAGGGTCAGCTCTGCTTTTGTTCTCTCAGAATTAGGCAAAGCAAGTCACGGAGATCCAACAGAAAGCAGCTTCACTGACAGGATATTAAAATCCGTAGGTGTTTTGTCTCTGCTGCCCCTGAAATATTTTTCCATCTTTTCTTTACAACAGTCTGCTGCTAAGCATATCAAGATTACTTTAAAGATACCACACACACACAAATACACACAAAATGCAACATGTTGAAATATCTGAAATAAAATAAAAATCAGCCTAGAATATTGATAAACAAAATTATTTCCCACAAATGCATACAAACTTAAGACATTGGCAGTTGAATAAAAGAGGTAATTTATCAATAAGAATGATAACAAGAACTTATTCAGTGTAAAGGAAAAGATGCCATAAGAAATCTGGGTCAACATACAGAAAACCAGCATAATGACAACACCAACTGAAATGTCAAACATAAATAAAGAACAACCTACAAGACCCACTGCCCCTAGATAAACAGCTACAGACAAATAAATAGTTTTCTCCAGGATTGAATCTCAAATAGATTTATCCAGTTCTAAGTAATATCCCTAAACACACACACTCACACACACATGACCTGTGAAGTCCATTTAGTGTGTATATATGAATGCACAAATGTATAGTTACATATATTTGTATTCTTCCACAATTATTAAATAATTAAAGAATGAAAGAGTTTGAGAGGGAATGGGTGGGAAGTGGAAGATGAGGAGAGAAGGAGTGGGAAGATTTGATGTAAATACAGTACACATACATGTATTTCTCAAAACTAGAAAATCAAATTTCAAAAAGAAATGATTCATGTTTAAGGTGATTACACTTGATATTTATTTTAATTGTTACTGTAGGTTACAAATTTGTAAAATTATGTATTTTGTTAAATAAAACTAAGAAAAATAATGAAAAGAAGGCTAGATAAGGAAATACTAAAAATCAATTTAAAAACAGACACATAGCATCCATGCATATCCTTAAATGTTTTCACACATGCAAACATGTGTACATACATATATACACTCACAAAATCCCTGTAAAACTGCTAAGACTGGCATCAAAATAATTTATTATGAAATGATAACACTTATAGAAGTAAAATGTGTGACTGTACTTATACCAGTAAGTGAGAGAAAATGAAATATTAACACATAATTTAAAAACACAGGAAAGGAGAAACAAAGGAATAAAACACAGGAGAAACAAAGGAATAAAGCATGCATTGCATAGACAGGAAACAGATAGAAATTATGGCAGAATTGAGGCAAAGTACATCAGTATTTATATTTTAGAAAGCAAACTCAAGAATTTCAGGGAAAAGGCAGATGTTGGAGGACTGGATACAAAATAGGGCCTGATTACAGGTTGATAGCAAGAAACTGTTAAGAATCAAGTCAAACTGAGAAGACGAAGAAAGAAAAGAGTGTGACGTGAAACCTTTCCTTCAGGAGGTTCCCATTGCAAAATCATGCCCTTTTCTTTTAAGGGAAATACATATTCCCTGGCTCAGTTTCACCACACTACAGTAATAGCCTTGCCTCTCTCTGCTATCTGTTAGTAGGCATTCATCCTGACCTCTCGTTCTAACCTCAAAATCAAAGATTTTTGATTTGAAGATAAAATCGTGACCTTGCTATGAGTACTCACAATAATATCCCCTTCAAATGTCCCTAACCCACTCATGTCTGCAAAACCCCTTTTGTCTTGTCTGTTGCTTTTTTTTTTTTTTTTTGGCTTTTCTAGACAGGGTTTCGCTGTAGTTTCTAGAGCCTGTCCTGGAACTAGCTCTTGTAGACCAGACTGGCCTCGAACTCAGAGATCCGCCTGCCTCTGCCTCCCGAGTGCTGGGATTAAAGGTGTGTGCCACCACCGCCCAGCCTCCCTTTTGTCATGAGAAGTAAAACAAACATCCCCAAGTTCATAAATGGGAACACCATCTGACACAGTATTCTGCTGGCTAATGGCCCAAACCAGTTACATCTCCCAGAGGTAGAGCTTCAGATTTTTCACCTTCAATGTTCTTTGGTGATTATCTGAATTCTAAGACATCCTTCACACACCTGCTACATCAAAGGTTCAAGGCTACCCCAAACTGTACAAATATTCAAGCTGCTGGTGTGGATGCACTTTTCCTGAGAGAAGATTAACAGCAGTACAGATAAAAAATCCTTTGCAGATTCCCCAACGTGCTTAAACAATCACGGCTTCAAATTCAGTTTCACCTCTGTAAACAATTTAAATAATCTATTCCAGCACAGAGAGTCATCTTCCGGGGAGAGACAGAGACACTACCTAAGTGTGGATTAAAGCTGCTCAGCTGGCACTGATAGAGGCGATATTAAGTGTCACAGCCAACATTTATTGGCTGCTCAAAGGATTCCTGCAGCAATTGTCCTTAGCTCTTTACACAGATTGGTTAACCTTGATCTTTTGAACAACCCTGTAAGACGCTCACTTTAATTATTCCAAATTCACAGATAAGGAAAATGATACTTAAATAGGTTAAGCAATTTTCTTCAGGTTAAATCTTGGATTTGCAGGACATAAGGCTGCTATCTCTAAAACATGCTTGATCTCTGAAAACTGCTAAAATTATGATAAAATAAATGTAGAAATGCTTGCATTATTCAGTGTGAGTCAAAACCTACCTTTGCAAACCCGTCAGAGAAATATACTAAAATGGATTTGTTTAAAATGTTACCTAGGAAAAAGTAAGGTCAAGTCATATCCCCCTGCTATAACATGTGTAAAGAAGCCATAGAGCGAAGTACTCCATATCGTGCAGTAAATAGCAAGAGTCCTAAGTCTCCTGTTCAGCCACTGAAAACACTAAATTTCCTGACTTTTGTCTGAGCCTAAAAGGTAACAAGCAGGTCAACACCGGAAGTAGCATGGCACCTCCAGGCCCAGTTTTATCTCTACTATTATGGCAACCAACATTTATAAGCCTCTTCCTGATCATAGGATAACTTTTATGTCTGTACAAATGATAGTGACAGGATTTCAGAGCCATTATGAGCACTGAATAGCCAATTGCATTAAAAAATAACCTTTCTCAAGACCCAGTAACACCACTTTTGGGTATATACCCAAAGGAGGCTCAATTTTACCACAAAAACATGTGCTCAACTATGTTCATAGAAGCATTGTTTGTCATAGCCAGAACCTGGAAACAGCCTAAATATCCCTTGAATAAAGAATGGATAAGGAAAATGTGGTACATTTACTCGATGAAGTACTACACAGCAGGAAAAGATAATGACATCTTGAATCTTGCAGGCAAATGGATGGATCTAAAAGACATTATTTTGAGTAAGGTAACCCAGATTCCGAAAGACAACTGTCACATGTACTCACTTATAAGTGGTTTTTAAACAAAGAAAACCGGCCTACAAATCACAATCCCAGAGAACCTAGACAACAAAGATGACCCTAAGAGAGACATATGTGGATCTAATCTACATGGGAAGAAGAAAAAGACAAGATCTCCTGAGTAAATTGGGAGCATGGGGACCATGAGAGAGGGTGGAAGGGGAGGAGAGAAGAAAGGAGGGGAGCAGAGAAAAATGTACAGCTCAATAAAATTAATAAAAGGAGAAAAAAATTATATAACTCATGGTCCCAAAGAGTTGGATTTGGTTGCTAACTATCTTTGTGTTTAATTGTTGAGACACCTTTTTTTGTGGTTCAAGCTGGATGCAATGTCAAATTCCATTGCTTCAGCCTTCCAAATGTTTAGGTAAACAGCCATTGCACTGTATTCCAGACAAACTGCTTTTAATATCAAAGAAGAAATTCAAAGGAATATTGGACAATGAAATGCAAGTGGAGCATCAGGTAGGCTACAAAACTGCGCACAAGTAACTGAATGTGACAAATAAAGAATCATCTCAGTCATCATAATTTCAGGGTTCTTTGGTGCCTGGTCTGGCAGTCAACTTTCATTCTGTATCCAGAGTAAGGAAGGAGCCTTCTGCCTCTCACCAAGATTTTCAGAATCTTTAGCTCAGGTATCTCCTTCCAATGTATCCTAAATATTTATAGACAAATAATAGATGCTAAAAAAAAATCTTTACCAAATAAATTTTTACTGCTTTTAGTTTCGGTAAATGACTACCCTTTTGTTTGTGGTATGGCTGCTCTTCTTAGCATTGCTCTCACACTGGTAAATCTGGTGGGTCTCACCTCAACACCGTGGAGAGAACAGGGACTGACACATGAAAAAAACACATCCACATAGGTAGAGAAATACTGAATGAGGCCTGCAAGTAGTCAAATCTAAGGCTGTGAGAATCTGAATTACAGACAGTCAACACCTAGATATGCATTTGCACATATACGAATATTTCTGTCTATGAATTGAACATGTGTTTATTTTGTGTGTGCTAGCTTATAGCCACATATCAAAAAAACCCAATACTAAAGGGATACCACCCAAAAAATCTCTATAAATTTGACATGATATCATTTCATAGATTTTCAGATTTTCTTGCTTAGTGCCCTTTTTCCGTACACTGGAAAATACCGAGGCCACCATGATGTCAATGATAAAATTTTTCAAATGTGTCTTCTTGGATGTTATAGCACAATATAGATGCTCAAGCCTGGGGAGGAAAGTGCAAAATAAGGGACATGGACACAATGGTAGGTGGTGCCACGGGGAAGGCAAAATAGCTCTATTCCCAAGGGTCTAAAAATGATAGTCCATTCTTCCCACTTCATTGACTCTACAGGCTATAACAAAACTGTAATGATCCATCATGTCAGGGAATACTACTGCTTAGGGAGTCCCTGATCCATGAGCTGTTAGCATGGTGCACTGTGAGCAACCATTAAGGAGCAGCTTGCCTATGTTCACAATATTGGAGAGTCATAGGTACCTAAAAGATCAGTTTTGTCTCCTGGCTCTGAAGGCTTCATTCCTGAGGCTCAGGGTGAAGATTAAATGGAAAAGATTTTTTCAAACAAATCACTACATATCTTTCAAGAAAAAATATAAAAAGGACAGAAAGACACACACACACACACACACACACACACACAGAGAGAATATATATAGAAGAAAGAAAAGTAAGAGCCTTAATTACATGAATTTAAATGACCCAAAGCAGCCAAATTGACTGATTTTATTCAGTATCATGTCAGTTCAATCACTCCATAGACGGTCACTGAGCCTCTGAGGTTAATGAGATGTCAGAAGAGATGTGAAAATGGATAAGATACAAATTGACACATAGAGAATATATCACCCAAGATCTTGGTACCTGAACGTATATTTCTCTAAGCTAAAACTTAAGTTCTTCTGGACACTGCATTAGAAATACGAAATGTTGTCTAACCAATTTCTCACCTTAGACATTGATATGAAAATTTAAACTTAAATTTTACTCACAATGGAGGTAGAAGTACTTTAGGATAATGTTCTTGTACAGTGTAAAGATTCGTCATTCTTATTGGTTTAATAAATTCTACTGGTTTAATAAAACCAGTAGCCAGGCAGGAAGTATGGATGGGGCAACCAGACTAGGACAATGCTGTGAAGAGGAAAAGCAGAGATGCAGTCACCAGTCAGATGCAGAGGAAGCAAGATAAGAATGCCTTACCGGGAAAAGGTACCAAGTAAAGTGGCTAAGCATAGATATGAATAATGGGTTAGTTTAAGTTGTAAGAGCTAATTAATAATAATCCTGAGCAAATGGGCCAAAGAGTTTATAATTAATACAAGCCTCTGTGTGCTACTTTGGGACTTAATGGCTGTGACACCATATGGGCCAGAAATTTCTGTCTACATGGAGGAGAAAGGAGAAGATGTGGAGAAGGGGGAGGAGATGGAGAAGGAGGAGAAGATAGAGAAAGAGGAGGAGGTGGGAGTGGTGGAGGAGGAAGCAGAGGGGAATCAAACAGGAGAATAGGTTTAAGTGAAGCTGCCTGACACAGTGGTCCTCAGATACTCAGCTTCCCTCCTCTTTATTTCTTTGACTTTTTTGCAAACGGTTTGGAAGACCTCCTGCCCTCACATCCCAGCTCCTTAACTGCTGACCACACCTGTCCACTACCTTTTGTCCTGAGTGCCATTCTCTTATTAGTAAATTCCTTTCAACTGCAATAATAACTTCTGCTTACAGGATCCAGTAGCCGTGTCTTATTTCTTCTGCTACAGCTGACCAGCAGATCTAGACATAACTGATTCTCTGTTCTTTGGAATATTTCCAGCCCTGATTTTTGGCACAGCAAAATCTCTGGTTGTCTGCTGACTTTTGTGTGCACTCATTTTTTAAGCACCATTTTCCTGTTCCTAACCTCCAAATATTGCAGAGCTCCAGAGCATATCTTTAGACCTATTATCTCTCTTGGCATTCGCTCTCTACATGACCATCTGAATCATTTGCCCTGAAATATATACCTTCTGAAGGTCAGCTCTTCTCTAATTTACTACTCTTCCATATTCCCATCTCTGTATGGGGTGATCTTTCATCCAGGCATCCAAGGGTAAAGAAAAAAAAAGACTGAAGAATTATCCTTTGTTCTACTTTCTAATGTCCTCTGAACAATGTTTCATGTTATACCTTGAAAATACCACAAGCAAACGAGAAACAGAAAAGCCTCCTCATCAGTTTCTCTGGCACATCCTGTTGCCACCATCACCCGCATCAACGCCGATTACTGAACTCAATCCTTTCTGGCATTCCCATCTTCCCTCTGTCAAGTTCTGGAATGTTCTTTGATATGGCTAATCTATCCCTGTCATTTTCTACTCAAAATGCTTATCAAAAATGAAAATCTTTGGCAGGTGTTGCACGGCTTTTGTTACTTGACATTTCATGCTCAATCTTCCTCTTCCTGTTCACTCCTCCTGCCCCACCTTGCAGTGACGACAGTTGAGCCAAAATAGCCATATTCATCTGCTAAAACAATGACAAGTGCATTTTCAGGAGAGCTTTCTACTTGCTCTTCATCTTTCGCCCCACGTTCTTTTGTATGGCAAGTCATTTCCATTCAAAGATTTCCAGGCAACTCTTGTTCTCACCAATGCTCACACTAAACACTACATGTACTTCCAACTCGGATTTTCTTGGTTCTTCATATGAATGAGGTTCCTTCAATCCAACATTTGCCTTTTTGTAGGTTCATCTTAATTTTGCTATCTGAAATTACTGACTTGTTTATCCTATGGATTGAATGACTGGTGGATTGATTGGTTAGTTGATATTGAGGATTGATCTAAGATCTCACACATGCTAGATAACTGCTATTTCTCACTAAAGTTTAAGTTCTCCAGGCTGGAATTCCACATCTGACACCACCAAGGCAGGCCTTTAACATAAGATTTTTGCTGATCTTAACTTCCTGAGTTGCTGGGATTAAAGGCATGAGACATCAAATGTGGATATTATTTTTTATTGATCAACTAGCATAAAACTTTATAACAATTTGTATTTTATCACCAACCTATACAATAATATATGTTCCAAGAATGCAGTGCTTTTTGCTTTGTTTGTTTTTATTCCTTATTATTACACCTTTGTTTCTTATAATAATTTAAGAGTAAAAATTAGATAGATAGATAATAGATGATTGATAGATGATATATAGATATTGTTTTAAATTAAGGATCAATATTCACATTAAGTTAATAAATGACTGAGTAATAACTTCACAAAGAGCATGCATAGGTACATAGTAGTGCTGTATCCCACGGCTGCCTTCCCTGACCAGTTCAGGTAATTGGAACAGCTCCAGAATGCCAATCAAGAATTCTCTGGACTGCAGCTAACAAGACGTAGACCTCTATCCAACAACAAGACCTTTTAGAATCAGGTCTCAGTGGGCCTTTTGAAAATAACACAGACACAGTACAGTAAAAACAGCCTGCAGAAAAGGTGTTTATAACTCTCTTTACAACTGAAGTCTCTCACCAGAAATGCCGAGCAAACACATATAAATAAAAATGAATTCTCAGACTTATCTGCCGAGACTGTAACAACCTAATAAGGTTTCCCCAGCAAAAGCATGGCAGGGATAAAAATACTCTCTATTACTTCCCCTCCATTCACAAAGAAAGGCAATTTCTCTTTGTTTCTAGCTAAGCCTTCTCCAGCCACACCTCACTGGTTCTATTGTTTGACGAGAGGATGGAGGGAAAAGCTATGTTGTTGTATTGCTCAGTTTTGCATCCCACGGTGTCACCAGGTCTACTGATTCCCCAGGCTCTACAACCTATCTTCCCTCTATTGAAGCCAATAAGGCATTTGGACACCAACATCTAGATACTCAATCCCTGAAATATCAAAAGTAAAACAAAATTGTGAATGTGAACACACACATGTACACACTGCATTAGAAAGGAAGGATAAATGTCTTTAACCCAGTACTTGGAAGGCAAAAGCAGGTAGATCTGAGTTCAAAGCCAGCAGGTCTACAGCGCAAGTTCAAGAACATCCAAGGCTACACAGGCAAATCCTGTCTCTGGAAAACATAACAAAACAAAAATAACAGAAAAAAGTCAAACACATTTTTTAAAAAAATTTAAATTTTAAAACTTTGGTTGGGAGCTGAGGAGGTAGCTTGGCAAACGAGAATGTGGACTCTGCTTGCAGAGGACTGGAGCGCAGTTCCCGACTCTCGTATAAGTTCATAGCCTCCTGGAACTTTAGCTTCCAAAGATCTGAAGTCTGCTTCTAGACTATAGGGGTTCTGGGGTTCTGCACTCACATAGACAAACCTATGCACAGAAACACTGACAATAATTGGAAACAAAATCTCTTAAAAATAAAATGCATCTTGTCCCTCGGTTCTCAAATAATTTTCTGTTTCAGGAATCTTAACTGCGAGTCTTTTTTTTTTTTTTTTTTTTTTTTTTTTTTTTTTTTTTTTTTTGGTTTTTCGAGACAGGGTTTCTCTGCAGCTTTTTTAGAGCCTGTCCTGGAACTAGCTCTTGTAGACCAGGCTGGCCTCGAACTCACAGAGATCCGCCTGCCTCTGCCTCCCGAGTGCTGGGATTAAAGGCGTGCGCCACCACCGCCCGGCTTAACTGCGAGTCTTAATTGTAGTAACGAGACTGTAGCCTCCTTGTCATGCCTCCCTGCCTCCAAATATAAACAATGCCTCGTGTTTGGAATGTATTTCATAGATATCATTACCAGTAACCACTATCTAGACTTGTCGTTTGCCATTTACCTTTACTATCCTATTTGGCATAGAATTCCCATACCTGGCAACTTTAGAATTTGGTTTTGCCTTGATTCATACAAGTACCAGGTATGGGATTCCAAAACCACGAAATGCAGCATTGCATATCTATCAAACCTTAAGTCATTCTTGAAAACAACAAAAGTTGTGGAACATAAAAAAAAAAAAAAAAAAAAAAAAAAAAAAAAAAAAAAAACTAATCCAAAACAGTTTCAAAGATGAAAAAGACAGCAGTACAACAGATGATGGCAATTTTTTTAAAGTTAACTTTGAGGAAAAATGACAAAGGTTGATTTGAAAGGCACTATGCCTTGGAAAAGCTTCCCAAGACAGTTTGGGTTAGAGAAGTGGCAGTGGGTGGCTAACGATGTCAGGAAGTACGGGAAACATGAGTGAAACTAAGTGGGTGAATGTCCATTAGCTGAGCGGCAAGTGTTTCTGGTGACGTATGCTAGCTAGGTGGAGGAGAGAGCTAGCTCCGGTGACACAGCAGGACCGTAGCAATCATGAGAACGAGTGGAAGAAAAGGCACTGATTAAACAGAAACTTACAGTTTTCATATCTGCATCCACATCAAAGCTTATTCTGTGTGATAGTGCTTGGGCATTTCGTTCAGCTGATGTGTGGGTATTCTCTCTCCAAGCTAAAGAAAGAAAAAGAATGCTGATCAAACACATAGAAGGGAAACTCCACCAAAGTGTGTTACTTTTCCATATGTAAAGTAATCTCATAAAAGATAAAGAGCAAGCATAATGGAAACAAACTGATAAAGACTAGAGAATTATGGAGGAATTGGAAACAAATATGAAATTCTGTGCCGGAGGGATGGATCTTCAATATTAAGAAAGGTTAGGGAACGCAGGTCATGGCACCTTTGGAGAGCAGAGCTGTCTACTAAAGTCCAAACTCATAAATGTCTAAGCTTTATGAGAATGGAGGGACCATAGCTCTACCCACTAACCTGAGAGAATAACAAGGAAGTTGACATTCATTCCTGATGTGACAGAAACCTGGACCTGTCATACGATATCATGTGAGAAATAAATTCACACTGCCATATGTTAAAGAAGCTGTGAGCCAAGAAGTTAATATTTAGACACTCTACTCTAGGATTAGTGAAATCCACACTTTTCAGATCCCACCAAAGTAGAGACAAGCACTGATCACCCTAAGCAGTTGCCACACAGGGAGACTCAGACCATTCTTCAAGAGGCTTCCCATCCTTGAAGTTGGGCTCACCACCACAAAATTTACAAGTACCCAGAAGGACTTTTAGCTTGGGCTCCAGACAGGACTGTATGCATACAAACACTAGAGACAGCACAGTAAACAAATTAACAATTATATATCAACTATATATCCAACTTCTCCATCAAATGCTACTTAATACGTGAAGTATATCGGTACACTCAACAGACAAAATTCTCTGCTTATTGCAATTTTTATTGCTATCTTCTGAAACATCCTGGAAGGTAAGAATCTCACTCACATATGAGCTTAGAGCTAATGAATGATCTGTAAACTATATTCCTCTTCCAAAACACCCATTCTCCTTGGACTGAAAATCTTCAGATACACCAATTTTTCAACATCTTTATTCCATTCTGAATGTGAAAAGCATTTAGGATAATAGCATACATCACTCATCTGGGGTTAAGTTCTGATTAGGTAGCCCAGCCACACTGACTTATTTAGTTTCTCTGCTTCTGTAAACAAACATCTCTTATTGTGGAGCAAAAAATACATATGGGAATTATGAACAAATTAGAGCGGAAGAAAATAAAGATTTAGAACTTTATTTGTCACACAAATCAGTGTATTATTCTCACAGTTTAGAATAAGGAGTCATAGGATTTTGCTCCTGCAGCTCCTATGATATGTTGTGTGGTATAAGATGCTTGTCATACAATAAGTAGAGATCAATAACTAATAAACATTAATATCAACTTATGTTAAAGTTAAAATTTATCCATTAAAGCTTAAATGTCCCCTGAACTACTCTGCAAAAGGATGAGACTTTTTCAAACTTAAGCATGGGTTACCACTTTTCAAGATTTAAACCTTTTCCACTCTAATAAAAAGGAGCCTCTCCCCTTCACAGCCTACAAAGACAAGGATGTATTCATTAAACGTATGAAGACTAGCAAAGATTATACTCAAACCAGAGTAAGTAAAAAGTATTCAATAAATTCTGACCAACGAGTTAGCGGCAGGAGGGAGGAAAATTGTTCAGACCCCCGATCTGGAATGATTTAGGAATAGAGCACCTTTGAAATGCACAACCAGTCTGTCCTCTAATACCTACCGAAGGTTGATTAACTCACTAAGCTGGGTTTTATGCGAAATCCCCTGTGATATCTGCGGATGAAGTCATGCTGAAAATGACAGAGTGTGGCATTCAGGGCAGTTAATCTTTCCTGGGGCTGTTTGATGTCAGTAGAATCTGATATGCTAAGATGTGTTACCAGTGGCAGCAAAGCCATCAGAGACAGGCAAGCACACCTGCCTGTCCCATACAGACAAAGATGCCATTATTTCTTACACTATGATCACCAAGACAGTTTTCCTACTGATAGGGGAAGTGTCTATTTCCATTCCCAGGCAGCGGGGTGACTTAATTAATGGATGTACATTCCCTAATTTTATCTATCAAATATTTTTAAGTGTAATTGACATTGCCTACATTTTGAAATGTGGGAAATGAGGACTTGCATAGCTCAGTTAGCAATTAATAATGGTAAAATCAGCATCTCTCCTAGGTCCTGTAATTTATAGTTTTACTGTGGAACCCACTGCAGTTTCCACAGGAACATTTGAAAATAGATTCTCCCCATGTCATTCTTCTTATGTTAAATAATGTGAAGGTCTTCAATGATATAGCCACTGATTGATTGCCTTTCCATCAGTAATTACATCCTTCCTAGGCTCAAAAAAGAAATTATAAGCTCAATGGGTCATATAGAAAGAAGGCACTAACCTTTTGGCCTCTGTATTTTGAGTTCTTTGTAAATTAATATGTCGTACAATAAAAACTCACATTATGAATAGCTGGACCAGTTTGCAATCCCATCAACAGTGAATGAGGGTCCCTTTCTCCTTCAACATTTGCTGTCCTTTGTTTTATTGATTCTGAATGTGGTAAGATGACATCTTAAAGCTGTTTTTATTGGCGTTTTACTAGCTGCAATAATGATGAACATATTTTGAGATAGTTCCCAGTCACTTTTCTTCTCTTTAAATAACTCTCTGTCATTTCTCAGACTCATAATTTAAGTGAAATGTTCTTATATTTTTGTTTTGTTTTGTTTTGTTTTGTTGGTAGGCAGAGGGTGCTCATTTGTTTCCTATTAGCTCAGTCCCAAATAATCACACAGAAACTATATTAATCACAACACTGTTTGGTCAATAGCTTAGGGATATTTCTAGCTAACTCTTACATCTTAAATTTACTCATTTCTATCAATCTGTGTATCGCCATGAGGCTGTGGCCTACTGGTAAGGTTCTGGTTGGCAGCTGGTGTCTTTATCGTTTGGCAGCTACATGGTGTCTCCCTAACTCTGCCCACTTTCTCTCTATATCTCTGTTCAGATTTCCTCCCTGACTTTACTAAGCCATTGACCAAAACAGCTTCTTTAATAACCAATGGTAATAAAGCATATTCATAGCATACAAAGGTGACTCTCACAACAGTTTTTTGATTGTCTGTTTTGTCTCTTTGTTTTAGAATTTTTTATATAGTCTGAATATCAATTCTCTGCCAGGTTAATAGCTGACAAATATTTACCACTATTGTGTGTGCTGCCCCCTTATTTCTTTAGCTTTGCAAAAATTTTGTAGTTTTACGAACTTTATTTGTCAACTATTGACCTTAAGTCTGAATCAGAAAGTCCTTTTCTATGTCTATATTATGGCGGGTACTGACTATGTTTCTTTCTAGCTGTTTCAGTGGTTCGGTCTCAGTATTTGGGTATTAGCTCTATTTGAAGTTAGTTGTTAATGCAAGGTGATAGATACATATGGGTCTAATTTCATTCTTCTGCTTCTGTGGGCTTGCAGTTTTCTCAGAATCATTTGTTGAAGATGCTTTCTATTTCTCCAGCAATCAAAACAAAGAGTTGTGGAACCTAGCTCCAACTGACAAACATTTATTACAACTCCTGCACCCAGTGCTCAGTGATCATTACACAGTACTGGGGAGAAAGTTTTTAAGAGCCAGAGAAACAGGAAGTTTACTGCGAGAGTGTGTTTACTACACTGTGTTTGCAAGAACTGAAACCCATGAAATCGCACCAACATGTCTACCTAAATCCAGCTGAAGAGTGATTACACCAATTGGCATGGATGTGTGAATAAGGGAAAGTTCACAAGGCTTCAACTCAGGACAAAGAACGACCAAAAACTCAGGTTTGCTGAGACTGGGAGCAATGTCTTCCCCAGGAAAGAGCACACCAATTGGTTATCTGATATTGAATTGTCAGCCCTGAAAACAGACATATATAGGTACCATTATATAAACTGAACATGCTGTAGTTATGTATTTAGGTACACACATATATGTAACAAGCTAAAGAGACTGTGTATTTGAATGGAGCAGGATTGGGGATACATGAGAGGGTCTAGAGGGAAACAATATAACTGTATTATAACGTCAGAAAATAAAGGCAATATTTAAAACAATACTAAGAGAAAAAGAAATCTCAGATTTTCAGTTTTGTTGGTTGTTTATTTGGACATTTGACAGTGACATCTAATTCTAGAAAACACACCTAGTCAGAGTTCTTTACCCAGTTGTCTCTCCATATTGCTGCTGTGTGTTTTATTGAAAAAAATCTTAATCTTTCTTCACTATGTGGAAGAATAGCAAGGAGAAAAAAAATATTGTAACCTCATTCCATCTAGATGCTCCAAAACAAAATGGAGTCTTTGAGTACAGAGAGATGAGAAAAATATGTGCTGGTTTAGTCCACCTACATTTTTTTTTCAAGTTAATAAATTGTATCTGAGAGACAGTGGGGTCTACTCAAGATCACTTCAGTAGTCACAGTAGGCAGGCAATAACATGTTACAGGCTAATCTCACATTTCTCCTATCTGTGTGTGGGGTGTGCATGTGTGTGTGTGCTTGTATGTGCAGTTGCACCTGAGTGGAACTCAGAGGATTCATCAGTTGTCATTCCTCTGGCACCTTCTGCATTCTTTTTATTTTTTTAAATGTTTGTCATATTTTCTTTGTTTTAGAATATGCTTTCTTTTAATTTTTGACAATTTAATTTATGTATGTAAGGTATCCTAGTCATATCAATCCAAATATCCCCTCCATATTTTCCCCAAACTTTCCTATACTTTCTATCCTACAACCTTCATTCTCTACCAAATTTTCTTTTTTTGAAACCACTGAATCTGATTAATGTTATCTGCCTTTACTAGGAACTACACCCCCAAAGGAAAATGACAACCCCTCTCTCAAAAGCTACATAGTGTCAATAGATCTTCAACTAGAGGTGAAGTTTTATGAACTCCTTCCAAATTCATGCTGGTATATTGAGTTGAAAATGTGGAATATCTGGATTTCTTTGCCATTCTTGCACATGTAACCACAGCCGCTTTACATTCATAGGTCCAGTGGCCACATGTTACATCCAGATAACAGCATTTCATACTATTTCTCCCTATCTTCTGGTTCTTACATTCCTTATCCTCAACCACAATGTTCTCCACACCTTGTGGTGAGTTATAGATGGAAGTTTCTGTCCCTCCCAGTCTCATAGTCATTCAGTCCCAAATAAACACACAGAGGTTTATATTAATTATAAACTGTTTGGCCTATTGTTCAGGCTTATTACTAACTAGCTCTTAAAACTTAAATTAGCTCATAGTTCTTATCTATGTTTAGCCACATGGCTTGGTACCTTTTCTTAGTAAGGCATTCTCATCTTGCTTCCTCTGTGCCTGGCTGGCAACTATGTCTGTGCCCTTCCTCTTCCCAGAATTCTCTTGGTTTGGTTGCCCCACCTATACTTCCTGGCTACTACTGGCCAACCAGTATATTAAACCAATGTGAGTGACAAATCCTTACAGTGTACAAGAGCATTATCCCACAGCTGTGAATGGATGTCCCCTTTATCACTGAACGCTCATTGTTACCTCCTCTTGGCATCTTGAGCAGTTATGAACGTCTGCATTGACTGCTGTCCACTGCAAGGAGACACTTCTCTGAGCAAGGCTGAAGAGCACCAATGATACATGGTTAGAAGTGTAAATATTTAGAAGATATTTTGATAACATTTCCACTTATCAAAATAACAGATGTAGGACTCTATAAGAACGCTCTGGAGCCTATATGACCTCCCAAGTCATGGGCTTTTGACCAGGACTATGCATGAGTTTTCTTAAACAGGCCTCTAAAAAAATAAAAAGTAGTTGTTTGTCCCATTGGAGATAATTCTATTAAATGTCACAAGATCCTGTTTCCTGATTACTGGTCTCATTTCCTTACTCTAAAATTTCTTACTTATGCCTATCTCTTGAAGGTGCTCTCTGCAGTTTCAGATTTTCTCAGCTTTTGTTGAGGTCATTCATCCATTTAGAATAAGTTTAGTTTTATGCAGGGTGACAGATAAAGACCTAGTTTTAAGCTTATACATGTGGATATCCAATTTTCTCAGCACCATTTATTGAGTGGCTATCTTTTTCTTCAATGTGTTTTATGTCATCTTTGTTCAAAATCAGGTGGTTATTATAGTATAGGTTCATATGCAGGCTCTCTCTTTTGCTCTGTTGATCTATTTGTCAGTTTTTTGTGCCAGTGCCATACCATTTATATTACTTTGGCTTTGTAGTGTAACTTTATATCAAGTATAGAGATACCTTAAAGAGTGATCTTAATGTTCATGAAAGGCACATTCAAAATTCAACATACAAAATTGTAGATGGACTTTTCTTTTTAGGTCACCAGCTCAGCTCACAAAAAAATGACATGGAAATTTACTAATAATTATAAAATCTTTGCTTTAGCTTGGGCTGGTTTGTAACTAGCTCTTATACCTTAATTGAACCATATTTTTAAATCTACATTCTTTTCTCACTTGTTACCTCTTCTCCATTTTGCCTATCCTGGTTATTCCGCACCTGACTAGTAACACTCCATTTCTATTCCCCAGAGCTCTTCATGTCCAGAAGTTCCGCCTATACCTCCTACCGAGCTATTGGCCATTTAGCTTTTCAGTAAACCAATCACAGTGATACATCTTTACACAGTATAAGAAACATTCCAAAACATGTAGTTCTCACAGGAAGTAAGCAACTTAGACATTCTAACCCCTGCTAACAGTGAGCAATGAGAGAATCATTAGTCATGGCTGGCTGCAGCACGGTTTAGAGAACCAGAATATGCCAATGGTCCAAGGAAGAGCTGCAGGGGGACTCCATTGTCACTCTTGACCTAAGGAGCAGAGACAGAAAGAAGATTTCAAAAATCCTGTTCAGAACTTCAGGAGAACCATTTCCTATGGGACCTTAGAGAGAAACATGTAGATGCGACTCAAATTCTAGACCCTTCTAATAGAGATGGGAAAATCAGAATACATGTGATGATATCTATGTTTTACTTCAAACTTTAACTGTCACCTCTTACCAGCAACCAGAAACCAGGAAGGCAAGTGACAGAGTGGACAGAGACAAGCCTCTGCATGGGTGCCAAGTATGTTAAGAATTTGATTTAGGAGGCAAATGATAAAGAAACAAAAATCATTCAAGTAATTTGATAAAGATTATAAAACTAGTCAGAAGCGCACCCCAGCCTTCCACAACAGAAGATCCCCGAGGTGTGCTTCTCCCTGGCTGGAGACCATTAACGCTAATCACTCACTTGGCAAGAGCAGAATCTAAGAGGAAGAATGCTGATGATAAGAATCAAAGATCACAGGACTGAACTGAGGTTCGGGCTTTCTTAGGCCCCATGCTTTCTCTTAGCATGCACCCTCATTTACCCTCCATTATTCTCCATCTATTGCAAATGACCATTAATGACCTAATCAATGTGTAGTCAACAAACAAGATGCAACAAATTCACTAGTCCTTTTAGAAATACAGCCTCTGGTTCCACAACAGAATCAAAATTAGTCCTCCCATAGTGGAATACTGTACAGCCACAGAAAGAATGGAATCCCTGTTATACACAACAAAATGGACAGACCTAGAGGTTGGTATGAAATGATCCAGGAACAGAAAGATATGATGTATATGAGTTCATTACTGTGTGTAATCCAAAGTTCTCATAGAAGCAGGGTAGAACAGTGGTTCTCAATGGCTGGGAAGGAAAGAAAATTGTGCAGGGCATAGAAAAGTGGAGCAATTGTTACTAATTTACAGATAGATGTGCTTCACTACTGCACGGTGGTGTGACAATAGATAATGGGACAATGTTTCAGAAAACTGAAAGAAGAAATTAGAATGTTTCAAATTTAATGAGTGAAGTATTTGAGAAGTTATATAGCACAAAATATACTTATGTCAAAATATCAACTGACATCCCATAAATCTCTATAGATCTCCACTGCGTATCATTTGATATGTGTTCAGATTTCTTAAAGATGTGTTGTATGCAAATAAATGTTTCAGAATACTGCCCTAACTACAGACTTGCTCTCTTTAACATTGAGGCTTTATGTGTGACATACAGTCCTTAACTTTGAATAGCTAAGCATGCATAAAAGTGCTCTTAATTTCTTTAGAATTTTTTATTTTTTATTTATTCATTTTATTTGACAATTTTATCCATGTCTATAATGTATTTTGATTAGTTTGCTCCTACCCGATCTCTTACCACCTTATCATCGAACCTCATCTCTTCCTGTTCCTTCATCATGTTCATGACTGTTGGTTTTGATTTCTGGTGCATTTAGTTTAACCAGTGTCTATTTGAGCCTAGTAGGCTCACTTCTGGACTCACAGATAAAGGAAATGATTTCCCTACTCCCTGAATCTATCAAAAGCTAGTAGTTCAACAGTGAAGGACAGAGGCCTCCATGTCCCTCCTCTATCCATGCTTAACTGTTGAGGAGCCTGTTCTTTTTGCAGACCCGTGGCAGGCATCTCTGTCTTCACCTATTTACCCAGGAGATATTTCACAGCCCTTCTCTTCTGTATTGTTCCTTAATCCTCACAGGGTATGCTATAACTGTCTTATTCAGGCCTGGGCACACACCAATCACTTAATCTCAGCACTTTGCACAACCACGAGTCTCTGCCTTCTCCACTGTTGACTGAAAGGAGAGCCTTCTTTGATTAAGGCTAAGAGTTATATTTCTCTGTGCCTATGAGCTAGATATTTAGAAGCCAACTTGACAATGCATCTATTTAGCTAATGTGGAAGTGCTAATTTCATGGTCTGTGTCCTTTGCTTTATGGGAGTTGGGTGCTTCTGGCTATCATGGATGCACCAATTTCAGGGTGCAGAAATGCCCTGGAGGATAGAGATACATGGGCAATAAGCAATGATAATTACTCCTTCTGGGTCATGGGTCTTGGTAGAGTAGTTATTAGAATGTAAACTATGCAAACCTAGACCTACTTAGGATCTTTCATAATCTTAACGAAAAGAAATGTGAATATGAAAAAGAGGTGTGAGAGCAAGAACGAACAATGAGGATGATTTTTAAATCCATAACTTAGTTGCCCTTTAAATTCCCTACATTAAAAACAAAAAATTTATAATAGAAAGAGAGGAAGGAAGGAAGGAAGGAAGGAAGGAAGGAAAAAGAAAGAAAGAAAAGAAGGAAGAGAGAGAATGAGGGAGAAAGAGGGAGAAAGAAATACACTCACAAAAATAAATAAACAAAAAACACCTTAAGCTTATCTTTTCTTGTATTTTTTCTAGCAACTAAGTAACACCCACCAAATTTTCCTGGGTAGTTTGTATTTATATTCACTCTTGTGCTTGGATGTAAGTCCAAGTCACTTTCTCTGAACAAACTTTTATGGCATAAATCATCCAAAGATAACTGTCTCAGAGTCTAGACAACATGATTTGAGTTCCTTGGAAGGGTACTTAATACACTCAGGCCACACTACACTGTCACATAGCTTCTCCATTGTTTATCCCATTACACAATAGGCCAAGATCACAGGAAGAAACAAGTCTGAAATAGTAGAATGCTATTTCTCTAGCATCAACTGATAGCATTCTGTCAAAAAATATCAAAAATTGCTCCTCCAGGTGGGAAAGGATGGTGGCACGTGTAAAGGGCTCACTATGAAAGCACAGGGACATGAGTATGGATCCCTAGCACCCAGGTAAAAGCTGTATATCACTTGCATTGAACAGTGGAATCCTTAGGACTCAATGATAATCCACTCTAGTTGCAAAAGTGAGCTTCTGCAGCAGTAAGAGTCCCTGCTTCAAAAAATGTAGGAGGGGAGAAAATAAAGAACAACACTCTTCCATCAATCTCTGTCATCTATCAGTAAGCATGCAAACACATGCACACATACATGCACATACACATACATGTACACCACAAAGAAAGGAGAGAAGGATCAAAGGAAGGAAAGAATAAAGAAAGGAAGGAAAAGATAGGGAAGGAAAGAAGGAAGGAAGAAAGGAAGGAAGGAAGGAAGGAAGGAAAGAAGGAAGGAAGAAAGGAAGGGGGAACAAGATAAGAAAATGGGGGAGGGAATGGAAATCAGAAGCTATCTCACATTCTGCACGTACACGGGGCATGTTCTAAAGCCTTGTGAAAATGTCAAATTAGTAGTATTTCAGCAGAATTGGACCAATTCTCTTGGGCTTGTCCAATAAAAACAAAGGAACAATATAATCACCCACTTTTTTCAGCTTCATTAAATAGAGAATTGGAGGTAAAACCAGAAGCCAGACAGCACTTGGGAATTTGATACATGTCTTTTAAAGGACTTTAAAAGAACAATTATGAAGACAGGGTTCTGCAGTTAAAATGAATCTTAATTGAATCAGTCTGGAAAGAGAATCTTGAATTCAATTTAAAGGGAAATTTTAAGGGATTCTTCATAATCAACTGAGTTAATTCAAAACATTCACGGTGTAATGATTCCGTCCACTCTAGGGGCTGAATTGAGAAGACAGAGAAGATGTCAGCAATATGTCCCTCTGTTATTGCATCTGTGCCACATGGGCCGCTCTTCATTCCTAGATAGGCAACAGTGATAAAGATATATGAGAGGTGGAAATGCATCTAAAAATTGAAACATATACAGTCAGTAAATTCCACATAGGTTATCCACCTTTGGACACATGTATGTGAGCATATGTTTGTTCATAGAAGATAATTGGATTAAGTATGTTGTATGTGCATTTGTGAATATACATGTAACAATAATTAAAGAAGATATAAATTTAGAAAAAGTTGAGGGAAGGAAGAGAAGCAAGAGAGTGATGTAGCTGGAGTACTTATGTGTGGGATTTTCAAAACATATGAAACTATAACAACCAACAAATAAACAAATAGTCGCATTCCCAAAGACAAGATTAAAGCATTCACAGTTATTAGAATTGAAATGTTGATACAAATGTTCTCCTTTCCTGAACGACAACAGGCAGAACATTCCATTCATTCCTGGGTACCATGGTAAGAGGTGAATTCTAAGGTTAATCAAAGAGAATCAGAGCACTAGGCAAAGAGAACTGAGCGTTAATGAAGAGAGTCTATAGGGATTCCCCAGCGTAGAAACCATCTTGGCTACTACCATGTTTGCAACATTCAACAGCAACAAAAATGTGTTCAGTGCTAATAGCATGTACTATTTTGTTAGATCATGAGTTAGCATTTGTTACTAAATGAGTCAGAAGTGTTGGTTCAATCCATACCATCGCATGAGGTTCTATTCTCTACCACTGTATTACTTTCTCATTTCTGTAGCTAAATACTCGACGAGAAGTGACTGAACAGAAGACAGGTTTATTCTGGCTCATAGTATGACGTAGTACAATTTGAGGTTAATAAGCATGGCAGGCAAGGCATGGTGGGAAGAGAATGAAGCAGCCGGACATGTTGTGCTCACAGTCAGAAAGCAGGGAGTAGAGAATGAGGTCTTCTGCTCAATTACTTCCTCAGACTCAGTCCAGAATTCCAGCCCATTGGAAAGTACCACTTACACTCAGGGTTAGTAGTCCTTCTGTAGGTAAACCTTTCTGGAAACCTTCACAAACATGCCAAGAGATTTATCTCTATGGTGATTCTAAATCTAGTCAAGCTGGCAATGGAGATTAGCATTCAAAACTTCCAAGATAGCTGAAATACTTTAGGGGATAACTGAATGATAAGCAATTTTGACTATACTGACAAGAGTGGAAACTGTACCTCAATTGTGGATGTACACAATAACATAGAAGATAAAATCCATTAGGAAGAAGTAGCATGAGAAGTCGGTACAAAGTCAAGACTGGAAGACACTCAATTCTAACTCAAGAGTGTAGTGAGTAGTTGAGTGGATCACTTCAGTCATAGACTGACTGCTCTGTGAAGTTCACCATTACACAGGAAGCAAAATAGATATACCTCTGTGAAAAGGAGCCATGGCCAAACTACTGAGTGGACATGTTTAGATATTTCAGGGTCATGTATTTGAGAAAGGGTGCTGAGGGTGGAACTAAAGGCCAAGAGCCAGGCAAATCTTCTGCCACTGAGATATACTTCCTCTGAATGTCATACTTGACTCATTCACTACAACAGCATAAGCATCTCTGGCTGATAAACCACAAAATACTTTCAGTGAATTTATCTTATGTTAACCTCTTTAAATTCAATGCAAGACACATATAAAAGGATTTTAATTCCCTTGATAAAAAAGAATTTGAAGTTCAGGTAAATGAGTCAAAAATGGCATGACCAAAACTGAAAGTTTACCAAAACTTGATACATTCTACTCTTACAAAGTAGCCATGTCCAACAATATTGAAGAGAAGGTCACAAGAGAAAAGAACCATATCATTTGACACTGGTGACATGTATTTAAAGAGTTTAGAAATCAAGGTATAAGTGCTTAATAGTGACTTTCTCATTATAACTTACTGTTTAGAACCAAGACAAAAGCATGAAACCTATTGTAGTTTTGTTTCTGAGGAAATAATGTGGATTCAGCATTTTTTTTTTTTTTAAAAAAATACTTTTTGCTTCACATAACAATCTCCAGAGAAGACTAACAGAACTCTCTGCTCTCACACTCTCTTCCCTTGCCTGGCAGCTGTGGGTGTTAGGAAATGCTCTAGCAGGCTTGCCGAGGCACCACAGTAACCTAGTATCTATGACCTGCTTAACATTCCCACTTGACTATACATTAAGATTAGTGGTTTATTTGATCATGCTCCAAAAACACTTCATCTCCCAAGCTATACAGGTATTGCTGTGTCTGATCACATTCTGTGGGAAAAGTTGGAGAAAATTCAGATGCATCCCAGGAAACAGTCTATGTGGTCAGGAGTCAAATTCTACAAGTAGCCTCAGAGGTGAATGAACTTGGAAGCACATGTCCCCTTTCAGCACAGGACTTCAATGAAACTGCCCTCCTGCTTGACAGGATGGATAAACCTCAAGAGAGACTTTGAACCACAAGCAATTAACCCATGACCACAGCTTTTACTCACTCTTAATGGGAGAAAATAAATGTTCCTTGTTTGAAGCAGAACTGTTTTAGAACAACTTGTTACACAGTGGTAGATAAAACTAACATCAATTTTAAATACTGAAAAAGTCTTCAGGAATATAGTAAATGCTGCAGGTTTTAAGGCCATTATTTTTTTTTCTTGTTGGGTGGTTTTGTGGAAAGCTTGAAATCTGTTGGTTTCAACAGAAATGCTGTATCCAAGACAGCGAGAAGCCAGGCTCAGTGGACGCTTCATTGGATGTCTGAGGAAATCTTATTCTGAAGTTGTGCGAGCCTGGTTCCCCAATGAGAAACTGAACCTCTGGGAGAGGGAGGGGTCTACCACACTCCCACAGTTCCTGGAAGTCTGGTTGAGAAAACAGAAGCAAAGAAGCAGGTACACAGACTCTCGAATCTCTCCTTCCCCTGTCTGACCCTCTCCCGATGTCCAAACTGTGCTATTATGTTACCAGAACAAGTAGCCTGGAGAGACATGATCTTACTTTTCCTTTGCTTTCTCCCTTTTAGATCAAGAATAGTGCAATTGAAAAAAAGGTTGTTTTAATAAGTCAGAATGGTCATCCAGAGCATCACACCTTCTCAGAGAGAGTGTTATGACAGTGAGAGAGGACTTCCTTTTCAGCTGGAGAGATGCACAGGAAAAAAAAGACATATTTTACACGTACATTTGTGTATATGTACAAACATGCACATGATAAGCCTGTTTTCATATCTACATGTACACAAAAACACACACCTCCCTTCCTTCTTATCCAGAGGAAAAAGGGTTCTTTTCCCTTTAAGCGCACAGAAGCCGCCTGCCCATGAGCTGTCTCCATGCATTTATCACCCTGGAAGCAGGGCACCAACAGGTTCTAACAGACGTTGTGGAATTATAGGCAAACAAAGACATATGTCACCCAATAACAAGTACACACATTGCACAATGCACCCACGGTAAAAGAGCTTTGTCCTTGTATTTCACGCTTGGCAGCCCCTGCCTCCCCCTCAGCTCTCAGGGACTCTTCATGACAGTGCACTGCCCTACCTTGACCATATCTCTTCTAGGATTTTCTTCCCCATTGATACTGCTAATGAATTCTACTCAGACACCATGTGACCTTTGGTTTTCCTCCACTTGGGGGCATGCAAGTAACAACAGTGACTATTAAAGAACAAAGGCGCCAGCTTGCTTGAAAGGGCAAGAACTTGGCTAAATCCCAAGCCTGCTTTTTAACTAACTGGAAGACTTGCCTAGGTTTCTTACTTGGCCTCTAATGCTTACTCCTGAACTTCAAAGAGACTCCACGTTCATGAAGTTCTGCAAATGATTAAAGGAGATAATCTGTATAAAATAGTGGACGTGGTAAGAACTGTTTAAATGTTACTTCTTAATATTTCTTAAGCAAGATTACTGCGCTTTATTTTTGCAGGTAAATTGAAATATATGATCCTACCTGAGTTACTGAGTTAAATAGACAAATAAAGTAGCCTATGTATTTGTTCCTACAAGAGGACAGCCACACTGCAGTTACTCAATACAAATTATGTCAATTTATTTACCGTCTCTTTCCTTTTCTTCAGAAAATGTCAACAAGCTATAAGGTATTCCCTTACTACAAAAAGATGTGCTAGTCCACACAGCCATTATAGGACCCTTTCATATCATATCATCATTCATTCCATGACATTACTGGTCACTCTACTTTCTAAAGACAGTCTTCAATAATATAAGTACCCAGATAAGGCTTGGTACTTATTTTCTTAGGAATCCTATTGAATCTATAGTCAAGATGATCTGACTCTTTCCTATTAAAATTAGAAGAAAAGATAAAAAATATTTAAAATAAAATTAAAATGAAATAAAATGTGAAACAAGAAATCCTAGCACTTCAATCTTAATTGCAACAAATTTTGGTGAGATTACATATTCACTCAACAAATCTTTCTGGGACAAAGGTCAATGATTGTCTCCAAAGGAGGATTTTCATTTGGTGATGAAGATTACTTCTGAAATGCAAGGACCTTGGCCCCTATTGCATGTGGAGATATAATTGTATTTGAATTCTAGGCAATAGAAGGGAACTGTGAGTCACATCTGCATGACCCCACTCAACACCTTCCTCAATAGTGTTTTATGCTTCCATGTTCCCATCTGCCTGCCAGGTGGATGTTACTAACCAAGCCATCTTAAGAATCAAACTTCTAAGAGGATGAACCCCACAAAAGTCTCAGTTTCTAAGTAAGTGCATAGAGCAAGGCACCTTGGGCATCATTGCAATTAAAATTCATGTGAGAAAGACATAAAATTATTTTTCTTAGAATATCAGCTTCTGTGTGTTAGTCTCATATGGAGCTAGTGTGTGTAACTAGTCAACTGACAGCTGATAATTTGTCCTTAGATTTCCAGACAGTGACTGTAAGTAACTTATACGACAGCATAAAAGTTCTAGTGGATACAATGGGAGGAGAATCACAAATATTAGAGCCACTGGGTGCAGTGAATTTGGCATACACTGAATGGGGAGCAAATCTAGCCTAGATGAGGAAACAAGATTGTGAGAAAGCCTGGGTCCAGCAGTTTCTATAATCTATGTAACATTGACCTCGACAGCATCTGACCATAGGCATAGTCTTTGGCCATTTACAACATGTTCTACTTAATTATTCCTTACTTAATCATGTCTTCATAAGACCATACATAGCTTTGCAGTAGGATTTGGTCACCAGCCCATTACTGAAATCAGTACTTAGTGACATATCCCTTGGACTTTGCTGAAGATGTCAGGAAAGAAAGGTTTCTTTGTTTTAATGTTACTCAACTATAGTATATAGATAGGGATTAGTTTATTTCAAATATATCTGGCCAGCTTGTACGGGAAGAAAATGGGTGGATAGTAAACAGACCTGAGATGAAGAGATGGAATTTTCTTTTTTTTTATGTTACCAAATATGTATGTGATTGTTTAATAATAGTATTTCTTAGAGTAAAACAAGAAAATTTAAAACAACAAACAGTAACACCAGAATTGAATTTGACAAGGCTAATGCTATCATTAATATTTTTCAGATTTCCATATATCATTTTTACACATAAAAAAATGGCATGTTGTCCAGGCATAGTAGTGCATGCCAATCCCAGCACCCAAGAGTTCAAGGCCAGCCTGATCTATATAACCAAGTTCAAATCAGCATAGTGAAATCCTGTCTCAAAACTAAACCAGGTGAGGTGACACACTCATTTAATACCAGAACTCAGGTGGCAGAGGTTTTGGATCTCTGCAAGTAGGAGGCCAGTCTGGTCTATACAGTGAAGTCCAGGACAGCCAGGGCTACATAGAAATGGCATGTGCTGTTTGGACCACACACTCAAAAAGATAGTTCTGGTTCATTGCTTCCCAGAACTCTTGGGGTTGCTAATTTATCCACCTAGCTATCATTTATTGAAATACGTAGTTATGTCCTCAGGTTAGGGCACAAACTTCCTCGTTTTAAATGCCTCCATAAGGTCTACAAATTTTAAAGCCATTCACACCCTGACAATTAGATACAATGAAAAACATTGTATCTAAGGCCTTATTTGGTAAGAATTTTGAAAATTAAAGTTAGATTCTTTTGTTTTGTTTTGTTTCATTTAGTAATTAATTAAAATAGTTCCCTCTATCTACTGGTACCTATGTTTCATTATCCATACATGTTAGATACATGGGGAGAAGAACCATAACAATCATTCCTCTTCAAGAATTAGATTTCCCATTGTCCCTAACTCTTTTTTTTTTCTTCATGGTTTATTTTTTTATATTTAAAAATTTCCATCTCCTCCCTTCCTCCTCCCCCTACCCTCCCCTCCTCCTCCCCCATCCCTCCCGTCCTTCTCCCCCTTCCCTCCCCTCCCCTTCACCCATACCTCCCCTCCCTCCCTCTCAAGGCCAAGGAGCCATCAGGGTTCCCTACTCTATGCTAAGACCAAGGTCCTCTCAACTCCCCCCAGGTCCAGGAAGGTGATCGACCAAGCTGAGAAGGCTCCCGCAGAGCCCGTCCATGCAGAAGAATCAGAGCCCAGCGCCATTGTCCTTTGCTTCTCAGTCAGCCCCCACTGTTGGCCACATTCAGAGAGACGGGTTTGGTCGCATGATCAGAGATGGAATTTTCAATCCCTTGGTAAGTGGAATTTTCAGGCTTGAAAAACATTTTTTCTTTAGAGAAGTTTGTGCTATTTCTGTTCATATACAATACAGAGAATCCTCAGGAATGTAATCTTAGGCATTATGTTTATTCACTTATCCTTAAAATACAATTTATTTCCTTGAAACATGTCAGAGTTATGACATGGTAAATAAAAGAACAGGTACTTCTATTTTTTTGCTTTATCATTTAATAGTCATGTGTTCATGGACAACTTACCTAATACGGATGAGGCCAACCATGCCATGATGAAGTGTAATGATAAAAATATAATTTTATACACCATTGCTGGGATAAAGAAATGATATTTCTGGATTCAAGTTTTGAAATAGGGTAGAGTGTGTTAGTTTAATAACACAGATATCCCTGTAGAAAGTAATGCATAAAATAAACTTTAAACATGTAGACAAGCACAAGAGAAGAAATATCCCAGTTCTGGGAACTAGCATCATAGCAAAAGGCCTTGGAAGTACTAGGCTGGAAAGTCCACAGCTTGGAACTACTACTGTATCTATCCTGCACCCACCAGAGACAGTCTAAAGAAAGACGGGGAAATAATATGATCAACATACACTGAATAAAAAATAAAAACTCAAAAAAAATTAATGAGAGAAAAAGAAAGACACTTGAGACCCACCCTATGGCTATGAAACTTTTAAAAAATGTCGCCCCAATTTATTTGATGTCATATTGTAGAAAGAAATTTCATTTTAAGGAAAGAGAAAAGCTGAAGGCCTCATGTCATCCAAGCAAGGTACTTTTTCCCCCCAGAGATTTCACAGTTTTAACAACTTGTCTGCGCCTTTAATCCCAGCACTCGGGAGGCAGAGGCAGGCGGATCTCTGTGAGTTCGAGACCAGCCTGGTCTACAAGAGCTAGTTCCAGGACAGGCTCCAAAGCTACAGAGAAACCCTGTCTCGAAAAACCAAAAAAAAAAAAAAAAAAAAAAAAAAAAAAAAAAAAAAAAAAAAAAAAAAAAAAAACAACTTGTCTGATTACTTTACAGCTGACACTGTATCCAAGACAAATGATGGGTGGGAGATGAGCCAGACCATCCCATGAGCAAGAATGCTTAGTTATGTGTACCCCTCTACCCCTATTTACACCTAAACCTCATGTCAGTACCTTACACATGGACCAGGGACCTCTGGTCTTGTTATATGTACCTCTCCCAAGCAAAATTACCAGAATAAATAATATTTTCCCTATTTTGTGTTGTTACTTAATTTTAATTGACGTATTAGGAGAAGGTGGCCAAGGTTGGTTTATTAAACCTACTCATATCAAGGATTTTATCTTAAAAACTCAGATAAAGATCCCTGAATATTGGAATGCCAACTAACCTCATAGGGAAGAAGGCTTTCTGATTGGCCAGAGTACCAATGTGTTCCCTCTATGAAACTGTGACCTAAGAAGAACAATGCCCAAGTGAAGAATAAAAGATAGCAAGTGTTTGCCAGCCAAACAAAGAGTGGGTGAAATATTACTCTAAGCAAATATCCTAGGGGAAGAGGAGTAATTTTTCAGAATTATCAAACACTCAAAGAAACATGGCATGTTGGCCTAAAATTCAAATTATTTTGCGTGATTATTTTATAATCTCTGTGGTGATGTTAATAAATTAACTTCTCTTAGTGCTAAGCATCTCTAGAGCACATGGGAAGTAAACTGAAATGTTTTCTGAGATAACATTTCAAAAGCAGATATACCAACCAATACCTACAATGAAATTATCCTTTGTGATAATATTTACTCAGGTATTAATGCTTGAACTCCAGCACCCTTCTAATATAGGCAAGACAGATGTTAATTAGGAGAATGAAGAGAGCATTAATATGGATATGGTTGACCCTTACACATTATGAAATGAATAATTCACCAAAATGATAATATAATCCTGGACTGATGTATACTTAAAAATGTAACAAGTCAAAGCAAAAGCAACAATTATTACCTAATGGATACTCAAGGAGAGATGTAAATACACATATATAAGAGATTATAAATTAAGCAAAAATAAATCAAGGATATAAAATATAGATGGGTACATTTTTCTACAAAATGTCAGACAGTAGATATTTTAGGATTTGCAGATGGTATCCAGTCTATAATATTCACTTTCTCTACCCATTGTACATAATATATTGTACCATCTTCATATAATTATATGCATAGTGGTTGTTATATATTATTTGTAAATAAAATTTAATTAAAACTAATATATGAAGTCCCTTATGTATGTAAAATCCATTATTTTATATATTCTTTGATAGTTTAATTTCTGCCTATGTTTTGATCACATCACATTACCCGGCCATATCACTTCTGAAATTCATCTTCTCCTCAGGAACATATACTCCTCCTACTTTTATGTCTGTGTTTTTAGTTTGCTTGCCTATTGTTCTGTTGTTGCTGTGGTAGTTTGATGACTCATTGAGTTTAACCAGGTTTGTTACGGAGATTGGGGGTCGTATTATTTCCTGAAACTTGGAAGGCAAGCCACAGGCTGTATCAGTGAACTACATGACATCTGGTAAGCACTGACTCTCAAAGCCACTCTTGTTTTGAGCTGAAAAGCTACATTTTCATGCAATATATTTTGAACATGATTTTCCCCTCCCCCAGTATCTCTCAGATTCTCTCTGCCCACAAAATTATATGCCCCTTCCCCCACCCTCTTTCTCATAGATGCATATACACACAAAACCCCACATACAACCCCCACACCAAAAACAACAAATTAAAATATACAACCAAACAACCAATAAGACAAAATACCCAAGCAAGGAAAATTGAGAGGAAAAAGTCTACAAAATACCATACAGCTTGCCCTGGAGAGTGATTGATAAACACAGTAAGATGCCAGTGGAAAAAACTAATTTTCCTTTTGCCAATGTACATCATTTTGCAGATAGTTTCTTGGTTGGAGGTAGTAGCTATGTCCTCCCTGTCTCAGTGCTAGAACTCAGTCTGTCTTGAACCTGTGCAGGCCCTGTCATAATCTCTGTGAGCTCATCAGTGCATCAGTCCTGCCATTCTTAACTCACAGGACATATGTATAAAACGTGAGTCAAATCATATACTGGTATTCATGTGAATTGAGGTTTAATAGGCTAGTATACTAGAACAGAACACTAATGACAAGATTTATCTAATCAATATTTATTAAACCCTAAACAGGACAAGTGTAAAATATACACACTATTTTGTGCTAATATGGAAACTATATAAAAATAATGGCATGATCTATTAAATTATGTCATTATCAATTTACAGAGACTCTGATCATCCAGGAGTTTGGGGAGATGGGTCAGTCAGTAGACTGTGTGGTGCACAGTCCTGAGGCTCTGAGATCAGATCTCCAAGTGGCTTTTAGACATAAAGAAAAAAAGACAGCCTACAGAGAACCTAGACAACAAAGATGACCCTAAGAGACACATACATGGGAAGTATAAAAAGACAAGTTCGCCTGAGTAAATTGGGAGCATGGAGACCATGCAAGACGGTAAAAAGGGAGAAGAAAGGAAGGGAGGGAAGCAGAGAAAAATATATAGCTCAATAAAAACAATAAAAAGCAAAGCAAAATAAAATAATAAAATGATATTTAAATTTTTTTAAAAGACAGTCAAAAAATGTAGGGTGCAGTAGAATCAATGTGCAACCCAGTGCTGAGGAAATAAAGAGAAAATAAGCAGATTTATAGGGCTCACTCGCCTTCCAACCTCATCTACTTGGTGACTTACAGACTTGAGAAAGACCCATTGTACTGTGGGAATAATGCCTGAAATTGATGTCTGTCCTCCACACATATGTGTGCATTTATACCTGGGTAGATATGTGTACCCACATAAATGTGCCCATGTATACATACACACAAAAGTACTTGCTCAGTGCTACAGAGCAATAAAATTAGAGAGTCATGTAAAAACTCAAAATCCAATTATTCAAACAAACAGAAAGTTAGAAGGACAGCACTCTGAAAATGAGGTTGAAAAAGAAGTCAAAATAGAAAGAAATTTTGCAATATTCTGAATTGAACTGATATGTAACTATTGCCTTAAGATATAAATGTGAGCTTCAAAGGCTTGCATTGGAATTGAAGTAGGATTAAAATGAAGAAAATAATTAATCATGCTAATAATAGACCATGGAGGGTGCTAAGAGTTTTTTCTGTAACATCTGGAAAATAGTCAACCAAGGCAGTTCTGCCACTCCTTCCTTGGCAAGAGGTGTAACTTCTTGGACAATTGAGAGACATTGAATTTTTAGCTATAATTAAAGTGATACTGAACCTCTCCAATAGTTAGGATGAAATTGACACAAAGATACCGACAACTTTTCTCCTAATGGAACACCTTTCCGACTATAAGACTACTAAGTACTGGCTATTTGATAGTATACAAATGCAAGAGCAAGCTGATGGAAAAACAACTTTGGATACTGTGTCTACAAAATTGAATACTGTACAATCACCAATAAATTTTAAGAAAATTTACCAGAAAGGAAATAGACTTTTAAAAAACTATCAAACTTGGTAACAACCACAAACTGACATATAAGCATTAAGTAAAAGACAGTAAGTGCATATTAAATAAACTTTGATGCATTTTAACCAACTCTTGGAACAGGAAATGGGTTACAACATCACAGACATACGTAATACCATTCACATAACCATTTGATTGTGGGAAATCAGTATGATACTGTGCTGAAATTATATTCATTTGTGGCTATAAAAATAATGAGGGGTTTCTCCCTCATGTTCTCGCTCCTTCTGCTCCTCATCAGGACCTTGGGAGCTCAGTCCAGTGCTCCAATGTGGGGCTCAGTCACCTTCCCCATCTGTCGCCAGCTGGAGGTTCCCTCACAGTCCTGACTTTCTTTCTCATGTTCTCTCTCCTTCTGCTCCTCATCAGGACCTTGGGAGCTCCAATGTGGGGCTCTGTCATTTTCTTCATCTATCGTCAGGTGGAGGTTCTATGGTGATATGCAAGAAATTCATCAGTATGGCTATAGGAACTGGCCTTTTCAGGCTCCCTCTCCTCAGCTGCCCAAGGAACTAACTGAAAGTCAGGAACGTGAGGGGTGCGTTCACTCATGGAGACGGTGGGACAGAACTAAAGGGAGATCACCAACTCCAGTTGGAATGGGACTGATGGATCATGCGACCAAACCCGTCTCTCTGAATGTGGCCAACAGCGGGGCTGACTGAGAAGCAAAGGACAATGGCGCTGGGCTCTGATTCTTCTGCATGGACGGGCTCTGTGGGAGCCTTCTCAGCTTGGTCGATCACCTTCCTGGACCTGGGGGGACTTGGGAGGACCTTGGACTTAGCATAGAGTGGGGAACCCTGATGGCTCCTTGGCCTTGAGAGGGAGGGAGGGGAGGTATGGGTGGAGGGAAGGGGAGGGAAGGGGGAGAAGGAGGGGAGGGAAGGGGGATGAGGAGTGGAGGGAGGGGGGAGGAGGAGGGAAGGAGATGGAAATTTTTAAATATAAAAAAAAATAAACCATGAGAAAAAAAAATAAAAAAAAAATAATGAGGGGTATGCATATTCATATGTATGTAATACTTAAAACACGGTGTGAACATTTTGCTAAATATAGTAAATAGTAGCATTTCATCTATCTGTTTCTGCATAATTAAAGAGTTTAGAATAAATATTATTTCTAGGTTTCCAATATAGTCAAAGTGATTATGATACCACCTAATATGTATGTGATTTGTAGCATGCACCAAATGCATCCATCTATGATTGCTGTGGGACAATGATCTGTACCCTGTCACTTGTATTTTATATAAATGCTGATTAGCCAGTAGCCAGGCAGGAAGTATAGGTGGAGTGACCAGGCAGGAATTAGACGCTGGGCAAAGAGGACAGGAGAATTCTAGTAAGAATAAAGATTCAGTCTTCATTAGTCACCCAGACACAGAGGAAGCCAACACAGTGTAAACAAGATGTGACTGCCTCACTGAAAAAGGTACCAAGCAACATGGCTAACACAGACAAGATTTATGGGCTAATATAAATTATAAAAGTTAATAAGAAGCCTGAGCTAACAGGTCAATCAATTTATGATTAATGTAGACCTCTGTGTGTTTATTTGGGACTAAACAACTGCAGGACCAGGTGGGACAGAAACCTAGGTCAACATGATACTTAACCCAGATCCACATTAAACATAATAGACATATATTCAATCAGTATAACAATTTTATAAATGTATATTATTATTATTTATTATTTTTATTATTATTATTATTTTGAATGAGGTGTAGAGAATATAAGTAGTTGGCCAAGGTTGGTGTTTCCACTTCCTTAAACTTTATGCAATAAGGCAGGTTTGCTCACTCTCAGATCTCCTTCATTTCTGGTTAGAGAGGTAAAAGAGGCACTAACAGCAGGTAATAACTGAACCATACTTTAGAATCTAAAATGATGTTTCCATTTATCTCAGAAATTTGGCAAAACCAGAAGAAAAGGATGACATTTCTCATCTGCAGAGAAACAACTGACACTCAGATGTCTCAGAGCTGGGCAATACTGAACACTGGCCTGAGCACAACTCTTCTTTTAGGCTTAGAAATAGGCCTTTCATAATCAACTATAAAAATGATCTCTGAAATTAAGAAACAACCTACCACAAGACCCAGCAATACCACTTTTGGGCATATACCCAAAAGATGCTCAATCATACCACAAGGACATGTGCTCAACTATGTTCATAGCAACATTGTTTGTCACAGCCAGAACCTGGAAACAACCTAAAAGGCCCCTTGACTGAAGAAGGAATAAACGTCAATGTCACCAAAGAATTGGATGGAGAATAGTGAAGGTGTAGAAAGGAAGAAATCTATGTCAAATAAACCTAGACTATGCCTGATCTAGAAAGGCTAGTTGGGTTGGTCTAATATTTGTTATATCAGCACTGACATGTATTTTATTCCAAAGTCTAATCCTGTATCCTCAACAGGTTCTACTCATCTTGTGATATGTGTGCCACCTCTCTCTGGCAAATAAAAACTGTTGGTATAGAAAGTAAACCAGGGAAGAAAAACCTCTTTGAACTCTGGATCATGATGATCTACTCAGCAACAGTGGCTTCTATGTCAATGACAAATGACACCCACAGTCCTGATACCAAGGGGCTATTTTAGTTATTCAGATATTCACAGGTGATGAATTAATAGGACATAGTGATAAGAGATGTGTTATTTTTTTTCGGTTTTTTCGAGACAGGGTTTCCCTGTAGTTTCTAGAGCCTGTCCTGGAACTAGCTCTTGTAGACCAGGCTGGCCTCGAACTCAGAGATCCACCTGCCTCTGCCTCCCGAGTGCTGGGATTAAAGGCGTGCGCCACCACTGCCCAGTGAGATGTGGTGTTTTTAATGAGAAATGCCCCCAATAGTCTCAGGTATTTGAACATCAGGTGCCCAGTTGGTGGCAAAGTTTGCGGAGGTTTAGGTAGCACACCTGGCTGGAGGATGCACATCACTGGGTGAGAGTAAAAGTATTACCTACTACCAGTTTGCTCTCTGCTTCCTGCTTCTCTTGAAGATATGAGTACGAAGCCTCTACTCCATCCATTGTGCCTACCTTTTCCTGTCTGGCCCCCCTACCATGATAGACACATCCATCTACATCAGAGTCTTTCTTCTATAGGCTGACTTAGTCAACTTATACCATAATAGAAAAGTGTTATCTGTTTTATCACAATAGCCAAGAAGTAGCTAATACTGAGGAAAATCTTTAGTCCATATGATACATCAAACGTTTGAAGTACACAGAGAATAGAGTAGCATTTAGGATAATGTCATTCGTACCCATTAACACTACTGATGCACAAAGATAATGAAGCATTAGCTATAAGTCACCTACAGCAGAAAGCAAGATGTTAGAGATAGAGGCCTTTCAGCTAGTACACAGAATCTTTCATTCTCTCGAAGAAATTTAGAAAATGTTATGGCCCCAGACCAGGATGCAATTGTCAGGGTAAATGACTTCAAAGATGGTAACACAAATGTACTATTGAATTACAGGAAATGAAAATGTCAGAAAGTAATGTCATCCCTAGGGAGATAAAGGATACAGGAGTATTGGATCCTTCAGATCTCATACTTAGCACAGCAGTGTAGCCCCTGAAGAAATAAGATATCTCCTGGAAGTGACTATAAGCCAATGAAAGATTAGCCATATAAAAGTCCTGACAGTAGCCACCATATCAAACATGCATTGCTTGTGACACTTGGTTAATACAACTTCAGGAATATGATATAGGCACATTGTTCTGACAAATGTGTTGTTTTTATTACCAATCAGATGGGGAAATACCTAGTTTGTATTCATATGAAATATATAACCGAATATGTTAACATTTCCCCAAGATCTAGGTTAATAATCTTGTACCCTGTGAAAAATAAGTTCAAAAAGTCATGACCCATAGAAAGGGCTTACAAAACATTGCTTTGACCTATTAAAATAATCATCTTTTGTTCATTTAAAAAAGTAAGAAAAAACCAGTGTATACACTGGAGATGTTGTTGGAATTTCTGTGCCTCAAAAGTGAGGCATGAATCTTTTTTTAATTTACTCCATCCAAGACCAAGATGTGAACTCTCTGGCTGCCACTCCAACCCCCATGCCTACTGCCATGCCTGCGACTTCTCGACCACGACCCTCTTGCTGATCTGAAACAATAAGTCAGTATAAACTATTCTGTCATTTGTCTAGGTCATGACGTTTTATCCCTGTGACAGAAAAGTAGCTAATACAATGATTGGCAAGCTAGAACTGGCATCCCAAAGACTCAAGCTCAGTCCTTTTGGAGCATGAGTGCCATCCTTCAGGATCTAGCCTGTGCTATGAATGAAAGGTTTGTGGCACTGTGTCCCCAGTGAAAAACACGTTGTTCTATGATAGATGGATGGGTCAACATAGCACTCACAGTGGCTCATAGAGAAATTCTGTGCTTCTCAACTCTACAACTATGGGCTCTGCAGGGTTAGACGTCTTAACCTGAAAATAAATGTGAGAAAGTATATCAGCACAGATTTAGAAGTGAACTCGGCAGACATGGATATGTGATATCTTAATATATTTTAAGCCAAGTTTTGTTGTATAGGGAACATAATATGCAAAGAAATTCTTCAGTATACAAAAATGTTTGCTTATTATCCTAATGTAATCTATATATTTTCTACAGAGCCACTTGTTTAACAGGATTTTATTTTACAAGACAGTATATTTATTTCCAAAATGATTAAATAGTCTACAATATAATTGTATTTATACTAAATTCTAGACTCTAACACTGTTATATGATAATATATGTATCCCAAATTTTGATATTCATTTTATTTCCTATGTGTAGTAGAGTTCCCTCAATAAGACAGGATGCAGAAATTCCAAGGACATAGTTTGAGAAGACTCATTAGTTGCAAATTTCATGATCATCAGAGTAATTGGGCATTAATAAAACCTAGGGTTATAGCTAACAGAGTAAATTTCTTATTGCTAATTGTTAGTAGCATTCAGAAAATCCATAATTTGTAAATTTAAATATCACCTAATACTCTTGAGTCTACTCTTTTTAACCTCACTAGAAAGTCTCTCTACAGTTCAGACTGACAGGGAAAGATGGGGCCTTTTCAGACAAAATCTCGAACAGCCAGTTTCCGTATCTTAATTATCGAGTATGGAAGCAACTTCATGACATAAAAATAATAAAATTTTTGTAATTCTGCTTCTAATTTATGATTGAAATAACTACACTGGTTTCTAATTGTCTGCACTGAGCACCAAACTGCACTGGGAGAATAACAATGTATTTCTAACACAAAACCACATTTCTTAGCATTTTAAGGAGAATGAACATGACAACATCCAGAATGGTATTTTGCATTTATCAAGGAATAACAGTGAAGATATCATTTTTCAAACATGTAATCTGTTACTTTTCATCTTTGCATTTGTATTCATGTTTGCCTTTGCATCCCTGACCCCCCAAAATATAAATATTATGTCATGTCAGTAACCTTGACCACGGCATGCCTGATTCCCTGGCCATCTTCAAGGAACACAGACAATCTCTTTCAATAGGTTGGTCAGATAGCAGGGAAGCACACTTCTTTTGAAAGCTCATCCTCCTGTTCCAATCCTTTAGTGACAGTCTCTGAGAGAGATTGGACAGGTAGATGACCTTACATGGGGAGATAGTAAAGGTTGAAATTATGGCCAGCCTTATGGCAGACTGTTTATCCTGGTTCCTCCGTGCTGCTATAATGAGTCACAGTCTGGTGGGTTATGAAACACATTTATTTTTTTCACAGTTCTGAAGGTTAGAAGTTCAATGCTAATGTGTTGTCAGCTTTTAAATCTGGTGCATGTCTGCTTTCTCTCTCACAGAGGTCACCTTGCTGTGTGTCCCCAGATGGTGGAAGAGGTGAGGAATCTCTCTTGAGTCTTTTTATGGGGACACTAACATCATCATAAGATACCCCTTAATCATTCGGAATCAATTTGGAAAGGCTATACCTTGTCACGCCATCATTTTGGTAGCCAGAATTTCATAGGACAAAATTTTGGAGAAAAATAAAATATTCAGACCACAAAACTTCGAAGCAACCCATGATCTGAAAATATTAAAGAAATCTATTGATAATCACATAGACTTGAATAAAAATTAGCTTTCTTTCACATATTGAAAAAACAACACATCTTTCGTAGTAACAGTGATGATAATGTGATAAGGTATGGATGTTGCTTGTATATATAACATTTTTAGTGTTAACTTTATCGAGAGTTTTAAATTAAGAAGTACTGTCATGATTTTAGAACCATATAAAGTCCTTTCAAGTATTCCTTACTTAATGAATGCATAATTTAAATGGTACAGAAATCTTTTTTTAATTAATTTTTTTAATTAAAAATTTCCACCTCCTCCCATTTCCCTCCCCCTTTCCCATCCCCGTTCCCCCTCCCTCTCCAGTCCAAAAAGCAGTCAAGCTTCCCTGCCATGTGGGAAGTCCAAGGTCCTCCCCGCTCCATCCAGGTCTAGGAAGGTGAGCATCCAAACAGACTAGGCTCCCAAAAAGCCAGTACATGCAGTAGAATCAAAACCCAGTGCCATTGTCCTTGGCTTCTCAGTCAGCCCTCCTTGTCCACCACGTTCAGAGAGTCCGGTTTGATCACATGCTATATCAGTCCCAGTCAAACTGGCCTTAATGAGCTCCCAGTAGATGAGCCCCACCGTCTCCGTGGGTGGGTGCACCGCTCACGGTCCTACTTCCTTGCTTATGTTCTCCCCCCTTCTGCTCCTCATTTGGACCTTAGGAGCTCAGTCCAGTGCTCCAATGTGGGTCTCTGTCTCTAGCTTCATCCATCACCAGATGAAGGTTCTATGGTGATATGCAAGATATTCATCAGTATGGCTATAGGATAGGGCCATTTCAGACTCCTTCTCCTCATCTGCCCAAGGATCTAGGGCACTGAACTGAACAGAGAATTCCCAACAGAAAAACTTCAAACGGCCAAAAGATACTTAAGGTCATGTGATCAGGGAAATGCAAATCAAAACAACTTTGAGATACCATCTTACACGTGTTAGAATGGCTAAAATCAAAAACACCAATGATAGCCTTTGCTGGAGAGGTTGTGGGGTAAGGGGTACACTCATCCATTGCTGGTGGGAATGCAAACTTGTGCAACCACTTTGGAAATCATTGTGGCGGTTTCTCAGGAAATTCGCGATCAACCTACCCCATGATCCAGCAATACCACTTTTGGGAATATACCCAAGAGATGCTCTATCATACTACAAAAGCATTTGTTCAACTATGTTCATAGCAGCATTATTTGTAATAGCCAGAACCTGGGAACAACCCAGATGCCCCTCAATAGAAGGTACAGAAATCTTATGACATGATCAGTATTATGTAAGAGGAAAGTGACTGAAGTTTGTGCTGACCTTCTAAGTCAAACCTAGAAATTGTACCTGTGTTCCTCAACAATGCACTGTGGCAAGGCTGAATTGGGTTTTCTGTAACCTGAAGAGAAGTCCATGGATGCCAGCAGTCAGAGCACCTTCTTTGGGCTGTTTTTTACTAAAGTTTTTTTAGGTGGGCTTGGGGAGATAGTACAGTCATGACTGTTCTTGTTGCACAAACAAAAGAGCCTGTGTTCAATTCCCCTAACACATGATAAAAATGAAAAACAAAGAAAGAAGCTCACATTTGTAATCCCAGGGCTGGGAAGGCAGAGACAGACAGATCCCTGGGGCTTACAGGCCAGTCAGCCTAACCTAATTTGTAAAACTGCAGGTCAAGGAGAGACCCTGTCAGAAAAAAAATTTGAATAAAGCAGAAAAGGCAGATGGTAATTGAGGACTAAATATCTGAGATTATCTGGTTTCTACATATAAACACACACACATACACATGCTTAAAAAAACACATGCACAAACATACATGCCTGAAATACATGAAGACAATTTAAATAGCCAAAAATCAAGGCAAGAGACTGAACAAGTATCTCAATATAGAACATTTATAAAGCATTCATAAAGCCTGGGGTTTAAAAACAAAAACTTATACATGTAAAAATCGAGCTTAGTCAGTAATGAACTCTATTCTGTTCAATAAAATACCGACAAACGTGTGATTTATTGATACATTCAGCCAGTATTTATTAAGCCACTTCCACATGCCACTTAGGCATGTATTAAAGAGAAGCCCGATCTTTACAGTTGCTCAGAACGTTTTCCTGTCCTGTTTATCTGTAGAGGCTTCATTCGATTTTAGCACAAATTTATTACAGAGGAGACTATGCAGAACAGTGGAAGCAGTGGCTCTCACCTACCCATCCATTCTTCCTCATTATGACCATCATTTCACCCTTTGAGTGCTGGAGGCAAATCCGCACAATCCCAACACTAATATTATTTTCATTTGTGTTGCATATTGGTTGTTCATCGCTTTAAATAAAATGCTAGTGTCTGCCGTGAATTTTTTCTGTTAACAGTTAAAAAAAATACTTGGACATGCTGTGTATAAATAATCCAGAATTTGGAAATGGTCTGCCTATTATTTTAATTATGTTTTTCATTGGTAATTATTTTTACAAACCCATAGAAAACGTCAGGTACCCAGCAAGCATGGCTCTCCTTGACTGCAGGAGCATTGCAGTGACCTCTGGGAAGTGCTGTCGGGTGGTAGTGGGAGGAGTTTAATTTCCCTTGCTGGGTTTTCAAGGAAAAATGTCATTTTCCTGGCTGACTATTGCCGAGAGGTTCACCCCATAACTAATGCACCTTTTCATTTGGTTGATTTCCTATCTGCTGCTTTCAAATATTTTCCTCCTCCTACCTCATCTTCTGCCTCCAGCCTTCCCATCCTGCCCAGCCCCAGTACTGCAGCTAGAATATAAAGTCACACAGAAACACAAGATGAATTCTTCCTTGGCTTCTGCTTTTCATTCAATCCATGTCGTCTCCACGGGAGTTTGAAAACATAGGAAATTGAAATTACACTGTACAATTTTCCTTTAATTTTTTTTAAAGGAGATGTACATCTTTTATAAATATTCAGACGTGTGTGAGCGAATAGAAGTAATCTCTCAATTGTATACTTAATGTGGGTTTATGTATAAAATACTGATAAAATTATTTATTACAGAGGAATGCCTTTCGTGGATAATATGGAAAATGTGCATTGAAGTAGAATAGAAACACTATATCTGTGTGCATACATGTATATTCAGAAACATACATTGTTTCTTTCAATAAAGAGGTTGTTTCTGTCATAGGCAGGAGCTAAGGGCTGGTATGCAGAGGAGAATTTCACAGTCTTACTCCTAGGGAACTCACTGCAAGAAGAGAAATTAAAATGCAAGGAATGTAGATACCACTTAAAAATTATCTCATAGCTCTAGAAAACGCATCCAGACACTGCTTGGGACTTCTCTTTGTTCAGGTCAAACATTTTTTCCTTTTATTTTAATTTTATTTAATTACCATTTTTCATTTATTTTGCATATTGACCTAAGTTTTTCCTCCCTCCTCTCCTTCCATTTCCTTCTCCAAACCCCACATTTTCTAAGTCAGTTTAAGTCCATTACCAAGTCCTCTCACCTCATGGGTAATTAGTTTGTTCTTGAGTTAAATATGAGTGACCTCATATGATTGGCTCCTAAAGGGAGATTTATGTGGTTCCAATAACATGTTATACTGTGCAAACAATTTCATGAACCTTTTAAAGTCACAGACCAAAAGAAGAATCAAGGTATTTTCCAAATATATTGGTGGAAATACCAGACAGAGAGGTTACAACGAAGTGAGGAAATCTGCTGAAAATTTAGATGCTAGCTAATGACAATCTTGGGTTTCCTGCTGCTAGAAGCTGGTCATCTGTTACTACATGCCAATAGGCTTTATCTGAGAGTCACCAGGATATCAGGGCAGAGAAGGGTAGGTAAATAATACCTATTAGGGGTAAAGGTACCCCTAATACTACAGCTCTGAAGCTTTCCAACTCTCTGTAATTACAAATTTTACTCAGTCACCTCCATAAAGCCTTCAACACAGTGGCTTCTTCCTGGGAGCTGCAATTCACAAGTTTATGAGTGGAGTCATTGTTATGTTATGGGCACACAACTGGAGTGCAGTGAACGCTGTCTGGAATTTTAAAGTTCTTGTGATCCTAAACATATTTCGATAGTAACGTGATGATTATAACAGAATATGAGCTATATTATTCAGTCAGAGGCACCCTTCTGAAAGTAGAAATGACCAGAGATGGGAACAAGCCTAAGGCTGGAAGTTACCTGCATATAGTAGGCACGTCTCAGAGTTGGTCTCTTATGAGTGCCCCTCAGTGGGAGGGGTGTCCAGTCTGGTTTCTTTTGGATATATTGGTAATTATCACTTCATTCATCTGCTACTATAGCCAAAACAACAACAGAAGGGAAGGTCAAAACAAAATTCTCTTCTCAAGAGAGATAATTTGCAATATGCTTGAGAGAAAATTCTCAAAGTTAAAAAATAAAAGAATCATATAATAGCCATCCTTAAATGGCGGATGAAGAGCTGCGAGTGACATGCTAGCTCAGAAGGGGGCAATGTTTTGAAACCAGTTTTCTGTTTATAAATAGATTTGGCAAATACGGAGAAAAGAGAAATACTGCTTTTCTCATTCTTTTTTGTTCCAGAGTGCCTTCTTTCACACTTACAAGCATACAAGCATGATTTTCCATTTGCACGTTGACTTAGAGGTAGGACGCCTTTAGCAGATTGTAGTTTTACGTGATATCGGATAAAAGTCTTCACGCGCTGGGGGAAGGGTAGGATACGTGAAAATTTGGGAGAAATGGGAGCAAATCAAGGTGCTTGTCTGGGACATGCCACGTGCTCGTCTGCAGCTTATAGAGGGTTGTTCTATAAAGAGGAAGTCTTTACTGCATTGGAGCTAATCCCTTAATCCCTTCCATTTGTACATAAATTTACAGTTCTCTAAGCACTTTCCAGCCATTATCACATTTAATCTTCACAAATGCCAGCAAAGAACACAGGGCACGGATTAATCGTTTTAATGTATAAAGGAGAGGATATGATAAAACCAAGGTCACAAAGACAAGGAAGAGCAGAACTATGAGGCACCGAGTAGCTCTCTTTCTATGGTAGTCATGTGTCCTATTAAGCTTGGAGGCAAATATTAATTCGGGCCATAAAAATAATCAAATAAATGATAGTATTGCTTTTTGCCAAGCTGTTGTGCCATGTGCAAACTGCCCCTGAGATCCTTCCTGCTCTCCTAGGTTCAGCCACCAGACTCTAGTCTGAAATCTAAGGGCATCAATTAGGGACAACGACATGTTTCCACTCGGCGAATGGATAACAGTCTCATACAGCAACGCAATCAACAGCCACAGACACCAGCACATGCCTCATTTCAAAAGAAATTTTTTAAAGAAAGCCTTTGCCAATCATGGAAACATATCATCACATTGCGTGCTAGAACAAACATTTTTCCTATTATAGCCATACAAGATGCTGGAATGCAAGCTCCTTGAATACCAGAACTTTCAACTAAATAAATTAATGAAAATCAATGGATGAGCCACCTCCAGTAGCATTTCAAAATGGCCTCTACCCATGGAAACCACCTGCATAGCAATGAAAAACTGTGAATCACTGAATCTGTCTACAACTTTCCAATCCCCTGACCCTCTCTATTGGAATAAACACCTATTTATTTGGTCAAGATCATTTTTACAATTGTTTTGACAACTGTGGGCTAGAGGATCATGGGATCTACAGGCACACAACAAGGAAGTTAATGGTACTGGTTATGTTGGAATTACACAGAGAAATCTAAAAATACAGGGGAGGAACACTGAAGGACACACTTCAGGAAAAATGCCATACTGAAAATGATAGCCACATTAAGGCCGACAAGTATCCAAAATAGTATTTGGATAAGGCTGACAAGTAGTATTTCACTACATAACAAGGAGGGGAGGGAATATCCCACAAAAAGATAGTGTAACAAAATGACAGAAGATAGATAAAAGGTACTCAGAGAACTAGAGCTTCTATTGGAACTGCGGTGATTAGAATAGGAACAGGTCGCCATAGGCTCATATATTTGAAAGCTAGTCATCAGCAAGTGTCACTATTTGAGAAGGATTACAATTAGAAGTCTGTGGACTAGCTGGAGCAGGTGTGGTCTTGTTGGAGGAAGTGTGTCCCTTCCAGGCTCTCGCTCTCTCTCTCTCTCTCTCTCTCTCTCTCTCTCTCTCCCTCTCCCTCTCCCTCTCCCTCTCCATCTCTCTCTGTCTCTCTCTGTCTGTCTCTCTCTCTGTCTCTCTCTCTCTCTCCCTCTCCCTCTCCCTCTCCTTCTCCCTCTACATCTCTCTCTGTCTCTGTCTGTCTCTGTCTCTCTCTGTCTCTCTCTCTCTCTCTCTCTCTCTCTCTCTCTCTCTCTCTCTCTCTCTCTCTTCCTCTCTCCCTATAGATCAGAATAGAGCTCTCGGTACTGTTCCAGCACCTGCCTGCATGCATGCCTGGACACTGTCATGCTCCCCACCAGAAAGATAATGAGCTAAACCCTGAAACTGTAAGCAGCCCTCCAATTAAATATTTTTGCTTAAAAGAGCTGCCAAGGTCATGGTGTCCCTTCACAACACTAAAACAGTGACTAAGATGAGGCAGTGGAAAACCAAACAAGTAGGAGACGTACTCAGCATGGAAAATGAGCACCAGATCACACATGGCTTTCAATGGCAAAGTGAGAAGTTCATTTTGTATCCCATAGGATCTTATAACAATTGAAGGCTTGTGTGTGGATTCATGGGTTTAAAGTTATTTAAAAAAGGAATCATTGTAAGACTTACTAATGTTTTCTGGTGGAGATAAAGAAATTAGTTAGCAATATTTTGAAGTAACCCAAATCAGATTGACCACAATAAGGAATATAAACTGGATTTTATTTGTTTGTTTGTTTGTTTGTTTTTTAATTGGGCTCCCATTCTATACACCAGGCTAAGTCAAACTTAAGGTGATCTTCCTACATCTGGTGTTGGGATTATAGGCATGTGCTAGCTTCTATGACCCACTGAAACTGTGATGCTTAAGGAACTAAACTTGAAAGAAAGAGAGAAAGAAAGAAGGAAAGAAAGAAAGAAAGAGAGAGAGAGAGAGGGAGGGAGGGAGGGAGGGAGGAAGGAAGGAAGGAAGGAAGGGAAGGAAACTGAACTTGCCAATAGGAGGAGGAAGAGGAGGAGGAGGAAGAGGAGGAGGAGGAGGAAGAGGAGGAGGAGGAGGAGGAGGAGGAGGAGGAAGGAAGGAAGGAAGGAAGGAAGGAAGGAAGGAAGGAAGGAAGGAAGGGAAGGAAACTGAACTTGCCAATAGGAGGAGGAAGAGGAGGAGGAGGAAGAGGAGGAGGAGGAGGAGGAGGAGGAAGGAAGGAAGGGAGGGAGGGAGGGAGGGAGGGAGGGAAGGAAGGAAGGAAGGAAGGAAGGAAGGAAGGAAGGAAGGAAGGAAGGAAGGGAAGGGAAGGAAACTGAACTTGCCAAAACAAAACAGAAAAACAGAGGGGGCATCCAAGGTAAAGAGGGCTTGGGCTGCACTAAGTCAAGAGCCCATTGTTGTGACTTTCACCTGTGCACTGATCTGCTTAACAAAGTAGGTTTTTGTATTGTAGGTACCTGCACACACTTGGTTTGCTTTCTGTCCTTGGCTGGTTGGATGTTGCATGGTAACACCGGCTCACCCTAGACCTGGATCTAAGCATGCTCTGGCTCCCAAGTTGGATCTCATATTCTTCATCTCATCTTCTCTGAGACATGGTAGTGGCTTTCTTCTTATAGTTCCTGCTACTTTAATTCCATTTTGCTTCAGTGACCCTAGGTGAGGTAATCATCTGTGCTGAACTGTCCAGAAAAGAATTGGTGAGGTGCCTAGCCTACCTAATAGCAAGAATTCTACTGTCCCAGATCCCAGACCACCAACAAACATCCAGTCTTACAGAGCACTTTCAGTATTCCAACTATCTGTATGCTTGTTCTATGTTCCTAAAAGACAGCAGGGTGACCTTTTCTCATTGAAGCTACACATAGCTCAGAAGAAAGAGTGCAGGACTAATTTTTCAGTTGCCCCTTGTGTAGCCTGGAATCTACTGCTGTGCTGTCCATGTTTGTGTTCCCCAGGTCCTCATAGGACAAGAAAGGACAGTCGCTTATGTTGAACATCTGTATCTCAGAAAGTTGGGGGGACTCTTACGAAAGAATTCTGTTCTAATGACCCCTGATATGATGTGCCATATAATGGATTATAAGAAAAATAAGAAACAGCTATTTTGTCATTCTTCACTAAGAGTCATATATGGTTTAAAGATTTAGAGAGATTCCTAGTGGAAGGGAGGGAGGGAGGGAGGGAGAGAGAGGGAAGGAGGGAGGGAGAGAGGAAGAAGGAAATAAGGAAGGAAGGGAAAGAAACCTAGCCTTTGTGATGAAAATAATTCATTAGTGGAGGGGAGCTGGGTATAAGCAAAAAGCTTCAGTTCTTGGCAAGTTCGATGAGCAAATTTAAAATAAGGCAAAGAGGAAGAAGGTAGGGCAGTGAGAGCATCACTTAGGAAGTGAATTGCTGAGCACTGTGCATTTGTGCTGGGAGACGTTATATGCAGCGCTCAGCCTGCTTCCCCAGAAGCCTGCAGGGAAACATTTAGGCAGAGGGTACAGCTGGTACAGCTACTAAAAGAGGACAAGTCTGTCTGAATACAAGGATTCCTCAGCAAAGCAAGCATGGAAGTTCATGCCTATAATGCCAGCACTTGGGAGGGAGGACAAAGCAGATTTTCATGAGTTTGAGGCTAGCCGTAACGACAGAATTAAACCTTATCTGAAGCAAAGAAACAAAACTCCCATGGAAAACTCAACCTGACACCCACAGAGAAGCCAAACTTTATTTCCAAAATTCTGTTCATGAATAGCTAGGGAAGGCAAGAGAATCACAAAAAAAATGGCAAAATCTCACCAAAAAAAAATATGAAAAGCAAAACGTGGAGGTTTTTTAACCGAATACTCTTTTAAGTTTAATCTTTCAAATCCAGTATTGTTTCAAAACATTTTTACTAGGCACCTATCAACTACAGAAACTCTCTTATTTTTTATTTTTATTTATTTATTTATTTATTTATTTATTTATTTATTTATTAAAAATTTCCACCTCCTCCCATTTCCCTTCCACTCCCCCCACTCCCTCTTCCTCTCCCTCTCCAGTCCTAAGAGCAGTCAGGGTTTCCTGCCCTGTGGGAAGTCCAAGGACCTCCTCCACACCCCATCCAGGTCTAGAAAGGTGTGCATCCAAACAGACTAGTCTCCCACAAGGCCAATCCATGCAATAGAATCAAAATTCAGTTCCATTGTCCTTGGCTTCTGTAGATGGAGTGGCAGGGTTGCATCCCGCCACCCAGATGGCTTTACACCCAAAATAATTACACGGAAACTATATTCATTTAAACACTGTTTAGCCCATTAGTTTCAGCCTCTTATTGGCTAATTCTCACATCTTGACTAACCCATATTTAGTAATCTGTGTAGCACCACGAGGTGGTGGCTTACCAGGAGAGATCTTAACCTGCGTCCTTTTCAGAGAGGAGAGGCATGGCGACTACCTATGGCGACTGCCTGAAGCGTCTGCCTGACTCTACAATTCTGTTCTGTCTATTCCACCTACCTATGTTCTGACCTATCAGGCCAAGCAGTTTTCTTTATTAATTAACCAATGAAACAACAGATGACCCTCCTCCATCAGCCTTCTCTAGGAAATATAGGAAATCAGGTTCCTTGAGAATAAAAGATTGTATTTATCTGTGCTTCTATCTCTAGATCTTCAGATCCTTGATGATCAGAAAATGGGCTTTGAATGAATGTACTAAAAAAGGCCTCAGTATGAGTCATAGAATTACAAGCAATAATAATTCAGTCTAGAGAAACAAACAGTACCCCAAATGGGATGTATTAAAATGAATGGAGAAATTTCACAAAGTAGACATTCTTTCAGGTGGGTATCTCGGGGTGATAAGTGTCAGTGTGGGCCCAAGGATGTGCCAGGCACCAGCGAAGTCAAAGAAAAACAGCATGCTCCTATATGGGTGTCCATTCTTGTCCGTGAAATGAAAGTGATGGTTGTACTCATTTTCCTGGGCTCTTTGTGAAGTTATAATGAGTCGGAATACAGGAAACATTTTTCTAAACGAAAATGTGCTTTTCAAGTGTGCATTGTTGCGGCGTCTCCTGCTCAGGGAGTTCATTAAATTGGAAAATACAACTTTGAATCTGAGCAATGAGCAAAATGAGGCTTCCACACAGGGATCAAAAGATTACCTGAGTCCTATTTCATTTTATCTATTGAAGCAAGACATCATGTAGCATTTATGAGTATTGCCTGAGAGAAATAAGAAAAACGCACTAATTGAATAAAAGCTGGGCATTTATTATTGCAAAATGCCACTCAAAGGACTTCACAAACATGTTCATATAATTAGCTATTATGGTCGGGTATCTATGGAAACAGCCATAAATCAGCACTCAAAATATACAATCATTTAACCCCTTAACATAAAAATGCAAAGAACAAACCTAGTTCAGAAATTTTCTACATATAGAAATACCTAGAAAATTAGAGGCAAAAGAAAGCTTATATATATATATATATATATATATATATATATATATATATATATATATATTCCAGGTGAGGATAAATTATTGGAATGGAAGAGTCTCAAAGACTATGCTCTCTTTACTCACATTAGTAGTGGATTTGCAAAAATAATATGGTGCGTTGCTATTGAATGCATTTTATTGGTAATACAGAAAGGCATTCAGATTTCCTCCCATTGTCGAATGCTGTTCCTGAGACATAATAATGGAAAAAAAAAAACCCAATCTATGCCCTTGAGGATGGAGATCAGAAGAAAAGCTTACAAGAAAAAGACACATGCCAGGCATTCCGGGAGCATGGGGAATGGCATAATGATTTCAGTATTGGGGTCGGAATGTATGAGAAGCTCCTGGAGAAGTGACATAGTTAAAGACGTCTTCAGATAGGATGGTGACACTGGTACAAACAAGGTGTCCTGCCAGGGAGTTACACAATATGCTATAACAGTGGATTCTCACAGAGTCTTTGAGATGACGAAGGCACTGCAAGTACACCCTCCTGTAGGGCACAACTCATCCCGTGTTAGGTACCATTATCATTATCCAAAATTTAAAATGCAGCAATGGGTTCTCAGAAGTATTAAATAACTTTCCTAAGATTGCCCTGCTAGTTCCGAGTTTGAAATGAATTTTGAAATGGCTGCATATTTGCTGATCCTGGATCTGCATCCAGATAGGGGATGATCCTTGCTTCATATAAGAGTCCTGGAGACTCAGAGTGGCCAAAGGGAAGCAATTTTATCTACAATCTTGCCAAGTCAGGTGTCAGCCCAAAGTAATGAAAAATTATCTGCATTTTTGCCCCAATTTTGTGCAAAACAGTTATTTTTTCCATTATTATTAGCATCCCCCTACTCCCTGAATTTCTCATTGACTGAGTTCTTCAGGGAGATACATTCTTTTCTATTTGACTTAAGTGGACTCAGTGGGCTCAGTTACACAGCAGACTGTCTCTAACTTTGGAACCCTAAGATACACACACACATAAAAAAACACCCAGGTAAGCAAGTGGCAGCTTTTAGCTAGGGAATGTAGGGTCCTAGGGCCTCCTACTTGCCTTCTATTCATCAGTGACCTCAAAATGTACCTCTCATTGAAAATGGAGCATGGTAGTTATTTTCCTTTTTCTATTTTTTATTTAAATTATTTTTCATTTTACATACCAACCCCAGTTCCCACTCCCTCTTAGCTATTCTGACAGGTGTAAGATGGGATCTCAGAGTCATTTTGATTTGCATTTCTCTGATGGCTAAGGGTGTTGAGCAACTCCTTAAAAGTCTTTCAACCATTATAGATTCTTCTATTGTTGAGAATTCTGTTTAGATCTGTACCCTATTTTCAATTGGATTATTTAGTATATTTGATATCTAGTTTCTTGTGTTCTTTATATATTTTGGAGATCAGCGCTCTGTCACAGATGGGGTTGGTGAAAATCTTTACCCATACTGTAGGCTGTTATTTTGCCTTATTGACAGTGTTCTTTGCCTTACAGAAGCGTTTCAGTTCCAGGAGGTCCCATTTATTAATTGTCAATCTCAGTGTCTTTGCTACTGGTATTATTTTCAGGAAGTGGTCTCCTGTGTCGATGCATTCAAGGCAACTTCCCACTTTCCCTTCTATCAGCATCAGTGTAACTGGGCTTATGGTGAGGTCTTTGATCCACTTAGACTAGAGTCTTATGCAGGGCAGTAGATATGGATCTATTTGCATTCCCCTACATGCAGCCATCCAGTTATACCAGCACCATTTATTGAAGATGCTTTCTATTTTTTATTGTTTATTTTTGGCTTATTTGTTCATAGGTGTGTGGATTTATATCAGGGTCTTCAGGTTGATTTTATTGTTCCACATGTTTATTTTTATACCAATGCCAAATGACTTTTGTTACTATAGCTTTATCATAGAGCTTGAAATCATAAATGGTGATACGTCCAGAAATTTCCTTAATGTACAGGATTGTTTTAGCTATCCTGGCTTTTTGGAGTTTCCATATGAAATTGAGTATCATTCTTTTGGAGGTCTTTGGAGAATTATATTGGGATTTTGATGGGGATTTCATTGAATCTGTAGATTGTTTTTAGTAAGATTGTCATTTTTTACTATGTTAATTCTACTGATCCATGAGTATGAATTATCTTTCCATTTTCTGATCGTTTCCCCAATTTCTTTCTTCAAACACTTAAAATTCTTGTCATATAGGTCTTTCACTTGTTTGGTTAGAATTATCCCAAGATATTTTATAATATTTGTGACTATTCTAAAGATGGATATTTATTTCTTATGAGGATTTCAAATAGCTGCCTGCTGGGGTCTGTATCCAGTGTCCTACTCTGTGTCACTTCTTTCCCTGAATTCCCTGTGGTTCTGTTGCATTTCTGCCTCTTGTCTGAGTTCTCAGATTAAAGTCTTCCCAGGAAAAATTCAAATGAGCTCATTCACTAAGGAAGGTGGAACATCATTTGAAGTAAGGATGTCACTAAAACCACAAGTAAGATTCTCATTCTCACATATGACAACACTTATATATGCTATCACATTTGGAGGTAGCATTGGAAGAACCATACCTAATTCATGATCAAATAACTCTTATAAAGACCAATGCTATAGAGGTGCCAATGGGCACAGAGAGTGCTTAAAACTGCCTGAGTGTCTTCCCAGTCCAAATTCATAAGAGAGTTGAACCCCTTAATACCTGCATACCTATGACCTCAGTGCCCTCATCTATCCAGCTGGAGACATTGATCTATGAGAAATGTCCTTTTCCGGCACTTTTGGCTTGTGCTGCAATACCACACTGGGAGTTGAATTGTCCAATGCTACCTGGGATCTGAAAAGGACTCACAAGGTTTTATTCCCTCTCAGAGGAGCTATACAGTTAAAAGTTGCAAGAAGAGAAGGAATAATTTTCCTCCGATGTGTAGCTGCTTCTTCATTGACCCACTCAAGCAAATATCATGGCTCATGCTCAGTCCAACAACCATGATAATATGTAATGAATCTGAAGGGGGAAAGGCATTAAATTAGAATACAAATTTGGGAAGAGATTATGATGTGGGATCCCGCTCTGTATGCTGTAAATACCATTAGTCAATAAAAATCTGCTTTGGGACTATTGCAGTGCAGAATAGGGCAAGGTGGTAATTACAAGCAGATAGAGGAGGAGAGAGTAGGCGAAGTCAGGGAGAAGCTAGGTAGCTACTCCCAGCATGCCTTAGAATTTCTTAACCATTTTAAACCACAGTTTCCTTAGCTACAAAACAAATATAGATCTGGCAGAGTGACATACACTTTTAAGGACAGCATTTGGAAGGCAGAAGCAGTCAGATCACTGTAAGTTTGAGGCTTGCTTGGTCTACATAGCAAGGACCAGGATAGCCAGGGCTATGTAGCAAGACCTTGTTGTGACAAAACCTAGCAACATGTGATAATAATTAGTGGTACTCTTGGATTTTTAATGAGTTTATATTGTTTGTCAAGTATGTTCCTATGTGACTCACATGCATTTATAGTCTTTAAGTACTTCAGTGTCTTGAGGTAAATATTAGCTACATACACACACTATTACCTACCAATTAGTCTCCTGAGTGTCCATCTGAGGAATATAGCAGTATATTTATGAAACACAAATATAAGAACATGCACAGAGATACTATTCAAACCAGTTGAAAACTATACATGTCCCACATTTACTGAAAGTGAGTGTAAATTTTCACACTATAGAATACTACTGAGTAACCTGAATTAATAACTGAAAATTTTTTTCATGTCATTGAATGTTACAGAAGATGTTAGCGACTGTTGCTGGGTCCTAAGGAATATGTGGTATACAAACTTTTATGCAATATTGTTGAATAAGCTTATAGACTGCAGCATGGTGTAGTGAGTTGGGCCAAGGGTTAGTATTGAAGAAAAGACTAATTAAAAGAGGAAAGAAAGGGATTCCACAAATCTAGCAAAGTCTTGTGCCTTTATTTAGTTATTGGTTTCGTGAATATGTCTAACCTACAAAAAAATCCATCTTAATTATTTGTGTAATTTCATGATATTTTCTATATTTAAGTGACATTTCAAAATGCAATGTTTTAAACAATATGTACTTTTAAAGTAAATGGTCATATTTTATAAATCTGTATTTTCCAAGGAGGAATAGTCAAAGGATCATCTAGATCAGTCTTGGGGCTTTTCTCAAAGTGTATTCAATGAGTAAAACAAGTAACAAGGTCTTTTAAGTCTGTTTTGTTTTCTGATAGCTTAATAAATAGTAAAGTAAGAAAAGCACCTGGTCAGTTAGCTAACAGTCAGCACTGGTCAGCCAGCTAACAGTCAGCAATGTGAGGGTTTGAAATATTTTTTTTAGGTTGTAATGAAACGGCATCATTTCCCCTTTCCCTCTTCTCCCTTCAAGCACTCCCATTCACCACCCAACCTTCTCTCTTTAATTTCAAGGCCTCTTTCTTCTTTTTTCTTTTACACACACACACACACACACACACACACACACACACACACACACACACACTAAATATTTACTACTTATAAAATTAAACATATGGTGTCTTAAAACTGTGGCTTGTAGAAATCTCAGCACTAGAAATTAGGCTACATGGTTCATCCAGTAGACATGAAAGACTAACTTACTGCCTTTCCACCACCAAAAAACAAACAAACAAACAAACAAACAAAAAACAAAACATAAAAGTGGAACCATGCCAGGTTGGAGAAAGAAGGCTGTGGTATCTCTGCAGTAGATGACTTTCCTCCATGCCATACATGGATGTCCAACAGACAGTCCATTCAGGTCCCAGTGGATTGATGGAAGGATTCAAAAGGGATTGTTTCACTGAAGAAGGAAGTGACAAGATACTATAGGATGAAGAAAGAAAAGAAAATGAGTAATAAAGAGCTCTTCAAGGGGGGAAGCATGGAACTAAGAGTTATTTACAAACAGTAATGTAGGACAAGCAATAATCTGTGCCTCTGAGGAGCATTGCTGGAGACCACATTTTATTGAAGCCCATAAATCATTGAGAGATGTAATCATGGCCAAGCCTACGTTTAGAAGATTTTATATTCAGTGATAAATCGTGCTGGTTCTTTGATGTTCTTCTGAGCTCAGGACAGAGCACAAAATAATGTAATTTATTCCTGACCCCTGCCCCAACAACAACCCCATCATGCCCAATGTTATGACATAAGAGGTCTTTATTGATGTCACCAAATACCAGATTAGGAATAAACTCAAGGCATAAAAGGATAATTAAACAAAGGGTTTTTTTCCGATTTTTTTACACCTTTCCTCCACTGCTGGAGATCCTGGGAGACACTTCACACGTACTTTCAGTTTTAGATATCTGCTAAGAACCTGATAAGAACGAACAGCCGAAGGCCAAAGAACTTACTCCTTTATCCTGACTCTTTGACTGCACTGTCTCTCCATGTCTTTCTTACTCAAGACTGGGATTGGCTTTCTCTTCTCAGATCTTCAGAATTACACTGACCCATACCACTGCCTTCTGGTTTACCGATGGGAGATGGGGTTCTTCTCAGATTTCCTTGTCACATGACCACACACACACACACACACACACACAAACACACACACACACAAACACACACACACACACACACACACGACTTAATTTTTTGAAGAAAATTAAGAGAAGAGCATAATTCCAACAGTTTAGATCATGGTTTCTCTTAGTAGCCTCTGTGTAAGGCTGCTATCCTTGTGCACACCAGAGTCTCTGTGCTCTCCCGAGGCAACTAGCTTTCTCAAAGTATATGTAATCTGGGTAATTATTTTCTGTGTGGCAAGATCCCAGACATTCTTCAGGCTCTGCTTGAATTGACAATTTTTAGAGTAGCATTATCTGTCCGTTGATTTGTTTTAGGATCTCAAGTTTAAGTCCCATAAGACCACATGATGTGATCTTAAGTCCCATATGTCTCTTCATAGGTGTTTACTATAAATATAGTATTTTAAGGAAGAAAATGTCTGCCATAATCACTACACATACTCAGCTATGTGTTTCCATTTTAGTGTTTTAGAATGTGCATAGTTCATAGGTTATAGAAGACAAAAGTTGTTAAATTTGGTGCACATATAATTTCTCTGGGAGCATGTCAAAGATGTATATAGTTCACACTCAATGAGCCAATGAGGAGCCCAGGATATTAGTGTGGAGGAAAAAAATATTTTCTCAACAAATAGATATTTTGTAGAGAGTGATTCAATGTTTGAAAGGATGAAAAGGCAGATTCAAATAATAAGCAAACATATAAATTAGTTATTTCATAGATAAATAAATGCATGCCTGGCTGGGGCTAGATTTGAGAGTCTATTGTATCCACTGGGATTCTGTTCCTGCATACATCCACCCCGAAGAGACAGCATGTCTTCCTTCTGACATCTCTTTAAACACAAGGGCTCTAGGATGAAACAGTTCTCTGATCATCATCATTATATTTTATACACCCCACCGACACACCAAATGAAGCCTTTGTACTAAATCTTTATAGAAACAAACAACTGGGAACAGGGCAACATGGTAATTGACTTGAAAGTAAACACTAGGATGCCATTTAAATAACTCTCCTCTCCCCAAACATGAACTCCACAGACCGACGCTGCATAAATGCAGAGACCACATCCATTAACTGAAAATGAATAAAACAGTATTTATAAAATGAGCAATTTAGATTTGATTAATGTTTATAAATGTGTTTACATATGAATTGAATATTAACCTATAGCTTTAAAGGCTTAATTAGGCTTGGAATATTGTTTTGGAGCACAATAAAAAGTACGCAACTCACAATGGGGAAGGCAGAGGATATCTGCAAGCAAAAATGAGGTCAATTAATTAGGCAATTTGCATATATTTGAATGGTTATTTTCAGAGCGGTTTTTTTTTTTTTTTTTTTTTTTTTTTTTTTTTTTTTTTTTTTTTTTTTTGACGGTTGGCTCTCCTTATTCCCATACTGTATTTCCAACACTTTATTTATGCAGCACGTCAATCAGGCCAGCTAACTTGAGTGCATGATGAGCAGCTCAGGAGCAACATTGATGCCCACAGCCTTCCTGAGCAATAGACTCAGAAAAGAAGAACACAATAACTTGCTAAGTGATCCCCAGAATGACACATGGCAGGGCATTAAGCTTGTATGGAACCACTAAGTTTGATATAGGCCCCTGAAATATTGACATGCAGCCATAAGAACAGAATAAAAAATGGCACTTAATTGCTTAATGAGTAAATGAATGAAGGAGTGTTGTCATAAATTCTTCAAGGTCATTGAATGCCAATCTTCTAAAGACTATTTTTCTATAGCATCTCTTCAACCTTTATAACCCTGACATCATCAATAATTTTGTCTTCTGTATTTACACTTACTCAACTCTCTAAGATAGTTCATGAACATTAACCGTTGTTTCAATTGTTTTATAAAATTATATATAGAAACATATGGAAAAATATCTCCAGGAATACTTACTTTTCTACAAGTTAGTAATTTTGAGGTTTTGGGTTAGATAAATTACCATAAAGGATCCTTACTTTCCTCAATAATGAGTCAGTATCATTTACATTACCATTATAAATATAAGCATCTATTTATTTGCATAATCATTGTCTCAATTAGGTATAACCTCATCTTCTTCCCAACAAAGTTACAAGGAGGCCATTGCTATTCAGATGCCAGAAATAATTTAAATGGTATAAAGGAGACTATAATAGCATCAGAATTAGGTTATTCCTTTTAGGATCACCTCTTGGCTAGCTGTGCAAGGCATTCTTTCTTTATTTCGTATCTGTCTGTAAAAGAAACAAGAAATACGCTGAGGTTTGCATTTGAAATAAGAGAAACAATGTTCTTCTCAGCAGCCTGATGTCAACATTGTCAATGATAAATCAGATTCTTAAGGATTTCTCAGAATCAGTCCTAGAAATGCAGAGGGTACACACAGGAATGAAATCCAATTGATAAATATAAAGATGGCAACCTCTGGATACTGTTATTATTAAGGAGTTTGAGAGCCTTTCCCATCTCTTACAAAATTTTCTTAACTTTTGAAAGGCATTTTCAGATGTTTAACAGCCCAAAGTCATTGTTGCCACAACAATAGGCAAGATCGAAGAAGATGATGTAACAGCAACCATTGTTTAAGCTAGCAAGTCAAACTGAGCTATGTAGAACTAACAATAAAATCTGTCCTACCTGCATTTTCAGACAGATGTAGGTTTAGAAAGAGCCTGATAGAAGGAGGTTCATCAGTGGTTTGATTAATGACTATAACTGATAAATTCAAATGAAAAACTGCTTCATAAAAACTGCCTTAGGACCTTAAATCAGCCCCTTCCTGATCTCCTACTTTTCTAGTTCTGAAACAAAATGAGATCTCTGTCAACTCCATCTGCAAAGTACAAGGCTACCTGGACTCTGAGTGTTGTATGTAGTTCTGGGACAGGTGTGTACACATAGTAGGAAGGATGCTGAGGTTCACATAATTTTCCTTGGGAGATGAGGAAATGAATATATTCAGAACCCTCAATGCACCTGGCATTACCAATCTGTAGGTATCATCTACAGATTTCAAACAATAGTTCTTTAAAAAAAGAAATCATTACCATTTAATTTACTTTGAAGACAGGGATGATGGAATATTTAGGTATGTCTGGTAGTTCTAAAATAGCAACACAATCAAAGAAGACTGGAGATCAAATTTGCCCTATCTCAAATCCAAGATTTTGGAATTTTGATGATACTGATTATAACAGTGAAGTTGTCACCAACCACTCTACTCAGTCACCCGAGCCTTAAAACCTTCAGTTTCATCCAGTTTGTGATACATAGTGCCTGCCCTGTGCCCTTTTTCTTTTTTGAGTCTCCAAAGAGACTATAGTGTAGTAAAGCTTGCCTAGGTTTCAGAATCAGAAAGTAGGTCCCCATCATGCAGAAGGACTTATTGTCAGATTTCAGTTTATAATATCAGCTTCATGTTCCTCATTCATTACACAGGAAAAAGAATTGCTGTAACTTCACTACACCTTCTTTATATTGAGTTATTTCTTTCTCTGCCTTTTGAGCTTTAGTTCAATGCAGCAAACATCCACAAAGGGATTGATATGACATATAAAAACAAGACTGGGGCTTGATCATTTTTTTAAACATTAAGTAACACCAATTTAAGCTATTTGTTGTTAGTTAAATGGAACATGTCTTCCATAGGTTCACATATTCAAAACTTTGGTTCCTAGATGTTGGTACTATTTCTAAAGTTGTGGAAACTTAAGGATATGTACTGTTAAAGGCTGGCTTTTAAGGGTTGAATATGCCTTCAGTACCTACATGAGCTGTTTGTTTCCTGATCCTCCAAAGTGACACACTCTCCTGGGGCCATAGACTGATAGTCCTGCTATATATTTTCTGCCATGATGGATTGATAACTTCTGAATCCTTGAGCCCAAGAAACTCATCCCTCACTTGAGATGCTTCTGTTAGTCATTTTGACTCAGTGGTAAGAAAAGAAATACTCCCATCAGTCTCAATCTGAAAAAGTCTTGTTAGAAAATAAAATAAGACTATTGCCAAAGTAGGGGGTCAGCAGAGGAGAGAATAGTAAGGTACAAGTGGCTTGATCTGGAAAAAGAGATGTTAATTAATGAGGAATAAGGGAGATAAATACAGAAGAAGAAGGGAGGGTAAAATAAGAATACAAATGTCTGAAAACATACTATTAACTATCTACTTAAAAACAATGCAAATAAGTGAACGCACCCCTCTCGTTCCTGACTTTCTCCCTCATGTTCTCGCTCCTTCTGCTCCTCATCGGGACCTTGGGAGCTCAGTCCAGTGCTCCAATGTGGGGCTCAGTCACCTTCCCCATCTGTCGCCAGCTGGAGGTTCCCTCACGGTCCTGAATTTCTTTCTCATGTTCTCTCTCCTTCTGCTCCTCATCAGGACCTTGGGAGCTCAGTCCGGTGCTCCAATGTGGGGCTCTGTCATTTTCTTCATCTATCGTCAGGTGGAGGTTCTATGGTGATATGCAAGAAATTCATCAGTATGGCTATAGGAACTGGCCTTTTCAGGCTCCCTCTCCTCAGCTGCCCAAGGAGTGCGTTCACTCATGGAAACGGTGGGACAGAACTAATGGGAGATCACCAACTCCAGTTGGAATGGGACTGATGGATCATGTGACCAAACCCGTCTCTCTGAGTGTGGCCAACAGCGGGGGCTGACTGAGAAGCAAAGGACAATGGCTCTGGGCTCTGATTGTTCTTCATGGACGGGCTCTGTGGGAGCCTTCTCAGCTTGGTCGATCACCTTCCTGGACCTGGGGGGAGTTGGGAGGACCTTGGTCTTAGCATAGAGTGGGGAACCCTGATGGCTCCTTGGCCTTGAGAGGGAGGGAGGGGAGGTATGGGTGGAGGGGAGGGGAGGGAAGGGGGAGAAGGAGTGGAGGGAAGGGGGAGGAGGAGGAAAAATAAGAAATTAAAAATTATAAAAAAAACAATGCAAATAAGTCTGTGTATAAACATATACATATATTTTAAATAAAATTTTTGTTATTTGGGCTGTCAGTGTTCCCTCCAAGAGTCAAAGACCACCTAATAAAGACAAATCACCAGGCATTGTAAGCTTTCTTTTGAATTGATAGTCAGGAATGTTCAAGATTATCCTAAAACCTTACAGACTATTGCTATGGCTCTTATTTGCTCCCTAGAGAAAGAAGATTAACTTCATATTGCTGTCAACATCATGCACTTCAGACACAGGGCCAAGAGGAACTGATCTGAATATCTCCTTTTTATATTATCTCTTAACAAAGGAACAAATTTAAAAGTTCAATTCAGAAAAAAGGGTGTATAGTTTATTCTAGCATGCATTCACTCCAACAATCAGGTTCTCTCACTGCACCCTTGCTTCCAATTTTCTACCTCCCACAGACCACCAGCAACTGGAAGGCATCATGTGAGCTTTTAAAGGAGAGAATCAAACAACAGTCCTACCCAGCAATGATGACTATAAGCTACAAAAATGGCCAGCATGGCATGAACACCCCAAGGCTGCAGTAGTGGCACACATACCTTGGCAGTAACCAACTTCCTACTTGGATGTAAGACCTGCTCAAAAAGAGTGAAATCATATCTGGTACTGGAAACCTAGCCAAACACCTAGGGCTTATGAAGTCCTGGATCTTAGAGGAGAACCTGCTTTAGCTAAAAAAGCATAAGCCCTAGCTATATTCTGAACAAGAAAACTTTTTACAAGAGACCCTAGAGTCATAATCATGGAGTTATAGAAGCAATATAAGTTATATAGTTCATCCATGGATCTAAGTAATAGGTTCAGGAAAGTTCATATATATTGGGTATGGTGACAACATGCTCATGAGGAGAAGAGCTACAAGTAAACAGCAATAGCAATGGGGCAGAAATGGGAAAAGAAAAGAGATCCACCGAGGGCAGTGTATCCCAAGGCCCCAGAGCATAGTCAGAGTGTGATGACATTGTCTCTAGAATAGAGCCACATGTGAAGTCACAAGGAGAAGGCCGATGAGTTCAGAAGTCTATATAAATGTCTCTTTACTTTCCTCATGTTTTGAAAGTACATTTAAAAATGTACAATATTCATCCCTGATGTAGGTGTGTCTTCTATCTATCTGTTGATTTCATTTGTTAATAAAGAAACTGCCTTGGCCAGCCCTTAGGTGGGTGGAGTAGACAGAACAGGAAGAAGGAAGTGAGGTAGATGGCTCAGACAATTGCCATGCCTCTCCTAAGTGGGGCAGACGGCCATGACTCTCCTCAGTGAGCCAGAAGCAATGAAGCCTGCCACCAGATCAGACATGCTGAATCTTTCCCGGTAAGACACCACTCATGATGTTACACAGATTATTCGATATGGGTTAGTCAAAATGTGAGTAAGAGGCTGAAAATAATGGGCCAGGCAGTATTTAAAAGAATCTTACACCTGTCAGATTGGCTAAAATCCAAAACACCAATAATAACCTTTGCTGGAGAGGTTGTGGGGTAAGGGGTACACTCATCCATTGCTGGTGGGAATGCACACTTATGCAACCACTTTGGAAAGCAGTGTGGCGGTTTCTCAGGAAATTCGGGATCAACCTACCCCAGGACCCAGCAATTCCACTATTGGGAATCTACCCAAGAGATGCCCAATCATACTACAAAAGCATTTGCTCATCTATGTTCATAGCAGCATTATTTGTAATAGCCAGATCCTGGAAACAACCTAGATGCCCTTCAGTGGAAGAATGGATGAAGAAACTGTGGAATATATACATGCTAGAATACTACTCAGCGGTAAAAAACAATGACATCTTGAATTTTGCATGCAAATGGATGGAAATAGAAAACACTATTCTGAGTGAGGTAACCCAGACCCAAAAAGATGAACATGGGATGTACTCACTCATAATCGGTTTCTAGCCATAATTAAAGGACATCGAGCCTATAATTTGGGATCCTTGAGAAGATAAGAAGGTGAACCCCCCCAAAAAGATATAGTAATCCTCCTGGATATTGGAAGTAGACACGATCGCCAGGCAAAAATTGGGAACTTGAGGGTTGGGCGAGACGCGGCCAAGGGAAGATGGGGAGAGAAAAGCATGAAGGGGAGAATGGGGGGAGCTCGGAGGAATGGGATGCTTGGGATACAGGAAGGGTGGATATGGGAGCAGGGAAGCATATATCTTAATTTAGGGAGCCACCTGAGGGTTGTCAAGAGACTTGACCCTAGAGGGGTTCCCAGGTTTCCAGGGAGACGTCCCCAGTTAGTTCCTTGGGCAGCTGAGGAGAGGGAGCCTGAAAAGGCCAGTTCCTATAGCCATACTGATGAATTTCTTGCATATCACCATAGAACCTCCACCTGGCGGTAGATGAAGAAAATGACAGAGCCCCATATTGGAGCACCGGACTGAGCTCCCAAGGTCCTGATGAGGAGCAGAAGGAGAGAGAACATGAGAAAGAAATTCAGGACCGTGAGGGAACCTCCACCTGGCGATAGATGAAGAAAATGACTGAGCCCCAAATTGGTGCACTGGACTGAGCTCCCAAGGTCCTGATGAGGAGCAGAAGGAGAGAGAACATGAGAAAGAAAGTCAGGGACATGAGGGGTGCGTTCACTCATGGAGAAAGTGGGACAGAACTAAAGGGAGATCACCAACTCCAGTTGGAATGGGACTGATGGATCATGCGACCAAACCCGTCTCTCTGAAAGTGGCCAACAGTGGGGGCTGACTGAGAAGCCAAGGACAATGGCGCTGGGCTCTGATTCTTCTGCATGGACGGGCTCTGTGGGAGCCTTCTCAGCTTGGTCGATCACCTTCCTGGACCTGGGGGGAGTTGGGAGGACCTTGGTCTTAACATAGAGTAGGGAACCCTGATGGCTCCTTGGCCTGGAGAGGGAGGGAGGGGAGGTATGGGTGGAGGGAAGGGGAGGGAAGGGGGAGAAGGAGGGGAGGGAAGGGGGAGGAGGAGGGGAGGAGATGGAAATTTTTAAATATAAAAAAATAAACCATGAAAAAAAAAAGAAAAAAAAAAAGAATGCAATTTGTGTGTTGTTGTTTCGGGGCATAAGCTAGCTGGTAGCTGGAAGCTGGGCAGGATGAAAAGCAGGCCTGCCCGCAGCTAATCACTACACATCCCATTACTCATTACTCAAAGAGTAGTGATATTAGATGACACTTCACTTAAGTTTATTTTGAATGCCTTACCTATATGTTAAAAATCCTATATTAGAATGTATGTGTATACAGATGAACATACACATGGTATCTTATGTACACATTAATATATATGCATATACACACTAAATATGTGTCTGTGTGCATACATATAAAACTGTCTATTTGTAAATTAGAACACACACATATATGTATGTATGTATGTATAGGGTACAGAAACATATATTTAAATTGTATACATAAGATGTGGGAGGTGTATGGGGTGTGTGTGGTGAAAATATAAAGTTTTTTTTCAAGACAGAGCCTATAATTCATGATCTTTGAGAAGATAATAAGGTGAACCCAAAGAAAAACATATAGTTATCCTCCTGAATACTGGAAGTAGACAAGATTGCCAGGCAAAAATTGGGAATTTGGGGGTGGGGTGGGTTGGGGGCAAGGGGAGATAGGGAGAGAAAAGTGTGAAGGGGAGGATGGGGAAAGCTTGGGGGAATGGGATGGTTGGGACATAGGAAGGGTAGATATGGGAGCAGAGAAGCATATATCTTAATTAAGGGAGCCATCTTAGGGTTGTCAAGAGACTTGACTCTAGAGGGGTTCCCAGGTATTCAGGGAGATGACCCCAGCTAGTTCCTTGGGCAGCTGAGGAGAGGGAGCCAGAAAAGGCCAGATCCTATAACCATACTCATGAATATCTTGCATATCACCATAGAACCTTCACCTGGCGATGGATGGAGCTAGAGACAGAGCCCCACATTGGAGCACCAGACTGAGCTCCCAAGGTCCTGATGAGGAACAGAAGGAGGGAGAACATGAGAAAGAAAGTCAGGACTGTGAGGGGTGCGTTCACTCACTGAGACAATGGGACAGAACTAATGGGAAATCACCAAGCCCAGCTGGAATGGGACTGATGGAACATGCGACCAAACCGGACTCTCTGAATGTGGCTGATGGTGGAGGATGACTGAGAAACCAAGGACAATGGCGCTGGGCTTGGACTCTATGGCATGGACAGGCTCTGTGTGAGCCTTGTCAGTCTGGTTGCTCACCTTCCTGGACCTGAGGTGAGTTGGGAGGACCTTGGACTTAATATAGTGAAGGGAACCCTGATGGCTCTTTGGCCTGGAGAGGGAGGGAGTGGGGGTATGGGCAGAAGGGAGGGGAGGGAAGGGGGAGGAGGAGGAGAGGAGATGGAAATTTTTAATAAAAGAAATAAAAAAAATAAAAAAATACATGAAATAAAAAATACATGAAATAAAAAAAATCAACTGCACTTTCATGAACTAACCAAAAAGAAAATTCAAGTATCAATCCCATTTGTAATAACATCTTTGATGGATTCTTGGTTGTCAACTTGATTATATCTGGAATTAACTTGAATCCACCAAAATAAAAGAGGCATACTAGTTATGGAGTTTTGCTTTCAATCCAGATCTTTGAGATGGGAAGACTCACCTCTAATCCTGGCCATGACTTCTGCTGGAAGCCTACATAAAGATGTGGAAGAAGGAGCTTTTTCTCTTTTCCTGCCTGCTTGATTTTGCTGGCAAATCCATTCCTTCACTGGTATTAAAGCCTACTTCTTCTGAATTCTCATGTGTACTGAAGACCAGCTGAGACATCCAGCGTTGTGGACTGAATAACTGCTGGATTCTTTTTTTTGTTTTGTTTTTTTGTTTTGTTTTCTGAGACAGGGTTTCCCTGTAGTTTCTGGAGCCTGTCCTGGAGCTAGCTCTTGTAGACCAGGCTGGCCTCGAACTCAGAGATCCGCCTGCCTCTGCCTCCCAAGTGCTGGGATTAAAGGTGTGCGCCACCACCGCCCGGCTGCTGGATTCTTGGACCTTCCGTTCACAGGCAGCCATTACTAGGTTAACTGGACCACAGTCTGTACATTATTCTAATAAATCTCATTCATATGTGTGTGTGTGTGTGTGTGTGTGTGTATAAAGTCCACTCAGGAGAACCTTGACTAATATATCATCTAAATGAGTAAGGTATTAATGATCAGCTCAACCAAAGAAGTTGAAAATCCAAACCACAAAAACTTCATCATGCTGATGAAAGAAAAGATGGACAACGGCAATGAACATGAACTCTACAGCATGGACGGGCTCACTGTGAGCCTTGTCAGTTTGGTTGCTCACCTTCCTGGACTTAGGGGGAGCTGGGAGGACCTTGGACTTAACATAGTGAAGGGAACCCTGATGGCTCTTTGTCTTGGAGAGAGGTGGAGAGGGGGTATGGGTGGAAGGGAGGGGAGGGAAGGGGGAGGAGGAGGGAAAGAGATGGAAATCTTTAATAAAAAAAAATGAGGAAGAAAAAAAAAGAAAAAAATTTTTGAGAGAATTTATGTTTTTGTGGTCTGGACAAATTAACATTTTTAAGATGGCCGTGGTCTAGTTCCAAATCCTTAGTTTCCAAATCCTTACCATCATAACACCAATGGAATGCTTACAGAAATAGTGAAAGTATCCTAAAATACATGTTGAACCACAAAGGACCCAGAATAGCAAAAGAGATCTTGAGAAAGAATAAAGCTTGAGGTTTAACACTGCCTAATTTCAAATAGACTATAAAACCACAATAATTAAAACAATTGTAGTCTTCTCATAAACACAGACATACTAAACCAATGAAGCACAATAGCGAACCCAGAAATGAACCTAATATATAGAGTCAGATAAACTTTAACATCAATGCCAGAAATTCACAGTAAAGAAATGACAGTCTTTCCAGAAAATGTTGCTGTTATAAAAAATAAAAAATAAAAACAGTTGTGTGCAATGAAAAGAAGAACCTCTATATTAAGCCATAAGTGAAAGTCAGCTCAAGATGGATTAAAGCTTCAACGTTAACCCTGAAGCCGAAAAGCACTTAGAAGATAACAAAGATAACCTTGACTTTGGTCTGATAGTGAACTATAGGATATGACCCCAAAGCACAAGCACTGAATCCCTAAACTGAGCAGATGGCTTACATCACCCTGAAAACATTTTCATAAAAAAGAAAGCAATCAGCAAAATGAAAATACAGACTATGAGACAAGAGAAAATAGTTTCATGTCTTGTATTTAATGGTAGCTAATATCCAGAATTATAAGATAAATTTGGAGTCTTTTAACAAAGGAAGGAAGGAATGGAATGCGAGAGTAGTCTGTGAGGATGGACCATCTTTTTTTTGATTCTTTTTTTTTTAATTTTTCATGAACATTTATTTTATTTTTTTATTTTTTTTATTAAAAATTTCCATCTCCTCCCCTCCTCCTCCCCCTTCCCTCCCCTCCCTTCCACCCATACCCCCATTCCGCCCCTCTCCAAGCCAAAGAGCCATCAGGGTTCCCTTCACTATGTTAAGTCCAAGGTCCTCCCAGCTCCCCCTAAGTCCAGGAAGGTGAGCAACCAAACTGACAAGGCTCACAGTGAGCCTGTCCATGCTGTAGAGTTCATGCTCATCGCCGTTGTCCTTGGTTTCTCAGTCCCCCTCCACCGTCAGCCACATTCAGAGAGTCCAGTTTGGTCCCCTGTTCCATCAGTCCCATTCCAACTGGACTTGGTGGTCTCCTGTTAGATCTGTCAGGATGGACCATCTTAATTGACCATCTTGTCTAACCACTATGAAGTCATTCCGGATACAGATTTCTGAGAAAATTGGAATAAAGTTATTCTGAGAGGCTAGCCTACCTGTGTGCATTGATAGCCAGTCCTTTTGTTCTTAAAATAGATAAACTTTTAAGGTGACATACATATCTGCATTAACACAAGTACAGAATGTGCAATGTGCACAAATCAGTTAAAAGTGATTTCTGTTTTATATTTGAGTAAGTAAAAGTCATCTTTTTGGACTATATAACCAAACGAATATAAATCTCTCTATATACCATATGAAATGATGGCGTGTAATAATAAACTATAAGGTTTCTGTAGCTAGCAAGATTTTTCAAGCTTCATCCAGTCTCAGACCTGTTTCCATGTTAAGAGAATTGCTTGTACATCATCTGTATTGTAGTTTTTCTTGTATTTTTTCCTTGTATGTCTGCAGCTAAGAAATTTAGGAAGTCTCTCTCATTCAAATCTGGTCTTTATTGCTTTGGAAGAAATCCTAGCTCAACTTTCAAAAATACACATTTATTAATGTCCAGCCTTAGCTTGGCTTATTTCTGGTCAACTCTTCTTAACTTATCCCGTCTACCCTTTGTCTATGGGGTTTCTCCTTTTCTTACTTCTGTACCATTTTACTTTCACTCTTATTCTGTGGTTGGTTTTGCTACAGTGGCTAGCCCCTAGTTTCCTCCTCCTTTTCCTCTCATTCCTTGATTTCTCCTCATAGATTTCCCCTCCCTCCAATGTATTCTCTCTGCTTACCAGCCCTGCCTATATCCTTCTGCCCTGCTATTGGCCATTCAGCTTTTGTGAGACCAATCAGGTGTTTTAGAGTGGCAACATAACAGGGCTTCACAGGGTTAAACAACTGCAACATAAAAGAATGTAACACATCTTTGCATCATTAAACAGATATTTCACAGCATAAATTAATAGAACACATATTAAAATAATATTCCTCATTTCCCCTTTTTGTCTGAATAAAAATGAAAGGCTTTAATTTTAACATAGTAAAACTACATATAACAAAAACAGTTTTCAAGTAAGAATTGTATTTACAATATTCAGTTCATTTGTATTTAACAAATTTAGAGAAAATATTTCATTATCTATCAAATCATAGTGAATTCAACATTTTATACCCAACTTACTTACTATTGTGACTAAGGAAAATTGTAATTCTAATTTTCAGTCTTTAACCCAATCAAGGACTAGAGAAGGAATTAGTATTACCAAACAACAGAGATATTTGCCTGGACAGTCACCCAAAGTTCTTCTGCATTTTGGTACATCCATCTTCAGCCTACAGGCCTAGAGTATGTGACAGGCTTTTCATTGAAATAGGAAATTTAAAGTACTATCATGCCTTGTATTGGCAAAGATCTTCAGTTACTTTATTCTATGTCCTGCATAATGGCTGTCAGACTCTTCTGTGAAGCAAAAACCTTGAGGGACCATTTCATCTTGTTTTGGCAAAGTTCATCAGTCATTCTCCTATAGGTCCTGCATGTGCAGTTTATAAAGCATACAGTCAAGCAGTCAAAGCAAAAACAGTTTCTTGTCCAAATGGCTAATCTTGCCACAGTGATAGAAAACGCCTATGGAGTTTCTTTAATGCTTATCATTTTCTCTAAAGTAAATTGGTACTGTGAAAAACAGAGTGTCTCATTTTCATGAAAAAATCCTATGTTTTTAACAAAACATTTCAAATGCCATATTCTATAGGCCTTTGAAGAACTTGAAGACCTTTTATCTATCTAAATATACTTATTTAGTTTTGAAAACATACCTAATGTGACTGCAAGTTTGATTATAATAGATTAACTATTAACCTCATTTCCTAATTATGCATTGCATTTTTAAATGAGATGCATAAGCAAAATACCCCAAACAAGAGTAGACACATATATACAGTATAACAAAGTTACCTTTAATTTTGTATCAGTATACCAAAGTCCATACCAATGCAAACTATCTGAGATTAGTAGTTGTCTTTTTATACTATATTCCTATAGTTTCCTAAATTATAACAAATATCTATAACCCACCAGATAACCAAAGATCACCCACCCATGTCTTTTGGAAATGTGGGTGTTGTGTTCTTCAGACTGCTTCCTGTTTTCTGTGGGCAAAGACATTTTTAAGCATCCCTGAGAAAAATCTGAGATGATGACCAAGTCCTGGGAATACTAGCTATTACCTTTGTTGATATATATCACCTGTCAAGATTCAGGAGATCTTCCCCAATCAAACATAATCTATATTAATCTGGAAGGAACTGATAGCCTCTCACTTTCTGTGAAAATAAAAGGAAAACCTCTTACCCAAAGCATTTTTGATTTCCATTTGACAAATATATTTTTGGCTTCTTTCTTAAAGTTAAGGGAGTCCTAAAGTATTTAGGTTGTCTCAATCCTGCAGTCCTGTTCATAGTCTCTTATATCCCAGCAACTGTCTCTTGCCCGTCAGCAACCAAAAATCTCAAAATCAACGGGATTCAGATGCCCTGTGTAGTTCCCATCTTTATGTGGCTTTTTTTTCTATATTACTTTTAGTTTCTGTTTAAAGACTCTGTTATTGCTGGGAGGTGGTGGAGCATGCTTTTAATCCCAGAACTCTGGAAGCAGAGGCAGGCAGATCTCTGTGAGTATACAGAGTGAGTTCTAGCACAGCTGAGGCTGTTATGAAGAGAAATCATGTATTAAAAAATACAATATTATTTGTAAACTATTTCTATGAATGTATATTGTTACAAAGAGAAATCATGTATTGAAAAATACAATATTATTTTTAAACTATTTCTATGAATGTATATATCCATTTTCTTTTCTTTTTTTCTTCTTTTTTAGAACCTGTTTAGAGGCTTTTGCCATCTGAACATCGTTCACTGCATATCATTCATGAGTCTTTAAACTGCTAAGTGGCATGGACTTTTGCCTGTGGCTTTGAGGGCTTGCTCTGCCTGCTTCTCTGGTCATGAAAGTCAAGTCTAAAGTTCAGGGCCCAGTCAGAGGTTCATGAATGAGAAGTGCTTTCAACCTTCCTAGGGCTCTAGGATGCCACTGCTTGCCCTGCCTCAGGGCAGGCCGCTTTTACTTATCTTGCCTACCATTTGTATATAGCACTGCCTGCTGAACAGCAGCTCCTCTTAAAGGAGCCATGTTCTTTTTTTTCTTAGCCTTTTCTTCTCTTTTCAGTTTTCATGGGTCCTACATGGAAATATGCCCCATGTTGGATGTCAAAATGTTGGGTTTTGTTTTGTTTAGTTTTGTTTTGTTTTTTATTTATTTTTTTACTCTACTCCTTTGACTCTTTGGAGGATTTGCCACTCAGCTCCCAAATAAATGCACACGAAGGCTTATTTTTACTTAGGAATGCCTGATCATAGCTTGGCTTATTTCCAGCCAGCTTTTCTTCACTTATTCCACTTACACTTTTCTAATTTATCCCACAACACTCGCAGAGGGGGCCAAGTGGTAAATGAAGCAGCACCAACAATAGTGGCTTCTCTGTCCATGTTGTTATGCCATGCATTAGAACACTAAATATGAGTAAAACTTCTTGTTAATTATGAAACATTGGTCTCTAGCTTAGTCTTGTTCCCAACTAGCCTTTATAACGTAAGCCAACCTGTTTCTATTAATTTACTTTCTGCCATGTGATGGTACTTAGCTTTCATAATGTATGCCCAGCTTCCTCAGAGTCTTGCTGGTGTCTTCTCTGTACCTCCAATTCTTTTCCAGTTCCTCTTGGTCCTCAGCAGTTCCACCTATTCTCCTCTACCTATCTATTGGCTCTTTATTAAACCATTCAGAAGGTGTTTTTTACACAGTTTGATCAAATATCCTACAACTAACAAATAAACCAAATAGATAAGTCTCCAAAGAAGAAAATCGATTGGCAAACAGTTGAAAATATGCTGAACATCACTATCAGAGAAATTAAAAATGAGACTTCAAAGTCTCATCTTATATATATGGAATTACTTAACGTATAAATACATTATATATTATATATAATAACATATATTACATAAATGTATTCATATTCCATATATTCTCTATATAATTATCATATATAATTATCACATATATAAATAATCATAAATTATATATGTAAATATATATTGGGATATAATTGCAGAAAAGTAGGATTGGTGAGTATGATGTGGCTCAGGAAGTCCTGTGCAGTTTGGAGGAATGTGAGATGTTTTACAAGGGATGGAATATAATATGGTGCTGCTCTAAATTAAAAATATAATTGCCACAAAATATAGACATCCTCTTTAGGAATATGAAGCTAGCAGAACTGTAAGGAGAATGTCAGAAAGATAGCTGTGGTCCGCTATCACAGCATCATTCACAGTTGCCAGCATTGGAAGAGCCAAAGTCCTGCTAAAGGAAGTGTGGAACATGCATACAAGAGAAGTTATGAAAGAAGGAAATACTGACTCAGAAACACAGGAATAAGCCTGTCATGAGACAAATTAATTGACTCCATGAAGTATCTCTGATGACTTAGAGAGAAGACAGCAGTGATTGACAGGTACTGGACAATGGCATGCTCCCGTTACACTAGTGGAGTAAACTTAAGAATTTCACTATACCACACAGTTCCCATGGTTAACAATAAGGTTAAGCAATGAAACATTTCTCAAAATTGTAAATCTAATATCAAATGTTCCTCCTCAAGACCAAAAACTATAAATAAAAATAAGACACAAGAAGATGTAGAGGTGCATCGAGTAGGCCTAATATACAAATTATGGTAGCGCAGTTATGAGTGCTTCCACACATCAAATTACAGACATCAGGATATGCAGGTATTGGAATGTAAATTATACATTAAAAAGTTTTGAAAGATTTAAAGAAAAAATACATTGTACATTCGAACCGGTTTTCTCTAATTTTCTCTACTTGGAAATGGCCAGTCTGCACAGGTAGAGCAATCCTTGTTCTTATTGTCTCTGGTTAAATGTACACCTGGCGATTCTAAAAACCCGCTAAACAGCTCTTCTTCAAGGAACAGAAGCCAAATGACAGCATCTTTCTCCATTCATGCATTCAGAGTTACACATCAACAAATAAAGCGCACCCACTGCTGTCAGAATAACTGATAAATCCTAAGTTAGTGAATAAGAAAGTTGTCCATCCCATGCTGCATCTTTCCAGTCTCAGGACATCACTTGGATGAAGATGGCTATAGATATAGCTGGGTGGTAGAGCGATGCCTGAAATGCCCAAGGCCCTAGATTGAAGCCGCAAAACAGTCCCACACCGGTTAAGAATTATGGATAATAAAAGGGGTTATTTATTTAAAGGGAAAAACTTACAGATCACCATCCCAAACAACAGTCCTCTCATTGCAAACAGGAAACAGAGAGTCTAGCAGCCGGAACAGGAGCCAGAAGAGCGCACAGTTCCTGGTGCTTTTTAAAGTATAAGAGACCACGCCCCAGCCGCTGGTATCTTAAAGGCTATTGGCTGAAGGAGCAGAATATGTTCCCACAGCACTAGATTCTATTCCCAGGCTTGAACAAAATCCAAATATTTCCTAGTATATATCTAGGTGTAAGTGGACACACTTAACAGCCACAGCATTCAACAAGCTGAGACAGGAAATCACTGAGAGGACAAGGCAAGTATTAAAAAAAAATGAAGAAAGCAAAATTTCCACTAAGTACCTACACTAAATGGAAAAAGGCATGGCTTAAAAAGAGCTTTAACTACTTCTAAAATGAATAGTAGTAGATAATTATCATAAGTGTTCATAAATTAGCCAGATGCACAAAGTACCCAGGGTTTTATAATTCAGCCATGCCCTGTATTTTGACTTCTTTAACTTTCCTATAGGAAAAAAAAAAAGAAACCTTTCACCTGTGGTCAATTTTGCCATTCCCAAGCGTTTCAACTACTCACCAGAGTAGAAGGAGACAGACAGTCTGGAACATTTGAATTGCTTATACTGCTTACCTTGAGCCAGACTCTGAGCTAAGTACTCACATCATCAGGGGAAACATCTAACATATTAGATATGGGCAGGCGTCCGATGCAGATAAGGAAAAAATGCCTCAGCAGTTCCTCAGGTCACCAAAGCAGGATGAAGTAGGGGATGTGTCTACATCCAGCAGTAATGTCTTCTGCCTGGCATGCAGCCCTGTAAGGCCACTGGCATTTTCTTTCCATCAGTTAGCACATCGCCCTGACTCCATGCTCTGTCGGACTTATCTATTTGTGGCTTTTATAAACCCTAAGGAGATGCTATGTGTCTAAAAAGCAGGTGACCTCTTTTGAATACAGAAAATCAGCGTGTGATGGGCAGTAATGAAAGAGGTGTGAAAGCTGTCAGAATGAGAAGGGGGGAGACCGAGCTGGCAACTGATTCAAGGAGGGGATCTCCAGCTTTGGAAAGGAAGACCTGTATATGCCAGAATCTAAAGCACAGCACAGCTGTAGTTAACAGAACCTGCTAGAGAATGAACCTTGCCTTCATTTAACCCTTCTGGCGGGGTATTAGACAATGTGTGCAGTGGGACAAAGAAATAGCTTGGCAAATAAAGGGCCCGCTACCAGGCCTGAAGACCTGAGTTTGTTCTCCAGGACTGCGGGAGAAAAGAGCTGAGAAGATGTAGTGGCATTTCAATTGTACTTTAATAAATAAAGCCTGCCTGAAGATCTGAGAGTAAAACAGCCCCACTGGTCAGCCTTACAGACCAGGTAATGGTTTACACACACCTTTAATTCCAGTAGCCACAATGACACACACCTTTAACCCCAGTAGCCAGTTGCCATAAAAACCAAGTGGGGCACACATTTAATCCCAGTCCTAGAGAGGATTATAAAACAGGAGGAAACAGCTCTCAAAACAGTCTCCTTCTGAGATTCCAGGAGGTAGGAAAGCCATTTCAGACTGAGGTTGAGGTAAAAACCAGTGACTGCCTGTTTTGCTTTTCAGATCTATAAGTTGTACCCAAATTTATGACCCTGAGTTTTTATTATTTTTCAAAAAGAAGGAACTGAGGTCTGTAAGTTGTACTATGACCTCTGCATGCATGTCAGGAAACACACAAACACAAACTCACATACACATGCCCACACATACACACAATAATAAATAAATGTTAAAATTATTTTAAAATCACCTATGTCTCATTGCAAAATATTTTTCTATATGATCATCTTTCTGGGCACAGGTTAGTGGCCCCTCATTTTCAACCAACCTGATAATACAAGTGTCTTACATATTATACCCAAATCTATAATGTTAACCAGAGAAGCACTTCCATATCTATAAACACATTTTTTACATGGAAAAATTTATTTGTTATAGCTCATTTGATTCTAATGGATAGGATAATTGCCTACATTTTGGAAGTCATAGTTTTCCTCAGGTACAAAATCCTGGATTTACCTTCTCAACTCAACTCAATACGAGGTCTGTAACCTTGGCTAGCTCTGTCACCTCTCTAGGTCTCACAGTAATGATCTTTTTCAGAGCTTTGTTAAGCCGAAAATATCATACAGAATCTTTTGACATAACACTTAACTCATTGGGCTTTGTCAATAAATCTTGCCTGAATCTAAGGCAAACGCTTGGTGGCAATAAATCTAAGTTAAAAATTCCTGATCATTTTAACTCTTGCTTGAATGTTCATGCTGTGTGCCTATTTATTATGAATTGAAGCGTTCACTCCTGGAATGAGGAACAAAGCTCATAAAACTCAAAAAGGCAGGGAAATTCCCAAACCTGGTAGTCACAGAAATTTTTGTTGCAGGACCATGGGAAAAGAGACTCTCTAGAGGAGTGTCCTTCATGTGTGCAGAAAACTCTGTGGATGCAACTTCTGTGAGTTAACATACATGATGAAGTGGGTTTCTAGGTAACAGGTAACATAGCTACCATTGAAGCAGATAATCTGTAAGCAAGCCTAAGAAAGGCATTAGTCACCCATCCAGCTAACCTTGGATGGAATAGTTTCCCTGTGCTGTTATCAGCACCTTCTCTAGAATGAATGGATATTTTTAAGATATTACTAGTGAAAGTCACACAATAACCCACCACTCTAGGTTTTTTTTTTTTTGCTTATTTGTTTGTTTTGTTTTGTTTTTTGCCAATGTTTCATACAGAAGAATTAAACTTCAGTTCAAATTATTGCAGAGTTGCTAATCCCTCATTAATCTATTATATTTACATACAGACAATACAACAATGTTACATACTACATTAATATTTTTATCTCCTTTTATTTGTTAAGTCAGACAGGCAATAAAAATATAAATCAGATAAATATCATGCTGCCATGCACTTAAAACCAAGCAGTGGAGATAAAAAAGCAAAAACTCACTAAGAAATAATACTGAAACAAATAAGTAAATAATAACATGGGTACAATTTATTGTGGGAACTGCCCATTTTGGAATTTTTGTTTAGTATTTTGATTTCAGAAGTCAAATTTTATTTGTTGTACAGTACACTTTTCTCTTCTCCTTATAGTTCTACTGTGACCAATAAAAGAGGAATCTTCCCCAATTCTCATTGAAGCTCAAAAGCAATTGGAGCCAGGGCCTTGTGCATGTTAAACAGGCACACTACCAACTGATCCGCATTCCCAGATCCTTAAAAGCTATTTTTATTCACACTTCAGTTTTTGTGCCCTTTCAAGTTTGTATATTAAATGATAAAAGTCTGTGGCTTTTTTTCCTTAAAAAAAAAAGAAAGGTAACAAAACAAAATCAAATGAATCAAAGAGGATTCTGAAACACTGGAAAGAATTCTTAAATGACCGTGCACAAAGGCTGAAGTAGAGGACAGGACACTGCGGAAGCTGGAGAACTTTTAATTGAGATGATGCAATCGTGGGGATATGCTAAGGCACTGGGAAGAATGTTAAGTACTTGGAATGGTGAGCTCCCAAGGTCCTGATGAGGAGCAGAAGGAGCGAGAACTTGAGGGAGAAAGTCAGGAACGAGAGGGGTGCGTTCATTCATGGAGATGGTGGGACAGAACTAATGGGAGATCACCAACTCCAGTTGGAATGGGACTGATGGATCATGCACCAAACCCGTCTCTCTGAATGTGGCCAACAGCGGGGGCTGACTGAGAAGCAAAGGACAATGGCTCTGGGCTCTGATTCTTCTGCATGGACGGGCTCTGTGGGAGCCTTCTCAGCTTGGTCGATCACCTTCCTGGACCTGGGGGGAGTTGGGAGGACCTTGGTCTTAGCATAGAGTGGGGAACCCTGATGGCTCCTTGGCCTTGAGAGGGAGGGAGGGGAGGTATGGGTGGAGGGGAGGGGAGGGAAGGGGGAGAAGGAGGGGAGGGAAGGGGGAGGAGGAGGGAAGGAGATGGAAATTTTTAAATATAAAAAAAATAAACCATGAGAGAGAAAAATAAATAAATAAAAAAAAAAACCACTGGGAAGGATGAAGAGGCGCTAGTGAGGTTACTGAAACACTGTGGGAAACTAAGCACCGAGGAGGATGCTAAAGCCCTGGGAAAGATGCTGAAGTGATGAGTGGAAACACTGGGAAGGATGTTGAAGCAATGGGAATGAGGTGACACACTAAGGAAGATACTGAAGCACTAGGAAGAGTGATAAGCACAGGAAAGATGCTGAAGGAATGAGCTGAAGTGCTGAAAAGGATGTTGAAAATATTAAGAAAGATTTTGAGGAAACATGGGGTAAGTATTGATAGAAATATTATTACTGTAATAAGGGGTGTAGAAATACTAGGAAAGATGACAATGTGTGAGACAGGGTGGTGGAGACCTAATATAAGTACTAGCATATGGAAGACTGAAATGAAATACTGGGGAAAAATGCAACTTTCTCTTAGGGAGAAGACAGAGGTACTGGGGTTAAATCAAATAATTCCATTTTCTACTTAGGTCTCCATAGGACAACCCCTAGTCTAACCATTGGTCTGATACAACTGGTTACTTCAAACATATAATTCAGTCTTCCATTTAAGTATTGTCATGGGAAATATTGAGGTTCAACGTAACTTGATTTAGAGTTACCATGAAACACATCTCTGGGTACATCATCGAAGATATTTCCAGAAACATTTAGCTGAGTAGGGAAGATCCACCCATTGTGGCCAATGTTGCCTCATAGGCTGGAGACTTGGACTGGTTACATGCAGAAATTGAGCTTTGCACCAGAAAAAAATGCTCTCTAATTCCTGGCTGCAGATGTTATGATTGTTCATCACTTTAAGACAAGCCATGCCCACTCCCTGAAGCCCCCACCCTCCCTCACCATCTTGGCTTCTCTCTGTTCACTTTTCCGTTCCCTCTTCTTTCTCTCTTTCTGTCCTCTTCTCTCGCTTCCCTTTGTTTCTCTCTCTCTCTCCTCTCTTCCCCCCTTTCCTTTTTCCTTCCCATTCCATAACTCAACTAATAAATATCCAATTCTATTCTGTACAATGTGTCTGTGCCTCCCACCCACAACCTGCTCACACCTGACCAGCCCACTGCAGCATGGCTGGGCCCTGGGGGCTGGCGGCTCTTGGGACCCACTGCCCAGCCCCCCCCCCCCCCACTGCTCGGGACCCACAGGCAATTTCATAACAGCAGACACACTGTGAGAAGCCTCTGCATGCTCCTTCTGTCATAACATTTTCACCATGGTAGACTGCACCCCCAAACTGTGAACCCCAGTAAATCCTCCCTTGAGTTACTTCTATTAAATGCATTGCCACATTAATGAAAAGGTAACCAGCTCTAATTCTCATTCTGTTTTGCCTTGTGAAGATATAAGGGCATGGTGTTCCCCCTTACCTGGGTGTGAATCCACGGGGGTAGACTCAGAGCCTGCCTTCCCCAGAACTTTTCCCTTCATTCCCTCTCTGGAACTCTGTTTCAGACTTTAAGTGTTACCTTAGCCAGTAAAATCAGACAAATATTTCTATGCATCTCTCTATGTAGTCTGTATCCTGCCTTGTGAATGTGGACAGCAGTCAAAGAAAGAAGTTGAATTAATAGTCTCTGTCACCTTATTTATTCTTCTATTCAATGTTTACAACATAGCAGGAGCTGTCTACACATATAGTGCCCACAGCTGCCCTTTCAGGTGGCTAAGTATCCCCTGGCCTGTACATTTCTCTGAGTTAAAAGACTCAGTTCTCATGGAATTTATTGAAAGTATGCAATGGAATGAGATTCATGACTATGAGGAGAGATACTGGTGAGAAGGGCATGTAAGCAAAGATGAAGAACAGTGAAATTTTCAACTCTCATCTTAATAAATCATCCTATGAGGCAAATCATAATCAAGAAACCTCTTTGTTTCTAGACCGAACCATAATAAACTTTTCTAGGGGTTGACTGACTCTGTTACATTTTCAAATATTTTCTAAGCACCTTCATTTTTGACAAAGCCCTCCATGTGTTCTAGGGAGACATCAACACAACACATCCTTGTATGATCCTTCCCAATGATAAATGCTTTGGAGACAAACTTTGAGAGTATATATCTCATTTCTTTGCCTTCTACAGATATGCCATCTTGAAAGAATGAATTTCTGTTTCTTGATCTTGCTTTCACCTCTTCAATGAAATCAGAACAACAATAAAAGCTTGTTGTGGAGGTTATCTTGAATTATCAGCAATAATATACGCACAGGAAGACTAGACTTAGTGGTCAGTATGTGATATCAAGGAAGATAATTTCCTGTACTAGGATGAAGCAGAATATTCTTCCTCTCCTATTGAGGTTTCTTGAGTCAATTGATTTAAAATTCTGAATACAAATATTCAAAGTAAATAATGCAGTAGAGATGAACTAACAACAACTCAGTTTTGAGTAACCATCTACATTTCACTAAACTGTCCTGAATTTAGTAATTTGATCCTCCTTACAATTTTATTAAATCTATAGAATAGAGAATATATTTAAAATTATTATTCTTGGGGACTCAATGAGCTGAAGGGCATTTCCCAAGGTTACAGTATTATAAAGTAGCAAAACCAGCATTTGAATTGTATTTTCAATCTCGTCATTTCCAACCAAAAAGTCATTTCATTCAAGCCAAATAGAGTTTGCAAATTTCTTATTTAGATACCCAGAAAAGTTGTAAACAAAAGGCTCCTTGGGGGAGAGGACAGGAGGATTTCTACAACTCAGACTGTACGGCTTATAGAGTACCATGCATCTTCCTGAACATACTTTGTAAAGTCATTTGCTTAGACATAGGACCAAGGTCTGTGTAGGCAACAGGACAGCACTAACTCTAGACATGAGCAATCAGGCACCTTTCCAGAGCCCAGCCATGACTCTCTTGCCTGCTGGGTGTGACTCAGCCTGTGCCCTTGAAGAGAAGATGCTGTTCATAACACAGACAGGAAACAAAAACCTGCCTCCTAATACTTTACTAACTTACTTCAACTTTGCATTCTGCTTGTTTCTATTTGGTGTTTCAAATCTCACTCTAGATCAGAACCACTCATGTAACTGCCCTATAGAAGCTCTCTTGTATCTTGGCACATGTTCTTTGGGAGACTTTTAGCCAAAATGTGCCCTCCTATGTTCTGGGTAGAACACTGGTACTGGAGCAATTTTGATAAATACTGGTGGTCTGTGATGTTAGGTTCCATTCCTTTTTCTTTTTCTTTGTGTGTGTGTGTGTGTGTGTGTGTGTGTGTGTGTGTGTGTGTGTGTGTGTGTGTGTGTGCATGACCACACACACACATGAGTGAATATTTATATATGTTTACATAGTAAATGTTAAATTTTCTTATATCTTGTCATGTTATGCAACATGAAGATAAGGAATAAGCATTCCCTTACCTTTGAGATCTTGTTAGCCAGTTGAGAAGGGCAATAGCATCAAAATGATAGTACAGGGTAGGCTGAATAGTACATTTTCCAACAAGAAATATGAAAGCTCAGAAGAGGGAGGCTTCATGCTCATAGGTGGATGCTAGGGTGGTGTTCAGTGTGGAGAGTGCAGAAAGAGTGGGAAATGAGAAGGAATCAGAAGGGCAAAGGAAACTGAAGGGCTCACAGGTGGTCTTACTCAGATAAAAGAGCTTTTGTGTGAGCTATGAGCCCATGGGTTCATGAAGCAAAGAAGATATCAGACCAGGCATGTGCTGGAAGAAAGTGAATTGGTGTACTTGCAAAACTGAACTGGGGTACCAGAAAGGCTGGTAGCCCAGTGGATACTAGGATGGTTGAGAACAGGCCTGATTTATCTCCTGAGTCCCTGTAATTTAAAAGGCAATGCTATGTTTCTATGCAGTAAAAAATAATTCAAAAGATAGTATTAATACACAGAATGGAAAAGTTATACATATGGTAGAATTAAAAATACCTTTCTAAACTTATAGACTTTTTTCTTAAGTATAAATTTACAAACAATCTTATAGAATACTAACTTTTCTCATTTTTCTTCTGAGTCCCTGCTTACAGATCCCTAAATTGGCTACTGAATTACCGTGATGAAAAGAAAGTCTATGTAGGAAAATCCACAAAAACAGCATCACAATTCTTTCTTCAAAATTGAATGTTGAGCCGCTGAGATACACAGGCTTATGTAGTGACATCTACCTGCTCATGGGAGTTAATGAGCTGGCATGGCTCTGCTGTGAGTCTGGAATGACAGCTTAGCTCACACTGGAAGAAACTTTTATGACATGTATGTGTGAGTGTGAAGGAGTTGAGGGAACCATTTGAGTACCAGTTGCCTCTCTGATTTAAGTTCTGGCTTAGTATGCTCTCTTGAGATGATTCCTTCTGTTTCATAGGATTCTTGGAAAATTCAGACAGTAAAAAAAATTGGTTGATGTAGGTGGTTAAACAGGGCACAGAGCACAGTAGAAAGGAGATGAGAGAGCAAGGTCATTGGGAAAAGCACAATAGCAGACTCTCACCTCTCTGTGGGGTTAATTCCCACCTCACAGTGCAGGCCATATTACACAAGGACACTGGCATGGACATCACTATAAATCAAGACCCAGGTGTTCATTCTTCCCACCGCCCAAGAATTCCCCAACAGGATCAGTGGGGCTCTGATCCAGAAGCTCGGTGTCTCTAAATTAGAATTGTTTGGTTTTCTGGCTATTATGAGAGGACTCTGAAATCTCTTTTTCTTTTGTCTCTGTCATGATGCTGCCTTGCCAAATATATAACTAACCTGCTCATCAGTATTATCTGTATCATCCTGTACAGAGAATAACTGAAATCACACAGGTATGTCTTCTGCTCCCTGTTCTGTGACCTTGAAAAGGTACTTGCCATGTTTGCCTCTATGACTTCAAATATTTTCATGAGACAATGTTCATGATGAGAACCAGGTCTAAGACCAACTAGGTCTTTGTTTCTGCATTTTGAACCCATAACAGGATGATTCTCTGTTACTTCCCTACATCTTTTACACCCTGTCTCCTCCTCTGTCTTCAAAGTGTACTTTCTAGTCACATTTTTTTTTTGGTTTTTTGAGACAGGGTTTCTCTGCAGCTTTTTTAGAGCCTGGCCTGGAACTAGCTCTTGTAGACCAGGCTGGCCTCGAACTCACAGAGATCCGCCTGCCTCTGCCTCCCGAGTGCTGGGATTAAAGGCGTGTGCCACCACCGCCCGGCTCTAGTCACATTTTGCATTTCTATAAATGAGTCATATTTTTTCTCTCTCCTTGGTAATGAATGTGGTCATCTCTTCCATAGATAATGACTATTGATTATTTAAATCTCAAATATCACCTCTTCCATAGATCCCTTTCTGAACTTTCCAGGGCAAGATCAGTTGATCTTGCATTGAACCTTGATAGCCCTATAATTGTGCCTATTGATAAATTAATGAAATTCTAACTTTTTCATATTTCTGTTTCTGTCAAGAAGATAGAAGCTGCTTGCTGGAGGCATAGTTTGATTTTAATATCTTTGATGGCAATACACCTCAACAGTTCAATGACAAACTCTTATTCACTTAAAAATGTATACTATGTGAAATGTCAGCATTGATGATAAACAGCATTCCAGTTTTATGGATTTAATAGTTAATGTGGAAACCTGGCAGTGGTGGCACAGGCCTTTAATCCCAGCATGTAGGAAGCAAAGACAAACATATCTCTCAATTTCAGGCCACCCTAGTGGTATATACGGAGTGAATTCTGGACATCCAGAGCTCCACAGAGAAACCGTATTTAAAATAAAGAAGAAAAAAGAGCTAATGTGGAATTTTTCCATGGAGAAAATATTGTTTACTGCATTCTATTCTTAACCCCATGACATGAGCAGGAATACCAGAGGACATTCACACTCAACAAATCCCCCATGGACATCTCCTTCTTTTCCCAGCCGCCAGGAAACTCAATAAGCTCTGTCTTCTCAGTAGGAAACAAGTCTAAATGAATCACTCTTAGTGGGAGGCAGTTATAAGCTTTGCCCGTCTCTTGTTTGTGTGATTGGAAAAGCAGACCTGGAAGTGGGAGGATAATAAGCAATCAGAGATGAGATTTCTGCTGTCACATGAACAGTTGGTATAGAACTCTGACGGACACAAAAAATGAGCATCATAGATTCTTCAGGTCAAATTCAGACCATCAGCCTTGGCCGCCAGTGTCCTTAACCATTGAGTCATCCCACATGCCCTAGATTTCTTCTTATTATTGTTACTTTTCTTGATACTGCTATTGTTCATAGTACTCCATGGTCAATGTTATTATTATCAATACAAAAGGGCAAAATAATTGCCTTATAAGAGATTGCCCGGGGTTGAAAGTTGTCCCTAACAAGTCTATTGAAAGGGGAAGATTGTTTTACGAGAAAGAGCATTTTAGACACTTGGACATCAACATACAGGATTCTAGATGATGCCTTCTCCATGTGAAGTAGAGGAATCTGAGTTTCCAAAGGAGAAGTGGCTTATCCACATCCATACACATGCAAGTTGCAGAATGATAGATTCGAGATTCCCAGTAGTCCCTTGTGAAAAGGTCCACACTGATTGCTATCTTGTCTGTATGCAAGAGGAGGCTCTGTAAAACAGCAGTTGTCCAGAACCACCTTCGGCATCTAGATCTTCCTGTACATTTTAAGAGTGGACCTGCTCATAAGAGGAAAGCTTCCAGATTAACATGCACTGACCACTGAGCAAAATGAGTACAGCTCCATTTCTCCTATGAATGTTTCAAATCCCTCAATGTCCAACAACCCTTCCTAGTCATAGGCCTTAAACCCGAACAACAATTCTTCAAGTAGTTCCAAAGGGAGTCGTGTCTTTTGTAGAGTGTTATGACTATGTCACTCAGAGAATATGAACAGAGAAGAAAATCCATCTGGCATGACCTCAGTATGACCTTATGTGTCTCATGAGCCCAAATCTATACAGACAGTGTGGGCCAGGTCCAATATTATAGGAATAGCTTCCCAGAGCCTGGGGAATTTCTTCTTTGTTCCCACATGGCTTTGGTTTGAAATAATAATGAACAATTAACAAATATTTGCCACCCAGGGTCTGCATAGGCCCTTAGTTACCATCACTACACTTCAAAACAATGCAGGCATCCTCATAAATCTAATGAAGCTGTAAACCCAAGAGAAAACAGATATAAACAACACAATCTAAGCAACATAGAGGTCAGTCTAAGGATATCAGAGAGGTTAAAAGTTTAAAACAAAGGCTATGAGTCAGTCATCCTTGATCAAAGCCCAGACACATCTCTTCAGACAATTTGAGCTTTAAGGCCTTCTGTGTAAAATGGAGATAGTATAACTGTCTAAAAGTATGATGTTAATGTGAAAGCCACGCAACACATGTGAACTGCCTACAAATCCTTCCTCCTCAGGCATCCCTTGAAAAACAGCACCTATTAATTGCATTGTTGCTGCCAAGTAGTTCATGGTCCTAACCAGTGTATATGGGATGGGAAGGGTAGTCTGTGTAGTCACAATATTTCCAAAGCAGTGACATTTAACTCTAGGGTGAGGAGATGAATTAGGGTAGAAGGAAAGGAGACTAGGGTGTTTTCAGAGCAGCCAGGAAAGAAGACCACCACCAAAAAACCTGGTGAAAATAAATGTGTACTGAGCTTTCCTGAAAAATAACTTAGATATTTTTTTTGCTTGATACACAAACATGAGAACCTGAGTTTGGAGTCATAACACCCATGTAAAGCTGAGTGCAATAGTTCATGCCTGTAATCCCACTACCTTTACAGTAAAATGGGAGACAGAGACAGGAAAAAACGTGAGGCTTGTGAACCATCTAGTCTGGCACATATAACAGCAAAAATAAAGAAAGAGAGGGAGAGAGAGAAGGAGAGAGGGGGAGGGAGGGAGGGAGGGAGAGACAGAGTGAGGGAGGGAGAGAGAGAGAGAGAGAGAGAGAGAGAGAGAGAGAGAGAGAGAGAGAGAAGGTTTGAGGTTACCTTCTAATCAGAACGTATTTTCTATGGCACATATACACTAGCATTTACATACTAGAATGAGAACTAAAACAGCATCCACACAGAGACAAAGATGCACAGATAGACACACACGGCTAGACAACATGTAAGCAATAGGGCAAAGAATGTAAAAATATAAACAGGATTTGAAGTTCAGTTATGAACCTCAAGGTAGATTCTAAGTATTAGGAATGTCTGTGTCCATAGCCCTATGCCCGAGTTACAGGAATTCCTGTTTCTTCTATGACCAAAACCCCGGGGATGTCTCTTTTTTCTCCGGAATTCAGCAATGGCCTCCTTAACTGTTATTTCTGTTTCCCTTATTTGTCCCTCCCAACAGTTTAATATCCCACAATCACAGACCAGAATAATCTCTCTAAGTATAATCAGATTATGTTATCTGCTGCTTAAGGATCTAAGCAGTGTTCTTTTCAATTGAAAACAATCCAAATTTTGATGTATACAACCTTATATAACTAGATCATTCTATCTTCATCATTCTCACTCAGCTCAGAAATCCGACTTTGCAGACTTTTTGGCATCTCCAGATATAAGTGGAACAAACACTACTGCTCTCCATACATAGACTGTAGCATAATTTTAAGATGCTGTGTCACACCCTAAACACATCTCCTGTACGGATTTGACTCTTCCACGGTTATCTCCCTTCCCCCAAAGACCCATTCCAACACGTAGCAACATTCTGCCTGCTACACTGACCTCTGTTCGCTAAGCAAATGAAAGAATGTATCATACCTGGAAGAGAAGAATGTTTGGTCTGGTAGTTAGCTAAGGGAGCATCTTGTCTTTTAGTTTTATTCAGCCAACATATCAGTCCCTAAATTGATGTGCGCCCATCGTAATGCTACTTTTAAGTTTCCGTACACCAAATGGTTTACCATTGAAGCTACACTTATTCAAATTTCTTTACTACTAGTTCTAGCCACCAGCACCATCTTCCTCATCAGTCTCTATTGTCATATCACATCTGTGATACCATCCCATGAGGATAGCTGTCTCCTTCATATATGTAAACCATGGCCTACATGCTTCTGTTTTCTTACAGAAACCTCAGAATAAGCACAAGTTGACACTATTATCTTCACATTGGACACAGAGAAATGATGACTTAGAACTCAGAAAGTTTAAATGTCTTGCTCAAAATCTCACATCTATGATATGAATGAATGAGTTTCGGGCCCAGAAACTTCTGCTTGATTTGAAATGCTTACTTTCTCTGGGAAAACCTGCCTCTCCCATTCTATTCCAAATCCTCTTGACTCACACACATTGTCTGTGTCTCTAAGATTCCAGTTCATGCCATCTGTTGGATTTTTTTTTAATTCAGTATATTCTATGTCTTCTTTTCTTGCAACAACATTGACCTGTCTTTGACTTTTGAATCATCTGACCTTGGTCAACCTGCACAGATCTGTCATTGCAAGGACCTTAACAAAAGGACACCTCACCTCAGGTCTCCTCAAAACTGGAAAAATATGAGGCTATAAACTCAAGTTGGTAAACCGAGGCTACGAAACTCACTGGAAGGGGGCTCTCACCAACCTTATGTGATCTCTGTTATATATAGTAAGAAACTTCTGTCTTGATTTAACATAAAACATTTAAAGCTCAGAGAATCATAAGGGATGTGCACATTCCTTATAGTTCAGGTCTTGGCTCGCCAAATCCTTTGCAAAAAAATTTTTAATAGAAACTAAGACTTTCTGAAGATAAGTATGTTGATAGGGTGCTTTGTGCTTGCATAATGTGAGTCTCTTCAGGGCTTAGGGCTCTAACCCCTGCTTCTGGAACTCACTGCTAATAAGACGAAGAGTGGCAGATCCAAGTTAAATCTCTAGCATCTCAAGGCGGGGAGAAAAACATGCCTCACATTCTCTTTCCCTTGTCAGACAAATTGGTATTCTGCTGATCCTGTTTCTGCAATATCTTGCAATTCAAGCCATTAGAGGGAGAAAACACTTATTTGTCATGACTTCCCTAGGATGCAGCGATGTGCTCTGTCAAAGATGATTTTTCAGACGTAATCCACCCAAGTGCAGATTGCTATTTGTGTTAATTACTATGTGACAACTCAGATTTCTCCAGAGAGCCCCCTCATTTTCATGGCTTATTGAAAGCAAGGAGGAACACGTCTACCAAGTAGTAAGTGGGATATGGGTCAAACATTTCTTCTGTTGGACCTCTGCCCTAAGTGGTTTTGTAAGATGTTTATCACACACTGGCCAAGTGCTGTTTTGTGTGGTCAAGATTCTTCCTTGTGGCTTTTTTTTCATAGTTTATTTTTTTATTTAAAAATTTCCATCTCTTCCCCTCCTTCTCCCCGTTCCCTCCCCTCCCCTCCACCCATACCTCCCCTCCCTCCCTCTCCAGGCCAAGGAGCCATCAGGGTTCCCTACTCTATGTTAAGTCCAAGGTCCTCCCAACTCCCCCCAGGTCCAGGAAGGTGATCAACCAAGCTGACAAGGCTCTCACAGAGCCCGTCCATGCAGAAGAATCAAAGCCCAGCACCATTGTCCTTGGCTTCTCAGTCAGCCTCCACCGTCAGCCACATTCAGAGAGTCCAGTTTGGTTGCATGTTCCATCAGTCCCATTCCAGCTGGCCTTGGTGATCTCCCGTTTGTTCTGTCCCACTGTCTCCATGGGTGAACACACCCCTCACGGTCCTGACTTTCTTTCTCATGTTCTTTCTCCTTCTGCTCCTCATCAGGCTGTCCTTTCTCTTATTGCAAAACCAAAATATCTTTGAAAAGTGAACTTTTTCATAAGGGTTTTTTGAGGGGGGAAATGCCAGAACTGCCGAGTCTCTAGTTAATCCATTAGAGTGGAAGTTTCCATTGTTTGCTTCAGAATTTATGCACTTACTGACAATCAAGTCCTAAAATTTTAAATTGAAAACACAGAGAGAGAGAAAACTTAAAAGCTTCTGATGACCAAAAATTATGATTATGAAACTGAATTTATACGCCAGTGATGTGGTGTAGCTCTCGTGTAGTTTTCAGAGCTATGGAGGCTTTAGTTCAGACAACATGTATTCCTATGTAAAAAAGAACCACCATGTTTGCCTTTGCTTTTGCATGATGCTACCCTCCTCCTTCTACATCCCTTTAACCCCAAATGTAAACATCAAACAGCTCCTTGATGTTTACTCTGTTCCTTGGCACGATAGGTACTGTTCCCTAGAACAATTCAAAACTCTTCAGCATGTTTCACCATGGCCTTAGTGTTCCTTCTTAAGTTTTTCTATTTCTTAGAATTACATCATTTCTGCCTTTCCTTTCCTCTAGTCAAACCATCCCCTACACCCCTCCTTGCTCTCTTTCAAATTCATGCCCTCCTTTTTTCATTCATTACTGTAAAAGACATACATATAGATAGAACATATATTCCTTAATACATATGTACAACCTCCTCAGTCTGTATAATGTTGCTTGTATGTCTGCTGGTAAGAATAACTATTTGGAATTGGATAAACAGTTGGTGTGCTCTTCCCTGGGAAGATGATTTCTTCCAGTCTCAGGTTCTCAGCTTTTCTTAGTTGACTACACTGTTGTGTTTAGAACTGAGGCCTCCTACAACCCCTCCTCACCCCATCCCCCAACCCACATCCACTTTGGCATTTCTACTGTTGTCCTTCTTCAGATAGTGTTTAGGCAGTGATGCTGGTGAGACTTTAGGGATGTAGGTTCTGGAGTTACTAGGAGGCCAGTCTCACAGCCAACTCCTGGTCCCCTGGCTCTTACAATCTTTCCACACCCTCTGCTTTAATGTTCCATGAGTCCTAAGGGTCAGAACTATGATTGTTTTAGTTTTCCATGATGGCCTCCAGCCATTGCAAAGAGAAGTTTCCTTGATGAGGGATGAGGACTACACTTATCTGGTTTCTGCACTTGCTTTAGTGATGTCTCCAGTGAAGGAGTAGAGTTAAGTTCTTAGTCCTTCTCCTGCTTACTCTGAGAAACCTTCAAGCGGTAATCTAAATATGATGAGACGCAAACATTTGCACTGACTTTCTTTCTCCTTTGATGATTGCATTGTAGAGACAGACGTTAAGAGTATATATACTACTTATCCAACATTTTTTCAGAAGAAAAAAATAACTGAAAATAAAGGTGCAGAAAATACACACAATTGGTTCAAGAATATGCAGCTTGCAAAATTATAGACTTGGAGTTTTAACTTGGGTCCCTCTGACCCAAGAGTCCTTATCCCGCAAATGTTGCAGTGTGTGGGGAACATATTGTCCTATTCACTTTGTCTCACTCTGTAGGTCATTATCAAAGTGGTTTTCAAATAGATAATTAGATATTGTTCCTTTTTACGAGTGAATTACTCAAAGAACACAGACATCATCTGCCTAACTGCTTTGCAGAGCCAAGGAATCTTATGTTGATCTGAGTGTTTGATACATTTTCTTTCCTGTATGACACAACTACTATGCATGTTCAGAAAGATATTGTCTCAAGTTCATGCCACTAACACAGGAAGGTGAATAAATTTTACTTTGAAGGATAGTTTAGTGACTTACTCTCAGGATGATGAGGTAAAAGGGAGGACTCAGACCTCCTCAGTCAGTTGCATGGCTCTCACTTCTGTCTCTGGCATGGATGTGTGACCATGGATGATCTGAGCTGAGACACCATGCTTCCAAGAAAGGCAAAGCTGAATCCCATAGGCGACAATGAGAAACAAAATGTTCACCAATAGTTCCTGAGCATGTTCCATGAAAAATGAACTTTAGTGTTGGTTGTTCCCATATGCAATTAACTCACCTTTGTGAATGTCAATTATATTGATGTATTGTCTCTTGCTTTGGGAAAGCTCAGACTGAAAATATGCTACAACTAACCCAATGGAATGCTAGCATAAATTGAACTGAGGTCAATTTTCTACTATTTCCTCATTCATCTACCCACTTACATAGTCTACAAATGGATCTGGAAGCTTATCCAATACCAAGCTCAGTGGGAAACCAACCAAGAGAAAACAATAAACAAATGCACAAATGCTATTGTGTCTCCAAGTGATTTAGAGTCCAAAGTAAAAAAGAGAAATATGTACAGATTCAGATGCTTCTTGGTGAGATTGTAGCTTGTTATGCCACTCATACACTAAAAGTGCAGTACCTTGAAAATGAATTCTGTCTACCTATCCTACATCACCCTTAGCAATCCCAGCATTTTGTAAATAGGTCACCATCATGACCTGGTTGGGGGTGTGCTGGCTGAAAGCTGAAGCCCACTATTAGTGCACTACATTGCAAGGGAGGATCATAAGCCACATCTCTGTCCAGGAAAAGAAAACAACCCAACCTTGTATCTACAGTTTCTAGTAAGTGCACATCACTTTCACACCACTAGAAATCCAAAATTCCGAAGTAGAACAATGGTAAGTCTAAGTATCTTCCATGCACTAAGCACTCATGGAGAGAAAAACACAATAGGATAAGGCAGAAATGAGGGGTATGGGAGAGTAATTGTTTTAAACAGCACAGTTGGGCAAATCTCCATTAGACCAGTAACTATCATCTGGTGCTCTCTGGAGAAATACCAGCCCCAAAAGAACACAAACGCCTTTAGTGAGCAGGGCCTTTAGAAGTTTCAAGAAATAGCAACCAAGCCATCGTTCCAGAATCAAAGGCACCACGCAGAGTGATGTATCACATGGAATGACTGGAACGACGTGAGCAGTGTTGTAAGATAGGGTAGATGAGGTGCTTTACTTTAACTGGAAATGGGCTGAAGAATTTTAGGGAAGATTTGATCAAAGACTGGTATGATGAATGTGAATTAACACTTAATCGAATCACTGTGACTGCTTTGTTGAGTTTGGGCAATAAAGGAATCAGGGATGAGTCAAGAGATAAGAGAAAACTATGAAAATCAAGTTCAGAAATGGCAGTTAGCCATTTGACAAAGGCAGTAAGAAGGAATTATGTGGATATTAGCAAGTTGAGTCATGAGTGAGGTCAAGGCTTCATATCTCTTCATCCTGTATCCACACTAAACTGATGTTTGTCTTTGTGGGTAACATTTTGGCAGTGTCCAGGAAATGGAAGACTTGCCATGTGTTTTGTGTATTTATCACCAGGTCATCATGCCTGGGTTAGTTAGCATGAAGGGCATAAGAGATGCAGAAAGCTGAGTCACCTATGCCTTTGTCATTGAAGACATCTAGCCAGGAAGCAAAAACACAGGAAGGACTCCAGTGAAATGAGGCAAGCCAGGCCCTAGAACCAAAGCAGCTCCACTGTGCTGTAGGTACCTGTAAAGTGATGCAGCAGGTTGCAGTAATCTGTTCTACAGCATTTGCTAACTGATACACATACTATAGAAGCCAAGAGGGCAGGTTAGCTACATGTGCAGCTCAGAACAACAACAACAACAAAAATCTGTTCCTCTACTTCTGGTTATTTATAGACTAAAAATGACTATTAATGAATAAAAATGAAGACCAGAGAGGAGGTACCAGCCTTTGAACGAGTGGGGGGGGGGGGACTCCAACCATGCTGGTCAGTGGTGTTGCTTGTCTTTAAATCTAGCACTTGTGAGGCAGAGGCAGGTGGATCTTTGTGAATTCAAGGCCAGCCTGGTCTACAGAGCTAGTTTTAGGACAGGCTCCAAAGTTACACAGAGAAACCCTGTCTCAAAAAAACAAAACAAACAAATAACAAAAACAGCCACATAAAGTGTACCTGGGAGAGTAGGGAGTGGTGTGAGAAGTTCTTCTGTAAATGTATTGCTTTTACTGGTTAATGAATAGAGCTGCTTTGGCCAGTGGCTTAGCAGAATAGACCTAGGTGGGAAAATTAAACTGAAGAAAGAAGGCAGAGTCAATGAGAAGCCCTGTAGCTGCCAGAGGAGATAGACACCTCTGCTGGAGTCCACTGAAATATTGATGCACAGATTAATGGAGATGGTTTAGTTTAGGATATAAGAGCTAGTTAGAAATATAATTAATCTATTGCCCAAACAGTACTACAAACAATATAGTTTCTGTGTGGTTATTTTGAGTCTGAGAGACCAGGAATGAACGAGCTGTCTCCGACAACAAATTGGCACCAATGTAAGTGACTACACCTATTAAACCTGAGAGAATGTTTCTCTCTATGGGCTCTGTGTGCTGGCAGCAAGTAGGAGTGTCATAGCTCCTTTAAGAAAGGTCTTCTGATTCAGCATTTGCAGGAAAATGCACGTGGTTTCGAAATGAACACTTCCTGGCTCATGCTGCCAGCATGAACTCTGGTTCTCTCAGGAAGCCAAGCGCTTTAATGGGGTTTGTGGGCAGAGTGCTGCAAGTCCATGCGTGGCAACATGCGCCAACTGGTTACCAGAGTCAAGGTGGTGAGCATGGCTCTCACCCAGCAGTCTCAGAGGCACTGAGACTTTTGACATGTTGGACTGGGTAGAGCCAACAGGCAGGACTGCAGAGTTGGTCCTAACTATGCCTGCTTAACATTTTAAAAAAAAAAAAACACTCCTGATCAAAAACTGATTACTGATATGCAATAAAGACAGATTCAGACAGAAATAAACCTCTAAATGGGTCACAGTGTGTTTAAAAACTATACATAGGCTTGGGAGAGAGAAGAAAAAAGAGTATAGCAAGTTATAAAATAAACAAATAGTTTTGAAAATAAAACAAAGTCTTTAAAGAGACAGAGTACAGACAGTCATAGATTAGAGGAATAAAGAAAAATAAGCTAAATGAAGATGGAATGTACACAGAAAGTCTGGATTATGTATATTATTGTGTTTTCTTTGAATTTTTTGACTACAGAGAGATATTTGATACTGGAGACTGCTAAGCTAAATCAACATATATTATTATTATTAAATTATTATTATTATATATTAAAGGTATCTTGACTTCAAAATTTGGGTCTAAGGATATGTTGCTTTGAAAAAGAGGTTCCACAGATGAGAACCTGAGCATTCCTTCCAAGCTAATGTAGTTTGATGGAACAAGATCCCCTAAAGGGTCAACATTAACAAGCCCTAAAATTACTTTGCCCAACAAAGCAGGAAGCAGTTTGGAGAGAACTATGCCCAAATTTCCTAAATGATTGTTAATAAATATATGTTTACATTTAAAGGGGTATATTTTATAGAAATGAATACTTTGCATTGGTATGAATCTTGGTTTATTGATACAAATTTAAGGTCAATTTTGTTATATGTATATTTCTGCTCTTGATTAAGGTATTGTGTTTGTGCAACTCAATTAAAAATGTAATGTACAATTAGAAAATACAGGTTAATAGATAATCATCTATAATAGTCAACCTTGTAGTCATATTAGTTAGGTTTTCTAGATATAGATAGATAGATAGATAGATGATAGATAGATAGATATATAGATAGATGATAGATAAATAGATAGATAGATAGATAGATAGATTTCAATTAGATAATCTTCAAACCTTTCAAAGACCTAAAAATATGGCATTTAAAATATTTTAAAAACTTTTGGACTTTTCATGATAGTGAGACACATCTGTTCCTTGCAGCACCAATCTATTTCAAGAGGATAATGGGCATCAAAAGGCTTCTCATGGAGTTTGTTAGCTATTTGGGCAAGAAACTGCTTTTGCCTGAAGTGTTTGACTGGACTTGCAGGATCCACAAAAAAATGGCTGCTAAAGCTCTACTGGAGCTTGGCAAAACTTTGCTGATAGACCATGACCTTATGGTGATGCACAAATTAATGCAGATGGGTTAGTTTAGGCTATAAGAGCTATCTAGAAATACACTTAAGCTATTGACCAAACAGTATTGCAAACAATATAGTTTCTGTGTGGTTATTTAGAGTCTGAGCAGTTGGGAATGAATGAGTGACATCCAACAACAAGGGAGGAAAAGACTGAGGGGGATTCAGTCCCATCATTTATTGATAGAAAGTTCCAGATGTTATAGGTGCTTAAGAGAGTAGGAGAGGAGACAAGATGAGTGGTGTGTGGTTGTAATTTTCTTTATAAATGTCTGACTTTATGAGACAAGTCAACACATGCTAGAGGCTTTGCCAGGTATGTTGGTACACAACTTAATACCAGCACAGAGATACACTTGGATTTTACATGGGGTTTCATTTTGAAAGAAGAAGAGATGATAACAAAAGGGTGACGTAGTAAATATTTGGCGCTTCTTAAGGCAAATAATATTTTTTATCACTAGGAAAATATATCTTTACAGTAAAAACAGGGCACAGGTAGTATTGAAATAATATGTGGAATGACTCTCTTATCCAGTAAAATTTTATAAAATAAGTGTCTAGCACCAGGTCTGGGAGGAGTCTAATTAAGTGGTTATAATGACAGATCTTGTCATCAAATTTGGATAAAAAAATAAAGACATAAAGAATGAATATCCTATTCTTATATCAATTTGGTAATGTATATAAGTGAAGAATTGGGAAAAGGCAGTAAGTAAGGCAGTGAAGACTGAACAAATGAGCAAGAAAGTAATTAATAAGTGAAAGTGGTGGTCCATACACTGATGCCCTAAAGAGACAAGAGAGCCCACTACTGTGATGAGTTCTATCCTCAGCGAGAAAACAAGAGAATATCTCCTGCTCACCATCAGCTAAGGGCTCTCTCCAGTAGAGATTTCTCCCAGGATTCTGCCTTTCTATGCCCTATTTGTGGATGGATCCTACTCTGGGCAACAAGACCTTAGAGGTAGAGCTCTAAGTCTTTACAAAAGTCCTGACTGGAAGAAAAAAATGAGTAATGAAGGGATAGAAACAATGTTGGAATTGCTACACTAAGAGCAAATGGGAAGGCATCTGAGGTTAAATTTGCAGATATAAAGCATGGCAAGTGTTGACAGAGGTTTCTGAGCCACCAGGTCCCACAGCTGTTTAGTCCCAAATAAACACACAGAGGTCTACATTAATTATAAACTGATTGGCCTATTATCTCTGGCGTCTTATTAACTCTTATAATTATATTAGCCCATAATTCTTGTCTGTGTTAGCCATGTGGCTTGGTACCTTTTTTTTTTTTTTTTTGGTGATGAAGTCACATCTTGCTTCCTCTATGTCTGGATGACGACTGCAGACTGAGCTGTCCTTTTCCCAGAATTCTCCTGTTCCCTTCATCACCCTACCTCTACTTTCTGCCTGGCTACTGGACAGTCAGCATTTTATTAAAAATAATTTATGTGACAGGGTAAAAAAACTATTGTCCAACAGCAGGCAAGTATGGTCCCTTCTCCACATTGCATTACAAATATTCTAACAATGTGCACATTTAAAAACCTCCACACATGTAAGGGAAGAATCTAAAACTGAGGAACCTGTAACTTGTGAGATGGGTGCTGGGGTCTGGAGAAATGGCTCAGACATTGAGAACACATGTTGATCTTCAGAAGACTGGAATTCAGTTCCAAGAATCCACTTTGGCTGGCTCATAACCACCTGAAACTCTAGGTCCAGAAGATCTGATGTCCCTTTCTGGACTCTACAAGCACACCCCCACATGCACACACACACATGGACACACACCAATACATACCCACACAAGTAAATAATTTTTTTAAAAAAAGAACAGGTACTAAGTTCTTGTTCCTGTAACAGGGTGTTAGATTTGGGTACAGAAGAATGGCAATGGACATCAAGCTGCAGCCTCACACACACTGGGGAGCTCTCTACCAATAAGCCATAACACAACCTACCTTGAAGTATTTTCTAAGCAATAAAGACAATGCTGTTTCCTGAAAAAAAAAATGGACTGTATTAAATTACCACCATTTTCCTATGTAAAGACCTTCCAAAATGTTTGCTAAACTGAGTGAAATATGTCTGTTTACATATAAAAGGTAAAATATCTATATATCAAAGTCTCTTCTTTTTATTTATTGTATTTGTTTCTAGTATAATGAATTTAGATATGGTTTTACAGGACATGATGATTGATAATGATTTTAACAGTGAAGTTCCAAACATACGGCTCTTCTTTGTAAAAAAAAAAAAAAAAAAAAAAAAAAAAAAAAAAACTATAGCATAAGAAGGAATAAGGCATGAGAGGATCTGAGAAGGGTTTTTTTTTTTTCTGACACAAGAAGCAACAAACCATGATACTCACATAGGGGAGTGCTGACTTGATGCTGGACACAGGAGCCTTATATCTACTGAATATTGGAAAGGAATTCTATTAGCAGCTAAGGTAAAGAAGCAAACAGTCTCATCCTCACCCTTATATGCCTATACTCAAGAGGTATTCATGAGGTTCCTTACTAGATAAGTTCTTTTCCTTTGGCAAGAGGCTTTGCATGTTTGTTTACTTTTTTAATTGAGATAATGTATAGCATGGAATTTATCACCTTAACTGTTCATCATACTCATCTCTCACTTGCTTTTTGGATTATGGAGAAGTTACTCCTGTAAAATCAGCTTTGACAATTAGATACATGCACAGAATGTATTCTGCTCACATTCAGTCCCACTGCTCCCTTAACCCTCACCCATCTCTTACTGACTCACTCTCCTATATCCACATCTTTTTCTCTGGGTGACAGTAGCCATGGGTGCTGTGTGTTCAAGACTTCAATAGACAGGACATACCCAAAAGACATTTCAATAACTTCTCTCCACCTTCCAGCTCTTACAACCTAGTCCAATTAGGGACAGATGGTAGAGTTGGGCTTTGATCAGGGCTACCTAGAACCAAAAACCTTAGTTCTTCTTTGCATGGTATCTGTATAATTTTTGTTGAACATTTACTATTTCTAGGCATCACAGATGATGTTTAGGTTAAAGAAACAAATGGAACAAAAATAATCCCCACTTTTGTGATGTTAACATCCTAGGGACAGACTGATAACCGACATTACAAGTTTTGAAAAGCTCTGTGATGATGAGAAGACAGGAGTATGGGGAGTAGGTGATGGGTAAGGGTCTCCTTGGCAGATTATCCCAAGGGCATGCATGGTCCTGGAACTCATCCACAGCACAAGAAAGAACTAAGCATGAGAGTGTCAGAGAAGGAGCCTTCCTGATACAAACCATGCCACCAAAACTGGAGGGGACTGGTTTAATAAATGTACAGAAGAGTCATATAATAAGAATGGGAGTAGCTGGGCAGTGGTGAAGCACACCTTTAATCTTAGCACTTAAGAGACAGAAGCAGGTGAATCTCTGTGAGTTCGAGGCCAGCCTGGTCTGCAGAGAGAGCTCCAGGACAGGCACCAAAGCTACACAGAGAAATCCTGTCTCAAGAAACCAAAAAAAGAGGTGGGGGGGAGTAATGTAGGCAAATGAAGAGGTCACCCTATTTATTTTCAGAAATCCAAAAAAAGTGTTACAGATTTTAAGCAATGATGTGCAGTTTCACAGATCATGTTTGTCACTTTGACTTGATTGCACTACCAGTAATAATGATCATCAGTCTGCATGTCAGACATAGTTTCATATTCACTTGTTGTTGATTCACTAATTCATGCTTTACAAAAGAAATCCAAAGTCCTTCATCAAAGCCCACTAACTCTCAATGACAGTTGAGGTTGAAGCCCAGTTCCTTCCTCTATGCAAAGGCATTGAGTGATGATGGCATAAACAGGTAGACTTATCAGGAGGTTTTGGCTCTAAGAGATCCACCAGTACCCATGTGCTTATAACTATAAAGTTTAATATACTAAGGGCTTCTAGGAGACAAGACTCTTCCCTCTTTACTCCAATAATTTTTCAGCAAGATGGAGACATGATTCCAATAAGGTATGCACCTGTCTCTAAGTGGCCCACAAAAAAAAATTTAACATAGCCTTCAGCATCATCAGTCATGTACCAAATTTGACATCAATAGTTAAAACTGCATAAACAGACCATGTGCAGTTATATGAACTACTGTGCTTTCTGTAGTTGGTGCTTAGATCCACTGTGGCCACAAAGAGGCAATTGCTCTCTTGTCACAGAGGAGCAGAGTCTGAACAAAAAATAACATTTTCTTTCCTGCCATACATAAGTAAAAATAAACACTCCCAATAGCAGAGGACACAGTAGCATTATACAAATGTCAGAGGATAGAGCCAAATGTCAAGTGCTCAGAGCAAAGATTATTCTGCTGATGTGAATAACCATGCTGCTCTGATATCTGATGTGATACCAAGCACTTGATTGTATGGGGAAAATCCCAGCCTCAGGAAGATAACTTTTGGCTTCCCCTCTTAATTTTGTTTTGTAATTATTGTTATTGTTTTGGTATTGCTGTTTGTGTTTATTTGTTAGTTGGTGGGGGACAATTCTGTATTCTGTCAATTATATTTTAAATAAACACTGATTGGCCAGTAGCCAGGCAGTAAGTATAGGCAGAATAACCAGACAGGAAGTAGAGGCAGGGCAATGAGAACAAAAGAATTTTAGGAAGAAGGAAGCCCATTCTCCGCAGTCCTGTCCAGATACCTAAGAAGCAAGATGTGACTGCCCCACTGAAAAAGGTACCAAGCCATGTGGCTAACATAGATAAGAATAATGGGTTATTATAAATTATAAGAGTTAATAAGAAGCCTGAACTAATGGACCAATCAGTTTATAACCTAATGCAGACTCTGTGTGATTTTTCTCTCGGACCAAATGCCTGGGGAACTGGGCAGGACAGAAACTCCAGTCAACAGTTAGGAATTGTGTAACTAATTCTATTTTCTTATGAAACCATTTAACATTGATTAAAAATAGCTGTGCTGTGCATAAAAATGAATATCTGAATATTATCAGATTACATTTTATATGTTTTATTGAGAGAGTAATGTGAAGAGCAATATAAGGATTGCACTTATATTCTATTTCCTGAGTAATTAAGAAAGAAACATGGCTTTTCTGTATCCAATCATCTTCATTCAAAACATTGTAAAATGAAACTTTCAACCTCATAACTATTATGACTGGATTTTCTACAACAATGTAATGAATTCATTATTCAAGATGTCTTGAGCCTTCTCAAGTGTCTATTTTATTGTCCCCATGCTAGACACATAGTTCAATGGTCATTTTTAAACAGAATATAGAATAATATACTTCCAAGAAGTCTCACTGCAATTTAACATGATTGACTGATGATTCACAATGCCTTTCCCAAGAATGAAATGTTTCTAGTTGGTTAACTGCCCAAAGCACACGATCTAGTGGGATCAGTGGTACCACGGGACAGACCGTCTTCGTGACTTGCCTGTCATATTTCCCAGCATATAAGTCTGTCACATCTCTTTCCTTTTCCCAAGCATACCTTATACTAAAATCTCATATAAACATTTGATCTTAATGGAGACCAAAATAGCCACATTTTATTCAATATCTGTCAGCAGCAGCTATTTTCTGAGGTTCACTGGGTCATAAATCTCCATTTGTCTTTCCTCTTTTTCTCTCCTCTTCTTCCTCCTCCTTTTTCTTCCCCCTCTCTCTCCATCTCTATTTCTCTCTCACACTGAACAATAGTCTTATGATGGTTTTAAGAAAGAGTATCTGCAGAAAACTCTCAGTAGCTACGCAGTCTTGCTTGATGTGGCCCTTAAAGTTTCATAAATTCACTTTTGTCATATTCTGTTTATCATAAAAGTCATATAAGCTTCCTAGATTCAAGGTAAAAAGACACATATGCTTCCTTCTCGTGCAGAGTTTGGGAATCAAAGTAAGGCATGTTTCAAAGTTACAGTCTGGAATGAGCCATTTACAAAATGCTTTCCCTTTTTTAAAATACACTATGGCAATTATTTTTCATTTTCAGAATTATCTGAAAAAATAAAATCTTGAAAATACAAACAGTGATAATGCACATGTTTAATCCCAACAGTGGCTAAACAGTGGTAGTCCACATGCTTAATCCCAGGACTCTCATGGCAGAGGCAGGTGGATCTCTGAGCTTGATGTCAGCCTAGTATACAGAGTAAGTTACAGAATGGCCAGGGCTACACAGAGAAATGCTGTCTTGAATGATTATAAAAGAAGAAAGGAAGGAAGGAAGAAATAAAGGAAGAAAGGAAGAAAGGGGAAGGAAGGAGGGATTGGAGGGAAAAAGAAGGGAAAAAGGAAGGAAGTAAAGAAGGAAGGAAGAAAGAAAAAAGATAGAGAGAAAATGAAAATACATTTGGTCCTATTCTCCTAAACACTTAAATAAAAATTTCTTTAAGGTTTTTCTTATCTTTTCTATTTATATATCTTTATATAAACAATGGATATGATTGTTTTGTATACTTTTCACAAAAAAGTCATTATGTTGTCTAAAACTTGTGTAATTCACATTAATTTATATTTTAGTGATCTACACCTGGGTGCTGCTAACTTCCTCCCTCTAGCTTGCTCTTGAGAAAATTTGTATCCACTTCCTAAACGCTGAGGCTATTGGTTGGTTGCAACATACACTTACATTTATAAAAGTGTGGGAGATTTAAACACGGGTCCTCACAATTCCGCAGCAAGCGATTCACCCATTCGCTCATTCCTCTGTAATTCTCTTATGATGACTTTGATCATGCTGGTACATGCCAGGCAAGCACTATACCACTGAGCACATCCCCAGACCACTCTGACTCTTTCCTATGGAATGAAACCAACTCATGGGAGCAAAGCACCTCCAGGTTTTACCTAATCATCACCTAAGGGCTCCACCAACTAACACTGCTTCCCATGGCAATAAGTTTCAATGTAAGGTTTGGGAAAATGTAAACATTCAACCCCTTAGCATCTAGGAATACATGTAGATTCTTTTTATTAGACTTACTTATTTGTTTGTATATGCATGGGTGCACAGATGCCTTGGCATGCATGTATAAGTCAGAGAACAACTTGTAGAATCTGGGTCAGCCATTGCACGCTGGCAGTCCCTGAGTGCAGAGGAGCTGGGGAGCCTTGTCTTGGGAGGCGGAGAGTACTGCATGTGAACCACCAGAGAGACCTTAAGAGGACAGATTGTTTATTAAAATGGCAGGGCGGGGGGAAGGGAGGAGAGAGGTCAAATGAGGAAGTGCCTCCGAGGGAACAGGGCCTCTCCAAGCCTATCAGTCAGATTAGCAGACTGCTGGTCATGTGATTTCTGATAAGCCAGTTCTCTTGGGAGAAAAGAAGCTTAATTGACTTTATCATGGTATGACTTTGGTCACTATGGAGTTGAGTAGGCCCAGTCTGGAAGTAGGCAGTCCCACTCTTACTGTGCTCCCTGAGAGATAGGCTGTCCCTCAATTGGCTTGGGAACCCACAGTGGGAGTCAGTTTTCTCCTTCTTCTATGTGAGTCCCGCTTAAACTCACATCATCAGACTTAGCAGCAAACATCTTACCCACTAAACTATTTCACTAGTCTTCAAATGTTTTCAGTATCTAGATACTGTACCATACTCTACACATATCTCTTTATTGGCACAAGCTTACATGTGTATGGTGTGCATGAATGTGTTTGTGTCTATTCACATGTGTTTACAGGTGCTCATCGATGTGTCTGGAAGTGTATGTGAAGGATGGAGGCTACAGAGTAACATGATGTATCTTCAAACACTTGTTTAATGTATGTATTGAGGCAAGCAAGGTCTCTCATCAAATCAGGAGCTCTTCAATTTGACTTGTCTAGTTAATCAGCTTGCTCTAGACATCATCTGTCTCCTCTTCCCAAATGCTGAGACTATTGATGGCCTGCCACATGCACCTGAATTTGAGAGTGTGAGAGATTCAAACTCAGATTCCCACATTTTTGCAGCAAGTATGTCATCCATTGAAACACCTCTCCTTCTATATTGACAACTAATGGTCTGAGTAATCACATTGTAAAAGTTGTTTTCACTGCTTTGTATTAAAAGGTGAGCTTCGAGGCTTTTTTTTTTAGAGTACTTTTGTCAAAGTGGCAAATCCAAAACTCACTGTCTGGCCTGTTATGGTATGTTCAGATCCATCTGGCGTTCTCACCTGCCTAGCATATTGAAAGATGTCGATGAGTGACTGAATGAATAAAAATTAACCTTAAATACTTTCTTCTTAAAAGGTCAACATTACCCAGTGCAACTTACATATCACAGTTCTTCTGTCTTTATGTTTCTGAATGTTGTCAGAACCCTTTATTTTCTGTTCATTCATCTAAGCATATTCACAACATGGTTTTATTTCTGATATACTGTGCTTCAGATAATTTCTCATATGCTAAAGTATAGGAAGTAGATAGCCCAAGTAGTTCTTGTAATTTTAGAGTTTACAGCGTTTGAAAACAAAATTGTTGGAAAGATGACTAAGTGATTTGAGAGCTTGTTGTTCTTACAAAGGACCCCCATGTTTGATTCTCAGCACCCAATAGTGGATCACAACCACTATAGCTTCAGTTCCAGGAGATCCAGTGCCCTCTTCCAGCCTCATCGTCATGTACATACATTCAGGCAAAACACATATATAAAATAAATAAATTGAGAAAGAATTCAAAGCTTATAATTGCCAAAGTGCTACCTACCAGCCATAAGTAACATATGAATCATGAACCAAATTTATTACAGGGAATGGTTCTATTGCAGGAAATGATTGCATTGCTCCTGACTGGTCTGGGTGGATCACTGATTTTCATGGTACCAAAGTTTATTCATCAGGAAATGAAAAGATTTCTTGTCACTGACGCTTGAAGTATTCCACAGAAGTGTTTTCTATTGGTCAATTCATTATTATCTTGTAATCATAGTATAGAGGTTAATCAATCCAATTGACTATTTTCCCAGGCATGATTCTCAACCTGGATGTTAGTGACATTGAGTAGAAATAATTATTAATGAGGACTGTCCTGCGCCTTATTAAGATGTGTGATATGCAAACTCTTAGATCTCTACTCACTGGAAGCTAGAAATAACGTCAAATTATGACAACTAACAGTCTCTTGGCATCACCAAAGTTTTTGTCAGAGTCTAAACTGTTCCCAACCCAGGACAATAGAGATAGAGGCAGACACATACAGGGACAAACACAGGACTTTCCTAATTTGACTGTTTAACGCCCCCAAGTCTCAACAACAGCATCTATTATTACATCATGATATTCCCAGCAAGGTGATCACAGATTGCACAAGAGTTTTGATACTTTAGTCATTCACTGAGTGCTTATTATAGTCCAGGTATTTGTTTAAGTGTTGTTCATGAGCTCACTGAATGATGACAGGAAGCTTATGAAGTGGGAGTGATTATTTAGCTCCATCTTAGAGACAACGGAAACAGAAATAATGCAGGGAACACACCAATGTGATGAAAGTACTAAATTTAAAATTTCAAAACAGAACTCATAGAGTCTGACTCAGCCTCACATTACATGCCATCATTTTTCTGTGATTGGTAAAGCTCTCAGTTGAAAGAACAGTCTATGCCAATCCTCTGAGCAGACCATCAGCAGCTCATTGCCAAGCGCGACTGCTTGAGTCATAGGTAAAACCTGAAAGAAATATAGGAGATTATCAAGAGTGATTGAGCTGGTTGGTGGTAGTGAACACTCCAGCATGGTCTTCCAGAACAGCCAGGGCTGTTACACAGAGAAACCCTGTCTCAAAAAAAAAAGAGTAAATAAAGAATGTTTGTTTGGCATTTGATGATAAGCTTTGTAAACACAGAGATGAGCCTGGTCTGAGATCTGTCATCCAGTGCCTCAAAGTTTATTCTCCTTTCTCTAACTAGGAGGCCAAAATTGTGATCTGTGGTGTGTCCCGATGCTGTGTGGCTAGAGGAATCCCAGAGCACAGCGGGTGACAGGAGGGCTGCTCACTCTTAGAGAACCTGGAAAAGAGATGAACTGCCACCGAATCTGAGAGGAGATAGGAGGGCTGTGCACAGTGACAATGAACAGCAAAGTATCTTGCAGGCAGGTGGTGGAGGAAGAATGTTTGCCTGTCTCCGTCTCCTAATCTACAGAATGGTGACACAGTAGCAGTCACATGTTGAGACTCCCTGAGAATTGGAGGAAGTGTGTCAGAGTGCACGGGTAACAGAGCAGTGATCAATTATTCCATTCCCTTCAGTTCCTATCACTCTTGCTATAAAGCACCAAGTAGAGTAGATCTAAAAACCATGAGCCTTTGTGTGTGTGTGTGTGTGTGTGTGTGTGTGCTCAATGCCACTCTCCAAAGTTTCCATCTCTCCCTACAGCCCTGAGAATAATGTTATTGCAAACACCGACCTCATAAAAATGCACAGAAAACCCTTTTCATACACTGAAGCAAGGCAAGGCAAAACAAAATCCAAAAACGGCAAAACAATTCTCTTTCATGTTTCCCAAGTTCCACTGGGATTTCCCTTGCAAACGAAGATGTTCTATTTCTGTTCGGGGAAATAAAGATATTGAAAATAAGAACGTTTCCCCTTAAGGTTCACTCTTCAGTACCTCAGCAGTTTCTCCATTTTATTTTCTCATTTTCCCATCTATCATCTGACTTATACTCACTCTCCTCTGTTTTTGAGCCAAGAATATGTTGAATACATTTACAGAGGAAAAAATAGCCTCTCAAACCACAGCATTAAAACCAAAGAAATATTGCTTGTCCCTTCAATTCTTGCATTCTGCCAATAACCACTGTGTGCCTACTAGGTGCTTGGCTTGCTCTAGGCACTGACCAGGCTTTGTTTTGTGTTATTTCTCTTTGAATCTCTACACTTACAAAGTGTCTAGTCTGGAAATGGTGAAGATTAGAAAGATGAAATGAATAACAAACCAACAACTAAGTAACCCATTTTAAATGTTATTTAACGGCCATTAATAGCTTCTTTTAAAGAGTTCAATGGGAAGGGGAAACTTTCTAGGACAGCGGCCGAGTATGAAGTCCTCTCCACAGACGTGGACTATAAGGTTAAACTTTAGTGGCAAACCATGGCACGCAGAGGAACGGTTTGTGATAATCCTGAGGAAGAACCTGCTGGAGTCCAACTGGAGAAGTCTGGAGGAAGGGAAAGAAGGATGATGGAGATGGAAAGAATGAAGACGTTCAGAGGGCAGATCCCATGGTGTCTCTTGAGTCAACATGAAGACTTTAAATTCCATTTTTAATAAACGTTTTCCTTGACAATTTCATATATGTGTATGATACATTTTGGTTGGTGTCCTCCACTCTCACCCCTACAACTTTTCTTCTTCCTCCCAACCCTATCTCCCATACTTCCTGGTTTATTTTTTGTTCAGAGCCCTGCAGAGTTTAAACAGAGTTTAGGAGTACCTGTTTTACCTCGGATTTAGACCTAAGTTTCAGATACTGGTGGGGTTCCCAGAGGTTCCATAACTGGGTATTATGTCTCTCCCTCTCCCACGACCTGTTAGTTACCAAATGTTCAACAATTTTGAAAAAAAAAAAAAAACTTAGTAGGAGATTTAAAAGGAGCCCTAAAAGGTGGTGAACGGGTAGGTTTGGTCAGGTTTATATGTGAAGTTATTCGAGTAGCTCTGATGCCTAATAAAGAAGTGACACAGAGAGAACATGTCTGAGACTACCATGTGTGAGGACTGTCGGGGTGCAGGAGCATGTCTGAGACTACCATGTGTGAGGACTGTCGGGGTGCAGGAGCATGTCTGAGACTACCATGTGTGAGGACTGTCGGGGTGCAGGAGCATGTCTGAGACTACCATGTGTGAGGACTGTCGGGGTGCAGGAGTTTGTCCTGAGGCAATCGTAGAACTTTGGTAAAATGTGTTCAGATTCCAAACGACTTGGATTTTGTGACACAGTCAAAGGATTTACAGTTCGGAAAGCAGGCAGATTGTGATAGTCATAGGAAAAGAAGGAACATAAAATACTTTTGCCTGAGCAGTTGTGTCCATGAGGTGCCATATTCTGAGATTTGGAGAAGACAGAAGAAGTGAGTCTCAGAGTGCAGAAGATACATCTCAAGATGTCATCTGTAAATTATATGGAAAACCTGTGAATGCCCTATAGAGATGGTGGCTAGTCACTAGGCCACATCACCTGTGGTCACTGGAATGCTGTCTTAGCTTCTTTTCCTGTCACTGGGATAAAAGAGTCTGACAAGCAACTTGAGGGAGGTAGGGTTTATTGTGATTCAGTTACAGACCATCATAGTAAGGAAGTCAGGACATCAGGGGTTTGAGGCAGATGGTCAGATTGTAATTAATCCTGCTGCTCAGTTTCCTTTCTCCTTTTCAAATGAGCCAGGATAAGAACCCATGAAGTAGGCAGGTACTCCCACCTCTATTAATCTAAGAAAGCTAATCCCCTATGTGCATACACAAGCATCCCTCTCCCAGGAATTCTAGATCTCATCAAGGTGACTATTGGGATTAACCTTCACGGATGTATAAGTCTCGCCCCCCTCTGTTAGTCACAGGCCCATGAGCACTTGTGGTGGTTCAGCTCCTGCTATTCAGCTGTCGCAGTGCTCAGTGAAAGTAAACGAGAGGCACCCCTGCTCTCTAGGAGTTCAGTGTACGAAAGATGCAATTCATGCGATAAGTGTAACTGAATGAGTTCTTAAAGAAGTAGAGGTGTCTGTGCCACATGGGAAGGCACAGAAGGGTGAGGCAAAGGGATCAATTCAAAACACTAGGAGAGAACAGGGAAAGCAAAGTTGGGTCCAAAAGAATGAATATGGGTTTGCTGATGTGAAAAAAAAAGATGGAAGAGAAAATTCCAGAGCCAAGAATGGAAGACAACTTTGGGAGATTTTAGGTTGCCTGTGAGGGTGACAGAAAACACTAAGAGAAGCTCTGTCTCAAGCAACCAAACAAATAAATAAATAAATTTAAATATTAAATAAACCCTGGGTTCTTCCTAACACAAGCCCAGGTGATTTTTCATGCCTTTATTCAACAATCCATACCTTAAATCAACACCTACAGGTTCTGATTTCATTAATAGCTAAGATGTCTTCCCAAAGTGAGTCTTTGACTCTTGTCACCTACCATCCCATTTCCTGGATCATGAAAAATGATTCAAACATCTCCATGTGACATCAAATGCTTTTAGACATGATCTCACACAGCCAGCTCCCGAGTCCCTTGTTCTGCACAGTGCTTGACATGAGCTACCAGCCAGGCAGTCAGTGTGTATGTGACTGCCACACACGTACCGCAAACCCAAATCACTCATCTGATTTTCCCACAATCTTCATTGCCACCTTCTATGACAATTATAGGAACTGTGTTACAGTTAGAACAGTAGCTCTTATTCTTATTGCTATGGGAATCACTGCTACACTTGTAATAGTAGCTATCATTCATTCATTTAAACACATTTATTGAGCAACTCTTGCTCTCAGTAAGCTAGGGAGCTATGAAGTACTTTGAGAAAGGGGGTGATAATATCTAACTTGTATTTCAAAACTAGGATTCTTATACTTACGATGTGAACGGGGCAATAAAAAGACAAATCTGAAAGCAGAGGGAACAGTTAGGAGGTTATTGAAATGATCCAGATGGGACAGTAAAGGGTCTCAGACCACTTTGGTACAGTGTAGGTGGCAGGAAGTGGTCAAATCGGCATCTGTTGCAAGGAAAGGGGCATTTAAAGGGTCATCTGAACCACTGGGAAGAAAAATAGGAGAGCTGAGGATGACTGGAATCTTCGGTCTGAGAATGCTGCACTTAGGACTATCTAAATTAGGGGTTGCATGAAGAGCAGCTCTTAGTCAATCACATGTGGATCATCAGCAAGACAACAAAATGCACTAGACCTTGGACTGAATATTGGGAAGACAGGGCTACAGAAGGCATCTTGTTCTCAGACCCTACCAATTAAGGGGTTAAAGTGATTCTACTAGATATGTACCCAGGTGGGAGTCCAAGACACAGAGAATGAACGCCTCGCCGAGGGAAACTCATAAGGGAGCAGTAGCTTCAAAGAATCCTGAAATTCATTGCAAGCCCTTGTAGTCGATAAAAATAGGGCTGCTGCAGTTAGTTAATTAATCAAAAGATTCAGTTAAAGAGAGGTTCATAAAAATGATGCATCTACACTTTAAACATTTTATATTAACTTAAAATTTTAAAATGTGTCTTCATTTGCTGAGGTTGAGGTGTGCAGGCAAGGCCTGGGCCTTAAGATGAGCTCAGATTGATTATAGCTCCCCCTAGTCCTTTTTGCATAAATCATGCTTATAATGTATAGCCTCTGATTTCCTATATGAGGTTCTTGAAAGTAGAGTAAAAAAATGTAAAGACACTGGCACAGTAAAAATATAGCCTTCTGGATATATTTTTTAGCTGATAATCTCTTTTTACTGACTGATTACCATATGGTTTAAACCACTCACCTTCATCATGGTTTCTGGAAACACTGACATTTGTTTTCATAGAAACATATCTCTTTGTTCTCACATTTGCATTTTGTCATTTGCATAGTAATTAATAAAGTATACAAATACAAGAATAACTGTCACAAACAGAAGTATGTTTTCTGCAGGAAGCATCAACTACTCTCCTCTTGAGAGCGGAGCTGTGCAAGTAGAATGAAAACAACCATGTTATCAAACCGGACTCTCTGAACGAGGCTGACAAGGAGGGCTGACTGAGAGACCAAGGACAATGGCACTGGGTTTTGATCCTACTTCATGTACTGGCTTTGTGGGAACCTAGTCTTTTTGGATCCTCACCTTCCTAGACCTGGATGGAGGGAGGAGGACCTTGGACTTCCCACAGGGCAGGGAACCCTGACTGCTCCTTGGACTGGAGAGGGAGGGGGAGGGGGATGATAGGAGGGGAAGGGAAATGGGAGGAGGGGAGGAGGTGAAAATTTGTAAATATATATATATATATATATATATATATATATATATAATTTTAAAAGGGGGGAAAAAACCACAGAGCTGTCAACCATATTCCAGACAGTTTCAGAATGTTTTATTATGAGTAGTTAGGTTTGCCTATCCAGAGCATGATTGGGAACAATTCATTTCAGGGACAACCTGGGAAATGAATATGATACTAGAATGTTCTATACACCTTGTAGGCCCTTCCCCATCCATCCAGCTACCTACGTACCTTACACAGACTCTAGTCTAAATGAGGAAAATACATTTTTAGAACATGTTCACAGGGTATTATTTGGTTTTCTATCCTTTTTTTCAGCATAATTAGCACTCAGACCAGATCTTACTCAAGCCATCATCTGTGCACTAAGAGAAAGCAGCATGAACTGGATGCTATTGCTATCTTTGTTGGTTTATTTATTATTTTTCTATTGTTGTAAAAAGATAGCGTGACGAAGACAACTTCTGAAGAAAGCGGGTATTTGGGGCTTGTGGTTTCAAAGGATTAGACTACATGACCATTGTGGCAGAGAGGACAGAGGGCAGAGGGCAGAGGGCAGAGGGCAGAGGGCATGGCAGTAGACGGGCAGCCATGGCACTGGAGCAGTAGATGCTGAGAGATCACATCTTGACCTACAAGAAGGAAAATGGGAGGGGCAAGTTTTTGAAGCCTTAGAGTCCTTACCCAGTGACATTTTTCTGCCAATAAATTTGCACCACCAATCCTTCCCAAACAGTTCTACTCACTGATGACCAAGTATTCCGACATTGGAGCCTAGGGAAACCATTCTCATTCATCTCATTCTCATTCTCATTCATCTTGGTCTGCCAGTAGGAAGCAGAGAGAGACACTAGCTAGAGCATGAGTCTTTTGAAAACTCCAAAGCCTGTGATGCGCCACTTTCCATCTACTGGATACCAAGTATTTGATTATGTGAGGTCATGGAGGCCATTCTGTTTCAACCCATCACTACTGGTCATAACAGTGAAGTCCAAAATCTTTCCTTCATTCTTCATCTGCATAGATCGAGCTCTCCAGACCAGGATATACTTCTGTATCTTCTGTACCAAGACAAATAACAAACTGCTTCAGATTTGTGTGGCCCATTCAATTTCTGCCATAGCTTCTCAACTCTGCTAGCCATCAGTTGGGTTTAAATAAATGAGGATGGCTGTAGTTTAATAGAACTTGAACTATAATTGAATTTGAATGTGAATTTTTTAAAAAAAAATGGTGATGGGCCAAAAGTATATCAGCAACATAGTTGAAGATTCTTGTTTTAAATAAAAGAAATACCCATAGTCTTTTACTGATTATTGGTTTATATTAATTAAGACAGACCTTAAAATTCTGAGGTTACTAAAATATAATTCTATTTCTTACATGATGCTCAAAGTAGATGTTCTGCAAAAGGCTAACACTCCTCCCATCAGTGATCCAGTGAGTGATCTGGCTTTTTTTTCATGTTTTGGTTCATATCACCTTGACTAGGCAGATCGCAAAGTCATTCAGAAACAAACAAGCATGAGAAATTACATAGCAAGGCTAGAGGTGTGGAGAGCAGCATCTTTATTAAGTACCACTCATTGTCTAAAATGCATCTTACAGACCAGATAGAACTTTAATAAATGGTGTAAAGAGGAGATATAAAAGAATTAAGTGATGAGTGAGAAACGACTTTGTATCTGAATAGGAGGAAGATGTTTAAAGCAGAATATAGAAATAAACAACGAATACTGGGACATTGGCACACGCATGCAAGTCTGTAGAAAATGTGAGAATGCTGAAGATGGAAAGACTTTAAATAGTCAAAATGAACAAACAACAACAAACTTTCCCCATTGGTTTAGGGGCCTCTGGTTCCACCTGGACAAAAACATTATGTGGTGGAGTTAAAATGGGAATTAGTTGTTCTCAAAGAGCAGGAAGCTTTTGTGATTCTAGGGGCTGAAATCTGGTTACTTACCTCTTCTTTCTTTGTGTGTGTACAAATAACTCAGTCTCATTTTAAAATAAATGTTACCCTTCTTTTTGGCTGCTAAAATAATAAAACACAAGCGTCCATATGAAGAGTGTGAAAAGGAGAGGGGAGACTGCACAGAGCTCATCAGACGTGAGCAGAGTCTGTGTGCAAAGACGGGATAGAGGAGGAAGAGCATTGAACTTGGAGCCTAAAGGCTGAACAAAAGTCTGGACTCCACATTAAATAACTGTCAGTTGGTGTCAATCACTTCTCGCTTAGATCCAGAGTCCTGGTTCCTCACTGAGAAGAGTTAAGAAGTCAGGAGATTCTTCTTGCAGCTCTACTACTCAGGTGACTGGCAACAAGTGAAACTAACAAGAATCCATTTTAAATATTTGCCACCTGCAATCCAGGGAAAGAGTCGAATTACAATGCAAGAAGGCTCAAGTGGTGATTGGAGACTGTAAACGAGAACCAGTACATGTTGCCAGCTGCACATACCCGGCTATAGCCTGGGAGTAAGAATAAGCATGCTCCTATAAATGTACCAGAGGGAACTTTCATTGCCACCAATAATAATGTTCATTAATTTATTCAACTTGCTTGCTCTCTTTTTTTCTATTGTCCAGAATCCATCAAATTATTCTGCCCTCCCACAAGAATTGATGATAGCCACTGATCGATTACTTTGTTTACAAAGGCTTGCAGTGCCCTGGTTTTAAGCTAAAATTAAAATGGGAGGAAAACGAATCCTATAGTTAGCGTTAGTGCAGCAATCAGGAAATTAATCGTTGGCTTCCAAAGCCTTCTTGAGGCTGAGATTTAAAAGTCTCAAGCCCCGAAGGATCACAGCATATAAGGGTCTCCATTCACCACTGGCAGAAAATTATTTCAAGGCTTCAGATGAAAGCAAAGCAAACACTTTTCCTGGCAGCCACTCTCAGAAACGCTCTGCAGTGCACTCAGGCAGGACTCTGATGAGCACCTTAGATGGTGCTTACACAAAACAGAGCTGTTTGGAAGCCATTTTGATAAACGGCACTTTCCTCCAAGGCATGGCTGAACACGCAGGTGATGTCACTTCTAAGTGTATCTAAATTGCCCATCACAATTAAGGTGTCATTTAAGCTCCAGGAATGCTCGGTTTGGTTCTGAAAGACAGAGCTGCTTTAAAAAAAAAATAGGTCTCATGCAGACATGCAATAGAAGTAAGAGGACATTTCTGGTCACACTTCAATCCCTGAATCTGTCTCCCATCTTCCTGACACACACACATACCTCCTGAACTGTATCAGCATTAGAGAAATCGTAAGTGTAGGAAAAGTCATGGGAGTCCATCCAGCTTTCCTCAGATTTGGGGATTCATCCAAATTTTCCTGGGATTTGAGACTCCTGAGGTCTTGTATCAGAAAAACATTGCAAATTAGGTTTTTGCTACGTAAAAAAAATATAATCAGATGTGACAGCCTTGGTAAAGGCCAGGAGACCAGCATATCCAAAGGGAAGAGGACAAAAATCAGTGCTCCTGAGTTGTAAGGCGTAGCAGATGTGCTGTAACAGAAATATCAGACGTGTTGGGCTTGAATCCCAGCTCAGCCAGCTTCTAGCCCTGTACTCTAAGAAGAGCCTCCTCCTTGACCTCTGAATTCTTGGCTCTGTATTGGTGATGAGAATGGCACGTCTGCTGTGACATGGCCGCAAGTAGAGTCTTGCAGGACCCATCTGTGTTTGGGACACATATGAGCTCTGTGCATTAGAATCCTAAGCACCTGTCCAACGAAGTCCGGTTCTGGAGTTTCCCATCTTAGTCTCCGCATCTTCTCCACAGATACTGGTCAGAGGTGCTAATTACCATGCACTGGGATCAACTCTGTGACTCCCAGTCGGTACAAAGCCCTGGTCTTGGAGTTAGGAGCATGAGTAAGTTATCAAAAGCTAAAGAGCAACAATGTTCCAGGAGCTCTGGAGGTGAGCTCAGTCCAACCTCGGGGAATCTTCATTAAGAGGGGTTTTCTAATGGTAAAACAAGGCCTAGCATATCTTAATCCATCACTAGAACTTAGGAGCAGAACAGGAAAAGCAAAAACTCACTTGCTGTTTCCAGGGAGCGATACAAGGTGCATGGCACTGTAAGGAGTAAGGATTGGCTGGTGTAATATTGGAGAGGAATGTGGGTAGAATTTTGGGGGAGCATATGTGCTTGATATGAATATTAGGGAGACAGATCACCAGAAGGAATAAAGCTGAGGGTCACGAAGCGATGGGTAGAATGTGGACTTAGAAAACAAAAATGTCAATATTACTGCTTATTTTTAGTAGCATGACTACTTTTTACTTTTAGCTAGCATAGAAGAAATCGGGTTTACTATGGCATTTTCATACTTAGCTATCATCAAAGTACTACTTTAGAAAGCAAATTCAGCATATCTATTATTTTCCTATGATACAGATTTTAAAAGTAAAATTAATAAAGTCTTTAGGACTATTAAGGAGATATAGAATGTGATACTGATGGTGACTCAGAGTTTTGTGTGCTTACTGTATGGTACAAGTTTCAAGACCTTTATAAACATGACAAAGTTTATAGGAAAGCACAGGTTTCGAAAAGGTGAAAATCTATGCTTTGGGCATGCTGAAAGTCTGAGGAAGATTTTCAAAAGAGCTCGCATCAACAGCCCAAGGGAATTCTGTAAACATTGTAAAAAATCAAGCAAGATAGGTGAAACACTGGACAATCTCCTCGGCCATGAGACTACGGACATTATCCTGTCGATCACTGTAATTTCCAGAACCTGAGAGAGATGAATAGAAACAGTGTTGGGTATAAAAAGTACAACATGAGGCCAAATCTGGAGGGCATGGTGATATATCGGAAAGGAAAGGAAGCGTGTTGAGGAAACTGGAAACAACAAAGAAGAAAGTCACAGCTAGCTGGTAAGATGGCTATATCGATATAAGAACGTGGAATAAGGCTACCGGAGAAGAAGGATGTGGAGGTTTAGCCTAATGGAAGATCGTTTCCTCCCCCTTAAGCTTTTGATGCTAATGGTAAATTTGGCAACCAACTGCAAACCTACTTATGATTCATATGTATTCACTTAATAACCATCCACTAGCTTCTGCCTTTACAGACTGGGCAGCTATCCTGGTTTTGAAAACTGACCTTGGTATTACAGCTTTGAGCCTGATTGTCTTGCAAACCTTGACTCACAATGCTGTCAAAGGATCAGGAAGCTTAGAACCCAGTATGGGACTCGTCCATGCACAATGACAATATCTTCTACTGCTTTCAACCCCAACATGTCTAAATGTACATGACTCCTTTTGGATTTTTCCTTCCTGTCTTTCTTCTTAAGGCCTTTGTGGGCTTCATTGCAAGACCTCAAGGTTTAAGCTAATAAGAATGAATCAGAAGCAGGCAAGCCTTAGGGCAGAAACACATTTGGATGTACGCTACAGTGCAAATCATACCATGGGCATCAAGTTCAGTGTGCAACATGTGACCAAAAATGAGAAGGCTGACGGAATGGTCAGACTCCTTATTCCTGTTCTTTTCCTGGATTATCTGACCCTGACTTCTGTCTTCCTCTCCATCGTGTTCTGTGTATTTCTTCAAGCCCAATAGAACTAATTTTCTTTCGTACCTCTGACATCGTGTCCCCAAGGTCAACTGCATTTCCCACTCATCCATTGTATTTTAACCACGACCTCTGAAAATAAATGCCTCACTTATTTCAGTCCAGTCTTGAGGATGTCATTGTAGAGGCTGGTTTTCATGGTTGGAATTTCTATCTAATTCTCTTTAGCACCATAAACAAAATTCAAAGGATTACCAAAGGACCTGACAAACATTTAGCCAATTCAGGATGTTCCTCACAGCCAAGAAAGACATAGATCAATAAGCGGTATTCGATTCATAAGAGGACTACTAAATATCCTATCCATGTTAAGTATGAGAATTGCTATCTCTGAAGACAAAATCAACAAATTGGCCTGAGCATCAGTGTAAAAATCAACTATCACAATTCTGACTCTGGCTGACTGGATTTCAGTGCTACAAGTTAAATACAAGGGCAGAAACATAGGACAATTATCTTAGACTCGGGTTTTAATTAGCATCTCAGAAAGTGGGAAATGTCCCTGAAGTCATGGGAGTGTGAGGGACCTTAGAATCATGAAGAGCAGGAGAGCACACCCTAGTCCCGAATCTACTGACTTGTGTCTAGAAGGAAATTCCTTAAATTCTCTACATTATCAGCTTCTCATTCCAGAAACAAGGAGAAGGAAATGCTTCTCATTACTATTGTTATCTCTTACACGGAGTCTTGGCTTCAGCCAGGGTGCATCTCAAATGTTCATTTGTTTTCAATCACTATGATATTAAAGGAGGAAGTGTGCTCAAAATTAAAGTTTTATACAATGGGAATGTTTTCTGTAATGAGGAAGATTTACTGCACTTCAAGTAGCTATCTGGACTGGAACTTGGGACATCTAATATTAATATCAATATTAATATTAATAATTATAATAGCAGATATGAATTGAATGCTGAACTTTGAAGTTAATCATATAGTTTAATAAGTGATTAACTTTATTCAAAATCAGAGAAAGAAGAGAGAGTGCAATGCTTTAGTCCCCAACTATGTTTTATATTTAAAAATGGGAAATAATTCTTTGCATAGAGTTGCAAGTTTCTTGCTTTCAGCATACATTAGTAATGGCAGGTGCTTCAAGAAAGTTAAAAGAAGTAAAGGACTTGTTCTTCTCTCAGCAAGAATGAAACAATTGCAAAAATAGCATTGATTTTTTTTCTTAACTTTTATATAAAAGACATCATGCAATGTGACCTCTTTTATGAAGACTTTACATTTTAGAGATAATCCCTACGGTATCTAAATAATGATTACCCGAAAGTCACATAATTCATGAAATAGTGTCCTATCAATGGGTATTCAAGTAGTTTCTCAATTCAAGTTACTGAAAAACTGCTTCCGTGAATAATTAGGTGTGTAGTCATATGCATGTGCTCATTTGCATTGTCTCTCAGATAAATTTCCAGAGATAGAATGTCTGGACCAAAAGTCACGAGAGCTTAGCGCACTGATCAACAATGCCATCCATAAGGGTTTGCACATGTTCACAGACTCTCTCTCAATCGATTGAGCTCACCACTGAAACTTTCATTTTCTTTAAGTAAAGAGTACATGAATCACAATTTCTGTTGTTGTCAAGGTAATAGGTTTAAAATAGTAAGTCTGGATCACTCTGTCTTCCATGTGAGCACTGTTTTTTTCCTGGGTTGAAGAGCCTTTTGTTTGAAATCTTTTTCGTTGCCCTTTTGCATGAAGATTCTTCTCACTCTACAAAGTAGACTGAAGTTGGTTCCCTTAACTTCTTTGTACTTAGTAGTGAAAAGAATTCGATTTTTATTAACTATTCTTCTAGATTCCTAGTAATAAAGATTATAAAGTAGTGCCCTTTTAAGACTTACATTTTGTTCTTTTATCAGCCTGGAAGTTTCCATATACCTCCTCAAGAGGTCTGAAGTTTCACAACTGAGTAGGATGTTCACCTAAATACTACCTTCTTGCAACTGTCTATGATAGCATTATTTTTATTGTCTTTTCTTTATAATTTAACTTTTTATTGATTCTTTGTGGCTTTCACATCATGTGTTTCTATCCCATTTGTCCCCCATACCTTCCCATCTGTCCTCTTCCCTTGTAACCTTCCCCTGAAGATAAAGCAAAATAAAACCTAAAATTAAAAAAATTAAAAAAAATTCTCATCGTGGAAGCTGTAGTGTGACACAGGAAGTCACACAGTTTACCCTTTAGTTCATACACATTTTTACTTGCAAGTGTTCATTGCAATGAATCATCAGTTTGGTTCAAGACCTCTGGTTTCTGTTGCACTATTAATACTGGGCCCTCACTGGGACTCCTCTGAGATCTCTTGTAGTTATAATATGTCATGGATATCTTGAAACCTTGGGTCTGCAGGACTGACTCCTTTACATGCTCCAGCAGATCATAGATGGGGTGACTGTTGGGGCAAGGTAACTCATAGCCCTGGTTCTATGTCTAGGTGCTTGCTGGGTTGATCAGTGTGTCAGCTCTCTCTCATCCTCAACACCAGGGTGAGCTGGAGACAGCATCACCCTGTCTAGTTCATGCTACGCAGTAAGTGGTAAGAAGTGGGGCCAGTACTCTGCTCTCATTGAGCAGCTCACCTACCTACACTACTAGGGCCAATTCTATTATGTTGTCCAGGCAAGGTTCAGGGGCCACTCTCCCAAGTGCTGCTGATGGTAAGGGGCAGGGTCAGCTCTCCTCCTTGCCATAGGTGGTAAGGGGCCAAGGAGGGAAGGCATATTGCCCTTGTCACCACATGGCAGACAAGGTGTGCAGGGCCAGCACCTCCCCTCATGACCTCATTGCAGGCTCACCTATGCCTCCACTAGTAGGGTCAGCACTACTGTGCTGCCCAGGGGATGTGTGCTGTCTACTGTCCCAAGTACTGCAGCCAGAGAAGGGCAAGGCCAGGTCACCAATTCTCATGATCTCAGGTCTAGCTCTCCAACTTACCACAGGTGGTGAGGAACGGGGGAGGGTATCCTCCCTCTTGCTCATCTACCTTATGGCCGATGAGGGGCAGGGTCAGATCTCCCACACTCATAATATTGAGGAGTCTCACCTGTGCCCCTGTCAATAAGTTCAGTTTCAGTGCTGTCCAGAGGAGGTGCAGGGCTTTCTCTCTCTCTAATGCTGCAGTTAGTGAGGGGCTGGATTAACCCTCTATTAACCCTCCAGCCTGCTGTGTGTGGCTCAGGACAACAGGGAGGAGGGTCTCTTTTCACTCACCCATACCACCACATAGCAGAGGAGGGGGACAGGTCCAGCTCTCCCACTCTCACTCCCTCGGGGCCAGCTTGCCCACACCCCTGCCAACAGTGTCAGCAATGCCATGTCATTCAGGCAAGGCGCAGGACCTGCTCTCTGGAGTGCTCCAGAAAGTGAGAGGCAGAACCAGTTCTCCCTAGTGTTACAGCTAGTGAGGGGAAGGCCCAAATCTGTGCAACCCTATCCTCTGTCTTCAGTGGTAACAGGAGCCAAGAACATCAACACAGACCATGGCTGTGGCAGTGCCATGGACCCAGACATGGCTCTTGGAAGTAGACCAAGCCCAAGCAACACCATGGCCCTGGATGGCAAACAGGCCACCTCAGCTTACTCCTCACCATCTTCATCTCTCTGGATCTGGCTCTGTCCACGGGACATGAACCATTCTGTCTCTCTGTCTTTTTCATCCCCCACCACATATTGGCTCAGCATAATAGTTTCTAACCAGCGTTTCCTCAAGGCAGGCTCCTGCCTTCTCCTCCTGGCCTCAGGGGAGGAGAGCTCTGGTCTGGCAAGTAGATCTCTGTGTCCTGCTCAGTTGTACCTGACAGTACTGTTTTAAAGTTAACCTATGAATGTGGAGATGATGCCAGCAGTTATGCACTTGCCTCGAAAGCACAATGACCTGAGTTTGGTCCCCAGAACTGATGTGAAAATGCTTGGCTCAGTGGAACCCACTTGCAAGGGCAGCTCTGAGGATACGGTGACAGGAGGATCACCGGGAGAGCACTAGATCAGTCTGTCAGTCTGTCCTAATTGCCCAGCTGTAGGCTAATGAAGAAACTTATCTTAAGAGAACAATATTTCTGAGGACCATATATGCAATTGTTTTCTGGCTACCTTACAAACATGCACACTCACACCCACACATGAACTCTCCACATAAACACGCCCTTACATAATGTGCACAGAATACATACATAAAAGCATAAAATAAATAAATGAAAGTGTAAATTTGACCTCAAAGTACTCAATATTGTCTTTCTCTGTTTCATTTCCAGCCACAGAAATCCATCATCTACAATATTTATTTGCAGTTTATTAATTTTATAATATATATTTACTGATTATATTCTGTCTTTCCTACCATACAATATTTGAAACAAGTGCAGCTATTTTGTCTGATTCACTATACTTCCAGTAGATAAGTACCTGACATATGGTAAGCATTTAGCAAACACTTGTTGAATGAAAAGTAAAATAATTCTAATACATTAATAGTGTTATTATTTTATATTTAAAATTTTAATTTCTTCTACTTTTAATAAAAGATTTATTTTATTCTTAATTTTGTGTATATGTGTGTGTGAGAGAGAGGGAGTGTATGTGTTTCCTGGATTTACAGGTGTTCTGAGCCACCAAACATGGGAGCTGGAATGTGAGCTTGGGACCTCTGCAGGAGCAATAAAAGTTCTTAATGCTGAGACATTTTCAGCCCCTCTTCTAATTTTATAACAGTCAGAAATAAAAATTGCTGATCCAATTCCAGAACTCTAGATGTTTCACTGCTTGTTCTAATCTTCTGAATTCTTCCTTTTCACAACTAATTTAAGAATGAGATCTTTGAACAGAATTTTATGTATTTCAAAACTCCATTTCATATAGTCCTAATTTATTATAATTTAGTCCTCAGATCAATCTGAGTAAGTACTCTCATTTTGATTCTACAGATGGGAAATCTGATTGACTCACATGCCAGGAAGCAACAGAATCATCAGTAATTTATATACGGAATTTCAATCCACTGTCTAACCTCTGGTGCTAACATGGAAGCTGCCATAACATGGTTAAGACAGGGTATGGCTCCTGTGTGTTGCCCTTTTCAGAAGCACGCTGTGGACTGCTTCACATTGCAGAGCAGTATAAATGCAGAGACATGGAGGTTGACTCAGTTACATGCTGGAGAATCTCAGCAAGCACCATCGTTTCTTCCTTAAGAGAACAAGATAACTTATGTCTAGTCCTTAGGGGCCAGTATAACCCATCTGGAAACCAAATTTTGTCTAAACACAATGGAAAGACAAGTTTTTCAGGGGAAAAAAACTCTACAAATTCAAATATTCTTGGTCAAACCATTTCAAGTAAAAGTTCTTTCAGCTTTAAGGCTTTTAGCCAAGAAGAAAAGGGCGTCCTCATGTAATGACTGCTCATGTAATGAACACGTTTCTGGGATGAATCACTCACATCAGTAACAGTAATTACATCCATTGAGAAAAGGCAATGTAGCTCATGGGATTTACATGAAGTTCACTACTGTATCCTACTTAAAAGTACTAAAGATAGTGATTCCCCTGGAACATAATGGAATTAAAACACAGATGGGGTAGGAAAGTTGCTGTGATGGCTAACTTGATAAGCCCACTGAACTAGAACAAGAGATGTTTGAAGGGTAAATAGAAGAAGATTTCTTACTCTACAGAAACATGAGGATTGTGATAAGTGGATTTGGTAAAGGGCCACCACCACCAATACTGGTGAGCGTTTGTCAAACCATTAAATGCTTAACTATAGCAAAACTGCAGAAATGATGGCTCTTGTTTTCTATTGAACTGGAATATTGATCTTGCCCAGTCCCAGAAATTTGGCTACCTCACGCTCTGGCTTTCAAATTCATGTTGCTGCTTACACTGTGGACAAGCCTTAGTCCTTTCTGTTCAAATTGTAGATACACAGATTTTGTTCTTGAGCTTCTGACTTTCAAAAAACCCAATTTGGCCTTCATAGCCATATGAGCCATTTCCTTCCTTGAAAAGAGTCTCTCTGTATTCCCACTTTTGACGTGCGTGCCCTGTTTCTCTGGAGAATGTTATCTAACACACAGGCCTTAGGTGCAGAAGCTTCAGAAATCTACACAGTTCTCAATTCACATCTCAGAGGGGTCGGTGCATTGTGTCTTTATCAATGCATCTATGTGGCTGTCCTAGCTTGGGAATCTACACTTTTTGTGGTCTGATTTATTTGGTACCATATAACATGTGTTTCACTTTACTACCCAATTTGCCTTACGTTAGTAATCCATAGATGTAGTGTTATCTTTGCTGTCGGTCACTTAGGACATTCTAGCCCATTCAGCTTCATCTGAGCTTGCACAAAATGTGTGCAATAAATAATCGTTTCCAACACTACTGGCATTCATCATTCACTTAAATGGGGGTCTGTGAGCAGATTGTTACAAATTGCTTAATGGTGACATAGTCCTGCTGTGACCCTGGAGCTGGTGTGGTGTGTATGGCTTTCAGAGGCAGTAAACATGCCTCCACCATGTTAGACTGGGAAGAGCCAACAGGCAGAGCACTGGAGTTGGTCATAGCCATGCCTATTTAGCATTTAAAAAATCCTCCTGGTCAAAAAATAATTATAGATAAACATGCGATAAAGACAAATTTAGATGGAAAAGACTTCTAAATGGGCCATGATGTTGGATAAATGTTCATAGGCATGAGGGGGGGAGAGAGAGAGAGAGAGAGAGAGAGAGAGAGAGAGAGAGAGAGAGAGAGAGAGAGAGAGAGAGAGAGAGGAAAAAGAGTATAGACAGTTATAAAAGAGTACAAATAATCATAGGTTAAGAGAGCAGAAATGATAAAATAAATATTAAACTTGTAGAAAAAGTAATAGAGTAAGAAAAATAAGCCACAAAAAGATGAAAAATACACAGAGAATCTGGATTATGCATATTATTGTATTTTCTTTGAATTTTTTGACTGTGCATGAGCTAAATACAGAGAGACATTTGATTCTGGGGACTGCTAAGCTAAACCAACACGTTTATTTTAAAGGTATCTTGATTTTAAAATTTGGGTCAAAGGATATGTTGTTTGTTTCCATAGAAGAGGAGAACCTGTGGATTCCTTTCAGAATAATGTGGTTTGATGGACCAAGAACACCCAAAATGTCTCTGTGAACACCCCAAAATACTTCACCCAATAAAAATAGGGAAGCAGTTTGAAAAGAACTATGCCAAAATTCCCAGATATTGTTGATAAATGTTTGTTTTCATTTAAAGGGGGATAAGCTATAGAGATGAAAACTTTGTATTGATATGGATCTTGGTCTATTGATACAAATTTAATGGCAATTTTGTTATGTGTATATCTTCTCTTGTTTAAGATATTGTGTTTGTGCAACTCATTTAAAAATGTAATGTATAATTAAGAAATACAGGTTAACCTGTGGTCATGTTAGTTAGGTTTTCTAGATGTACAGAAATAAAATTCAGATAGCTGATTATCCTTCAAACCTTTCAAAGTCTAACAGAATATGACATTTTAAAGGTGTTTTAAAATGTAGGACTTTACATTACATATGCTCCTGGGAGCACCAATTATTTCAAAAGGAAGATAAACATCAAAGAGGCTCCTTTTGGAGTTGGTTAGTCATTTGGGTGAGAAACTGCTCTTGTCTGGACTGCTTAATGGTATGCTATATGAACTGGACATGCAGGACCCACAGGAAATGACTTCTAAATTGCAAAAAAAAAAAAAAAAAACAGGTGAGATGGTACTTTGGGGTTTCTGCTTCATGATAGAACTGTCAGATGTTTGGCAGGACACAGAAGAATGCAACTGATGAACCTTGCCAGTACAGGGTATAAGAGATCTTCAAATTTTCTGTTTCATGGAAAAGTCTGCCAGATACTTCAAAATGGATGCCAAATGTTACAGAAGAACTTTAGGTGACTTTCAGATAGTGAGATGTTTCTGTCATTCTAGAGTTTTGAAAGTTGCTTACAATGTACTTCCTGTTAACTTAGATAATATTATATCCTTCTGGAGACCTTGATGGAGCTAAATAATAGATAATTATAATTATACTTTTTCCTTACTTATGATAAAAGATAAAGAAGACATAAATATTGCAACTGTAATACTTGCTTGATACTTGTTTTGTTACATGTGATTTTACTATGTTAAAATTAAATCCTTTCTTTTTTTAATTAGACAGAAAAGGGGAGGTGATGTAGGATCTCCTCTCTATGCTATGATTATGTTTTATTGCCATTGGTTAATAAAGAAGCTGCTATCGGCCAATGGATTAATGGAATACAGCCAGTCCAGAAAAGATATATAGAGAAAGTAGGTGGGGTCAGAGAGACACCTTGTAGACACCACAGGAAACAGATGCACCTGAACCTTGCCAGTAAGCCATGAGCCTCGTGGTAAAATATACATTAATAAAAGTGCATTAATTTAAGATATAAGAGTTAGCCAGGAATATGTCTAAGCCATTGGCCAAGCAATGTTGTAATTAATACAGTTTCTGTGTGATTATTTCAGTTCTGAGTGGCCAGGAAATGAGCACGCAGCCTCTGCCTACACACACTCTGTAGGCTGCCATTTTGTCTTGCTGATATGTTCTTTGATTTACAGAAGCTTCTCAGTTTTAGGAGGTCCCATTTATTAATTGTTGCTCTCAGTATGTATAATACAGAGATTATATTTAGGAAGTGGTCTCCTGTGCCAATGCATTCAAATGTACTTCCCACTTTCTCTTCTATGAGGTTCAGTATGGTTAGTTTTATGACGAGGTCCTTGATCCATTTGGACTTTAGTTTTGTTCATGATGAAAGATATGGTTCTATTGCTATTCTTCTACATGTTAATATTCAGTTATGCCTGCACCATTTGTTGAATATGCTTTCTTTTTTCCATTTTATATTTTTTGCTTTATTTTCAAAAATCAGGTGTTCATAGGTCTGTGGATTAATATCCATCTCTGCAATTTAGTTCCATTGGTCCTCCTGTCTGCTTTTGTGCCAATACCAGGCTGTTTTCAGTACTGTAGCTCTATAGTAGAGTTTGAAGTCAGGGATTGTGATGCCTTCAGAAGTTCCTTTATTGTACAGGATTGTTTGGGTTATACTGGGGCTTTTGCATTTCTCTATGAAGTTGAGTATTGTTCTTCAAAGTCTGTGAAGAGTTTTGCTAGAATTTTAATGGGCATTGCACTGAACTGTAGTTTATTTTTGGTAAGATTACCGTTTTTACTTTGCTAATTTTACATACTGAAGAGTATGGGAGATCTTTTCATTTTCTGGTGTCTTCTTCAATTTCTTTCTTCAAAGATTTAAAGTTTTTGTCATACAGGTCTTCCACTTGTTTGGTTAGAGTTGTTCCAAATTATTTTATGTTATTTATGGTTATTGTGAAGAGTAATGTTTCTCTGATTTCATTCTCAGCCCATTTATCATCTGTATAAAGAAGGGCTACTGACTTCTTTGAGTTAACCTTGTATACTGCTACATTACTGACAATGTTTTATGAGTTGTAGAAGTTCCTTTATAGAATTTTTGGAGTCACTTATGCAAACTATTTTATCATCAGCAAATAGTGAGAGTTTGACTTCTTTCCAAGTTGTGTCCCCCTCGATCTCCTTTTGTTATCTCATTGCTCTGGTTAAAACTATATTGAATAGATATGGAGAATTAACAACCTTGTCTTGTTCCTGATTTCAGTGGGATTGCTTTGTTTCTCTTTATTTAGTTTGATGTTGGCTGTTGACTTGCTGTATATTGCCTTTGTTATGTTTAGGTATGCTCCTTGTATCTCTGCTCTCTCCAAGACCTTTATCACGAAGGGATGTTGTATTCTGTCAAAGGTTTTTTTATGAATCTAATGAGATGGTCATTTTTTCAGTTTATTTATATGGTGGATTACATTGATAGATTTTGTATGTTGAATCATCCCTGTATCTCTGGGATGTAGCCTACTTGGCCAAGGTGGATGATTTTTCTGATGTGTTCTTGGATTTGGTTTGCCAGTATTTTATTGAGTATTTTTGCATAAATGTTCATGAGTAAGATTGGTCTGTAATCCTCTTTCTTAGTAATGTCATTGTGTGGTTTGGGTATCAAAGAAATCTCCTTTGATCTTTCATAACACAGAAGCCTATTTCTACTTTATATCCTTCAATGATACCAATTTTAGAGTAGAAACATTTTTATCAGATCCTACAATTATATTCTACATTCTTTATCATTTAGTCCCAGGTACTTTTCTTCTCCTTCTTTTCAGGCAAATCAGCTTTCTTTTAGTGCCACACTATAGCAAACTTATCACTTATCTCCTCCATGTTTTTCTTTCTCTTTCTCAGTGAGGTTTGCTAAGAACAAAAAATTAAAGATAGAAAGCTTTTAATAATCCTGATGTGGTTTTCCACTCTAATGTTTCATGACATTTCAATGTCTGATGGAGATTTTCATAAATGTAATTATTCTAATTATTGTCCTTACCTTCATAATGACTATTAATTCTATACAGGCATGATTTGTGTCTCCTAGGCAATACATACCTCAAATGATACCTGGCATATGTTTTATACTCAGTAAATAATCTCTGAATAAATGAATGATCAACATGATGGATAAGAAGAGAAATAGAAAAATAACAGGATATCTTCTCAGATTCCATATATTGGATTGATACTGACCCAATTAAATGAGGTTTTGTTATCATATTTTAAGTTGTAATCTTGACATTCTGGTAGATAATGTTCTATGACTAATTTGTATGACAGTCTTCTACCTCATTTTGTTGATCAGAAAAGAGAAACTATTCCCCATGTGTACTACTTTTTTAGTGTTAAGATAAAATATCATGACCACAGGCAGTTTAAGAAAGCATTTATCTCAGTTGACAGTTCTAAAGGACTTGAGTCCATAATGGCAGGAAAAGCACAACATGGCACCAATAATAGAAAGATGACAGATTACATATTATATGTACACAGGAAGCAGAAAGCAAGCAGGAACATTGCAGGTAACCAACTGGATACCAAGTATCCAGAAATATGTTCCTATGGAAGACATTTCACTTTCAAAAGACTGTACCTTTTCTTTAAAAATGAGACATTGTCATAAAAACAGAGTCATGCACCAGGGGAATTAAATTGAAGACCATGATATTTACCCACACACCTATGATTTTTGACAAAGAAACTAATATTATAAAATGGAATAAAGAAAGCATTATCAAGTAATGATGCTGGCATAACTGGATATCAACATGTAGAAGAATACAAATAGATCCATATCTTTCACAATGAACAAAACTCAAGTCCATATGGATCAAAGACCGCAACATAAAACCAAACAATATGCAATAATAATAATGCAATAATTCATAGCAGCATTATTTGTAATAGCCAGAACTTGGAAACAACCTAGATGTCCCTCAACTAAAGAATAGATAAGGAAAATGTGGTACCTTTATACAATGGACTACTACTCAACTATAAAAAAATTGATATTTTGAAATTTGAAAGAAATTGGACAGAACTAGAAAGAAAACATGCTGAGTGAGGTAACCCAGACCCAGATATGTACTCACTCATAAATGGCCTTTATACATAAAAACAAAGAATAACCAGACTACAGTCCACAACTCCAGAGAACTAGACAACAAAGAAGACCCCAAGAGAGACATACATGGAACTGCCCAGGAAGGAGAAAAAGACAAGATTTCCTGAGTTAATTAAGAGCATGGGCTACAGGATGGAAGAGTGGAATGTGGAGGCCAGGAAGGAAAGGGAGAGGGGGAAATTGGAAGGCTAAATTATAAACAATAAAGCATTTCTTGAAATGTGCTAGCCTAGGGGAAAACCCTCCAGAAATCAAGTTTCTGGAAGGTGAATCAAGACATATGGTGCCATGAGTGGCTTTGAAGTCACAGAATCAAGATTTCAAATCTTACCTTGGCCTATTAGTTTGAGTTTGAGGAAATTAACATTCTTTGATCCTTAACTGTCTCATTAGTAACAATACCTCAGCAACAGTCCCTGCCGCACAGACGGAATAACGTTGGTCAGTCTTAAGGGTTCACCAACACATGGGTAACAGCCATCGCAACAGTAATGCAAATACTGTCCTGATGTTTCTGGCTTCATATAAGAAATACAAAATATTCTGGAAGTGCTAGTTAATGGGACAATTTAAACTGACCTATACCCCATTAAGCAGCAATGCATAATCCCACCTGGCAGGAGGCTCCTTATAATCTTTGCTAATCATACCTGTAAATATTCATAAGTTCTGTCAAGAATATCTCTGTGCTTGATGGAAAGGTGCTGCTCCGGGTACCTGGGAATCAATGTGATACATAGCACAACCGTTTTCTAACTAAAAACGAATGGCAAAGCAGAGTCAGTGCCAAGGATGTAAGACAAGTTATTTCGAGCCTTTATTTTTTTTTTTTTTTGTGACCCAGTACAGTTTTAGTTCTGAATGAAAAGCAGAATGTAAAGTTAAGCTTTGTCATGGCGACACAGTATGCTTTAGTGACAAAAGTTTCTGACTTCTAAAATAAACGTAAGTGGTTGTTGCTCTTCCGGAACACCAAGTAAGATGTATGGCTCCCAAGGAGCCAGCTTAAAGTGTCTAAATGTGATCAGGTAGAATTAAGGTAAGGGTTCAAGTTCAAGAGATTTTGAGCCTAAACAGATTGCCTGGAGAAATGAGATGCAAATTTAGAGGATCTACTGTCAGACTTAAATAGCACATTCTGCATTTTCTGCTGGGAGCTAGTGATGCTATTGAAGCCTTTTTATGTGATCAGTGCATGCATGTGGCAAATCCCTTTGTTCATTAACGATTATATCATGCCTTCACGTGCAGCACTAGATTTGAACTTCAAAAGTCAAAAATCTGGACATCAGAGAGGGAGATGAAAACAGACTAATGTCAAATCGTATCTCTGTCCCACAACTCAGGAGGAGGCAAGTTCTATCATTCAGTGGATGGCCTGTTAACTTAATTAACAATATAAAAGAAAATGACAGCAAGACTGGGTCACACTGGGAAGATAGCTCATGAAATACAATTCTGGGCATCAGTCAGCTCAGAGAGTCTTCATTTTAATAGCTACTGTTGAAAGTTACATGACCTACAAATTTAGGAGTAGGGTTTTTAGAGGACGATGTGTAATCTTCACACAGGTATTGGTGGATCCCAGGATATCTCTTAAAGTTAATATTTAATAGTGTGGCCATATTATTTTCGCCCATAATTCTCAATCTAGGAAGATACCAGCCACCTGAGTCAATCATTTTGAAAAATGGATTTGGGAAGAGAGTCGTCCCTAAATACAAATACCTGAGTCCAAGGTAACCTCAGTGCAGAAGATATGAGGAAACAGGATTGCTGTAACAAGAGTTCAGATATCAAAAAGATAGAAAATAAACCCACAAAAATAAAAATAAACCATTTTTGTTGTTTGTTTTGCTTTGCTTGGTTTGTTTCTTATGGTGAGAAGGGAGAAATTCCTTAATCAGAGCTCCCTAAGCAATAAGATTAAAACTTTTCCTTCCCTGCTGTTGGAAAGGTATGAGGCAGGAGATACAGCATTGCAAGCGGTTAACTCTTTGAGTCCCTTCCTCTTGGTTTGTACTAGCAGGAAGTGAACTCCATCTCTTCCTACCTGAGCTGGCCTCATTTTTACTGCCTACCATCCTCGCCTTTGTTGAAACCCTTTGGATTTCTGAGGCACAAAACTGCGCTCATTTTATGGGCCTTCTCCTTAGCATATCACAGCCTGCTCTATGATGGAGAGACTCCTATGATGGAGACGTTTATCACATATCACTCGATTGCAGTGTAGAGGTTTTGAAGTCATAACATCATAGATCCAGGGATTACATTTTGAAAAGAACGGGCTCCCCCAAATTCAGTACTTTCTAAGGAATAAAGTAGTTGTGTGTGTAACTCTATAGGCCTCTTAAAGATGCTGTTTAGGATGATGTATTTCGCCCATATAATCTTATCTTCTAATAGTAACCATTTCAACATGAAAGCATTTGTTCCTGAAATTTTGATGAACTCTTGGCACTTTGGGTGTGTGCTCACTGTATGCTTGAAATTGGGTTTATAGCATTAATAAAGGCGGCTAATTTAATTTAAATATCTCATTTTTTCCAATTTCTTTCTCTTCAAGAATGTGCTAACATACTGGAAGTTAATTCTGCCTATAAAATTATCCAAGGTATGCAACAGATTTGTTTGTAATAAATACAGATCACCCTACTCTGTTGTGTGCTATCTTACAGGACTGATTGGATGAACATCATGATATTCTACTGTTAGTTTTAAAATGGAATTCTTTTTGGTGCAGGCAGCCCTTTATTTTCAAGAAGAAAAAGAAGCTAAATTGCTCAAGTCTATAGCAAACAAGAACCTCTCTGCCCTACAGCAAGTGTTCAGACAGACGTCTCAGATGAGCAAATAGTCTCTGTGATATATACCTAATGTGTATTGAGAGCTCCATCAACCCTAATAGAGCAAAAAAAGAGGAAGGAGCAGAGACAACATAGGATAAGAGACTGGAGAGTACTCTTGTACATCCTGTATTTTTTAAAGATCTGCTTTATTACTTTAAAATTGTATATGAATGTATATGTTTAAGGGTATATGCATATAAATGCAAGTGCCCATTGAAGGCATAAAAAGATGTCATATCCCTTGGGGCTGGAGTTACTGATGGTTATGAGCCACCCTACATGATGGGTACAGGGAACCAAACATGGATGCGCTACAAAAGTAACTTTACATTCTTTAACAACTCAACCATCGCTCCAGCACCAATGCCCAGTAACTTACATTTCATTAAACTTTTCCTAATCATCAAGATACACTTTTTTTTTTTGGTTTTTCGAGACAGGGTTTCCCTGTAGTTTCTAGAGCCTGTCCTGGAACTAGCTCTTGTAGACCAGGCTGGCCTCGAACTCACAGAGATCCGCCTGCTTCTGCCTCCTGAGTGCTGGGATTAAAGGCGTGTGCCACCACCGCCCGGCAAGATACACTTTTGAAGTTGGAAAAAAGCCAGAAAAACTGAGAAATAAACATGGTTTATCTTTTCCCAAGCTTATTGCAAATGATCAAAAGTATATAGTCATATTAAAAAAATAGTTAATGTACTTGCACTTGAATTTAAACTATGTAAACTTGAGAATCATTTAAATGTCACTTTAGAGATCAGAGTCTTTATATGTCTCATGGGATTCATGTTATTTATCATATGGACAGTGTGATAAATAAGTCAGTTCATGTTTGTCATGCATTAAGCATAGAGAACAGCAGAAAGGAAGTGTTCAACTTACAGCACTATTTTCGTTCATGGTATTGGCTCTGTTTATGATGTTATTTTTAGGGTTGTTGTTCTTATTGCAGCTGGCCAACTTAAATCCTTTTAGGACAGGTGCCAGGCATGAACCAAAAATGAATGATGCTCCAACATAAAACCTGGCAGGAGGAAGAATGACTAAGAAGTGCTTATGGCACCTGTTCTTACGGATAGAAGACAGAGCTAAGCAGACTTCCGACAGCCATAAATCACTGCTTAAATGGATCCGACAGGGTGGGAACCATAATTGCTTCCTTTGTTGCTCACAATTGTTCATTACAGCTTGGAAAGGCCCCCAGATCATAGGAGAAACATCCGATATAAATTATTATTAGCCTCGGTGCAGTTTTCATTTAAGTCAAACACTGATACTCAAGGCCTAGAAAGTTACAAATTCTTTTACATTTTTTCTTCTCCTCAGTTTACTGTTTCTATCGTACTGAAAAGCAATGCTTGGCAATAAGGTGTCTAGTGCCATAGCAGTTCTTTATAGCACGCTTAAAAAGTGAATGCAAGATTTCTATTCGTTTGATTCTCTACAGTGATAGGACATCTACACCACACTCCGTCTTCTAGCAAGTTCTACTGGCCTACCAGGAGACATGGTGACTATTTTGTCCATTTGTGCCTCTTACCAAGCACCTCCCATATCACTGTGTGTCACTGTTTGCTAAATGTTCAGTTATGATATTGAAAGTCTGGTCATTCATACTGTTTCACTTTGCAATAGATGAGGTTAAGGATCTTGCACATCCCAAGCTTTATAACTTCTCCCCAAAAGCCATTTTAGGAGTTGGATTCACCTACCCCATGTCATAGTTTTCAATACACTGTAACATGGGGTATATCTGTTGAAATATCCCAGTATCAATATTAGTGAAAACAAGAAAAACAATAAGAATGGAAAATACTAGGTATGTCCCAGACTGTGTAAGTTTAATAAAATAATACATACAGATCAAATAACTGAATGACCCAGAAATGAAGACATTTTGATTTGGCTACAGATACAGTCACATATAAGTAGAATCGGTGTTAGTCATATTCATGTGGGTATATTGACATGGAAAACTTATCATGGGGATTGCCTCTCAAAAAAATGAATAAATAAAACTAACTCTCCTTCCCTCAGAAGCCATTTACTGCCTGTCGCTCCTCCACTACGAGCAGGGCCTTATGATCCCTTCTCCCACCCATGCTGGAATGTTTACCGGTGTGGTCTTCTGTGGGTATGACACAGACAGTGATGGCTGTTGAGAGTTCATGCACACAACACCTCCCTTGTCCAGAGACTCTGTACTTTATACAACTTATTTTTGGATTTAGATCTCTTGACTGTTTCTCTTCCCAACATGTCTGCATGCTTACTGTCACCATTCTCTTCTGTTCCAGCTCATTAATACTAGACCTTTTGCTTTCTGGGGAATAGTCTCACATTATTTTCTAAAGCTTCTACAGAGATTTTCATTGTAACCAAAATCTATGATTTCTAAGAGTTCATTTTTATTTTTTATGTTTCTGATTCTTTCATTTATCTGGGCTTGGTTTCATTGTTTGCTTATAACACTTATCCATCTTTGTATTATTATTAGTTTTATATTATAACTCTTATGATTCTTTTTCTTAATATTATCTCTTGTGTCTTTCAGTTAATTTAGGATATGTTTTATTTGGTGGTAATTTTTTTTTGTCTGATCCTGTGTTTGCTCACAGGAAGAAATGGATCTACTTAAAAATCAATAGACTTAAACTCACTGAAATGACTGGAGTATCTTGGCTCATTCTCACTATAGAGTGATACAGTGGTCCTGTTAGTCTAGTGTTATGATTTGATCCTGGATCATCCAGTAACAGGCTTTTGTTCTGTAAGTTTGTTCCCTAGATGTTGGAGTTGTTTGTTGAGAAATTATGGAAATATCAGGAGAATATAGATCAGTAGCGGTTGACATTTGAATACTATGCAAAGACTAGTTCCTTTCTCACTTTCTGCTCTCTGCTCCATAAAGATGTGTGGTTCTGCTCCACATTCCAGATACCATGAACTGATCCATGCCTTCCCTACCAAGATGGCTGCATGTGCTAAAATAAATCTTTCTGTCTGAACACGTCAGATCTCAAAAGTACATTTTATCATCTACTGTCTGGGGAGTAATTCCTAGCTGCCAGAACTTTAAGAACTAAATACTTCATGATTACTCATACCAACAGAGAGTATAAATGGTGGTTGTCATAAGTTAGGAGAAAGGGAGACACAGGGAGTTTATGTTCAGTAAGCATAACGTTTAAGCCTCACATAGTGAATACTTGCTTTGGGTCTGCTATAGGGCACAGTACCTATATGCAGCAGCAAGACATTGTAATGTTACATTCTTAAATCATGTAAAAAGTATAACTCCTACTTTAATGTTCTTATATACATGTGTACACAAACATTTTCACATATATATATATATAGAATTACATACATACATATATATATACTCATATATTCCTGGTTTATGTTTGCATATGTGCATATATACAAACTCATCAAAATGTATACATATGAAGATTTTTTATGAATTTTGTCTCAACAAAAATGTAAAAGTTTAACATCTTTGCAAATAAAAGTGGGTTCAATTATACACAGAGATGTATAAAGATATCCTAGGACATGGAATAGTGAACTTGTCTGAAGCAACCAAGTGTCTTCCTGAGGTCTTGAAGCATTTTAACTTATTGATATATCATGTATGAGCCCCCCCCCATAAAGAGCCTAACCAATGAGAAAATAAAAGATTTTACTCAGTCAAAAGTCAGTCATCATTTTCAACTCAATGGGTATAAACTGGCAGATGCCACACCAATGTAAGTGACAATATGGTGTTTTCCCAAGATTTGAACATGGCAGTCACTGAATGCTTTGGCCTTATGTAGTGGACTTGTAATTTTATGCAAGAAAGTTTACAGAAGATGTGCCTTTGACGCCATGTGGAGCTCATTTTCCTAGCCTTTCTGTAGTTCAGATGTAGAAGTATGAGTTTGGTTGGACCAGCCAGTTATATCTACTTGAAAGTGAGTTTCCACTCAGACCTCACCTTGGTGGTAATCAGGTGACACTACTTAAAGTCACTCTACTTACTTTAATAAATCAACAGTGACATCAAGTTTTCATTATAGAGATCTTTTATTTCTTGGTTAGGTTTATTTCCAAATATATATTCAAAAATAAAATATATTTCTGGAAAATAAATATGGCTCTATGTGTGTCCATGTTTATATATTGTGAGTGGAAGACTTTTTTTCCTGATTTCTTTTCTTAACCAATATGTTTGCTGATGTTATACTGCAAAACTACTGACTTGGATTCTGACACGTTGGTGAAGTGTTTACCAACACTAGGTGTTTTTGGTGAGGTCTTTGGACTCTCTTATGTGTAATACCCTATCAACTAAAAATAGCAATATTTTGGCATTCATTTTCATATTTGTATCCCCTTTTCTATTGGATTACTGATATAGCTAAGACTTCAAGCACAATATTGTATAGGACTGGGATGTGTGGACATCTTTGTCTTGTGTTTATCTTAGTGGGAATGCTTTGAAAACTTTTTTCCATTTAGCATGCTGTTGCCTATAGGTTATCAGGCTATGGTGAGAATCAACCATGCCTGGTCTTCATAAACAATACAGCACTGTGTGGACACCAAAGGGTTATTTAAACCACTTGTAATGATATTCCATGGTCATGAGAAAGACCAGAAGAAAGAGTCTGAGTTCTGTAAAGCTCTGTTGCCAGGAAATAAAGCAATAAATGAACTAATCAATCTTCTGATGAACAGAGATCACATGCCATCTGCAGCAGTCTACAGATGGATTTTGTTTCTAAGAATGAAACTGAGGAGTCTGGCATAGAAACGTCATAATGCATCAAATGAGATCTAGCTTCTGTTTTTCCTCCTATAAAGAGACTCATTATCCACAAACCTAGAAGTCTCCGTGACCTGAAAAATAATGACAGTAGAGAACACCAAGCCAAACCTGTCAGATTCTTCAGCTATGAAAAGCTGCCATGGAGCATTCAGTCCTCTGAGTTCCCCCCTGGTTGGTAATTCATTCAATGAGAGACCAAGATGAGTGCATTTTAGTTCCATGAGCACTTGTCCAGCTGATTTATATCAGGTAGCAAAAATGGGCATTTGGTTTTCCTGGTTTCTCTTAATTGCTTTTGAAAAGATGACATGTAACTGAGGAATTATCGGTGGTCATTCATCAGCTTATGTAGCTCATGTTCAAAGGGTTATATTTTTAATGAAATTCACATTTCTTGATGTGAATGATTGCTGTGGGAGGTCCTTCAGTCTATGTGTTGATTTTATTGGTTAATAAAGAATCTGCTTTGACCAAAGGCTTAACAGAATATAGCAAGGATGGAAGATATATATAGAGAGAGTAGGCAGAATCAAGAGATGTCATGCATCCCCACCAAAGACAGATGCCAGACAGAACTTTACCAGGTAAGCCACAGCCACATGGTGATATACAGATTAATTGATATGGGTTAATTTAAGATATGAGTTAGCCAGAAATATGCTTAAGCATTTGGCCAAACAGTATTGCAAATAAAATGGTTTCAGTGTAATTATTTCAGGTCTGGGTAGCCAGGAATGAACTAACAGCTTTTGTCAACAAATTGATGCCAAACATGGTCAACTATATCCACACAAAATCTGAGAAAGCTTAAAAAGAAATTCTAGACAAAAAAGAACAGAGTTACCCATGGTTTTTTGGTAGCAACATTTTCTCGGGTAAGCTCTGTTTGCTAGAAGCAAGCAGAAGCTGTTTCTATTAAGAGATTTCCCAACTCATCAGCAGCAACAGCAAAAACTGCATGACTCCTTTAAGGCTTCCTGGTTTGCCAGCATGAATGGCTCTGACTCTTTTTGAAAATCTGGCTATAGAACATTTCAGTGGGGTCTGTGTGTAGAGTGCTACAACTTGCTTAATAGCAACATAGACCCACTGTGTGCCTAAAAATGGGGCAATGTACATGGCTCTCAGAGGCAAGGAACATGCATCTGCCATATTGGACTAGGTAGAGCAAACAGGCAGGGTTGTATTGTGCCTAGTCACACCCACTAAGCATTTAAGAAATAAAGGGGGCATTTTTGGTCAGAAATATTTACAGATATACAATAAAGAGATTCAGATGAAAAATACCCTCTAAATGGGTCAGAGTTTGAGGAAATGTACATATGCTTGGGAGAAAGAAGAAAAAGAGTATAGAGAATTATAAAGAGAAACAAATCATTTAAAAAATAAAACAGTCTTTAAAGAGGCAGAGTATAGACAGTTATAGATTAAAAGGAGTAAAGAAAAATAAGCCATGTAGAGATGGAAAATACACAGAGTCTGAATTATGTGTATTATTCTATTTTCTTTGAATTTTTTTTTACTGTGATTGAGCTAAATGCAGAGAGATATTTTATTGTACAGGCTGCTAAGCTAAACCAACATAAAGCCATCTTGACTTTTAAAATTTGGGTCTGTAAGGATTCGTTGCTTTGGAAAAGAGATTGTTCTTTCATTTCCACAAAGGATGAGAACCTGTGGATTTCTTCCGGACTAATGTGGTTTGATAGGCCAAGATCCCCTGAAAAGTCAACACAAACACTCCCCAAAATTACTTTGCCCAACAAAAAGCAGGAAGCAGTTTGGAAAGAACTATGTCCAAATTTTCTAAATGATTGTTCATAAATGTTTGTTGACATTTAAAGGGGATATGCTATAGAGATATGCATTGGTATGGATCTTGGTCTATGGATACAAATTTAAGGTCAATTTTGATATATTTATTTCTGCTCTTGATTAAGGTATTGTGTTTGTGAAGCTCATTGAAAAATGTAATGTATAATTAAGAAATACAGGTTAATAGAGAGTCATCTATAATAATCAAGCTTGTAATCATGTTAGTTAGGTTTTCTAAACGTACAGATATAGTTCAGATGGATAGTTATTCTTCCGATTTTTCAAACACTACAGAGTATGGAATTTAAATTGTTTTAAGAGTCTAGTATTTTTCATGACAGTAAGACACATCTGCCCCAGCAGCACCAATTACTTCAAGAGGATGATGGGCATTAAAATGTCTCCTTATGGCATTGGTTAGCTATTAGGCAAGAAACTTCTCTTGCCTGGACTTCTTTAGGTTATGCTATATGAATAAGACATGCAGGACCCACAGAGAAATGACTGCTGAACTCACCTAAAGGTGAGACCATCCTCCTCCGGGGTTCCAGCTTCATGAAAGAGTCTGGCAGACACAGAAGAAAGTGACTGACAAACTGCCTATATATGTCTTTGAAATTTCCTGCTCCATGGAAAAGTATGCTGGATACTATGGTCCTATAGGCTGAAGATGGATGCTACAATGATACAGAAGAACTTTGGGTGACTGTCCAGACAGCAAAATATCCCTGTCATTTCTCTAGTTTTGGAAGTTGCTTACAGTGCACCGGTCTTTGATGGAGTTGAAGGATAGTTATAGTTTTCCTTAGTTATGATAAAAGATAAAGTAGATATAAATATTGTAACTATAATCTTCCTTGATAACTGTTTTGTTATATGTCATTTTACTATGTAAAAGTTAAAACCTTCCATTTTATTTAAACAGAAAATGTTTAATGGTATGGGAAGTCCTTTTGTCTATGTGTTGCTTTTTTTGGTTAATAAAGAAGCTGCTTTGGGCCAATAAATTAACAGAATATAGCCAGGTTGGAAGAAATATATATAGAGAGAGTAGGCAGAGTCGAAAGACACCATGTAGGCCCACCAGAGACAGACACTGAATTGAATTTTACCCAGTAAGCCACAGCCATGTGGCAATACACAGATTAATGGAAATGCGTTAGTTTAGGATATGAATTAGCCAGAAATATGCTTAAGCTATTGGCCAAACAATATTGCAAATAATATGGTTTCTATATGATTTTTTTCACATCTGGGCAGCCAGGAACAAACTAACAGTTTCATCAACAAGTGATGAGAAACTTTTATGCTTCTAATTTATTCACACCTTTTACAATATTCCAGAGTACATGCTTAGGCAGATCATTATAAAGAGAGAGCCACTTCCCTACCCAGGCCACCTGGTCCACCCAGGAAGCTTCCTTTTGATCTGCATTGACATTTGAGGGAACATGATTCTTTATAGAAACTGTCCTGGGCATTGTGGGATATTTTTAACGTATTTTCGTCTATTTAGCAAAATAGCAATAGATTCACTCCTTGGATCTATGAGCTCCTCTACCATGTGTTTTTGACTGTATTTACAGTACCAGACATATATTTTCTCCTATGGTGTAGGTTTTAAATTCACTAAAAAAGCAATTGATTTTCCGCATAATTGTCATGCCATTATCACACTCATGTGCATATCTTGTCTAGACATTATTATAGTTCATGGGATTCATGGCTGGACAAAACTGTTGATAATTTTTCTATTCCAGCAGCCTATGTGGCACCTTCTGGTACTATAAAAGAAAAAAAGTGAGGAAGTTTCCTCATAAGTACCAAACTGATTCCATGTTCAATGACTGAAATGTGTGATGTCTTCAGCAATGGAGTCTAACCATCAAGTTTCTATGAACAACAAATAGCAATGACAATAGTCTATATTATTTTGGTAGTCTCTAGGACATCTTGACCAACAACTCAAATGGAGATATGCCATATCTGACATTTGGCCTTTTATTTAGTAGCCTATGGCTTCTGGGAAGAACATTATCTCCTGTGTAAGGTAACTCCAATTAAACCATTAACTCCAATTAAACCATATGTTATATTACTATAGATGAATAGATGATAGATAGAAAGATGCATCAATACATACACACAACATACATACACAAATGGTAGATAGCTAGAGAAAGAGAGATAAAGATGATAGACATATAGATAAGAGATAGATAGATGATGATGACAGATAGAGATAGATAGATAGAAAGATAGATGATAGATAGATAGATAGATAGATAGATAGATGATAGATAGATAGATGATAGATGATAGATAGATATAAATAGATAGATGATAGATAGATAGTCCATTTAGCCACACTTAATATGTGTGTGTATCAACATAGTATCAAACTTCCCTGTAAATTTAAATCATTATACCCATAGATTAGTGTAGCTATCGGATAATATCAGAGACATTTTTATGTAATGAACATGTTTAATGTAGAAATTCAAGACATGTCAAATTGCAGAGAATAAGTGTCTGTGAAATTATCTGCCACAAATGGGACATGCACATCACACAGACATTCACAGACACATAAACACATCACAGACAAACACACACATCACAGACACACATACATACACATCTCTCACACATACACACACACACACACAAACACAGCTAAGATATCATCTTGGAAGAAGTGTCAGAAAGAATGTAAGGACCAGAGGTGAGGGAAGGAGAGAGTAACACACTGTCTTCTGTGCATAACAGAACCTCTATATTCATGAGCTCCCAGTAGTTACTATATTAAATAAACAAAAAGGTATCTCTGGCATTTACCCACTAAATGCTAGTGACAATCACCTTCTTTCTACAAGTTTTCATAAGCACAAATGAACTCCAGTCATTCCCATTGTTGCATGGAAGAAAATGCCCTCACCCTGCACCAAGCTGAGAATAACTGGATTCCAGGGACTCAAAAACATGTAGTTATCTGCCTGCCTGGGTCACTCACACTACAATAAAGTCACCTTTCTCAGAACTTTAGTGTCTGCATCTTAAATCCATTTTGCAAACGTTGAAGGCAGTAATTTCTGTATTTACTGAATTTCTCTATACAAGGGGCAGTAATAATGACCAAGGTAATACAATGGCAGTTACTTCAATGTGGACTCGGTAGCTGTAGGAGCTGCTCACAGCATAGGTCCTTAGGCAGGAAAGAAACTTCAGTCAGGCATACAGAAAAGCCTCAAATATCTTGTGCCAATCAGATAGATATTCAACTCCAGTCTTTTCAAATCTCTACCAGTCTCTCATTTTACAGTGTCAAAGGGCTTCATATATATATATATATATATATATATATATATATATATATATATATATATATATATATATATATATATATCCAACCTTCTGGTAGCATCAATGTGGGAGAACAAGTATACTTATGTATGTGGTTTGGGACTAAGGAAAGAGGTATGAGATATTTTTTCTGTATGTTTGTATAACAAATAAATTAGGGCTGGCTGCATGGAGTGTTTGCAGGGAATGTGGAACACAAATGTGCAAGAGACATGCTGGAGAAGAAAGTTTGAGGACCCATCTGTTGTCATGTATAAATGTTTGTGCATTGTGTTTTTGAAGGCCAGAGTGTAGATAATGTGAGTAGCATAGGTACATATACATAGAGTACAAGTGGATATATTGATTGGATGTACTGTTTAAAGCTCAATGCTTATTTGATTGCATATATATGCATAGAGATCCCATCTTGTATGTGCATTAGAGTGTATACTGTCTTAGAGTTTCTATTGCTAAAAAAAAGACACCATGACCATGGTAACTCTCATACAGGAAAACATTTAATTAGGCCTGACTTAGAGTTTCAGAAATCTAATACATTATCTTCTTTGTGCGACATGGTGGCATGCAGGCCGACATGATGTTTGATAGGGAGCTGAGAATCTTACATCTTGGCCTACAGGCAACAGAAAGTGAACTGTCACACTGGGCATGTCTTGAGCATATATGAGACCTTAAAGCCCACCGCCACAGCGATATACTTCCTCCAGGGCCACCCCTACTCTAACAAGGCTACCCCTCCTTCTAATGACACTCCCTATGATGAAACTATGGGAGCCAATTACATATAAACTACAACACATACCATAAATGTGAGGGCATGTAAAACATTGTGCACAATGAGTAGCATGTTGCTAGTTAGTTGGTTTCTTTATGCAAAGCACATGTGCTCTCCAGGATAGCATGTGTATTTGAGTATGATCATACATATTTGTGTATATTTACCTGCTCCTTATTTCAAACCTTTAAATGCAGCACACCTTGGCTTTAATTTTCTTCTGTTGAATAAAAATTAATTCTTTCTCTGATCCCACCTCATGCCAAGTCTTGAATTGTCTTCCAGATCATCTCCAAAACTGGCCTGAAGCCATCATTAGAGTTGGACAGCTCTCTGTGAAAAGCCTCATCTAGCTACCAAGCACTCACACTGAGCTAAAAAGACAACAGAAACTTTTCCTTATAATTTTGCACTGTAAGAAGCTTCTAAATGGTTTGGTCAGTTAATGAGGAAAAAATAGAAGCAATATTCTTTAGTTTTGTTTTGTTTTTCTTTTTTGGTTTTGTTATTTTTTATATGAGTTCTTTGTTGCTACTTCCCAAGCTATTGATGATATAAGCTAGGCTTTAGCAACAAAATAGCAACATAGATCATCTAGTGGGAAGTAATAAGTATAGAGTCAGCCTCCTGACTGTATTCTCCACATTCCCCACTGAAGAATATGCTTTACTCAAAGAGCACAGTACTTGAGCCATGGTTTGGGAGGTCCTTCTGTCTGTGTGTTGTTTTTATTGGTTAATGTATAAAGAACTGCTTTGAGTCTATGGCAGGGAAGAACAGAACTAGGTGGGGAAAAGCTAGGCTGCATGCTGGGAAAAAGTAGGGTGGAGTCAGGGAGACACCATGGAGCCATGGCCAGAGTCAGACATGCCAAAACTTTGCTGGTAAGCCAATACCACATGGCAATACACAGATTAATGAAGATGGGTTAAATTAATATGTAAGAGTTGGCCAATAAGAAGCTGGAGCTAATGGGCCAAGCAGTGATTTAAATAATATGGTTTCTGTGTGATTATTTCGGGTCTAACTAAGCTAGCCGGACAGCTGGGAACCAACAAGCAGCTCTCTCCTCCAACAGAGCAATGCTCTGCATCATGCCTTCTTGATGGTCATTAGATTCATAGTCCCTTTGCCAAGTGTTCACAGGCAGTAAAGAAACAAAGGCATGACAATAGCTCCAGTTGAGAACTACGTACCATACGTGACTTTTATGGGAATGTTAGTCTGGTGACAGGATGATGCAGTTACATCACTGACCTCTAGCTCACAGAGAATCTGTCTTTCTGTCCTACTGGAAGGGAAGGGGAAATAATCTCAAAGGGAACAAGAGAGAAAGTCCTGCAGTCAGCAAACAGTTCAGAAAGGTGGGTGTTGGGATGCTGCAAGCCTGAGAGAATACCAGTAAGAATCCTTAGAGTCCTAAATGCCAGGCTAGGGACTTGTATTATTTCTGATTAATATATTTTAATATACATTTTGTTGGAGTTTGGTGTGATACTTCAACACACACATACAGTGTCCACTAATCAAATTCCAGCTCCCTCTAGCCACCCTTTCCTCAACCTTTCCTACCTCAATAAGCACTAGATATACTCTCAAGTAAGCCATACAGCAGCTGATATGAAGGGCTGTCATGAACACTCATTCATAGGATCCTGTTTGCTCTCGTTTCCACCTGTGTACTGACATCTCTGGAAGCATAGGCTGAGCTCTGGTGCAGCAAAGGCAGCTCCATGGTATTATCCTCTTGGATCTGAGATGTCAAAGTGAGTAAGGTAAATCTCTTGTCATTCACTTTCATTGTGTGCTTGTCTGCATGTGTATGTATCCACATATGTGAACATATGTGCACATCTGTGTGTATCAATATGTGCCTATGTGCATATATGCATGTGTTTGGCCATGCATATGTGTGTGTATATATATATATATGCATTTGTATATGTATGTTTATTGTATGTTTATGTGCATATGTATGATACATGGTTATGTGTGTATGGGCACATCCAAATGCATTATGTATATGTACATGTGAATGTGCGTGTATGTGTGTGGTACATTTGTACATGTGTTTGTGTGAGTGCATGCCCATGTGTGTATGTGTATATTTCTGTCAATCACCTCTATTTGGTCTCCAAATATCTTGTTTAAACTAATGACAAAGGCATAAACAAATAGTACCTGGAAACACCTGTATCAAAGGCAATTTGTGAATACAGGGGCACGCTGTCACCATTCTTTGGGACATTAGCTGATTCCAAATTTCCCAGAAAAGTATATAGGAAATACAACTTTTTCTTTGTCTTTCTTTTTAAATTAATTTTTATTGAGCTCTACATTTTGTCTCTTTTTTAAGTTTATTGTTTAACCATTTTATACATGTACCGAATACGTAATTGTCACTCTCATCTGTCCACACGTTTTTATCTCCTATACCCTGACAACCCCCACCTCCAACTTTCTCTGAGCAAGCTCACAACACACTCTTGAGTCTTTCTGTTTTTCCTTTGTTTTGTGATCCACTGGTCTAAGCAGGTCATCCTGCGGGACTTGATGAGATGTTCAATGAAGCGTGAACTCACCAGTAGCTACATTACTAAAGACAATGACTTCCTTCCCCGGCGTCTGGCATCTTTGAACGGCTGTTAGCTTCCCTAAGTGGGGCCTCATGAACCTCTGCCCCTTCAGTGACTGAATGTATACTGGTTCTGTCTTTTCCAGACCTCAAGCAAGCAACCACAGTTACTATGAGTTCATGAGTGTCATTACCATGTTGGGCTCCTAAGACAGCTTTTTATGGCTCCCCTCCCTTTTATGGCCAAATGTTTATGGGTTCTGTCTTATGCTGGTCCTGCTGTGTTTTATTATAATTACATGCTTCTGATTGAATTGAAATATTGTCACTGCATAACTTTCATTATGGACATATTTTTGTTGCAACTTTTTCTCCTCATGTCACATTTGGCAAATATAAAAGAAATGCTGTGAAGATAATTCTCCAAATGAGGAATGATGTCATTGCAAAATGCAAAAGAACCAAAAACTAGTTCTTCTGCTAAACCCAAAACCTGTATGCCTTGAGTGTTGTGGTTTTAAGAAGCAGCATGCCTGGAGTTAGAGGGGCCAGCCCTATCCCAGCCCCTTTAAGGAAGCAGTAGGCAGAAATTGTTCTGTTTAGAAAGATTAGATTTCTCTGCTGCTCAAACCACTGTAAAGTCTTCCCTTGCATTCCAGTTCCTTTTGCCAGGGACATTGAATCCATAAAGCATCCCAGGAAATGCCGATGCCAGTGATGGTGGGAACACATATGGAGAAACATTGTTCTGTAGATCCTTAATTTCTCTAAGTCTCTGAAAATATGTATACCATCTCAAAGCCATATATAAACTTAAAAACAAAACATGTTACAATATAAGTACATACACTAGGGCAACCTGTGCTTCAACAGCCTGACTTTAAAGAAACTATAAACCCTGTATGGCAACCCTCCACTTCTCTCACCAGATGAAAGGGACAGGTTACATTATTTCTTAAAAAAAATATGTCACTTTATGTTTTGTTCACCTCCAATCACACTGTATTCCAACAGTAAAGGGAATTTGTGTCAGAGAGAACATTTAGAGAGGAGCATAGCATTGCAGAGAAGAACAACATGCAATACAGGTATTATCAACACATTTTAAAAATCAGTCAAATTAGATTTACCTAGGTGGCTATTTCTGTCAAATTTTGCCACATATAATTATCACTTCCACTTTTTAATGCATGCATATTTCAAACATACCTGCACTTGATATTAAACTAACATTATTTTTCAATTATAAAGCTCTCAAATATTATGTACATAGAGCTAACATATTAAAGAACTGAAGATAGTAAAGTAATTTCTTTTCCTTTAAGAGGAAATAATAATATGTGGCTTAGTAGTGATAGTGCTCGGATGACTCCTGGTAGTTAAGCAAAAATATACTGCAGAAATATACAAATGAAGCTTGTTGCAAAGAAAGCAACCAGGGTTTATTTTCAGTAATTTCTATCAGATTTCTGGGATAAAAGTATTGCATTTAAAAACTAATTTAGAAGTTTACCTCAAAAATATCTGAATTTTGGAAATATCTCGTATGAGGGTTTGTGCCTAGTCTTACTGCACCATGTTACGCTGTGTTCAGTTGATTTCTCTGGGAAGCCTCCTCTTTATTGAAGGGAAGCAAAGAAGCAGCAGATCTGGGAGGGGGTGCTGGGAGGAGTGGAGAGAGGGAAAACTACAGTCAGGATGTCTTATATGAGAAAAGAGCAAATAAAAATAAAAATACTTAACTAGGGAGAACTTGTATAGTGAAAAATGCCTAGAAAGCTTGACATTCATTCGTATAGAATGCTATGGAACAATCTCTGAGATAAAGGGAGAGGCCAGACTTTGGTAAAGAAATACAGTGCACTACAGACTTCAAACAGAAGGAAATGCATGGCGGTTATGGTAATCTTATCACTGGTCTAGATGCCATACAAGAGCAACTGAGGACTAGAAGGACTTACTTTGCTTGCAGTTTGAAGGGTACATACAATTCTTCATGATGAGGCTGACATGAGAGCCAGAAAACTCCGTGGTGACAGAAGCTCAAGGAGAAGCATCTTACATTCTGATAGATCAAGAAACATAGATACATTCACCTCAATGCCTGCACAAGTCTTTCACTACAAGTTACTACACTGTATGTTTCCAAATCTTTGCCATGCCTACAACTGTATTTGCTCTATATCTTTCCCTGTAATACTTATCAGTATTGATCATTATACCTAGAGTTATTTTTATATTGGAAAGTATGTCTACCGATACATCTAATCATCTTACTATATGTTTATATCTACATTACACATTTCATCTATACTTGAATCTTATACACATCTCTAAAAATAGGTAAGTAATTACTAACAGTGTTGATGCCAATATAAACAAGAATTTGGGGGTAATAGAGGATCAAAGTAAGTATTATATTGGTTATATTGGTTATTTTGTTATATTTGAAGCATTAGGTAGTTATGAGTCTTAATTTTTCTTTAAACAGATATAAGCATGCACATATTTTTAAATAACTCTCAGATAATAGCATGCAAAACTTAAAAAAATTTAAAATACAATCTTTGACACTTTCTTTGGTTTTTTTTCTCATTTTTTTTATTAAAGATTTCCATCTCCTCCCCTCCTCCTCCCCCTTCCCTCCCCTCCCTTCCACCCATACCCCCACTCTACCCCTCTCCAAGACAAAGAGCCATCAGGGTTCCCTTCACTATGTTAAGTCCAAGGTCCTCCCAGCTCTCCCTAAGTCCAGAAAGGTGAGCAACCAAACTAACAAGGCTCACAGTGAGCGCGTCCATGCTGTAGAGTTCATGTTCATTGCCGTTGTCCTTGGTTTCTCAGTCCTCCTCCACCGTCTGTCTGCTACCTCAAGCAAGCCTGGGGCAATTTAATCCTCAATTTTATATATATATAGTGTGTGTGTGTGCGTGCGTGCCTGTGCGCGCGCGCGCGTGTGTGTGTGTGTGTGTGTGTGTGTGTGTGTGTGTGTGTGTGTGAATTTCTATAGGTTTTTCTAGATTTTACCAACAATTGGAAAGGTTCAGTCTCAGGCCTGTTTCAATTCCATCAGTTCACAAGATCATTAGGTTCAATACAGTCAACAATGAAGCCATGTACCATGGAATGATGGAGAATAGGCATTAGTAACTTCTCAAAATAATACTACATGTTAGAGCATGGTCCATCTGAGTCTTCAACCTATGTTATTTCAAGTGTCATTGTGTTTGCCATTGCTTTGCCTTTTGATGTTTATTGGAATACACATCTCATCAAGACCCTAGAATTAGATGATGAGGGAAGCTCAAATGAACTCATTGTTTGCACTTTGTGTGATTTAGATAAAAATGTCTGTCCATCATTCTATTAATTCACAAGCATTCCATTGGTTCTTCCAGACTCAACCTCCCCAAATTGGCTCTTTTTCCCCCCATCTCAATTTTAGGATCGACTAATCAAGGCTCAAATGCTAAAACCTCTTCAGTGCATCACACTACTCGAAGGCACAGTCATACTCAAATCCAAATCAGTATAATTTTCTTAACCTAATTGGTGTTTGTCTTATAGTAGCCCATAATAGAAACTGAAGCTCAGCGAAATAAAAGACAATGAATGCAGGTTTTAATTATGTTTGTGTACATTTTCTGAGTTAATACCTTTCTCCTCTCAGGTCTTCTGAAGAATGTCTGAACAGTTCTATAGAGTCTCTTGCAGTTGAACATATTAATGTGTTTAATTAACAATAAGCACCACTGTGTCAGTGGGCAATATCTGATACTGGAATATCTCACTATCTCTAGGCCACAGAATTCCAGGACCTTTGAAGGTTTGGCCCAGTTTGTACTGTTTCAATATGCAAAAGCAAACTTTGCATCAGTTGTTTCTGGATGCCACCTTTGACTGCGGGGCAGCTCATGTCTCATATAAGCCTGCCCTTCTGCATCTGTGAGCCCATTAGCTTGAAGGCTGGACTCAGTCCTGCGGATGCCTCTCTTGCCTATTCTACTATCCATAGATTGGAGTATTTGTGCACCTAACTGACTGAAGAAATATTACTTTATTTGTGTTTATAATCTGCCTTTTCCTTCTCCTGTCTCCTAAACTTCTGACTAGACACAGCATGGACCTGGCAATTAGGGAAGGGGCACTACTGTTTCTCCTGGTTTTTCTCTATAGCCAGCCTAAGGAGCCTCCCCATGATAACCCCTATAGCATGAGACATAAGCCTTGCTATCAGGAAACATCTGACTGAAGCATCCACGGTTGTCTAGTTCAGAACTAGGGCCCTGACATCATCTTAATGAGACAGCTTGGATGAAGCTGAGAGATAAGATCCAGTTACCCACGACTGGTAGCAGGCAAAGACTGGACCGATGGCACTAAGTGCTGGGTACTCAAGGATACATGAACCCAAGTGTTGTCTTCCCATTTACCAAAACAAAATCAAGTCATCCCAAGGGTAGTTGGCAAGAACCACAAAGTAGCACAGATAGAAATATGTAAATAGCCTATGGAGCATCAGCATAATATTCTATTGGTATGAATGAAAAACCATTTAGGAGTCCAAAGATAATCAAGTCACTGAGCCATAAAGGGGGTATACAAGATGCTGGACTTCCTTGTGACATCAGTTAGGTACTGAATGCTGCTTCAGAAGAAAATGTCTGCACAACCATGGCTTGTTTCTGATCAACAAAAATTTTCACAAGATTCCTGATTCTGTCAAATTTCTGAAGAATATGAGATAGTATCAGGAAAGTTGGGGAAAGCCCCAGCTTTCCACTAACAACATCAAATATAGAAACACAAAAGGCATTGAGGTAAGCACTGAGAACACCTATGTTAAAGAACGGAGGAGTGGCACAGTAACCAGTAAGGACCTCAATTCTCCTCTCCTCACTTGTCAAAATGGATTACTGAGCAATGACTGTACTTTACCCTTCAGTGGCCTGTATTCATGGTCCTGCAGAACTCTTATTTTTTTCTACAAAATTTATTTCTTTAGTATAAATCATATCCAATGTTACTGATAACATCCCTATTATCTGAGTCTTTGTCAGGTTGTAAAGTGTGTCAATGACATTACTCTTTGTGTAGCCATATACCCCACAGAAACAATTTAAAGAAGACAGGGTTTATGCTGGCTCCCAGTTCAGAGGAATAGCCCATCATGGAGAGAAGGCATGTCTGTGACAGTGGGGGCTTATGGCACAGCTTTCTCACATCATAGCAGATTAAGAAATAGAGCAGAGAAAAATGTATAGCTCAGTAAAATCAATAAAAAAAAAAACAAAACAAAAAACAGAAAGAGAGCTTGGGATGGAAGTGAAGCCGGTTTATAATCTTTGCATCCTCTAGCTCAGCTCTATGTCACAAGGATTCTGAAAGCATCCCAAGCAGCATCACCATCTGTGGACCAAACATTCAAGACCATGAGCCTGTGGGGAACACTTCACATTCCAAATGTAACAGGAAACAGAATACATCACATTGGATTGCAAATGCATTCACCCCACTAAACTCTCTTATCACAGACATGGTGTTTGTATATGAATAATTATGTACAAAGTAGAGAAGATTCTAATTACTTGATAACCTTTGTATAACAGAAAATTTTAAGTAAAAATAAAATTGAGTCTTATTCTTCATTGGCTGACTCTTTAACAAACTAATTCATGGAATGGTAACAATTCTCACATTAATTAAAATATGTTTGTTTCATAGAAAAGTCAATAATTTTTTATAATTGGTTTACTTTAATAGACTATGTTGCACCCAAATACAGACAATTAAATTATGCATCCTAATACACAAAACCCAAATCTACAGGAAGTCAAGGAGACTTATGGAACATAAAGAGTTTTCTTTCTTCTTCATTTTTTTGTTTATTCTTTTCTCATATATTACATTTCCACTACAGATTTCCCTCCTTCTCCTCCCAGTCCCTCCCCCTACCTCTCCTCTCCTCCAGATTCACTTTTCCTTCTTTCCTTTTCTGCCACCTCCTAGAGATATCAACCAAACATGGCATATCAATATTAGGCTTATATTGATATGCCAAATATTTATTTAGGCTGGATGAGGCAGCCCAGTGGAAGGAAAAGGATCCCAAAAGCAGGCAAAAGAGTCAGAGATAGTCCCTGCTCCCACTGTTAGTAGTCCCACAGGAACACCAAGCTACAGAAACATAACATATACACAGAAGACCTAAGTCAGACCCATTGAGGTTCCCTGATTGCCATTTCAGTCTCTGTGAGCCCCATGTTTAGTTTATTCTGTGAGTTTTCTTGTGGTGTCCCTCACCCCTCTGGTTCCTATGATCTTTTCTTACTCTCTTCCACAGTATTCCCCAAGCTCCACCTAATGTTAGGCTGTAGGTCTCTATGTCTGTTTCCCCCATGTGCTGGATGAAGCTTCTCTGGTGACAACTGGACTTGGCACCAGGCTAAGAATATAGCACATGGTCATTAGGAATCACTTTATTGAATTTTTTTTCTGATCAAGTAAGTATGTAGGTTCTATCCTCTGTCTGTGGGCTACCCAGCCCCTGGTTCCTGGCACTCTAGGCAACATCTTGCCAGATGTGGTCTCCCTCTAGTGGCATGGGTCTCAAGTTGGACCAGCTATTGGATATTCATTCCCTCAAATTCTGCACCACCTTTACTTGAGCACACCTTGCATGCCATACAAATTGTAGGACAAAGGTTTTTTTGTGTGTCTGGATTGGTGTCCTAGTCCCTTCCCTGGAAGCCTTCCTGGCTACAGATGATGGCTGGCTCAGGCTTCATATCCCCCATTACTAGGAGTCTTTGATTCCTTGAAATTTCCATTACATTAGGTTTCTACTTTGCCCTGAAATGTTCCCCATTTCCAGTCATTGTTCCCAGGACCCTCTTCCTCCAACCCCTACCTGATTCCTCCTGCTTCCACTCCCACCAGGTCCAAGTTCACCTGTGGAATATATTCTATTTCCTCTTCCTAAGGAAATCCATGCATTGCCCCTTGAATCCTCTCATTTCTTAGCTTTTTGGGGTCTGGGGATTTTAGCATGATTATTGTTTACAGTTAATGTTCACTTATAAGTAAGTACATACCATGTTTGTCTTTCTTGGTCTGGGCTACCTCAACTCAGCATAGCTTTAGTCCCATCCATTTGCCTGCAGATTTCATGATGTCATTGTTTTTAACAACTGAGTAATATTCCATTATGTGAATGTACTATATTTTCTTTATTAATTCTTTAGTGAAGGGGCATTTAGGTTGTTTCCAGGTTCTGGCTATTATAGATAAAGTGGCTATGAACATAGTTGAGCAAATGTTCTTGTGGTATTATTGAACATTTTTTGGGTATATGCCCAAGGGAGGTAGCCGGGTCTTGAGGTAGATCTATTCACAATTTTCTGAGAACAGCAATATTTATTTTCAGAATGGCTGTTTGCATTCCCACCTACAATGGAGAAGTGTTCTCCTTGCTCCATATCCTCACCAGCATGAGCTGTCATTTGTGTTTCTAATCTCAGCTATTCTAACAATTGTAAACTAGAATCTCAGAGTTGTTTTGATTTGTGTTTCCCTGATGACGAATGATGTGGAACATTTCTTTAAGTGCTTCTGTGTCCTTTGAGATTCCTTTGTTGAGAATTGTCTATTTAGATCTTTACCCCATTTTTAATTGGATTATTTGGCTTGTATTACTTTGTATTACTTCTCAGTTTCATGAGGTCCCAGTTACTAATTGTTGATCTTAGTGTGTGCTGTATTGGTGCTCAGAAACTTGTTTCCTAATTATGCTCCATTTTCTCTTCTGTCAAGTTCAGTGTATCTGGTTTTATCTTGAGGTCTTGGATCCACTTGGATATGATTTTCATGCAGGGTGATAGATATAGTTCTATTTGCATTCTTCTTGATGCCAATATCTTGTTATGCCAGCACCATTTGTTGAAGATGCTTTCTTTTTCTCACTGTATATTTTTGGATAATTTATTAAAAATCAGTTGTTCAGCTGTGTGGTGGTGGTATATGCCTTTAATCCCAACACTTGGGAGGCAGAGACAGGCAAATCTCTATAAGTTCAGGGCCAGCCTGGTCTACAAAAACTAGCTCCAGGACAGTCAGGGCTGTTACACAGAGAAACCCTATAAAAAACAAAAAAACAGTTGTCCATGGGTGTGTGGATTTCTGTTTGGGTGTTCAATTACATTCCATTGATCCACCTTTCTGTTTGTATGCCAATATCATGTGTTTTTTATTACGACAGCTCTGTAGTACATCTTGAAATTGGGGATGGTGATACCTCTGAAAATTCTTTTTTATATGCAATTGTTTTAGCTATCTTGGATTTTTTATTTTTCCATATGAAGTTAAGTATTGTTCTTTTAAGGTCTGTAAATAATTGTGTTGGAATCTTGATGGGGAATGCATTGAGTCTTTAGATTGCCTTTGGTAAGATGGACATTTTTGCTATGTTAATCCTACCAATCCATGAGCATGGGAAATCTAGGCTCTGCTCTCATACCACCAACACTCATTCAATCGCAGGGTTTTGTTGTTGTTGTTGTTGTTGTTGTTATTGTGTCGTTTGTTTGTTTTGATTTTTCAAGACAGGGTTTCTCTGTAGCTTTGGAACCTGTCCTGGAACTAGCTCTTGCAGACTAGCCTGGCCTTGAACTCACAGAGACCTGCCTGCCTCTGCCTTCTGAGTGCTGGGATTAAAGAGGCATGTACCACTACTGCCTAGACCACAGGGTTTTCTTAAGTTAAAGGTGTTAAGTGAAGCCTACTTCTTGTTTTGTAACATTCTTTCTGAGAACAGTGCAACATACTCCTGTATCTCTGTCCCTATTGCCATTATACCACTTACAATGCTCTGTAAGAGGTGTTGGTTTATTTACTTCTTGGCTTCTGTTTTACCACCCACGTAGTCCTAAAGTTTCAGAAATTGAATTAACGTTTGTTTGCTTCCAGTCCACCACACCAGATTCAGCACATAATAACTCACCATGGAAAGGGAATCAAAGGATGTGTGATGTGTCCTTGACAAGGCATGAGTGCATGCCTGTATTCATGTATGGGTGCGTGTGTGTGCGTGTGTGTGTGTGTGTGTGTGTGTGTGTTCTCCATAAACTAAGGATGAGGTTGTCAAATCTGTCAATAGAAATGACTAGATGAGAGAGCGAAAAGACACATAATCCAGATACTGAGATGTTCCTTTTTCTAAACAGATTATTATTTAAAATAACTAATGGAATGATAGCCTGGCCCTTCTGAGAGTGACTCGACAGAGAAGCTGCTGCAGCACCTGCTGAGCCCACCTGCCGAGCTACCCAGCACTACTCAATTAGGAGCCACTGAACAATAGATCAGGGATATTAAAGGAAGGCAGGGTAGGAGGCTGTGATAAGTGATCTAATGAATTCAGGCACACTCTGAGAAGTCCTGCGGTATCAAAAAGGTAGCATTATTTAAATTAGAATCCCATCTCAACTCTAAATACACAGAATCTGCAGTGCACAGGAATCTCTTACCACCTCCCCTAAATGACTGCACACACAGAAAGCATCGCCTTGAATGCTGGCTATCTGTCAGCACGTTTTAGAATTGGTCTATTCTTTCTTCTCCATTGAAAGCTTTTCTTTATCTCATCCATACGTTCAAAAACCGGAAACGACATCTAAATCTTGACGTTCTCTAAAAGTCCTTGACCTTGATCTCTTTCTTAATCAGAAGTGGATGTCAGTAGCATCTTTCTACACTACATGTAGGATCATGTCTTCTTGCAAAAGCTGCCACATTTTTTTTCGTCACCCACTTATTTATTTTACTGTGTGTTATACACATCCCAAGAACAATTAATAAACTAGAAGCAGCTCCTTTGTTTCTACTGATAACTTGGGGAGATGATGACTGTTTGCAGCCATAAACACACCGTTTGCCTGAAAATCAAAGTAGCATTTTAATAAGTTAACCTAAGAACTTCCTGTCTTACGCTGGTTGTTACCTGGGAGAAGCATAGACAGGTTGAGGGTAGAGGCAACACTGCACTATTGTGAATTTACCTTTCATAGAGTCTAAATGCTTTTTTCTTAAGGCTCGAACTACACTTTTGGCCTTTTAAATATAGATCTTTAAATATGATTTCTTCCCTGTAAAAACACAGAACAAGATTAAACATACTAAGTTAGTTTATCAAACAGAATTAAATACATCTGGTATTAGCTCTGGACTGTGTTATCTAATATTTATCTCATGCTGGACTGAACTCACCTCTCAAATACAAACTTTGATTAATAAAAGATAGCCTCATGAGCTTGCTGAAGGGATATAGTGGTGCTGAGCATGTTCAGCTCCGGGGATTGCATAGATACCCACCATATTAGGTCTACTCCTTTTATTCCCTGCTGCTAATCCCCCCAAAATATAGGCAAATTGCAGGTAATAGTGAATGGATAAATAGGTAATGTTAACAAACATAATAATGCCAAGAAAACATAATAACTATTCAAGATTACACATGTCCTGTGAACAAACCCACAAGTAAGGTTCCAAGGAGCCAGTAGAAAGACATCTGGAATAGATAAATAGGCACTGGCTTTGGCATTACGGTCTTAACATGTTGGAGTTAACCTAAATTTCAATTACCTCATTTCTTAACCCTTAAAATACTATCACACCCTGATTATCCTCTTCCTCATCATCATCACTCATAACACATACACACACACACACACACACACACATACACACACAAAATTTCCATCTTTCGTGTGGTTCTTACAAATCCAAGGGTGTGTGCTATCCTTCATTCACAAAGTGAAAATATGGGACTCAAAGAGGTTGATAAATTCCCCCAAAGTCGTACAGAACACGGAGAAAAACATTCTGATCTTGTCACTGCTCTAAGAACTCTTGTCATCTCATTAGTGCTATGCCATCCTCAAGTCTGCAGTAACCCTGCTTGTCCTTGAACTCCACTTTAAAAGACATCTTCCCTGGGGAATTAACAGCAGAGATTCATTCCTTAACATTGTTTCCAGTTTTTCTCTGTGATTTCTGCTTTTATCCTTAAAAGGGTTTCTACAAAGACTCTTTCAATTGCCGAGCAAATTGGCTTCTTCACTTACTATTAATTACTTACAAGGACTTTGGCCCATTACAGAGAATCAACACAAGGCGTGGTCTCTGTTAATTTATTTCATCCTTCATCCTGAATTCCAGCTGATGGGCCCTCTTGGCTTTGCGAATCCAGAGCAAGTAATTAACAACTATACTTTCAACCCGATTCTCTTTCTTTTCTTCCTTTCTAACTACTTGTGTCTTGTTTGATCTGGTTCATTTTCTTAATGAGCTTGCGTGCATGCCAGTGTTGTATCTTTGGGTCTGAGTAAATTTGGAAGGTTTGAAAGTGTGGGAGAATGAAACTGGCAGCATAGTGAAGGAGGAAAAGGGACACAACCCCCACGACATAACAAAGCATGCACTAAGGAAAAGCACTGTACACAACTACCCCAACAACAATCACTGCCATTTTCTCAGCAAACCCTAGGCCTTAAGAGTTCCACAACCTTTATCCCCTCTCCTTGTCACCAACCAAAGATGACAGTGTCAGTACCACCCCTCTTTCAGAGATGGGCCAATTATGCCCAGAGAAGGAAAGGGCTCTTTTCAAAATGCTCTTGATATGCAGTATCTCCAAAACTGTTTCCTCCCCTAGTGAGCTGCATGATTAGAGGAATTCAAAAGTCTTCCTTCTAGCTAAGGCATCAGGTGACCTGAACCTTCCAGGACCAGTGAAAGAAGAAAAAATAGGTGGAATATGACAAGAGGAAATAGGGATTCCAATTCTCCTACAGTTGTGGCCACACAGTTAGGTAGATGACAGTTTGTAGAGAATCTGGTAGAAAGTATAGGACTTGGGCTCATCCTATGTGACCTTGTTAGCAAGAAGCATGAAACACACTCAGTAGCCAGAGAGACAGAGATAGCTGTGTAGGCACATCTCCACAGCCATGGATTCAGGTAGCCCTGCATCTTCTGTAGATTATCATGCATTGGATTTCATGGGCTGGAAGTGCAGAGACCTGACCAATATACAGTAGGAACAGTCTAGGAAATTACCTGGCTTGAAATAAAGTTCTCAGACCCACGAGAGGTCGGAGACACTCAAGAATCTAACAAAAGAACCAGGCTAGCAGCTGGGATTCAAGAAAATAATCCAGATTTCCTCACATCAAGACCTACAGAAAAGTGGAAGGCCAAGTCTCCATGCCACCAGCTGCCAAGACAGAACTATAGGACAATAGCCAAGACTTTGGTCAGAAATTTCCACATCCAATCTTGATAGTGTTGCTGAATTCCTGTAATTCATCCTTGAGACATTTTCTAGCATTCCCGAGTCTTCACTTTAAGACCTATAAGCCTAAAATGAGATAACCAAATTACTTATGAACGTTAACTATGGCAAAAGAAGCTATTGTCTTCAGAACACTCAGCATGTTGCCTTGTATCATATATAATTTTTGCCAGTAAGAAGCTTGTCCCTGTTTTTGTTAGAATTCATTTAAAGATGAGGTGGCTCTGAACTTGAATGCAGCAACTATCTTATTTATTTGTTCGCATATGCAGCAGTTAAAGAAAACCAGGTTGAGATAAGGCTAAAACTTGGTGGTATGTCTCATTCCTTGACTACTTCTGTCATTACTACTATCTAACCCAATGGTACTTAATATATACCCAATACATGCTGCTTCTTGATTCCCTCATCAACTTTCTGGCTTCATTGAGCTTTTTAGAATACTATTTACATAATAAAATGGATAGATTCATTTATAAAATTGTTTATACATTCATCTGTCCACATATTGGGTTACTGTGCTCAACAAATTTTATCAGCCGAGACAATTGGTGCCTGACACAGTTATTAAGTGAGTGAGCCTACCAAGCACAAATTCAAATACATTGTATCTCAGAATGGATTTTGCTCAAAGCGAAAAGTAGGTTAATATTGACTTCATGAACAGATTCATTCATTCATGAATAAGAAGCATAATACTCTTTTATGCATACAAATGAGGGACAAACAGAGAAAAGAAGGCATCACTTGTGAGCAAAGCTAAATACTCAAATAACTCAATACAAATCCATTTTTAAATGGGCAAAATATATCTTTTAAAAAATACTCAAAAGAAGATATACTACTGGTTAAGAGGTATATGGAAAAGTGTTTAACATCATTGATCATTATGAAATCGTCAATTTGGCCTTGTTTAAATTTGTGCATGATATCACAGTCTTTGTGAATTCATATGTGTATCATCTGTGCTGTGTCTGGAGAATGCTATTTCCTTCAAGTCATAGATTACTTTTGGATCTTAAAATCTTTCTGCCTTATCTTCTGCATAGATCCTTGAGCCTTGGTTTGATAAAGGCATCTCATTTAGGGCTGAGTACTCCAAAGTCTCTCACTCTCTACTTACTGCTGTAGATGTCTTTTTAAATTAACATTTCTACTTAAAAATCTTCTCTGATGAGGATTGGGTGCTGTGCTGATCTACATGTATAGCAATGACTTATAAGGCATCATTTTATTGCTATGCTCTTTTATTTTATTTTTTATTGTGCTATATATTTTTCTCTACTACCTTTAATAATAATAAAAAGTTTTCCTTAGGACTCATAACCTATCTAGTCTCAAGATTTTGGTCACTTTATTAGTGTTAGGTATGTGTTCCATCTCATGGAGTAGGCCTTAAATCCATTGTTAAAAGTGATTGTTTAGAAATGTGCTCAAGCCAGGCTCAGTTAAACAGACCACTTACTGTTATCTGCAAGCCAAGAGGATGGACACTCAGCTACTTCTTCAGCACCATGTCTGCCTACACACCACCATGTTGCACCATGAAGATAACAGACTAAACCTCTGAAAATGTAAGCCAACCCAATTGAAAACGTTTTATTTGTAAGAGTTGCTGTGATCATGGTGTCTCCTCATAGCAACAGAAACCCTAACTAAGACTGAAGTAGGTACTGGTACTGGGGTATTGCTGTGATAGGCCTAGCCATGCTTTTGTTTGAAGGAATATGGACCTTGGGACAGTGGATTAGAAACATAGTTGAATGCTTTAAGTGATGTTTCATGATCCATCCTGGTAAAAGCAAGGAAGACAGTGGTACTGAGAATAATTTTAACTGTGGAGAGCTGGCTCAAAAGGTTTCAGAGGAGAATATTAATAAGTGGCCTAGAGACGATTCTTGTAATATTTTGGTGAAGAATGTGGCTGCCATTTGCCCTTGTCTGAAGAATCTGCCTGAGGCTAAAGTAAAGAGACTTGGATTAATTTTGTTAGCAGAGGAAATCTCAAAACAGTCTAGTATAGACTCTGTCATGTGGTTATTAGTGTTAACTCTGATGAAGATTTATAATGAAAATGAGCAAGCTGAGCAAATAAAAATATAAAATGTACAGACTGAGAAAACAGGTACCAGGAAGTGTAATAGAGCTAAAACTTCTGTTTAAGGAGACAAATGGAGTAAGAAATAGAATAAAGGGAGTAGTGCCCTCAGGGCAAGATCTCACCCAGCTAAATTTCCAATTTGTAAAACTAGACTAAAGAAAACCTTATAGCCAGGTGTGGTGCTGCACACCTTTAATCTCAGCACTCCAGAGCCAGAAGCTGGCAATCTCTGAATTTAAAAGATCTATAGAGCAAGTTCATGGACAACCAAGCTTAGGCAATGAAGGTAACTATCAAAAACATAAAGTTGGTGAAGAAGTCACTGAACAAGGGTACCATGTTCTCGCCCCAGAAATCAGCAGAACTTGGCAGCTTCAACCACATGGTCTGGCTTTAGAGCTAAGGACAGAAAAAAGGGGTTATAGAATTTGCTTCCACTACTAAGGAAAGCTGCTGAGGTCAGGCATGTGTTAGGGGTATCCCTGAATGAAGGCCTAGAGAGGCCATTGTGTGAAGCTGTGAAGTTGAAGCTGGATTACCTTGGAGACCACAAGATGTTGGAGATGCCAGAGTCATGGGACACCTGCTGAGAAAAGTTGCTAACAGGGAGTAGAACCAGCCCAAGAGAGAGAAGTGTTGTAGTCAACACAGCTGAAAGGAATTGGGGAGCTGAAGAGCACTTTGATATCAGACATGAAGATACAGGGTAAACTTGGAATTTGCCCAGGTGGCTTTTAATCTTGCTTTCATCCAATCTTTTCTAATTATTCTCCCTTCCCTATGTTTTGTAATGGTAATGAATATCTTTTAGAAGTATATAATCTGCTTTTAAATTTGATTTTATAAGAGATTATAATTAGGAAATTGTATGAATCTCAGAAAAGACTTTGAACTTTGGACTTTTAAACATTGTTGAGAATGTGATAGATTATGGGGACTTTTTCAGTTGGACTGAATGTAGTTTTGCATTATGATATGGCTACAAGACTTTGGAACCAGGGAGTAAAATGTGGTATTTTAAAGAAAATGGTCCCCAAAGGGAGTGGTGCTATTAGGAGGTATGACCTTGTTGAAGGAAGTATATCACTGTGCAGGCAGACTTTGAGGTCTCATACATGCTCAAGATACCACCCAGTGTCTCAGACCACTTCCTATTGCCTGAATATAAAGATGTAGAATTCTCAGCTCCAGCATCATGTCTGTCTGTATACCACCATGCCAGACCATGAAGAAAATGGACTAAACATTAGAAAATGTAAGTCACACCAATTGAATGTTTTCCTTTTTTTTAAAAAAAGGTGATTTTTTAAATTTTTTAAAAAGTGATTTTTTTTAAAAAAAGTCTTTTTTAAAAGAAAAAACTCTGATAATGTTTGTACTATTATTGTACCAGTATATCTTGTAGGCAGGTGAATGTTATGGGTCACAGGCTTTGTAGCTAGGTGATATTGTTGATTACTTTTCTCCTCCCACAGTATACAAAGTACCTTCCAGCATCATGAACACTAAACAGTAAGAATAATACTTCTGGGTGGGTATTATCTCTATTTCTCCATGTTCAGTGACATAAATAAGTTGTGTCTTCAGCAAGAGGGCCTTACCAGCAGATTGTAACCAAAACATTTGACAATAGACTATGATATTTAAGAAGGGACAGTCTTTTAGACCCCTTTGGAGAATGACTCAACAGATATAAACTATTCCTGACAGTGGAATTTTTACGTGGTGGTAGATGTCTAGCTGGAGCATTGTCTTCAGTATGAAAAAGGGAAATTGCACACAAGGTCCCACAACAAACTAAAAGATGTTTGTAACTGATACTGTCTTGGAAATGGAAAATCAGTTTTATCAAATAGGGTGTCAGCCAAACTTTTAGGTAGATTCCATGCCCAGGCATAGTTGATCAAAACAAAATAGACTCCAAGATTTTGTGTGTATGTGCTTTTCATTTTATTTAGTTTTAGTCATTTTTATCTTATTGTTTTTTTTATTTTGACACTCTTTGTTGTTTGTTAGAGAGAGAGAGAGAGAGAGAGAGAGAGAGAGAGAGAGAACATAAAATTGCATGGGTAGAGAAGTGAAGAGCATATACTAGAAATTGGAAGAGGGAAAGAATATGATTAAAATATATTTTAAATTAAAAAGCAAAGAAAGCAAAAAGAATTATTTGAAAAGAAAAAGGAACTACTGGGAAGGAGGAGAAAAAATCATGGTGAATATGGTCAAAGTATGAAGGCATAAGCCACAAAAAAATCCCACAGCAGTTTGGAATTATGATTAATAAAAGGGTTATTTATTTAAGGGGAAAACTTACAGATCACTGTCCTAGACAACAGCTCTTTTTAAGTGAACAGGAACAGAGTCTAGCAGCTGGAAGTGGGAGCCAGAAGCAAGAGAGCAAGAGCAGGACTAATGCTGCTTTTTAAAGCAAAAGAGACCATGCCCAAGTGGGCTTGTATCTTTTTTTCTTTTTTTTTTGGTTTTTCGAGACAGGGTTTCTCTGCAGCTTTTTTTTTTTTTTTTTTAGAGCCTGTCCTGGAACTAGCTCTTGTAGACCAGGCTGGCCTCGAACTCAGAGATCCGCCTGCCTCTGCCTCCCGAGTGCTGGGATTAAAGGCATGTGCCACCACCGCCCGGCATGGGCTTGTATCTTAAAGGCTATTGGCTGAAGGAGCAGAAGGACCTTCTGCAGCAAAAGTATAGTATATATGTACAAAAATATAATATAATTTATTATTTCTCACAATGCATAAATATTAATAAAATAACTGGATTTTCAAGAAAATAGAAATTTATAACACAATGACACCTGTTGGGATAATCATTATGAAAAAGATATAAGTTGAATACAAGTAAAGGCATATTAAAATTGGAATATTTGCACACAGTTGATGGCAATGTAAACAGACATCATAGAAGATTTTTGAAAGTTAAAAATAGAATTAGCACCTGGCATTGGATGGAGAAAATGACAGAGCCCCACATAGAAGCACTGGATTGAGCTCCCAAGGTCCTGATGAGGAGCAAAAGGAGGGAGATCATGAGCAAGGAAGTCAGGACCATGAGGAGTGCGTTTACCCATTGAGACGGTGGGACAGATCTAACGGGAGACCACCAAGTCCAGTTGGAATGGGACTGATGGAACAGGGGACCAAACTGGACTCTCTGAATGTGGCTGACTTTGGAGGAGGACTGAGAAACCAAGGACAATGGCAATGAACATGAACTCTACAGCATGGACGGGCTCACTGTGAGCCTTGTCAGTTTGGTTGCTCACCTTCCTGGACTTAGGGGGACCTGGGAGGACCTTGGACTTAACATAGTGAAGGGAACCCTGATGGCTCTTTGGCTTGGAGAGGTGTGGAGTTGGGGTATGGGTGGAAGGGAGGGGAGGGAAGGGGGAGGAGGAGGGGAGGAGATGGAAATTTTTAATTAAAAAATGAGAAAAAAACCTCTGAACAGGTAAAAAAAAAAAAGAATTAGCATATGTTCAGAAAGTTCTCTTTCTAGGTATACATCTAAAAGAGTCAAAATTACCATCTCAAAGACTCTATCCCATAAAGTCTTCCTTCCTCAAAAAAGACTCACAGACTTGCTCAGGGATTTGTGTCTTAGGTTGATTCTACATGCTGTCAAGACTCATCATCGCAGCTCTAGATTTTAAATATAGTCAATAAATTTTCAATCTTTAAAACATACATAACTGATCAATGAGGCCACAGCAATATTTAATGTTATGGCAGAATGTAAATCTCTCCTCTGTCTCTTTCTACAGTCTTACACAGGTGATATTTAAACAACAATAGTTGGGATATTATAGAAGTAATGATTGTTAGAAAGTAGATAGAAGAGAGACAGCTAGTGAAAAAGAAGGAGGAAGGATCAGGGTTCTGTTTTCTGTATCTCCTGTGTGGAATGTAGCTGACTGGCCCATGGGTAGTGGGCCTGATAGAGCCAGAGCTCTTCTTTGGTATAAAATTTTCTGAACCACAATAGGACTGAATATCCAGGTGATTCCAAAAGACCTATAGAGTTTCACCCAGATGAACCTTGTGTCTTCCTGGGTCTGCTGAGATGTATGTAAATTTGTGGTCTTTTCTTGTAAACAAGCCATTCTCTACCTCTGGGTTTGTAAAAACAAAGAGTTGGGCATCAGCTCTCCTATTCCTGTACCTTGCTGAATAGCCCCACTCCTGGTATATGTGGCCAACAGTCTTCTACAGAAGACTACTGTGGAAAACACAGTAGGAATCACATGTGGAGACAAAACCCCAGAACTTATTTGTTGGGTGTTATCTAATATGAAGTCAAATATCAGCTGATCAGGAGGCCCGGATGGGCAAGGATATTGATCTAAAAGTGTTGCATGGAGTAAGTATTGATTATGTCCTTAATGGCACTGTGGAATATTGACTGTAAATTCAATTAGAATATGCCCTTTAAACTAATGTGTCCAATTGAAAAGGTTGGAACTTCCAAAGGACTCTAGGAATTCTTGAGTAATGATGGAATGCATCTAAATAGAGGGAAACCACCAAGTTTGGCTGGAGATCACAATGAGTTCATCAAGACTGCTAGTACAAGAATCACCAGAATTTAATACAGATGTCAGATTTCAAATAACCTTGGGATGATGGCAGCTAGCCAAGTTCACTAGACAGCTGCCAATCATGGAATCATCATTATCTCAATGATAACTATTATTTTATTAGCTATTTCTATGTTCTCAAGACATCAAACTATACACATAACAGATGATTTAATTCTCAAGACAGGATCCTGAAAAACTATGACCAACATTATATTGAATAAATAAATATACTTTTACTGAAAAATTGGTCAAAGTCTTTCATTGTATACATACATATTATCTATGAAGTTTTTATCCTTATGGAAAGTTTGTTTTGTGTTTTTACCAAGTTTCTGAATTTTGGAAACCATATTTAAGGGGTAATTCTATTTAGTACTTCCTCTGTCATCTTCCCAAACTTCCCTGTCCATATATAAACCCCACTGGTAACTTCTCCAAGCAGGAATTTTCAATCTGCTGAAAGACAAGTACTTTAATGATTATCTTTCTTTTTGCAAGGAAAATACTCTATCCAATTTAAAATATTCCTGGGAAAACCTTTCTAAATATGTCAAATTCATGAAATGTAAGCTGTACTCATCATTTAAGACAAAATTTAATTACCCATTTTCAAGGGAATAATAATAAATAATAATAAAATGAGATGTATTTTATTCAATAGTAAACAACAAATAAAAATCAATAGGATATACTGTTAAATGAAGAGGAGTAAATACAAAATTGTGTCTTTGCAATTCAATTCAGTTGTTAGCCAATATCAGTGATTGTCCATGTTCTACACCTATACAGTGCTTGATAGCAACACTCTCCACAATGGGAGCTTATCAACAGTGGGGAAGAAAGACATGGAATATAATTATCCAAATGATATAATATAGTAGCAGAACAGAAGTCAGAAACAACAGAATAGTCACAAAGAGTTTTACTAAAAGGGTCTGCATAGGAGTAAAGAAGTTCTGTGAAATGTTTACGATGTGTTAGAACTCCGGAGAAATGGCCAGCATGGAGTTGCCAAGACAATAAGAAAAGAGGCAGAAGACTGGTCACTGAGTAAAAGCTCTATGGATGTTTGAGAAATTATTAAGTGGAATTCAGTATGAAAAGAAGACAATTCCGGGAGCTGCAAGCATTAAGAAAAAGGCTTATCCAAGATAAAGAGTGTTAGTTATACCTATGAACATTTGAACTTTTATACTGAGGGTTCAGCAGAAGCAGAAAGAACATGGCTAAGTTGACCATATCACATAAATCCCTGGTTAACTGAAAAGCATGAGTTTTAAGCAAGCTAACCTAAATTACAGACATGACCAATGCCGACATTAAAATAACAAAAATTAATTTGTCCTATCTTTTTGAAGCTCCCTTCAGAGTTTCAATACAATTATTTGTTTTAATGGTTTACTGTTTTTAATAATTTTCATTTTTGAGAACTTCTATGCATGATCCCTGCATCAACATAAAGCCTACTTGTCCCTGTATCTTCTCCAACTCCTCTCTTACATATTATATTTTGTGCCAATGCATTCTTACTTTCTCTTCTATGTGTTCACAAGAGACCACTTCCTAAATATAACCCCAGTAGCACAGACACTGAGAGCAACAATTAATAAATGGGGCCTCCCGAAACTGAGAAGCTTCTGTAAAGCAAAGGACATGGTCAACAAAACAAAATGTCAGACTACAAAATGGGAAAAGATCTTCAACAAACCCATATTAGATAGAGGACTGATCTCCAAAATATTAAAAGAACTCAAGAAACTTGACATCAAAAGAACAAATAATCCAACAAAAAATGATGTATAGACCTAAACAAAAAAACTATCAACAGATGAATCTCAAATGGCTGAAAAACACCTAAGGAAATGCTCAAAATCCTTAGCCATTAGAGAAATACAAATAAAAAAACAACTCTGAGATTCCATCTTACACCTATAAGAATGGCCAAGTTCAAAAACACTAATGACAGCTTATGCTGGAAAGGATGTTGGTTAAGGAAAATACTCCTTGATTGCTGGTGGGAGTGAAAACTTGTGTGGCAGCTTTGGAAAGCAGTATGACAATTTCTCAGAAAATTAGGAAACAACCTTCCTCAAGACCCAACAATACGACTTTGGGTATATACTCAAAGGATGCTCAATCATACAACAAAGACATGTGTTCAACTATGTTCATAGCAGCATTATTTGTAGTAGCCAGAACCTGGAAACAACCTAGATGGCCCTCAACCAAAAAATAGATGAAGAAAATGTCTGTAGTACATTTACACAATGGAATACTACTCAGCCACAGAAAATAATGACATCTTGAAATTTGTGGGCAAATGGATGGATCTAGAAAAAAATCATACTGAGTGAGGTAACCCACACCTAGAAAGACAAATATAATATGTACTCACACTGAAGTGGCTTTTAGACATCACAAATAAAAATCAGCCTACAATCCACAACCCCAGAGAATCTAGACAACAAAGAGGACCCTAAAAGAGGCATGCATGGATCTAAATAGGAAGAAGAAAAAGACAAGATCTCCTGAGTAAACTGAGAACATCCGGTAAGGGGGGGGGGGGTTTACACGGAATAGAAGGGGAGAAAGGGGAAAGGAGTGGGGTGAAGAAAAAGTATAGCACAATAAAAATCAAAAAACACAAATAAACAAAAACGTAATTTCTTCTTTAATTATTGTTACATGCACATACACACATATATGCATACATACACACACATTGCATGTTTGTTTAACCTTCTATATGTTTAACCAATCTATATGGCAGCTCATCCCTGGTGATTGATTCTCCCTCTCTCACCAGCCATTGGCCACCTGTAGCTCTTTGTTTAGGGCTCGGATCATGTGAAGTTTTCCCCATCCCCATGCCCTCCCAGTTGCTGTTGTCATTTTGCTGATGTTGTTCAGGCAAGCATGTAGTTGATAGCTTGTGAGTGTAGTTTCCTGTTATATATAGGAGACTTTTGTAGTGAGGAGCTGCTGGCAGGCCTGCTTTTCATCCCACCCGGCTCCCGCATGGCTAGCTTTACATCCAAAATAACAACACACAAACTGTATTCATTTAAACACTGACTGGCCCATTAGTTTCAGCCTCTTACTCACATCTTGACTAACCCATATCTAATAATCTGTGTAGCACCACGAAGTGGTGCCTTACCGGGAAGATTCTAGCATACGTCCATCTTGGGCCGAAGCTTCATTGAGTCTGGCTCAGAGAGGAGAGGCAAGGCATCTGTCTCACTTAGGAGAGGCGTGACATCTGACTGAGCCATCTACCTCACTTCCTTCTTCCTGTTCTGTCTACTCCACCCACCTAAGGGCTGGTCCATTAAATGGGCCAAGGCAGTTTCTTTATTAACAAATGAAATCAACATAAACAGAAGACTCTCCCACATCAGACTTTTTTTTTTTTTTTTTTTTTTTTTTTTTTTTTTTTTTAGTTTTTCCCCTAATTTTTATTTTACTTAAAAGCTTAATCTCATAAATAAAAAACACACAAAATGGTTTAGTGGTCAAATATAGTTTAGCTTAAGGAAGGATTCATCTTATAAACTCTTGGTGATTGACAATGCATAATGTATGTCAAAGGCCCAGAAATGAACCTGTGATCTACTGACTTAATCTACTAAATTTACTTTACCACATATTTTCTAATGTGTTGTCTTGTGTTTTTCTTTATTTTATTTACCTTATGTTTTATATTTGCTTCTTGAGTTAAGCACTTCATTATTTTCAGTGTTCATTATTTTTTATATAAACATCTTCTCTAAATATTTTCTTTTTTTTTTTTTTTTTTCTCATGGTTTATTTTTTTTTATATTTAAAAATTTCCATCTCCTTCCCTCCTCCTCCCCCCTCCCTCCCCTCCTTCTCCCCTTTCTCTCCCCTCCTTCTCCCCCTTCCCTCCCCTCCCCTCCACCCATACCTCCCCTCCCTCCCTCTCAAGGCCAAGGAGCCATCAGGGTTCCCCACTCTATGCTAAGACCAAGGTCCTCCCAACTCCCCCCAGGTCCAGGAAGGTGATCGACCAAGCTGAGAAGGCTCCCACAGAGCCCGTCCATGAAGAAGAATCAGAGCCCAGAGCCATTGTCCTTTGCTTCTCAGTCAGCCCCCGCTGTTGGCCACACTCAGAGAGACGGGTTTGGTCGCATGATCCATCAGTCCCATTCCAACTGGAGTTGGTGATCTCCCATTAGTTCTGTCCCACCGTCTCCATGAGTGAACGCACCCCTCTCGTTCCTGACTTTCTCCCTCATGTTCTCGCTCCTTCTGCTCCTCATCGGGACCTTGGGAGCTCAGTCCAGTGCTCCAATGTGGGGCTCAGTCACCTTCCCCATCTGTCGCCAGCTGGAGGTTCCCTCACGGTCCTGACTTTCTTTCTCATGTTCTCTCTCCTTCTGCTCCTCATCAGGACCTTGGGAGCTCAGTCCGGTGCTCCAAGGTGGGGCTCTGTCATTTTCTTCGTCTATCGTCAGGTGGAGGTTCTATGGTGATATGCAAGAAATTCATCAGTATGGCTATAGGAACTGGCCTTTTCAGGCTCCCTCTCCTCAGCTGCCCAAGGAACTAACTGGGGGCGTCTCCCTGGAAACCTGGGAACCCCTCTAGGGTCAAGTCTCTTGACAACCCTCAGGTAGCTCCTTAAATTCAGATATATGCTTCACTGCTCTCATATCCACCCTTCCTATATCCCAAGCACCCCATTCCTCCGAGCTCCCCCCGCTCTCCCCTTCACACTTTTCTCTCCCCATCTTCCCTTGGCCCAGTCTTGCCCAACCCTCAAGTTCCCAATTTTGCCTGGCGATCGTGTCTACTTCCAATATCCAGGAGGATTACTATATCTTTTTTGGGAGTTCACCTTCTTATTATCTTCTCAAGGATCCCAAACTTATAGGCTCGATGTCCTATAATCATGGCTAGAAACCGAATATGAGTGAGTACATCCCATGTTCATCTTTATGGGTCTGGGTTACCTCACTCAGAATAGTGTTTTCTATTTCCATCCATTTGCCTGCAAAATTCAAGATGTCATTGTTTTTTACCGCTGAGTAGTATTCTAGCATGTATATATTCCACAGTTTCTTCATCCATTCTTCCACTGAAGGGCATCTAGGCTGTCTCCAGGATCTGGCTATTACAAATAATGCTGCTATGAACATAGATGAGCATATGCTTTTGTTGTATGATTGGGCATCTCTTGGGTAGATTCCCAATAGTGGAATTGCTGGGTCCTGGGGTTGGTTGATCCCGAATTTCCTGAGAAACCGCCACACTGCTTTCCAAAGTGGTTGCACAAGTTTGCATTCCACATCAGACTTTTATAACTAATATAACACTGTACTTTTAAAACATAGAAATTCAATTAGTAAAGGCCAAACAAGACATATGAAGGAAATTCACCAAGCCTTCATCCAGGCTTAATAGGAAGCATCTCATACTGAATGCAGCTCCTGAGGCTACCCCTGCACTGCCTGTGCTGCCTCAGGCCATACTCTTCACCCTGGGCTCTTCTGTGCCCTACTTGTACCTGAGGAAGAGCTTTTGTCATTGATCAGATGCTGCAGCTTGCCTGGAGCCATTAATCAATTTCACCAGCTGTTTATAGCTTTATTTACTACAAAGGAAGCAAGGTAATCCCTGTAAACTCAATAGATCTAAATTAACTGTGTGTTCAGGAGCCCGCTTAGAAAGAATTATTGCTACCTGACTCAGGGGGACAGAGGAAAAGAATGAGGACAGGACATTGAGACACCAGCTCTGACTTGTTCTCCGGGGTCCAGAGAGGTTATACCACATAGAACACCTGCTCGATTGGGTCTCTATTAAAAAATCTCTTGGCAGAATAAGTCATAGCTCTCTGTTGTTTAGAATCATGCAATGAAGCACCTGACATGTATGTTATTATTCTCCTTCCATTTTTCAGCCTCACTTACCCTTGCCTTCCATTTCCTTTCCTGCTGAAGAAGAGATTCTTAAAAGGATAGAAATTTTCTCCACATCATTTTTATTAGTGGCCAGGATAATATTGAATTTGTTAACACTTGTTGAATTTTGTTAGATTCAGTCCATTTTGTATTATATACAATGTAAAACATAAATGAAAGACAAAGAGATAAACAGATAGAATTCTACACACATGCCATAGCACACATGGGTGGAGGTCAGAAGACAGCTGCAGGGTTTGGTTCTCTCCTTCTACCACGTGGGTCCAGGAGATCAAACTAAGTATGTAAGGATTGGCAGCAAGTGTCTTTACCTACAGAGCCAGCATCTTGTTGAATCACCATTCCATATACTGAGCACCATCCTGAAGCCAACCGCAGAGACTCACACTGCAAGTGCCAGAAATGCCAGTGGTTTCTTTCATTATTAATTAGCATACTAAGTAACAAGTTTTCTTGAATTTTCATATGTATTTCATTTTGATTGCCTGACCCCCACCCACCTCACCTTCACACATAGTCCTCTTTCCATATTCCTGCCTTCCATCTTAACTTTTACCCTTCTATGCCCAGCAATGTCCCTTCTCCTTTCAGATGACATGTGATACCCCCCACCTTCCTGCCTTCTTGAATACTTCTGACCCTATGGACCACTTTCTAATTTCATGTCCTCTACTACATTCCCCCTCACATCACTGCACATATTTAAAGGTTAGAAGCTAGGATCTGTGTGTGAGAGAAAAGACCAAGTGTGTTATTTTAAGCCTGAGTTATCTCACTTAGTGTTCCAAACCCATATTTTTCCTGCATATTTCATTATTTCATTTTTCCTTTAAAAATTATTGGGAATTCCATACACTGATAGAGGTGTTTTGATCAAATACCCACTCCCTCCCCCTCTGATTCTTGCTCATGCTGAAAGTAATTTATCTGTCACCCTGCTACATGTGTCATTAGGTCCCCAGCATGTAGCAAAAATGACCTCAGAGTCTTTGTTCTGTCACAGTGTTAAAGTCATTAGATTAAAACAGGATAGAAGACCCTATCCCTCAAACACATTGGAGAGACAATGCTTAAACACTATAGAGATGTGTGACAGATATAATAAAAAAATGAGTTCACATCATTACAAACTTACACAAATGTATTTTACTTTCCTAAGATGGAGAGCCTTTTAAAAAATGTGCCCTGACATCAGGGATAAACAGCAACAAGAGGTTATTGAGCACAGGTCCTATGGCTTTCCCTCCTTCTGTTTTCCATGAATACTTTTAGTTTCTGGCAACCCAAACATCAGCAGATGGATTACATAGCACCCTGTGCATCTTCCAAAGACCGACTCTAGTCCAAACTCCAGTCACAATGTAATTACAGACATTTTCTATTTTCATGTTGCTCCCACCCAAGCTATAAATGTTCCTGCTCCTATTTCTCCATGGCTCACAGCTCTTCACCAGCCTCAGAGGCTAAAGATTCCCTCCACTAACAGATGTCCTCGATCCTGGTCATCTGTGCTAACCCGTAGGAGCTTGCCTGCCAGGGCTCTTAGGGAGGCCTAACCTTTTCACACAGATGCTGTCAAAAGTGTCTAGAGTCCAAATGTCGGGACCTCCCTGGTATTGATTCATTTAGTCTCTGGACAGAATGTACAGACAACAAGCAGTGGCCCTGACATCTGTTGATCCAGGCTTGACAACAGAAAGGAATCGTAACTTATCCAAAGGAATGATAGTTATGCTCAGGCCCCATGTTTTCATTTTGAGCATGTTTCTTCTGCTCATCTTTCTTGACTCCCCTGAAAATATGAGCTTCTTAATAAACATGAAAGGAGGAAGCATAGTCTAATGCATAGTAATAAAACATAGAGAATATTAAGTTAGTTTGGTGAGAATTCAAATATAAGGCTTACTGTTTTTGTCTTCTGCTTGAGATGTTATCTCACGCTTTTTGGACCTCAGGTTTCCTGATCTACAGCATCTTCTTCAGTGAGTTAAATAAACCATGATGCTCTAGATACATTAAGTAACAAGTGTCCAGTATGCAGCATATGATCAGTTACATTAGGTCTCCTTGATCTGTGATCCCAGGGTACAAGGAATGAAAGATGTATTTAAAGCAAACTAGGTGTTCCAGCTAGTTTTTGGTCAATCTGATAAGAACTACAACTGAGGAAATGTCCCCATCAGAATGGCCTGTAGGCAAGTTTGTGGCACATTTTCTTGACTCATGATTAATGTGGGAATACAAAGTCCACTGCAGGTAGGACCAACCGTGGGTGGTTCTGGAATGTATAAGGAATAAAACTTAGCAAACCAGAAACAGAAAGCCAGTAAGCAGGGTTCTTCCATTGCTTCTGCTTCAGTTCCTGCCTCCAGATTTGTGCTTGAGTCATTGCCCTGACTTCTTTGGATGATGGACTGACATCTGGAAGTTTAAGAGAAATAAACCCTTTCTTCTCTTAGTTATTTTTGGTCATGGTATTATTTCATCACAGCAAGAAAAACCCCAGCTAAGACACTAGGCATTTCAGCCATAAGCATCAGGAGTAATAAAAAAAATGAAATAAATAAAAATCCTAAATAAACTAACAAAAATAAGTTTATAGAATAAAATTAATTATAAATAATTAAATTGTAAAAAAAGTCCAACAAAATAGTATATGAATTGTTCTGGAATTACTGCTTACAAGAGCAAATGTTCTAGGAATGAAGAATGACCAAAAGGTGATACTCATTAAAACTATTAAACATTAACCAGGATAATGCTGTATTTATGTTAACTATTTCTCCCTTAATTAAATATCTAAAATAGAAACTATAGAGAGAAAAGATTTATTTGGGCTCAGGACTTGAAAGATTTCATACCATAGTTGCTTGTCCCCACGGCTTCGGGGCTATGGTGATGCCAAAACTGTGGCAAAGATCAAGGCAGCTGACTTCTTGATGAACAAGAATCAGAGAAAAAGGTTAGGAAAAACAGAGGTGAGATATACCCTTGAAAGCCAAAGTCTGGATCCCTTTTTCCATCCCAAACCACCCCTTTTTTGCTTCCATATGCTCTGCCATCAGGTTATGAGTCTACAAACAGAGTAACAATTGTTTAGATGACAGGCCTGGAGCCATAATCATTTGGAAATCAGTAAGAGGTGTATTTTACTACTTTCCTAGGCATTTCTCAATCTACTAAGTTTGAAACTTGAGACTGGTAATCACAACTTCCATAAAATATGATCTCATATAAATATTTAGGTATTTGGATAAGTCAAAGGGAGAAAGAACAAACAACAAGACCTTACAAACTTGAAGCTAACAATATTAACTTGTCTAGACACTACATAAATCACTATGGAGATTTCTCAAAAAAATAAATAAAATCGTTGCCATATAATACAGTGGTGTAACTCATAAGTATTGCAAGGAGGTGGCCCTTGTTTGTCCTGGCCACCTGGCTAGCTTACACCCAAAATAACCACACAGAAACTGTATTAATTAAAACACTGCTTGACCATTAGCTCTAATTTCTTATTGACTAACTCTAACATATTAGTTTAACCCATCTCCATTAATCTGTGCATTGCCACGTGGCAGTGGCTTACCAGAGATTCTAACCGGCATCCAACTCAGGCAGAGGATCCATGGCTTCTCTGACTCTGTCCTTCTTCCTCCCAGCATTCAGTTCTGTTTTCTCCACCTACCTAAGTTCTGACCTATCAACTAGGCCAAGGCAGTTTCTTTATTCATTAACCAATGAAAGCAACACACAAACAGAAGGAACTCCTACACCGCATAAGATTATCAAAAGGAATCAAAGTCAGTACAGAAGAGATAACAGAACAACCATGTTTATTGTGGCACTATTCATGTTCTATATGTCATGAAATCAGAGTAGATCTCCAGCACCAAATACAGACACACAAAAAAATATTAAAAATATTAAATTAAAAGTTCAAAATCAGAGATTTTATTTTCTAAAATCAAACACAGAGATGGTGTTTTTCAGTGTCTATAGCTGTCTTGGACTTCCAGGAATAATGGTTGTAAATCTGTTCAACTATCCTTCTTGCTGAAGTGACAACTTACAAAGGCCTAGCATGTGTAACCAGGGACTGAAGATGACCCTTTGCAGTTTCACATCTGTACACTCCACCCCCATAGGTAGCAGACAGGGCAGGTCAATTGACAGAAAAGAAGGCTGAAGCTACAGAGATGAGGAAGCTGGGATATGACCTGGGATGTAGGACTCTGGGACTAAGGTTTCTTTGATGATCTCTACTTACAGTTCCAAAATCTGAATGGATTTTGCCCTTTGACACTTTACATTTTTCCTTGTTTCTGATTTTAGCACTCTAGTGCTCAAATGTGATTTCATTTCTAAAATTTTTAAGTCTTTTATATAAAAATGTAAACAAATAAATAAGCATAGTTAGTGGAAGCTATTTTCCCCTATAAAAACCAAGGCTGTTTGTTGTCAAGCCCACTTCACTGACTATTTCATTTCTTTCTTAATAATCTTTAAGTGTGGATGAGGAAATTTTCAAACAGAATCAAACACTGAATTCTCTGTAGATTCAGCACACAAAAGAGCTTAGAGGTAAGTTAGGGTAAAAGTGATGCCACTTGTGCAGACCAGGGTCATGACTGCAATGTAAAGACATTCTCAGTGTAAAAGCACTTTCCCAGGGCTGTGGAGATGGCTCAGTCAGGAAAGGGTTTGCCAAACAAACATGAAGACATGAGTTCAGATCCCCACAATACACCTAAAAAACACCATATACAGAAGATAATTCCAGCATTGGAGAGACAAAGACAGGAGTATCCATAGCACTCACTCCTGAGCCAAACTAGATGAATTAATGAGTTCTATCTAGGATCAGTTAGAGACTTTGTCTCAAAAACTAAGGTAGAGAATGACTGAAGAAGCCATAGAGATACGAGGACAGGAAGAAGCAGAGGGAGAGAGAGAAAGGGAAAGAGAGAGAAATCACATAATAGAGAAGTGATCAGTGATGGATGGATAAATAGATAGATCATAGATACTTAGATACATAGAGCTAGATGTTCAGTACATCCCTATGAATATATATATATATATATATAGTCATATATATATATATATGTGTATATATATATATGTATATTTTAACTATACAATTCAAGAAGCACCTGGAACCTGGTATGGGAGGTCATTTTGTCTATGTATTACTTTTATTGGTTAATGAATAAAGAACTGGCTTGGCCTATAGCTTGGGAGGAGGAAAGCAGAGTTATGGAGACTCCATGGAGCAGTCGGAGATAGACATGCTAAAACTTTGCTGGTAGGCCACGACCTCATGGTGATGCACAGATTAATAGAAATGGGTTAAATTAATATGTAAGAGTTAGCCAATAAGAAGCCAGAGCTAATGGGTCAAGCAGTGATTTAATTAATACTGTTTCTGTGTGATTATTTTGGGTGTAAGCTAGCTGGGTGGCCAGGAAGAACAAGTGGGCCCCTTACCTCCAATGATTGGCATCCCATGTGGGGCACCAGATAAAGAAGGACACTAAAAAAATCCCACACTAGCTCAGAATTGTGAATAGTAGATGGTTATTTATTTAGGAGTAGACTCACAAATCAGAATCCTCTGCTGGAATGGAGAGCAGAAACCGAATCCCACAGCCTGAAAACAGGCCAGATGCATGCTTTACATCAGCATAAATAGTATAAGAGGCCATGCCCTAGAGGGCAGTTAACTTAAAGGATATCGGCTGTATGATTTCCTACAACAGGAGCCTTTCCTACATCCTGCTTACCTCAGAGGGTAGAATAGTATATGATTTGCTGTGGATATGCAAATGGACCAATGAATAATGAGAGCAATCATTCTTTGTCATTCCAGAAAGTCACCAAATGCTGGAGAAAGACATGATTTCTTCTCCATTGACTACCAAATTTAAGGTCTTGTATGAGTCCTAAGAGAAATAAAAAAGTAAAATTCAAGGTTTGGTGTTTAAGGTTTCCACTTCAGGCAGTCAATACAAAGGGGGGTGGGTGCTGGGAAAACCTAGAGAGCACTCATGCAGAAGACAGTTGTATCCATTCTAGGCTTCCAAACTTCATAATAGCTTTAAAACTTTTCTAAAAGTATTAATCTAAATAAAAAGAAGATATAAAAGTCTTACAGAACATGATAGCACCCCCATAAATGTGTTCCCAAACTCCACCTATCCATAGACCATGGACTATAAAACATGAGGCTAGTCCAGGTCCCCCAGCTTCAAAGAAACAGAATCTGCTTTAAATTTTAAGAACTACATTCATCAGCTTTCATTATGAAAGAAAACATTGCTTTTCTGAAAAAAATGTTTAGCTTTGCAGTGTCACTTGGGTTTTTAGTGGCTGGAAAAATAGATACCTAATGCAGTGCTGTTTTTGACAAAACTGCAGGACTGGCAGTCTGTCCCAAAGTTGGTCAGTGAATAATGTTTGTTATTAGTAATGCATTTGAAGAGTAGACCAGGAAGCACGCATCATTGTGACTGGCTCCTGAGTGACTGACCCCTGACCTCGGTCACTGACCTTAGCCATTGTACATTCCATAGAAACAACAGGGACCCAGTGTCCTCCATACCCAGGCAGTGTGGAACCATTGGCTCCAGCTCATTATATGTTTCAAGTGCAGAGAACTGCAGAATTTCAGTTCCCCAAGGCACCCGTGGCTTGCCTCGGTTTGCAAGGTAAAAAATTGAAGAGTAAGCAAAATTAGAATATTTATTTTATATCAAATACAGTTAGAATCATTATGTTGATCAATGAGGGCTGATGCGCACTTTAGTCTCCACACTTATTGCATTTTCAGGATTTGAATGATGCATAATGACATGGATTTAGACTAAGAAAAACGGAATTCGGGGTAGATATTACGCGAGCAAATGTTGTTTGATAGAAAAGGCAGATAATTTGGTTCCCATGTTTCAGTAAGAGCGAAGCACAACAGTGATGGAAACTCCCAGCATGAGTCTTCTCCTATTTTTGTGAAACAGCTATCGGAAAGCAGGAGGTTCATTATCAAAGTCAGCACATATTTTTGCATTACATACAAGAACACAACGTTGCTCAGGGCCAAAAAAATATTAAATGGAAGAAGAAAAGTCCCAGAATGCTCATCTCTTCCTCTTGACATGTGCAATAGTCGGGCATTTTCTTCTAAAGAAAGTTTTGCATTGCTTTTCTTGATGAATGCGGACATGCTTCACTGTGGCATCAAGTATCCAGTACCAAAAGTTCAGAGATGGTTTTTCAAATCAGTCCCTCTAAGGAAGGTTGCCTTGCAAGTAACATGACTATCTGCACATCAAATTCCTGTCATCTACCCATTCATCCTTCCGTTTACCTCTTCCTCTGCAAAGCTTCATTGCCAACCTACACTATGCCAGGCACAGTGTTCGAATGTGGAGAAATAGAAGTAAATATCTGAATCCCTCATCACCTTCTACTTATCAAATGACTCAGGCATCAGGCTTAGGAGCTGTAGGCATACAGGGTTCTTTAAGGGGGGAGGTAGATGCAATGTAAGCAATACAGGGACTTGTTAGAGCTATCAAGCAAGATGCTGGCTTGTCTGGAGGAGTGGCAGACACTTCCTTCAGAGAAGTAAGACATAGCTAACACAGGAATCAGAGAAATTTAGAAAGAGATACCAGATATTGGATACTTATAGTTCTCTACCACAACTCTACACCATCAAAGTAAACATATTAGCAATTAAGATGTTGTTGCCATGGCCTCACTTGCATCCTCAAAATGGATTATAAACAATCCGCGGTTTCCCAGGAGTCCATGGCTTTAATGGTACAAGTCGTATGACCATAGTCCTGAGCAAACTGAGATGCATTATCATGACTTCATCTAATCTCCAAGTATCTCCCTGTGGTTCCTACTGTAATCACATAAAAACAGATTTCTGGATGAGGTAGCTCACCCTAAACTAGCTGATGCATTAAGCACACACAATGAAAATTCATGTGTGTTTCTTTTTAATACTCGACTACCTATTAAAATCACAATATTGTCTACTTTATGAAACACAAGATAATAAATAAATATATGCATAAAATAAAAGGTTAAAATTGTAGAAGCTTTTAATTCTGGCCCTTACTGTGTTTAATGATCACTACCTAACCAAACCTTTGTCTGTCTTCTGACTTTTAAGGATACATTTATAACTTCATCTATTTTTTTCTCGGTCCTAGATTGAAAATCTCCACCCCTTCTCTCTTTTCATCTTCTGCTGTTGTTTCCCACTGGTTATATTCAATGAAGGGCAGGAGAGAAGAAGAGGTTAAAGTGGTCTTTGGAGGTGAGTTTTCCATATTAAAAGTAAGGCAGGGAAGGGAGAAGATTAAGGATCACATTCAGAATGTGTATATTATAGTAACTTAAAACAACTTTTCCTTATTTCTACAAGTAAAAAATTATCTTAGCTTATAAGTGGCTTACCACATTGATTAAGTCCTCCAAATCCTTCATACTCCAGTTAGCATGTCCATCTTTGCACAACCTTCTAATTCCATGATGCTCTCAAACCAACAGTCCCTTAAAGGGCTCATGGATTTATATCCTGCCAAACTATTCTCTACAATAAAAAGAAGTTATTGTTCCTTATATCCACATTCAGAATCTAGCTTTGGTACAATATAGCTAATGAAATCATGTAAAATATATTGCCAATAATTGTTCTAATTAAGCCCCTTGAGCCTAAGAGTATCTGATAGAACAACATAGTGAGGGTGGCAGCCCTTTGTCCAAACCTGACAAGGGGTGGCTTAATTCTACCTGTCCTTTAGTAACATAGGTCATTGGTAAAGTTACTAAAGTTACTTCCCCTCTAGATTTCCTCATCTCTTTATATGGGAAAATCATGGTGACATCTTGGCCTCACTATTAATTGCAAATAAAAATGGATATAAATGCTCTTGGGAAACTGCAAGGACTATATGAGGATTTATTAGTCATTGAAATAAATTAATTTATTGCAACTGAATAACAGGTCCTGCGGAGTCTCAAATGCATATTTATGATATGTTGTAAGGAACAAGAGAAATTATAATAATTACCCTCAAATAATTCTTTGAAAATCATATATCATCTTCATTTTATAATAGCATCATAACATGTGAGTATTTAATTTAACAAATACTTTATCATTTTGTTTGTTTCTCTAAGGTTGTAAAAAGTATGCAGAGATTTAAAATTCTTAAAAATTGATGAATGATGAAGCCCAAGGGATAGGGTTTTAATCAGAGGAGTCAGTATGAAGTGAAGCTACCTAAAGTCGTGGATAAATCCATGATACCACATTCACTCTGGGAGACAGGTATAAAAACTAATCTATTTAGAAGCCAATACAGCTTTGCATCTTCAAGGTTAAAGCCTTATTTAAATCTCAGTGTGCTATATCAGATATTTATACCTGCTCATAACCAAATTACCTGATTGAGCTATGATCTTTTTATGTAATTAAATAGAAGGGAACACATGTAATAGAGTCCTGAAATGTGCAAGCAAAATCCATAAGTGATAAATGAATCTAAACTCTTGTTAATAATAAAAATATTCCAGAGATCTTCCGCAAATCTCTCAGGCATAGGTGTCATTCTGTGATCTTTATTTTATGTGCATTTCCACAAATCCTTTTAGCCTTAGCCCTCCATATATATATTCTTTGACCTTCATTGGTGGTCTTCATTCATTCATATTCATATTGAATGCATCTTATAAACACTGACTGATAAAGCTACTATTCTTAAAGCACTAATATGTGCCAAGCACTGTGTTATATGTTAATTATTATCTAATTTAATTTAAAAATATGATTTTAAAATTATTTTTAGTGAGGAAATAGACATTTCAAGGCATGAGTGGAATTCTTACACATCAGCCATTTAAATACCTTCATTGTGTATGAACAAAAGCATGTTATTCAGGACAACAGAGGTTGCCTCCTGGTACTCACTTTTGAGCAGGTTTTGATCCGAACTCACATAGCTAATAAGCTGTAGGACTTATCCTACCATTTTCACTTAGTTCTCTATGATTCCAAGCCTTGTGTTCCCCATGCTTGTACTATATTGACTGATTCACAGTAGCTTTTGCCATCAGAATGACCTCACTCATATTCCAGAAGAAAAGATCAGACAATGTAGTCTAGTGACCATGATTGAAAGATTTAGCTATAGCCACCTTTCCAATCATAAAGATATTATTTGCTCTATTTAAAAGGGGGATCCAATTTTATTTACTTTCCTACCATTTTTCTATGTGGGGCTCAAGGAAGGACACTAGCTTTACACTTCCAAACGTTTTGTTTGTTGTGGCATGGAAATTATATTTTCCCACCACTGGGAGATAGCCATGTTTTGCCCACAACAGTGGTACTTTGAGCTTTAAAAGCCTCTGTCCAGCTGTGATGATAAAGTGATGATGGTGGTAACGGGGATAATATTGGTGACAATGATATGGGTGGTGGCAGTGCTGGAGATGGTGGTGATGGTGGTGACAGAGACAATGAGGGTGGCAATAATGATGATAAGGTTGATGACAATGATGGTGATTATGATAGTAGTGATGGGGATGGTAGTGATATTAACAGTAGTGTGATAATAATGATTATGGTGATGGTGATAATATGTTGATGATAAGAATTATGATAATGTTGCTTCCCATTCACATCTGTGGTCAAACTTACCATGACAAACAGATTTTTTTTTCAAACAAGCCTTTATATATAGCACACCTATGATTTGATGTAAACTGTTTTAGTTTATCTTTTTATAGTCCAGTTATGTTCACTATCTGATATTATGTTATATATGTGTTTGACTTTACAATAGATGGTCTGTCATCTACTAAAGACAAGAATTTCATGTGTCTGCTTTGTTATTTTCTAAACTTCCAGCACTAGGACTAGTGCCTGGCACTTAATAAATGACTATCATCAATTAGTTTTTATTTGTTTTTGTTTTGTAGTTGATATACCAGGCACTGTGTTATCATGGTTCATAATATTCTTGAGGTAGACATAAAATATCTAATTACTTTGATACTTTGACAGTTGAGAATGACCAGACAGTGGTGGCATGCTATTTTAATCCCAGGATTTGGGTGGTATAGACAGGTAGAATCTCTGAGTTTGAGGCCAGACTGGTCTACAGAATGAGTTCTAAGACAGCAAGAACAACACAGAGAAAAAAAAAATGAGAAACTAAAATATGAGTGTCGTGAAGGAGCTAGCAAATACATCTACTGAAGGGCCAGGGCCAGAATTTAATCCCAAACCCTCAATTACTGCAATGGCCTGCTATGGACATTGATCAAGTAGCATAACTTTTGTGAGACTACTTCTTTTTTGTCTTTTATGAAATAAAAGGAGTATCTTAGTCATGGTTTGATAACTGTGAAAACACACTATGACCAAGGCAACCCTTATGAAAGAAAGCATTTAACTGGGGGCTGACTTACAGCTTCAGAGGTGAATACATTAATATCATAATAGAAAAAAATGACAGCATTCAAGTAGGAATAGTGGTGGAGAAGTGGATGAGTATTCTAGATCCAGATCTGTAGGCAGGAGAGAGAGGAGAGAGAGAGAGAGAGAGAGAGAGAGAGAGAGAGAGAGAGAGAGAGAGAGAGAGAGAGAGAGAGAGAGAGAGACTGGGCTTGTCATGGACATTTGAAACCTAAAACCACACCTAGTGACAACCTTTCTTCAAATAGGCCACACCTACTCCAACAAGGCCACATTTGTATGAGTCTGTGGAAATTATTCACCACATTCCACACCCTGGCCCTCATAGGTTAGTAGCCCTATCAGAATGCAGAAATGTACTCAGACCAAGTTTAAAAGTCTCCACAGTCAGCCGGGCGGCGGTGGCGCACGCCTTTAATCCCAGCACTCGGGAGGCAGAGGCAGGCGGATCTCTGAGTTCGAGGCCAGCCTGGTCTACAAGGGCTAGTTCCAGGACAGGCTCTAGAAACTACAGGGAAACCTTGTCTCGAAAAACCAAAAAAAAAAAAAAAAAAAGTCTCCACAGTCTATTACAGTCTCAACACTATTTAAAAGTGCAGTCTCTTCTGAGATTCAAGGCAATCTCTTAACTATAACCCCTTGCAACATCAAAATCGAAAAGCAGTTCACATGCTTCCATCATACAAAGGCACAGAATGCGCATTACCATTCCAAAAGGGAGAAAAGGAGCATAGTAGAAATACTGAACCAACGCAAGACTTAAACCCAGCAGGGTCAACTCCAAATTCTGTAGCTTCATGTTTGATGTCAAAGTGCTCTTCAGATATTCCATTCCTTTCAGCTTTGTGGACTCCAGCACACTTCTCTCTCTTGAGCCAGTTCTACAACCAGTTTGCAGCTTTCTTTGGCAGGTATCCCATAACTTCGGTATCTCCGGAATCTTGGGGTCTCCAACACAATTCAGGCTTAACCTTCACAGCTTCTTGACATAATCTCTCTGGGCCTCTATGCAGAGATACCCCTGAAGTGTACTTGGCCTCAGCAACTTTCCTTAGTCAGAGAGGGAGATTCCACAATCCTTTTCTTGTATCCTTGACTCTAATACCAGAATGACATGAGCAAAACTGCCAATTTCTGCTACTTCATGGAGCTAAAACTTCACCCCTTTTTCAATATGTTATGGTTGGTTTTCTTCACTGTTTTTTTTTATTTAATTCCTTTCACAAGTTGGAAGTTTAATAGAAGAAGGGTTTTCCATGAGGTCACCACTCCCTTTATTCCATTTAGCATGAGTTTTTTTTTCTTTAAAATTTTAATTTCCATGAGCCCTAGACTTAGTTCTATTATACTTCTTGCTGCCCCCTTTTTCCCAAAACTATATATTTTTCTATGTCTCCTTGTCCCACTTTATCCTTTTCATTGTAGACCTGTATAAGAGTTATTACTAATAACTACACAACAGAGTCAATATTAGACTGTCTTGAAATGTCTTCTGCCCATGCCATAATCAAAAACTCTTCAATTTAGCCTCAAGCAGATTTTTAGGACAAAGGCAAAAATCAGCCACATTCTCTGCAAAAATATCACAAGAATGGTCTCTAGACCGCTTACTAACATTCTTACCCTGTGAAACCCCTAAAATCAGGCCATCACAGCTCTTATCACCCTCACCATCTTTGTCCCCACTCCTAATAGGATGGCCCAGAAAGCCCTACTTAAAGTGTCCAAGTGCTTTCTAATCCAAAGTCCCAAGGTCTTCTATATTCCTCCAACAAATAGTATGATTAAGGGTGTCACAGCAATGCCTAACTCCTTAGTATACCAACTTCTGTCTTAGTCACTGTTCTGTTGCTCTAAAGAGACTCCACAATATTATGGTTATCTTATGGCAACCCTTATGAAAGCACACACTCAATTAGGGGCTTGCTTCAAATGTTAGTCCATTATTATTATGATGGGGAGCATAGCAGCATGAAAACAGACAGGGTACTGGAGGAATAGCTTAGCATTCTTCATCCTGAACCAAAGGCATAAGAAGGAGAAAGAGAACGGGGCCTGGTATGGACTTTAGAAACCTCATAGTCCACACCCATTGACGTACTTCCTCCAACATGGCCACATCTACTTCAGCAAAGCCAAGCCTAAATGAGTCTATGTAGGTCATTCTTAAACTACCTCAAGGATATTTTTTGGTTATTTCAAATTCCTCAACTATTTTATCCTAAAACAAATTCCATTAGCCCCCTCCAAATTTAAGATATTATTGAAGTATCAGTAAGCTGTATTTTCAAATGAAGTCTTCAAAGGTATTGTGAAGTGAGAATGGACCACTGCAAAAGACATGGCAATCATCCAAAATGTGAAGAAAACTTATTTCCACAAGAGGAGTATCAACTAATCATGAAACAGTGACTTCAGTAGCCAAGGATAAAGAAATAAAGTATATACAGTTTCTAGCAAAAGGAGAAATGAATAATTCAACATTGTTGATCTACCACAGTGTTGAAACAGACCAAGTTCCCAATCCTAATTGATCAACAAAGACAGACAACAAAGTCTGTTATCCTTCCAGCCCTCTCCATGAATGCTGATAGTTTTTGCTATCTTTTCCATAGTCCATAGTAATTTCGTGGAAACTTCCAGGAAAGTTTTTCTCTTACAACAGCAGCAACCATTGTTGTAATAATGAAGAAATATATCAATTCTACTTTCAAAGTTCATTCAAAAATTTCTAGTAACTACCTAATATTGGACTGCCACCACCATGGTTTGTCTTCTTTGATGTTCAAATTCTCTAAGGTCCCTTTGAAAACTCAGAATGCTCCTTCCAAAACATGGGTTGCTTAAGAAATTCCATATGATTGATTACTTCTTCTACTCTATTTTTTCCAAATTGTTTTCAGTCTTGACTGAGGAAGCTCCCTGTTGTTGGAAAGGACCTTCAAGCAAACTAGAATAAAATAAGGCTTCCTTAGGGGAGTTGTATGTCTAAGAAAGTATCACAAAATGGTTATCTTAAAACAGAATATATAGAAATATAGAAACATTAGTTCACAATTCTTCATACTGGAATTCCACTATAGGTTGGTGTTCTCTCTTAGAGGAGGAATGCTTCCTAAACTCATCTAGATCTTATCTTACTGGAAATCCTTGGTGTTGTCTAATTGCTTCTCATTTATTTCATTTTGGTTTAATTTTTCTTCTAGACATATTTCTTCAGATTCTAACTTTGAATGTTGTTCTCCTAATTTTGCATTTCTTTCCTTTTCTTTACTTTGTGTCTGTGAGCATATGGGGTGTATAGAAGTACATAATTCTCTCTCTCTCTTGATGTGGGATTCCTCTCTGTATGCTGTGAATATCATTGGTTAATAAAGAAACTGCTTTGGGCCCATAGCAGAGCTATAGGGGAACAGAGCTAGGTGGGTAAAACTAAACAGAATGCTGGGAGAAAGGAGGTGGAGTCAGAGAGAAGCCATGTAGCCCTGCCAGTGCCAGACACCAGAACTTTAGCCGGTGAGTCACAGCCACATGATGATACAAAGATTAATAGAAATGGGTTAAATTAATATATAAGAGTTAGCCAATAAGAAGCTAGAGCTAATGGACCAAGCAATGATTTAATTAATATGGTTTCTGTGTGATTATTTTGGGGCTAAGCGATTGGGAACCAACATGCAGCCTCCCCCAACTCTCTCTCTCTCTTTTCTCTCTCTCTCTCTCTCTCTCTCTCTCTCTCTCTCTCTCTCTCTCTCTCTGTGTGTGTGTGTGTGTGTGTATGTGTGTGTTGGGGGGCTCACACAGGCAAGAGGAAAACACTGGATGTCCTATTATATGACTCTCCACTTTGTTTCCCTAAAACAAATTTCTTATTGACCCTGAAGCCAGTCTGGTAGCCAATGTTTCCCAGAAATCCTCCTGTCTCCTCCCCTCAAGCACTGAGGTTATGTGCACATATGAGGCCATACCTTGCTTCATATGCAGATGGTAGAGATTCAAACTTAGGTCCTTTTGTTTGCACAGCAAGTGTTCTTACTCATTAATGTATATCCCTAACCCCTTTCTCCTCTTATAACTATAAGGATTCTCACTCCAATATGACATAATCTTAACTGAGTTCATCTGCAGTATGCCCATTTTCAAATAAATTTGCCTTTTAAGGTTACTACGCTAGTACGTCTTCATAGCAAACACTATGCAACCCACAACAATATGAAGTTATAAACATATTGAAACCTGTCTGCAATGCCCACAGGTAAACAGAGAGATAAACATGGGACACCCAGGGCAAAGCACCAAGAACTATAAGATTTTTTTTACCTGGAATAGTAAATTTCAGAACTGTTTGCAATGAAATTGCCTGAAAGTCAAGGAAAATAAGCAAGGTCAATCTCAGAAGAATATGAGCCATTATCAAGTCCAGAGCAAGAAAAACGAGCACATTTAGACTGAGAACTCATTTGTTTGGGGATTGTCTGTCTGACAGGGGGTCACATCAGTATATTTAAAGCTAGAGACGTATCATGTCTAGGAAGCTTAGTCATCTCAGTGAACAGCTCTTCTAGACGAGGGGCCAGCCATGTTTTAATTTGCATATCACTCGGGAGAATGATCAACTGTGGGGAAAGCTTTAGCACATGAACATGGTAGATCAAAAGGCAGCATTTAAGCACCACCCTAATTAATCACTTTGGCTGGACAGCCAGTGACCCAAATGCTGGGGCCTGTAGCATAACTCCCAAGTGCAGCGTCTACAAGCAGAAGAACTTTCAACCCGTAGCCATTCTCCTCCCAAGAGAAGCCTGCTGCAGAGCAGATGTTTACAAATCATGTAGCCTGTGGGTGATGAATTAGTTTTTAATGGCATTCCCGTGTACTCGTTATAAATCATTAAGCAGCCAACAGACTGCTTCTCTCTTCACAGACCTACTTGGCTGGGGTTCCTAAGTAGGAAAAATTCAGTCATGGGGCAAGGTTGCTGCAATCAGGAGAAACTGCCAATCCTTCATTCTCCTCATTTGTCCTTGAGGCCTGTCCATCACGTCAGTGATCACCCATTTCTCACATTCCAGGTTCCCTGTCTCTACTTCTGCATCATCTTTACATGTCCCAGTGGACCTGGTCCCTTCTGCACGTCCCCACTCTTCACTCCGTTCTTTTTCAACTTCGCTCACCACTTCTATTGCTTTTAACTTTTCTTCTCTCCACACTCTTCCACACTTTTTGTCTTTCCCAATCTTTACTTGGCTCTAAAAATAAAAAGCTGTTTGCTTTTGATAAGCTGAGAGGAAGAGAGAGAGATTCGTGTGCTGACACAGTGTGATTCTTAACACCAATAATAATTCGTGCCCAATACTTATTGGAGATGCAGGAAATTAGAGAATTGATGCTGATGGGAGGGAGGATAATACAAGAGAAAAAGTGCTCCACATTCACTGAAGAGCATTGGGTACTAACACTGTAAGGGACACTCATCATAAAAATGAAAGGTTCTTCACTTTGCAGAAAACATACATGGATTTGTAGACATGTGAGGTGTTTTAATTATAGATACTTCCCGTTCAAAGCGGGATGCTAGAAACCTTTTATTTTAGCTTTGGAGCCTGACAGTGCAGATAAAAACACTATGACACAGGATGCCTTTCCGGAAACAAATTTCCTCTTTAATTTTTAGCATCTAATGGGTAATTACTAAAGGGAGGAAAATGACCAGCAATTGAGACAAAATCAAATCATCTTTAAAACAAGCATGCATTACCTATGCATCTTGTGACTGCTGCATATGCCAGCCATGCACAAGACGCTGGGCTCCAGCTAGTTCTGAGCATGAAGCACTACTGCATGCTTAGAACTCTTCTAAAACAGAACGGTGAAAACAAAAGAGATCTCTTACTTTAACATTCTCAAGTTAACCCAGGTTTAATCCAAGGCAGTTAAGATCAGCACAAATTCCTAAGGAGTCACTTCGAATACCCTCCCCTCATGCCGAAGTGTTTCTGTTCATACCCCCTGCTCATTCCCACCGTAGATCTCTCACGTCAGTCTTTCTGTTCTACTCTGTTACCTGTAATATCGCTTTCAGTCACCGTGGCTTTACCCCCTTTCCTTGATGACGACTGTTCTAACAGGTGTTAGGAAATCCTCGGCCTTTTGTTGTGAAAGAAACAAGCCCCAATCAAGCTCTGCACCCCCTACGGAGTAAATCTTCTGCCCTGATGAGCATTTCCTTGGCTCTGTTACCCATCTATGATAGACCACACATTCATTCTGTGTCACCGTTTGTCCTTTGGCTCCCAGGGCAACCTCCGACTTGGAGACCTTCTGTGCCTCATCAGAGCCTGTGAGGTGAGCTCTGATTACAGTCTGGCACCCACAGTCCTGCCAACTCACAGTCTGCCCCTCTCTTTTCTTTCACTTCGAAACAAACCCTTCCTCTCTAATTTCAGCTTTATCTGAAAGTCTGCACTCATCTCTTCTTTCTTCTGTATCTATGCACCCCACCTTCAGAAACCATCTCCACTCCTCTGCTGTAGCTTCCCACCATCTGCTATTTATAAACACATGTCCAAGTCCAGCCAGTTCTCTCCCCTGAGTTCCAGATTCTGGAATGCCCAACATCTGCTGGGTTGCTCTGTTAGATTGTGCCTCTCAACTTCTAAAGCAATACACTAGAAATAAATTATTCACATCTCTTCCCAAATCAGCTCTTTCTTTGGGTCTCTCAGTTCTTCAAGCTGGCATCATTATCCACTTAGGTAACCTGAGTCTACAGAAGTTGATTTAGGATAATTTGGTCTTCCTTTGTCCTCACACTTGTATTTGACTTAGTTCCTTCAACTCTGGCATTATAGAAATTTGAAGAAAGCTCCAACTATCCCTCTATAGTCCTGATGCTTATTACTTACAACTTGAACTATCCCAAAAATCCTTTCAGTAATCTCATATTCAGTTTCCCCTCCTCAACCCTAGCCCCACTTTCAGATGCCAAGTATGCTGTAGATGTACCACGCTCCTGACAGTGTCAATCAGTAAGCGCCAGCTCTTTAGCCTCTTGTGAAATACCTGCTGCTCTTTTTTAACCATCTCTTCACATGTTGAAGGAGGCTAATGTGACTCTCCGTGTGTGTGTGTGTGTGTGTGTGTGTGTGTGTGTGTGTGTGTTACATTGTCTGTTAGGTAGTAAGTGTTCATCTTATTGTGGGTTCTCAAAAACAATAGCTGTTTTCAAATTTACATGGGAACACAAAAGACCCAGGATAGCCAAAGGGATCCTGAATAACAAGAATGCTGTTTGTCTATAATGTTACATATGTATATGGTGTGTGTGTGTGTGTGTGTGTGTGTGTGTGTGTGTGTAACGGGGTTGTATGTGTAAATTTAGGTATATCTATGAATTTGAAAAAGAGAAAAGTGTGGTACATGGCAGTGACTGTAGAAAGGAAAAGGAAGTATAGTGTAATATAATCTCAGTTTTTAAAAATAATATAAAACAACACTAATGGTAGTATCACTATACCTGATTTCAAATAATACTCTAAAGCTGTATTAATTAATTAAACCAGTGTAATACTATCACAAAAAATAGACATAGATCAGTAAAGCAGAGGACCTGGATATCAATCTAAATAGCCAGCTGATTTTTTATAAAGAAACCTACAATTCCAGGTTACAGTCCCTCACTGTAGGCAAGTCAAGATGACAAGAAGCTGAGCAGAGAGTCACATCCACAATCAAGATCAGAGAAAGAGACTGAATGTCTACATGCTTGATACTCAACTCACTTCTCCACTTGTATACAGGAACCAAACACAGGTCAACTATATCCATATATTTTAATTTCATTCCAAGGTAATATATATATATATATATAAAAAGGGTATATAAAGTTTTAATCAGTGGTTTTATCAGTATAATCTTTAAAACTCCTTTTTGATAGTACTAACTAGCACTCGGTGAGCATTTGTGCAACCATACCACATGAGTTTCATATTGCCACTAGTGCTGCGGTCCTTCCCACTCTATAAATGAGAAGTGGAGATGGTAGGAGCTAAATTGCAGAGAGAGCACAGTGCTGCAATCCTAATATGTTGGACTCTGCAATCATTGAATCTACTGAGCAGATATGTTTATATTACAAATGTGGCATATCTACATGTACGCTATAAACATAAATGAGCGTATCTGTGCATTTGTATGTATTCAGGTGGATAGTCATGCATGTGCACACATGCACATGTATTGTTTAGACCAGAATCTGGCACATAGCAATGACCCACTAAAATGTTTTAATTCTCTCTTCTTTAGGCATATGCATATATGAATCACTCCTCCACTTCTCATTGAGGGTTACGGTGACATAGTCTTTACTCAGTCAAGTATGAGTTGACATGATGTGCTAACTTCTTTTTTTTTTTATTTTTTTTTATTTTATTATTATTATTTTTTTTTTTTTTGGTTTTTCGAGACAGGGTTTCTCTGCAGCTTTAGAGCCTGTCCTGGAGCTAGCTCTTGTAGACCAGGCTGGTCTCGAACTCACAGAGATCCGCCTGCCTCTGCCTCCCGAGTGCTGGGATTAAAGGCGTGCGCCACCACCGCCCGGCTTGATGTGCTAACTTCTAATGGAAGCTTTCATAGATAATTTCTTCTTCTTCTTCTTCTTCTTCTTCTTCTTCTTCTTCTTCTTCTTCTTCTTCTTCTTCTTCTTCTTCTTCTTCTCCTCCTCCTCCTCCTCCTCCTCCTTCTTCCTGTTTTTCTTATACCATTGAATCCAAAAATAACTCAGACAGTTGTTAAGTTATTCAGTAATAAATAGGTGGCCCTATGAGCAGAATACTCAGGACACCCAGTAAGGATGAAAAATAGGGATAAGAACCACACATTTTCTGGTTGCACAATAAAGTGCTAGAGGTGTTTGTTACAGCATTAGAGGCCTTCATTTCCCAATCAATATTCCATTTGTCTTTGTTGTCATAGTAGTAGTGGTGATTGCTGCTGCTCCCGGCTATTGTTCCATTGTGCCGTCACCACTAGGAGTTGTAGAGGGAGCCAGGAATATCTGCCGATTGATTCCACAGTGCATGGTGTATTGAAAATTCAAATTGCCTTGACCATATTACAATCATTTAGATAGCCCCTAATGCAGTGGTTCTCAGCTTTCCAAATGCTAAAACCTTTTAATACAGTTCCTCACGTTGTGGTGACCCCAGCCATAAAATTTTTGATGCTACCTCATAACTGTAACTTAACTACTGTTATGAGTCGTTGTGTAAATATCTGATATGCAGGGTATCTGATATGTGAATCTCTAAGGGGTTTCAACCCACAGATTGAGAACCCTGTCGCAATGGCTTCAGGTCAATCCCCAGATGAGAAAAGAGAAGATATGGAGGCAAAGCCAAGCCAATTTAATTACATGGGCTAATTTCAATGTAAAAGTTTGGTTTATGGCATTGTAAAATGAAGAAGGACTCCCTTGCCTGACTCCCTCGGAGACAGGCCTGAATGTCATTCTTGGTTTATTTCTTTGGGGAATTAACTGCTTGGATTCCTTCAAAGTTTAATTAAGTTGTCACATAACACATAAAATAGCAAATAAAACAGGCTTTCCCTGTGTCCTGGTGTTAATTTTATGTCATCAAAATTGTCCAGCTTGTTAGCTGCCTAACTCTGTCTGCCCCAGCTACCAATTAAGGGTTCTAACTGAAAACTTCTCCTCCACTTAAATACCAACTCTGGCTCCACTCTTGTTAAACTTTTCATTTCCTTTGGGTTACAACTGCTAATTTTTTTAATGGGTTCTTGATCGTTTAAGTTTTATGTTGTGAAGTTTGGATAGAAGAAAATTTTTTTTACAAAAACTTTGTTTTGTAAGTGTGTGTGTGTGTGTGTGTGTGTGTGTGTGTGTAAAAATATATAAACACAATTACCAAGTCTATATATGTAATAATAATCAAAGAAAGGTAAGTTATTTATGTGAGAGTGCGGGCATGGGAAGGGTTGGAGAGTAAACATGGGATGGGCTGGAGAGAGGAAAAGGAAGGGGGAGTGAAATAATTATCCTTTAATTGAAAATGCTAAAAAGAATAATTAATAATAAATTTTGGTTAAGGAACAAACTGTCAATAATCAGGAGTTTTAGGTGAAAGACACTTTATATAATTTCAAAGAATGAGGAAATCAAGAAATGGAACTTGAAGATTAAGTAGATAGATAGATAGACAGACAGACAGACAGACAGATAGATACATACATACATACATTGATATAAAATAAATAGATGATAGATAGATATACACAGATACATGTATACATACATATATATAATACATAGATAGATGATAGATGATAGATAGATAGATAGATGATAGATAGATAGATAGATAGATAGATAGATAGATGATAGATGATAGATAGATAGAGATAGATGATAGAGATAGATAGATGATAGATAGATAGATAGATAGATAGATAGATAGATAGATAGATAGATAGATAGTCAGATAGATAGATGATAGATAGATAGATAGATAGATAGATAGATAGATAGATAGATAGATGATGGATGGATGGATAGATAGATAGATAGATACATAGATAGATAGATAGATAGATAGATAGATAGATAGATAGATAGATGATGGATGGATAGATAGATAGATAGATAGATAGATAGATACATAGATAGATAGATAGATAGATAGATAGATAGATAGATAGATAGATAGATAGATAGAATAGGTAGATGGGGATCATTGTTCACAGGTATCTATAGCGTTCTGTTTTCTTTGTCTTTGGCCTGGTCCTCCCTTCGTCTGGGAACATGTTCTGACTGACCCATTGTCATTGTGTATCTTATCCTGCTAATGGCATAATCTTCTCTTATCCAGCCACATGTTTTCTCCCCTCTTACTCACAGCTCTGCTTCTATAATAATGAGAACTTCATTTTACCTCCTGGAGAAAGTGAAGTCAGTATGGTCTCCTTGGATCATCCAATCCCACCTACTTCTCTCTATGTGAAAGATGACGGCCCTCTTCAAAGTAACCCTAGGAAGCTTGTCACATACTGGACCACATAAACAAAAGGTGGAACGATTGTCTTAATTTCTGAACATTTCAATTGCGCAGACACTGGAAAGAGATCATAACATAAGCTCTGATGGCTGGTAAATATCTACTTGGTAGATTATGTTTTACCATATACGTTGTGTGTTTCTAAGTAAGAAGAAAACTGAGAAGTTTCAGCTTAGTTGTCCTCAAATTGCTTCCACGAATTTATCTGTCAAGAAGCCCTTCACACTTATGAGTAATGAGTACTAATATAGCCCATCATAAGTGATGCTCTGCTTTGAACTTTCAGCCCATTCCCTAAGTGGCTGAAATCCAGTGGGAAAGAAGGGTAAGTGACAAGAATCCACCGATTTCCAGTTTAAACCTTCTCAATATCGTCCTCAATACTCAGGCCCAACACATTGACAGAAGGTTTAAATTCTTCAATATGTTCCCAAGGCTTAGCTTTTGATGAAGAAGAAAAAAAAAAAAAAAACGATTCCAAACACTAGAAAAGAAATTTGTGAGTTTGGCCTCTTTCATTACCCTACTAACCCACATCATTGTGCTTATTTAGATGTGTCTGCAGGTATTGCTTCTGAAATACTGGGGTTCTGCTTATCTAGTTCTGAAACACCTCTCTGTATAGATCCTGTGTCCTCATACATACACAATTCACTGCTTAGCAAATCCTTACACCTCTTTCAAAATATGCTAAGATGTCAGAATGTCAATTAAAAAGCCAAAGTCAAGGAAATGGATTTTCAATAATTTCAGCTAGGTTCAATGAAGTAAAGACCACATTAGGGGAACATTAGATTCTTTCAAATCAACACTATTTGATGGTTTTGTTTCTTTGGGTGACTCTATTTTGGAAACAAACAATATTCCCTCCTCTCTATTTCCACTTTCGTTCTAGGTCTTATTACACCAGGATCTAAATGAACAAGGGTTTTGTTTTTTTAATTAAGTCAGGATTCTATGGAAAAACAGTGGGTTTATAGCCCAGAAAGTGTTGTGATTTTGCATCACTTTTTTTAAAAAACAGGAATAAATAATTCTTAGATTGCCATAAGCAATTGCAATTTATCACAATTTCACTTGTTGCTTTTATTCACATGTTCAATTACCACCTACTTTATGTTAAATCTTCACTAAGTCCTTGAGGGTCTGATCACAGTTAAGATACACCTCTGTTCTCACGGAGTTCATAAGTTAGAAGAGATGGGTGCCAGGCAAACATGACACAATGGGATGGATTGGCACAGATTTCTCAGACTAGAGAGTAAAGGAAATTCTACCTTACTGATCATAGGTAGGAAATTTTACAAAAGCTCTTGAAAGGATTCTGACTCTCAATGAACAGGAGAGGGCACAATGAATGCAAATTGATGCAGAATGGAAGACAGCTAGGAAGGAGTGTCCATCGAGCACTGTGTGATCCAAAAGACTGGGTACGTTGTTCAAAAACCCAGTTCTGCACAAATCAACATGCGGTATTAGCAAAAACCCTAAATCTCTAGGAAACAAAAGTAATGACCTTTTTAATATAGTTACTTTTTGTAACTCCTATAATGATGACATTATTAATATTGGAGACAGGGTTGTTGCCATGCATCAAGCATTCGGTCAATATTTTCCATGCATTATCTAATTGAATATTTGCAACATATCTATAGGGTACCTATTATTATTCAAATAATCCTTTCTTAATTTAAATCCTTGGAGCAAGTTTAGCAGGTGATGGGGGTGTTGCTAATTAGAAAATAGTAGTCATTTGAGAGCCAGGAGGAAAAGGAGAGATCATATTACTGACAAAACAGGAGAGACTGCTTCTGAAGACACTGTTGCTATGGCTATTAGCAGGCATGTGGGTGACTGTGAGAGGTACCTGCCAGGGTGACATGGCAGCCGCCTGTTAGCTTATTCTACAATGAAGTTTTCACAAAGGAAGCTCAGCTCATAAAAGCTACTTTCATTATCATTCTGCAAACCAGAACCTGATAATATTGCCGCCAAAGATTTATTTAGTCCCAGCTGCTCTCTGGACCTAAGCCCATTGTTCATTAAAAAAAAATCCCACCACTACTATCTAACAGGCCCAGTCTTCTAACCCTCCTTTCGGGTGAAATATAACCACAGATCTGTACCCAGATACCGTTGTAGGCATTGCAGTGTCCCACCCTGTGACAGACCCAAGCAGACCAGGGTCTCTGACTTTTCCCCTCACTACCAGATTCAGTTGCAGTAACAGTCCTGCTCCTGTGCTCAGTCACAGGTGATGTGTCAGGAGTCTGGGCAGCAGGGAAACAAATAAGCAGCCTCCCACTACATACAGGTACTGTGACTCTTGGTGTCACAGGGTAATATTGTTTCTGCAACTTGGAAGGTGCAATCCATAAGAAAGATCATGTGGGGATAAATATGAAACAATGTCTGACTTTGCAATAAGGCTTTAGTTGTTAAAAAATACTCTATGGGGGTGGTGAGATGGTTCAGAGAGTCAAGAATCTGGCCCTTGACCTGGTGACCTGAATTTGACCCCAAGAACCACCTTAGAGGTAAAGGAGAGAACTGATTTCATAAAGTTGCCTTCTGACCTGTGCATGCACATCATGACACATGTACCAAAATATACATATATCATGTGAATACACACCTAAAAATAATAAAAGTTTTGAAATATTCTATAGGGACTTTAGTCATCATCACACCCATTAAGACATCAAGCTGGCTCACCATATTAGTAACACCATCTTGAAAGTCTGGGTGGGTAGGAGGTGGCAAGTACTCTAGGTAGAAGAGAAGTTACAAGTGAGTCACACTCCCTGACTATCAATAAGCACTGTCACAGCAAGATCAAAAGTTCCAGAATATGCCAGGGAATACTATCTAGCATAGATGGGTACTATAACCATGTAAGTCTATGACAGAGCAGGACTGGCCCTTCCCCTATAACTCCAAGGGACGATTTGACCATTCTGAGTTCTTTGTGTTTTCTAAACCCTCGTCATTCTCTGTCATATAGCTGTGTAGCTGTATAGCTGGCAAAGAATTTTTTTCTCCTATTCGGTGTTACCTATTCACTTGATTGACAGCTTCCTTGGCTGTAATGAGGCATTTTACTGTCATGAGATTCCATTTGTCAGTTGTTAGTTTCAGACCCTGCACTACAAGAGTCCTGTTCAGGAAGTCCTTAGCTATGCCTATATATTTTGGAATATTAGTTGAAGATGTGTTACATTCATTTATGCTGTGGAACATTTCTTTAATGATGCAAGGATGTGCTGCATTCTTTTATGTTGCATTTGTTTAACTCTGTGAAGCTGTGTTACTGTACCTGTATAAAACCTAACTGGTCTAATAAAGAGCTGAACAGCCAATAACTTGGTAGGATAGGATAGGAAGGACTGGCAGGAGGAGAGAATAAATGGGAGGAAAGATCAGAGAGGCTAAAAGAGCAAGAAAAGGAGGCGAGGAGGGTGCTAGGGGCCAGCCACAAAGTCAGCCACAAAGTAAGAATGAAAGTAGGATAGACAGAAGTAAGAAAAGGAAAACGCCCAGAGGCCAAAAGTAGATGGGCTAATTTAAGATAAGGAAAGCTGGCTAGAAACAAGCCAAGCTAAGGCCGGACATTCATAAGTAAGAGTTAAGAAGTCTCTCTGTGCGATTATTTAGAAGCTGGGTGGCAGCCCCCACAAAGAGCCAAAGAGTGAAAACCAACAGCAACACCTACAAGCTGAAGCATATTTCCTGTAATTTCTTCCAGGTTTTATGCTGAAGTCCTTGATTCATTTGGTCTTGAGCTTTGTGCAGCGAAGAAGACCAAATTTCACATTTCATTTTAGTTTCATTTTTATGTATCTTGAGAAACAGATTTCTCAACATCATTTGAAAAAATATGCTATCTTTTCTCCAAAGTATAGTTTTGGCATTTATCAAAAATTAGAGGGAGATATGGACGCCAACTACTGGAGAAGCTTCCTAAAATACCTACATATGTAAAACACAGCCTGGAGGAAGTCACTCTATAATATGAGGACAATGCCTCCCCCAGACACTGTAGACTATCAAACCAAAAGCCAATGGCAGGTATTTGTTACCTGTTTTTGAGTTGCTGTCAATGATGTCCCATAGACTAACAAAACATTACAAAGTGTTGCTGTTTCTCTTTGTAACTTTCCAGAACTTGATGGTAATACTATTACTGAAGACCCACATATTTAAGTCATAAAACTAGGAGATATCATGGTAGTATGTACCTAGAAGTCTCATCCTTCCTGTATAGCTTTCATAGTTCTGGAAGGTGTTATGCATGCTACCAGGGAAGAAGAGCCATCATCAGCATTACATATCTGAGAACTACAATAATCACTGTCATGGAAAGATGCCGCACTTTTACAATGATGGCACAAAGGTTATAGGAGTAACCAATAACTTTTTTTTATTGGGTTTAAGGACCCTCCTCAAAAGATAGAACTCGCCGGGCGGTGGTGGCGCACGCCTTTAATCCCAGCACTCAGGAGGCAGAGGTAGGTGGATCTCTGTGAGTTCGAGGCCAGCCTGGTCTACAAGAGCTAGTTCCAGGACAGGCTCTAAAAAAGCTGCAGAGAAACCCTGTCTCGAAAAACCAAAAAAAAAAAAAAAAAAAAAAAAAAAAAAAAAAAAAAAAAAAAAAAAGAGGGAAAAAAAGAAAGAACTCAACTGGTATCATAACTGGGACAAAGACCCATAACTAGTTAGGTCATAGGCTCAATGAGAAAATACTGGCACTCTGCTAAATAAGCAAAATGTTAAATACAGAGAAAAGGGGGCTAGAGACTGCTCATTCCCAAATGGTAAATCTATACCATACACAGTGACACCCCCCCGACACACACACAAGGCTCAGAATTTTCAGAGAAATGGTGTTTTCCAGACATCACAGAGTCAATGTACATATGATTTCAGCAGATGCAACAAGCCTGCGCAAGATTAAGTCAGAGAAAACCCAGCATGAATGGGGAGGGACGGCCTAACATTTTAGGAACTACTTGCTGAGGGGTTGCTGACAATCAGCATCTACTGGGAGGGAAGTCTGTTTTCTTTAGGAATGTAATCCCTTCTCTAAGAGGCCACCTATGTTCTGGTATGGCTCTAACCATAGCAATAAGTAGACCTTTTTGTTCTGTTTTAGAGCCTATTAAGTTAGGAGAAAAGTGGCTATGGGAAGATAAGTGGGAAACTGGAGGAATTGGAATATGGAGTGGATTTGATCATTACGTGCTTGTATGAGGCTATCAAACAAATAAGAAGAATCTGTGCTTTCTGAGCTTCCAACATTTATTGTGAAGTTTTGCCATCCTCTAGGGAAGACAACTGAGCAGGCATCTGTGGTACAAGCAGGTAAGAAAAGAAGTCATTGAATTTTTCTATGAAATTGACCCCATTTCCAGGCTTACTACAGTGTGAGAAGAGAAAATTTACCTGACAACAGGTGTTCACTGTGGTATCCTTTGACAGTTTTTGATGCCCTAAATGGTAAATTCGAACACCCATAACACCCAGAGCTAAGGATTAAGGACTCAGACACTTCTGAGATGACCATCTAGGTCAATAAACAAGCAACTTATAGCACACAGAGGACTGTTCAAGACAAAGGCAAATCCCCAATGGACCATGGGGAGAAAAGTAGATGAGGATCATATCGCATCACAGGATCAGTATGAGAACAAACCAGGTTTGCTAATCCTACCCAAGTCTGTTGAGGATATTATTCCTGGCCACCACCTTGAAAAAGTAGAGGAAACAAGATCATCTTAGTCTAGAATGATAAAAGGAGACCCAATTAACGTGAGATAGTAGTGGATCTGCGTGACCTGCAGGCACTTTCTCAGTTTTTACACTTCTGTATATGCACTTACTCCATTTGCCTCCAGGTTTAAGACAAATGCAGAGCATCTCATGTCTTAGTATCTCTGGCTCTTACTCATCTCTGGTTGCCAGTTAGGTTCTGGCTTTCCTGACATGACTGCTTCTGCACCTCCAACAGCACTGTACAGCACAACTATGCCCAATCCTCCCTGACACTTCTTATTTCAGAGAAGAGATCTCACACAGGAGACAAGGGGATCTGGCTTTCCTGATGGCTATCAGAAGGGGTCAGGCAATGCTACCTGAGAGTGCAGTTGAACTGGTTCAGTGTGGCCCAGCAAAAGACAACAGATGCTTGTACTGAGGCTCGATGATCCCTCCTACCTCCTTTGGACTGACAGCTCTGAGATCAAGAGCCTGTCTAAGGAACCCCTTTAGCTAGTTGCATACCTGTTCTCTTGTGGACGTGATCCACTCAGTCACCTGCCTCCCTTGCATTTGCTTTCCCACTTGCATCTTGTGTGCCTTTCTACTTTTTCTTGGCATGTTTTTTGCTTCGTTTGATTATTTGTCTGTTTGGTCCTTTGGAATTACACCTTTCAATAAAGCCTTGACGTGCTATTTCCAGCTGCAAGGGTTTTGTTGTGGTTGCTATTGTTTGGTTGTCGTATGGTTGTTTTCTGGCAGAATAAAATTATGCTAACCTGTTTGACTGTTAGTCTTGAGAGGGACTTATACAGAGGTTAGAATTAGGGAGTTGATTCAAATATTTCACTTCAAACGCACCCAAGGTATTCTTCATTTTAAACTTCTGGGATCAAACTAAGCATAAATCTACCAAATCAGACAGAAATAATCTTAATATGTAGCCCTGTAATTTACTTGGTTTAACCATTTCACTAGTCTATTTCAAAGCTACGTTTTCTTGGCTCAAACTTGTGAACTAACATGGCTCTTTAAAAGGATTTGTTAAAAAAAAAAAAAAAAAAAAAAAACAGGAAGAAGCAGTATAGCAGTGATCAGCCAGCTGATGGCTGGTGAATATTAGCTGCACTTGTTCGGGGTTCTGACTCCTGGGTATGGTAAGATCTATAATTATCTTTATTTCAACCATCTTTAGCTCCTCCTTTCTTCCCAAGTTGTAGACAAGGAAACCACACTTAAAGGGCCCAGTGGTGACAGCCAGGGATATCACATTTTAGCGGTGGCTCTGAGTGGTTCCCATTCTGGCGCCCACACGTCCCATTTCTTTCCTTCGCACGTCTTAGGGACCGTATGTCATTCTTCAGAACAGTCTTGCAGGGGACAGCTCCCATCTGCACCTTCTACTTCTGCTCTCCTTTTACCAGAAGACACATAAGAAAGTATAATTCATGACCATTTTCACATAGAACAGGAAAAGCAGCGTGGTATTTAATTTGGCTATGTTGCCCAGTAAACGTCTCCTGAATCTTAGGATCAAGCTCTATGAATAAATTGTCATTTCCAACCTTCTGTGTAGGATATTCTTTTCTATTGATTCCAGGAATATATCTACATAAATATGAATATCAACATGCAAATGCATGGAAATGAGGCCCAAATGGGGCTAAATATAGGGTTGTAAAAGAAAATTAACTTGTCTATGTGAGCATATAAATGTTCTATATGAGAAAGGCATTTAGTTATTGTTCTCCACATTCATGAAACCTACTGAAAAGGAAATTGCCTACAACAAGAAAGATCTTAATTAAACATGAGGAAAAACATAGTTTCTCAGAAGAGAGAGGCAAGTGGGAAGCAAGAGGAAACCTCACTGCTGGGTTATTTCATGGGATCTTACTAGGGTGGGCAGCTGAGAAACTGTATTCTGTCTCTGTCCAGCATTTTTCAGCTAGGACAGAAAAGGTCAGTAATATTCAGTGGTAAAAAGAAGCAAGACAGCTTCACACACAAGGTGTCGAGGCAGGCAACAATCTGAGCACAATTAATTTCAGTCTCTTTTCCAATCCTATCTATCATATATGTGAGGAAACTAAGGCCTAGAGAAACTAAGCAGGCTCTTTGAGGCATAGAGCAATATCAACATAGGAAACCTCACCTGAGGGAACCAATGGCCCAGGAGCCAGAGCATCACAGGAATTAAGTACATGGTGCTTGCAGTCCAAGATGAGCCAGCCCCTTTCCTCCAGGACTGTTATCATCCATGCTGCTGAGATGTTTCTAGAAACAAAAGCCTGAGTAAAAAAGCTAGAAAAAAGAAACAGGTGAGACTTGAGAGAAGTCAGGGATAGTGAAGCATTGTGCTCCAAGGCTCATTGCACTTCGCTCCAGACAAACCAGATGTCTTCATCGGAGAAGAGATCGCACGTTCACTCCAGCTTGTGGCTTTTCCTCACCATCCAGCGAGTAATACCCCATTTTGAAGCTAGACCCCCAGGGCTCACCTTATCAAAACACAGCTACAGCTGTATCTCATCTTGAGCTACCACAACTCACGGCAAGGAAACCTGACAAGCACTTGCAATAAGATGTACCTAACTATCCTGCTGATGGAAGTGAAATTTCTGTAGAAAATGAGGACCTGTGTCTTATCTGTGCAAATAACACACACAACAAAGGAGCTTATGAGCAGGGGATCTTGAGACAAAGACGGTCAAGAACCCCATAATGCCCTCACTTCTTTGTACAGGCTTTCTTGTCTGGACTGAAGCCAGAGCACCATCTCTGAGTTGTAAAACAGAATAACATGATTTTGACAGACTCCCTTTCACCATGGACAAGGGTTATTCAATGCTTCCCATCAGACCAACTACAACTTCCTTCTTTTCTTTCCCGGTCTTTGTCATCTATCCCACTGCCTATCAATCAGCTAAGCTATCTCAGTACTGCTGATTTTGTGGCCTTTCCTTCTAACAATCAAGGCATGAATAAGCTCTTGAACCTCAGGCAGCAATGCCTTTTCTCTTTAATGTGGAAAAACAGTCATTTAAAGAACAAAAAGAAAAAAGAGGAGAAGTTTGAGTAAATGAGATGAGCACAGAACACCAAAATGACCTCACAAAGAAGATGGGCCCTGGCTATGTTAAATTGTTTGGGTGGACATGGAATAGCAAGAAGAGTTTTGGAGGGAGACAACCACTGGGCAAGCAAAAAAAAATGCAGACAGAGACAGGGAGGAGTAGGTTATCATTATATGAAGGAGTATCCCCTGATCTCCTACAGGATGTGACTGGATCTCCTACTTCAAAGGGCTTCTGAGAACAGGGGTGTTAGAGCAGACAGCCAGACTGATGGTTGTGCTCCAAGAGGCCTCTATCCTCCACCCGTTCATTTACAAGGAACAAGGAAGAGAAGTAGAGGTGGTGAATACAGCTCAAAGAAACATGCCTGCCTTCAGCCACTTTATTTCCAAGTGAGCTCAAGGCAGAAGAAGAACTGGGAAGAGAAAAAGAAAATACGGGCTCTTGTGCTTACAGCAGGGAGATCCAAGCCAGGTTCAGGGGCACCGGGCTTTCGTCTTGAATTCCAGCCAATAGGAAGAGCTCTCCACCCTTGTCACTGTGGTTGCCAGGAGGTGGGCGGGCTGAGGCCCTGGCAAGAGCAGATGGCTAAGATCCCACTTCCCCCACACTTGGCATCCAACATGAACAATTTTTGTACACAGAAATAATAAAACAAAATAATAGGAATAATAACTAGTACTTATTGAAACAACGTGGAGGCATAGATGGAAAAGTGCCTAACACATGATACCTATGCACAAGTATTCGTTTTAATCATTATGAAACTGTGAAATCTGCATTGTCAACGCCGCTTTTGTTTCGTAGATGAAAAAATGAGACACAGGGAGGATCCAGAAAATTATTGAACATTTTGGAAGTCCCGGAAAGTTGGGGCGGGGGAAGAATAAAGATGGCCTCCATCTCAATTTGAAGGGAACATGGAGAGGAAGTAGAGATGATGACCTTATAACCATCCTTGATATGAATCCTTCATTACCTACTTTTACAATATAAGTAAATTACCTTAGCTCTGGCTTCCACATGTCGCCATATTCTGAACAAGTCACTCTCTTCATTTAGCTCCTTCACTCTGCTGCTAAGAATTCTCTAGCACTCTCGTTGAGAAGACGTAATTAAAATCTTGGGCTAGCAATGCAGCTCAGCATAAATACTTGCCTGGCATGTACAGAGCCCCAAAGATTTTTATCTCTAAAATCTTTGCAAAGGGAGAGGAACAGAGTGAGACAGAGAGGAAACCAGAGGGAGAGGGAGAGTGCTAGATGCAGCTAGACCTTGACGCAGCTAGAAATTCTGCATCTATAGACTCAAGCTCTGCTTTCCGCTTTGACTTCTTTTTGCTGTACATGACATGCACAGACCTCCTTTTCATCCTCAGGTTAGGAAAGATCTTCCCTTTTTTCTGAGTTTTGGCATGGTCTCTGGGAGGACCACAAATTTTTAAGCCTTCTGATCTTTCCCCAAAGTTGTTTGTTGCTGAGGCTCTTCCTATATTACTCTCTAGATTTTTTTCTGAAAATTAGTCTCCTTAGCAATCACCACTAATACTTATATATTATACTTCAAGTCTCTAGGATGTAGTTTTCTCACATCTCCACGTCTTTGAACCTAAGATATATCTGTCAGTTGATCTTGACTTGCTTTCTAAGGAACAGGCTTATCTCTGGGGCATAAATAGTACCAGTGCCCCAGTATTGTAAACTCTTCCAGAGTTCAAGCTATAGCTGTGATCCCAGCTCATCTGCTTCTTGTGTTACGACAGCAATTACGAAGATAAAAAGATAACAATGGTTTACATGGGATGCGTAATTCTGACAAGGCAGATGGGACTTCTATACTGAACCCAGGAGTGGCTACTACACTAACACATTTGGTTGTTAGGAATTTTATTTCATCCTTGTTGGCCCAGGAAATAGTGGGAAGTCTTAAAACTAATGATGTCTCTGACTCACTGACTCACACCTCTTTCACTAGACACCAAGCTCCATGGTAGAGTATACGTCTTTGAGACGGGTGAAAAGACAAACTTCTCTTTCTGGATTTGTCTGCTATGCAATAATACTTCAATAAATCAATGTTGAGTGGCTGGGTGGAGGAAGGAAGGAAGGAAGGAAGGAAGGAAGGAAGGAAGGAAGGAAGGAAGGAAGAATGGATGGATGGGATAAATCTTACTTGCAAATTCAACTATATAAACTATTATAACAATCTTCCCTGGAAACTCCAACTACAGACAACTTTAAAAACACTACAACAGGAACTGAAAAAATGTCTCAGTGTCTAAGAGCACTTGTTGGTTTTTCCAGAGGTCCTGGGTTTTGTTCCCATCACCCACATGATGGCTCACAACTATCTGTAACTCTTGTTCCAGAGAATCACACCTTCTCTGACTTCAGTGGGCACCACACACGGGTACTGCAGAGATATGTGTGCAGGCAAAAACACCTATACACATAAAAATAAATATCATTAGCCGGGCGGTGGTGGCGCACGCCTTTAATCCCAGCACTCGGGAGGCAGAGGCAGGCAGATCTCTGTGAGTTCGAGACCAGCCTGGTCTACAAGAGCTAGCTCCAGGATAGGCTCTAAAAAAAAAAGCTGCAGAGAAACCCTGTCTCGAAAAACCAAAAAAATAAAAATAAAAAAAAAATAAATAAATATCATTGAACTGTCAAAAACACTGGAATGGATTTATTTGGCCTTTTGTGTTGTCAGTTATTTAAGGGGTGCATATTCTTATTCCTTGTGCACTGGGTCGGATCAAATGCAACTCACAAGTATTTCTTTTTATGCTCAGACTGGCCTCTGAGCTCTGAGAACATACACCAAACATCTTCCCAACTTTCATTTGTCCAGACAGCTTTGTACAATCGTAAGTGCTGACAGCAGGTGTCTATTAAACAGAGAGGTTGAAACGCTGACTTCTGCAACCTCGTTACTCCATCCCTTTTGTTCAGGTGCCCCATGTCCAACTGTAAGATCTTTTTTGTTTGTTTGTCAAGTCTCTTCTATGCCCATAGCCTCCAACCAAAGCTCATTACTTGTGTTAAAGGTCCTTTACCCTCTGGCTTCCACTTAACCTTATCAATCTCACTTCACACGTCCACCTTCCATTTACTCCCTATTCTGGAAAAAAAAAAAAAAAAAAAAAAACCTCCCTATCTGGAAACAAACATAAGAAAAATAACTAGCTCTGCAGCCACTGAATAGGAGAGGTGGAGAAAACGGACAATACAGATCAACTAACTCTGAAATAGAAGTCAAGTGAGATGTGCAGTCACTGGCAGAGCAGCACACCTCATAGACAGATGTTTAAACTAAACTCAATACACACAACCCCTGAAAAGGTGATTTTGAGACATTTTATAAGTAAGTTATCTCAGGTGAGTCACATTAAAATGAAAATATCTAATATGTAGCACATGCAACTATGTGCCTTGTACCAGCCATCTATCAGATGACATGTTCTTATTTCCATCATATATTTTACAATATTCTAAACACACATGCATTGTAAAATGGCTAGATCAACTTAAGTGATATACACATTACTATGTAGATTTCTTTTATAGATGTGAGTACTTACAAACCTACTCTCTGAGATGAAGCGATGACTGAGAAGTTAACAACACTAGCTGCTCTTCCAAGAACCTGGGTCCAATTCTGAGCACTCACGTGGTACCTTGCACCCATTGAATTCTGGAGAACAGACAACTTTAACTGACCTCTGCAAGCAGTGCAAGCCCATGGTGCAGAGACATGTATGCATACACATACACATGCGAATGGCAAAATACACATACCAATAAAATAAAATAACTTATTTTTAAAAATGTATTCTCCTGGTAATTTTCAATAATATAATAGGTATTTTTTTTAACAACTATAGTTAGCATGTTATAAAATAGTTCTCTTGAACATGTCTTTCCTTTTATAAACTTTATCTAATTAGTTATCTAATTTATCTAATTTAGTTATCTAATTTAGTCTCATTCTACCCTGGAAATGGCTACATAGTTCCCATTTTACCAGCAGACATCTTGAGGTATGGATAAAAGCAAGATAATACAACTTGTTTTGAAAAAAGACTATAATACAAACTCAGGTAGAATCCTGATGTCCTTTCTCTTTCATGTTTATGATATAATATCTACAAATACTAATTTCAGGTCTGATTCCCATGAAAAAGAATTGACAGTGACATCCATACACATCCTTTGAACAGAACTTAAAGCTCCATTCCTAGTGTCTGAACAGTTGATCGCGTCTTGTCCTCATTGCCGTCACTTAAGAGGCATCTTGCTTTCAGCAGTGGGCAGGTGAGCGAATCAGGAAAGGTGTGCCGTGATTACAACCAGCTCTTCTCAAATGGTCTCTGTCTATTTGTACCTGTGGCAAACAGTTGTAACCTAATCAACTCTCTGAACACACATTAAAATGGTTTTGTCTGCAGGTGATTAAAAAGAAGAAAAAAGAAGAAGCTTAAAAAAAACTGAGAGGATCTGAGCAATAAAAAAACATTCAATTATCTGCTGGAACCAGAGTGCCAGCGGTTGTGTCCTGGGGTTTAACTGGGTTAGAAAAGACTGCGAGTATTTTTAAGTTTCCTGGCTAGCTCTCCTCAGGGCCTTGACCTCCTTTGATTTTGTTGTTGTCTTGCTTATTTTCTACATTACTTAGTTTACAACTGAACACTCAGATCCCTTTGATGACATTCTTCTTGTGCTAAACGCATTTTCTCTTTTTTTTTTTGTATTTTAAAATGAAACATCTTGCAGCCTCCCCTCCCCCAAGTCTCATTAGGTAAAATTATCTTATTAGGCAATTAAAAATGATTGTTTCCCAAGAGGCCAAGAAAAGAATTTCACCCAAAGAAACCACTGGTCAGGCTGAGGCTAAAACCTGAGTCTCCAGAGTGCTCATGGGGAGCCATGTGAGACAAGCCCTGGGAACCTAATCCTCACAGTGAAGAGTCACTGTAGATCAGCAGTTTAGCTCGGCAGGCAGCCTTCATGACCCACTAAGTTGTAAATTGAGATCACTGTTTTACTGCAGAAATAGGAAAGAGATCGCCCTGCCTTACAAAGTCAGACACATCCAATATGCTGACCTCCAGATGGAAGGGAAAATAATTATCCGAAATGTGGCTCATTACATGGATGCCATCTCACAGAGACTTGATTTAACTGTGAGATTCTTGTGTTCACTCACCATCCAAGCCTACTTCCAGACGGGCTCTATGCAGTTGGAGCCAAACTGAGTACCTACACAGAGCTATCCCTAAACCATAGCCATGAATGGGTACAGTGCCAGGATTGAGTTGTTCTGCATTGAGACGGGTACCCCTCTCAGGGTAGGGAGTTTGCCATGATCACTTCTCCCAACTGGTGTAGGAGGTTCTTCTGTTCATGTGTTGCTTTCATTGGTTAAATGAATAAAGAAACTGCTTTGGGCCTGATATGGCAGAACTTAGGTAGGCAGAGAAGACAGACTGAATGCTGGGAAGAAAGGCAGAGTGAGAGATGCCATGGGTCTTCTGCCTGAGATGGACACTGGTTAGAATCTTGCCGGTAAACCACAGTCACGTAGCAATACAAAGATTAATAGAAATGGGTTAAATTAAGATGTAAGAATTAGCCAATAAGGAACTAGAGCTAATGGGCCAAACAGTGTTTTAATGAATACAGTTTCTGTGTGGTTATTTCAGGTGGAAGTTAGCCACCTGACAATACTAGGACAAACAAAGAGCCTGCTCTCCTTGTAACACCCAACTTCACTTGATGCCAAATAATGGGCATAATGTTGGCACTCACTAGATTCATCAATTGATTGAGCAGTGCTGGATCCTACATAGATAGCAGATACTATAATGAATGGTCACACATAATCTGTCTCCTCATGGAGTACAGTATAGCCAGAAGGAGACAGAAGAAGGATTCATTAAGGGCTCACTTATGAGGCAACATGTAAGTTCATCTCTAGAGTGTGTGTATAAATCAGTAGGGTAAAGAAGAGAGGAAGATGTGTACCCTAAGAAGATGGAACAAAGACTTGAGAGCAAGGATGACCCTTATGCACATGAGAAACTAAAAGTCATTCAAACTGGTGAACATGTGAGGTTCACATGGGTTTTCAGTGGAAAGGAGGCAGGCAAAAGGAGAGACTAGTGTTCGAGGTAGAGATGAGAACAAGAGATTGGACTGAGGAAGTAGGCAAAAACAGATCACAAGGACTCTAGAAGCCATGCAAAAACTTTTGTTCAAAATCCCAAACACAGACACACACACACACACACACACACACACACACAATGGGTTTTAGTAAAGGATCAAATTTATGTTTTTACATGTTTATTTGGCTACAATGCAAAATAAATAAATAAATGGATTAAAGGAGTTAATGCTTGGTGATACAGAAAGCGATTAAAGGGCTACATGACTGACCAGACTAGGCATGATGGAGGAAAGTGTGAAATGAGAATGAGGCCACCCCCATCTATGTCACTGACAAGGGTACTCATTCACCCTCTCCTGTATGCTCTGATAACTCACCAAGCTGCCAAGGAGGGTCAGTCTCCATTAGTATCTACCAAGGGTGCAGTGGAATGGAAGAGTCAAAAGGGAGAACCAACCACCAAATTGGCGCTCCAAATATTTTAAGGAGAGAATGGCAATATGAGTATTTTGTCTTTCTTTTCACTCATCCCGTTTGATTCCCCCACCTCTTTCTGTGTGGTGTAAAATTTGTCTCTTGACGTTGAAGATGGCTTAAATGTGTGCATATGAAATAGCCAGGGACAGCCAATCATACATGTCCAATGTACTGGATACACATACATTGAAAGAGAAAAAGTTCTCACCTTCAAGATATTGACTTTTGAGGACCACAAAGATGGCTTTATTAAGGTCCCATTTACCTACATATTTAAACATTTCACTGAGACTAAAATTGGAGTATATAGAGCTGAAAGGGAGAAAACAGTATCTTAATTATAACATTTGAACTTAAAATAATACCTACCATCTCTTTATCCTATTGTGTAAGAAAATCCCTCTATTAGAATTCTGGAGGTCTGAATTTATTTTACCTCACTTGCATATATAATGATCTGAATGCAGAAGGATTCATGGAAATACCGAAGAGGAACATAATGATGATTGTAGGAAAGCAACACATTTTTAATAAGTACTGATCCTGGGCTGAATCTTATGTGTGGCTGATTGTTCCATGTAAGCCGAAGGCATAGAAGCCAGAGGCAACCCAGACACAGGGAACAGAACATTGGAGACATAAAAGGCTGAAAAATGGAGAGAAGTGCTTGAGTCTTTCAATGCTGCGGAATGTATGGATAAATTTTGGTTAAACGCATATATGTGTGAAGACTAGGACTTGGTATCTTCCAAGTCCTTTGAGGATCTCGTGTCTGGCTCTTGCACTTGTCATAGACTAATAAAGTGTGACAGATAAACTTAATTGACTCTAGGAGTATTGGTTGAGTTCAACAACAGCCAGTGTGAGATCACTTATTTCAGGCTAGCAGTTTCTGACCATAGCTGGGTGCAATAAAAGAATTTAAATAATGGAGAAGAAATCCACTCACAGGAGTTGTGGATCAAGAAGAGAAATAAGGGTGTCTGGATTGCCTCCCTTTCACACTTTGGCACAGTTCCTGAAGTGGCCAGTGGCCATGTTGAAATGGGAAACAGTCCACCCATCTTGCTCTATGTTTGTGAATGATACAACATGGAGACTATCATTTGGAGGAATAGGTGAGTTACATCTTCTGTACAGATATTTAGATCAAGCAGGCTCAGCTTATGGGTAGTTTGTGCCAACGGGGTTGTTCACTGCTATCCAGAAGGGAAATGAATAGAAAGAGTTGCCATAGCCATAAAAGAATATGGAAACACACATTTCATAGTGTATTTCAAAGATGTGCTGTTGTCTTATGCCCTCTTTCTACAAGATAGAAAGACATCAGATTCAGGCAAGAGACTAAATAATGAACAGTCAGATCCTAAGATTGGTACAGATTACTAACATGCCTGAAACATGAGAGCAAGAGGAGTGTCCCTCTGGGCGACTCCTAGGGCCAAGCAAGAGAAGGCAACATAGCAAACACAAGACTAGAAGTCACACTTCACAAATGCTGCTTCTGTTAAGTTTAACACAATGGCTTAAGTGTGCATAGCAAAGGAAAAAAAAACTGAGCATGTGTAGTCCAGGTTCTGGGTCATAGCTTTGCAAACTCAGAGATGGTCAAATACAAGTACTAACATCCTGACACCAACTAAATTAGAGGAGAATTGCTGTGTATTAGTCCACAATCAATATTTAATTTTAGCAACTAGAATGCTCATGTTTCTCATCCAAGACATTCTGCTTCCCCAATCTAATAAGGATCAGAAGGCTGCAGAGTAGATCACTTACGACTCTGTCAGTAGCAAGTAGCAAACGGCAGAAATCCTGATCCGAAATGTCATAAGCAATTGTCTCATATAACAGAGTATCTCAGGCACAGTTTAGGCAGAATAAAGCCTGGCACTTTCTCTCCATTCTCACCTCAGCCTCCTTTCATGCAGGCTCCTTCCGCAGACTAGACTCCCCGGGGAGCCAAGCAAGTTGCAGAAGCTGCAGACTTTACATTCTCTCCAATTCGATACTGCAGATATGCAGTGGCTCCTTGCCCAAATCCTCAGAAAAATGCTTTTGCCCCTGATCCTGTCAGGTTCCCATCCTTGAGTCAGAAAAGGTGCCCAGGAAAAAAAAACAGAAGGCTACTATGCTTGATCCAAAACACTGGAGAGCCAAGTACCACCCCAACTATGTGAAGAAGGCTAGTTACTCTTCCCAGGTTTGGCATTGAGACTGTTCGATGTCCAAGAGTACTGAATACTAAGGCCATTGATATAACTTGAATGCACCCTAAAGGCAGGCGCAAGGCCATGAACAATCACATAAAGTGTTTACAAACACATTCCCAGTCTTGCACACGGCTTCACTGTGTATATGCTTTGTGACCAGGTCATACTGTAGTTCAAATGAATCATCGCTCCCTGTGACTTCAGATATATTCAACTCCTTTAGTCCTCATAAGATCACAGGAGTGTTGCAGCTGTTTGATTCACCCCTCTGATAACTGTGGCATTAAAATTAGACAAGTGGAAGAACAACACAGGAAGGAAGCAAGTCTCTCTTTTTTCTAATTAAATATTCATTGGGTGCATGGCATATTCCAGAAATTGAAAATATAGAGGCAAGAAAATGCCTTCCATCAGGTTCAGAAATGGGGTGGGCAAGAAAAAAATTATAGCTAGTTTTGAAAACCTTTGAGTAAGTGTGAAGCAGTTCCATTCTTCTCTTCCCATTTTTTTCTTTCCTTCCTTTGAACCTAAATTTCTCATTATTTCTCAGCTCAGAAAAAAAAAATATTTCACTTGAATCAATAATGTATACAGAAAGTCAAAGATACAACAGAGAAACTGCATCCATGCAATCTCCACAGTGCAGGTCCCTAAATAAGACTGGCATACTGACCGTACAGTTGACATGCCAGTGTAAATGGGGAATATCTCACAAGGCCTTATTCCCAGGTGAAATACAAGTTATCAACAGCTGCTGGGCGACAGACAATACGTTTTCTCTGGATAGCCAATCCCAAATGGTAGCTCTAAACTCATGTGCATAGGAACAACTCTAAGCAGACTCAGTAGGAAGTGTGTGTGTGAATGTGTGTGTGTGCACTGTAATAATAACCACTAAAGAAGAAAAGGCCTTGAATTTGAGAGGGAGTTGGTAGACCACATGACTGGAGTTGTAAGGGGAGGAGAAATAGGTAGAAATTAAGCAAACACAGTACTAGTGCATAAAATTCTCAAAAAAAAAAACAATTAAATAGGGAAACAGATATTTAGGAGGAAGTGACAAAGAATTGCGGAGCTTGACCTGAGTGCACAAATCCTACATCTTCCGTACTGAGGCCTCCTTCATCAAGTCATATCCACCTGATAGTCTGGTTATATTTGTGAAAAATTAATTTCTTGTCTTCATGAACCATTGACTTCAGTATGAAAACTTAAGTATTCTTCAAAACAGGGAAAAATTACTCAAAAATCAAAATTCATTTTAACTAGTTGCTATGAGTAGGGCAATTAAATGGTGGTGCAATTCTTTAGATATGGGCAATTATTTATGTTTTAATAAAGCTACACCATTTGGGGCATAAGTCTGTGTAAGCACCAAGAAAGGCCAAGTGGGAATAGGAACCCAGTGGCTCACAGCACATGTAGAAATGAGGGTTCCCATGAGGGTTGGGCACCTTGCTCTCTGTGAAAATTGCTGTCTCAGATCTGTCATGTTTAGAGGGAGGAGCATCAAGCGTCTTCAGCATTGAGAGTGAAAAATTTGAGAAGCTTGCATAGGAAGCAGTATTTTGGTTGATTTCTTTTTAAGAATTACAAGTTTCACCCAGTGAAGAGATAGAGTTGGGGAAGCAACATGGTGTAAATTGTATGTCACGTGTGGTAAGGTACTTCCAGCATCTGACATCCTGAACCCAGAGTGCATGTAGAAAGATTGGATAATAGATATTTATTCATATGAATAAGAGCTGAGCCAGCTAGCAGTGCCTTGTCACAACCTAGAGGAGGAGTAAGTATCACAAGAAATAAGAGAATATGCTTTTATCAAAATGCTATGGAAATGTTTTGAGAAGGCACTTAAGGGACCAACCAAGAGTGAACCATGCCCAAGATCTGAAATATCTGATGGTCACTAAGTGACATCCCAGGAGAGCAAAGTCATGCATCCTGGCAGGACTCATTTTGTAGTGTGGACAGGGAGTCTGGCAGTAGCTGCATTTTCAGGGGCTCCAGTAGAGAAGTCCAGGGAACTGCATTGGCTGGCTTCATTCTCTACCTTTCCTGGATGCGGGAATCAGCCTTTTTTTGATAATGCTTAATAATTGTTAGGCAAGCATTCAATAAATGTCAGCTTGAAGGGTGACAAGTCTGCACTAAGGGGTGCATATTCTGGTCCAGCTTTTTCCACTTAAGAGAAATGATTGATGCTTTCATCTCATTGGCTGATTCATCCCCATGAGCATCTGCTGGAAAGTGCATCTGAGGAACAAGTTTTCCAGAAGGAGAAAATGGAGATCTAGAGTCAGGAAGTATCAGCTCTGACATATACGTTCTCTGTTGCCAATGGGCTTGGTCCATACTTTCATCCTCTTCTCGCACATCCTTTTATCCAAAGTAACTCTTCCCTACCTTACTCTTCATCAGACAAAATGTATTCATTATCCTAAACTCCCTCCCTCCTAAGGCCCTGGGGGAAAATTCCATCAGCATCAAGAAGACATTCTCTAAACTACAGTTCTAACAATTAGCCAGCAGACTCCCCCAATCTGTATTTGTTAAATCACATGGAAGCCATGGTCATCATTGTCCCACATAGCTGTCTTTCATCAGAGCATCCCAGTAATGCCTCTGGTTATGGTGATTAATGAGTTAATAACAGAGATGATTGTTTCTGGGTGTTTAGCAGAGAGGAGCTGTCTACCAAAATAGATTAGCCTGGTCCACCAGGTGGGGCCCTGAGGGAAGCATTGTTTTATGTTCCTCGTGGGACATTGCTTAGCACCAACCACCTTGTCATAAGGATATGTTATGGAGAGGCAATTTCAGTTGCCTGCTCAGGCTGCTGGATGATTCAGTTTGTAGAGCTTTTTCTGCCCTTTGGGGACTGGTGAGACAGCAGGTGGCAGGGCTGGGGACCTAAGGATAGCTTCTCAGCTTGTGATAAAGTTAATTTAAATTGAATGTCACCTTGAAGAAGTCACTTCCTTCTTAGCCTCAGTTTACTCACACATAAAAAGAAGTAGGACTAGGTGACCACTAGGTGATCCCACCAACTCTTCATAGGACAATTTAAAATCTTTTTGATTAAGCTACTAAGTACATAGTCAGTCACAGTGATTCATAATCCTCTCCAAGGATATTTGTTTTTTAAATAGTCAAAGCTGTCTCCCCTAAAATGACCTACCAATGAACTCAATGTAAGGCTCAACAATGTCCACAGTATAGGCTAAGCTTTGCACCCTCTGTAGATATGGAGAATTTTTGCTCTTGGTTCTCAAGCAATGAACTCAAGTTCATAGATCTGAAGGTCACTCTGTCAGCTCAAGATAGAAAGTCCAAGACTACATCCACCAAACTGCTGGCCAATCCCAGCCTTCGTGAACACCAGACCTGCAATTTATTTGGTAGATTGTTTTATTTTTGAGTAATAAAGTCTCTCCCTTCCTCTCTGCCCATCAGCTAATTCCATACAGTTTATATGAAAAATTTGTCACTGGAGTTTTGTCTCCGTAGGAGATGTCAGCCACATAAGCTTCCTAAATGTCCAGAGCAGGAACTCGTACCTGTCTTCAGGAGACATTGGCCCATTTAAGTCATCAGCATGAGCCTATTAGGGAAGGACAGCTTGTGAGTGACTTGACATTTTTTAAATGTCTGCTGTGGCTAGCAGCATCTTTTCAAACATTTCAAAACTCTTACAAAGCCAACAAAACCAGCTAAAGTGCTTGTGAATCTGTTATTCATGTTACCATTCCAGCAGCGAAAGTTCAGCACTGCGATGGGACAGGGTATATGCACATGAGTGAATTCATGTGTGTAAGTGTGTGTTTATGTACATGTATTTGATTATGTGTGTATATGCATACCTGGTTGTTTACATATATTATATACAAGTGTATATGTCTATGAGTATAGATATATATATGAACATATGTGAGTAGGTGTGTACAAGAGTATGTAGATGTGTAAATGAGAGGGTAGGTACATGCATGTGTGTGCATGTGTGTCTATATGCTCGCTTTTGCTCTCTCTCTCTCTCTTTCTCTCCCCCCCCCGTGTGTGTATGTGTGTGTGTATGTGTGTGTGTATGTGTGTGTGTGTGTGTGTGTGTTTCTAATTCTAGGGAGGGAGAATCACACAGTCTACAATACAAAGACGGAAGTCTGCCTAACAGCACAGTGGATGTACAGCAGGCAATAAGGCTGATTCACCAACATTTTTCATAGAGCAAAAGGAACATAGATCTGAACTCACATCTGGCCCTGAATTCCATCTCAGCCCATGATTTATTACACAGGTTGTTCTCTGCCTCTTCATCTGTAAGAGGAACAAATAGTCATGTCTTTTTTATGTACTTGACAGTGTACACCTCTTAGCAGCAATTCATTTAATTTCTCTGTGCCTCAGTTTCCCACATAGGAATGTATCAGTGATTTAAATGACCTTGTTAATATAAAACAAAATATGTTGCACATAATTCATAAACTTACACCATACCTAGTTTTAAAGCATTGGATTGTCATACCTCAATATTTTAGACAAGAGATTGGCATGCTTGTGTAACAATAAAATCACAAAATATTGCTCCCTCCAAGACTATGGAAGTGTAGCAGACTCTTCTTTTTCCTAAGGTTTTCCTCCTGCCTGACAAATTACTGAGACAATACAGACACCATCTATGGGTTCTACTAATCCCTCTCACTGTCGGCTTTGCAGGTTCCATATTTTCCTTTACCTTCTCCCCCAAATATCTTGGTGTTACATGGAACCCATGCTCCAGCAAAAAAGCGAGAATAAAGCACAGTGACACATGTTGCTTCTGACATGGTTCACAGGCCTCATAAGCTATTAATCCAGCCTGGGGAGTTCTGTTTCACAGCTTGGGATGGTCTAAGAGAAGAAGAGCTATGGCTCAGAACAGTAAAACCCTCCAATATCCTTCTCCTCCAGAAATAAGATAGTCACTATCTGACGCACAGAAAGGTCCCTTCCCACACCCTGCTCATATCTGAAGCTTGCTGAATCTTCCCTGACCCAGAGGAAGAGAAAGAATGAAAACCATTTCTTCATGAGCATCATGACCTCCCTTCAACCCCAAAAGTAGAATCTACTCATAGGGACTAGACAGGACAGTGGATGCCTTCATTATCTCATTTTGAGTTGATTAATCTTAAATAGAACTATGGAAAAGACAAAAAGTCTAGAATATGTCTAAACATTTTCTGTAACCCCAAATGAACAAAGCTATTCAAGTTCCTACTCCCTGTGCAGCCTACCCGTAGAAACATGGTGAAAGCAAATTAAGTATATATTATGACAGCTGGCATAATAGCTCAGAAGATAAAAGTGCTTGACTTGCAAGCTAAAGACCTGAGTTCTATCCACAGGACCCACATAAAAGTGGAGGGAGAGAATGCACTCCACAAACTTGTTTTCTGTTGTCTTCTGACCCCCATATAGGTGTGGTATGTGTCCTCTCTCTTCTCTCTCTCTCTCTCTCTCTCTCTCTCTCTCTCTCTCTCTCTCTCTCTCTCTCTCCCTCTCACACACACACTTTATACCTTTATATACACACACACTTGTAATTTTTGAAACTATATATAATTTTTAACTTTAAGAGAATATGAAAATATTCATTTTAATTCACTTGCATAAGCTATCATTTTCACATTTGTGAAAATGTGGATGATTATAGCTTCTACACAAACTGGAAGAACTAAAGTAGAATTTGGTGAGCATGATTCTATGCAATCCTGGATACTATTCCCTACTCTAGAAGAAATACCTGTAACTGGGATATCACATACATGCTCTTCTATCTTAGCAGAAGATAAATTTCTCTAGTCTGATACTCCACAAATACATAGACTCTTCTATGCACACTTCCATAGAGTAATCAGCCATATATATATATATATATATATATATATATCTTCTTCATTCTTGAAGGTTCAGATAACATCTCAACTCCTATCTGAAAAACACCCAGATTATCACTGAAGAACCATTACTTCCTATTCACGATCCATGTGGTTCTGTTTGTTGTCCTGTACAATGGTGTCCCCAGTTCAGCAAGCCATTCTGTCTTACACAAATACAATCATGGAATCTCATTTGTCACCTGCACAGGCTCTGAGTTGTAACAGAAAGAGAGCATCCATACACCTCAGAGAAGTTTTCCTCGGTTATAATTTTGTGCTGTTATTGTTAGAAGCAGAACTTGGGGTCAGTTACTTGGAGTTCCAACATCAATTTCTTCATTGTTCCATTTATATATAGGTGGAACTATTAAGAGGCAAACTTGAAAAACAATTAAAACTCATTGTTTTTATTAGAGATAACAGAACAATATATGGGAAACAAAATTTGAGTAGGGCTCTGTAGATTTCCCTAGCTTGAGAAAAGGCTTCAACACAAACTTACATATCTCCGTGAATTCTACCCCCACGTAGGCTTGATTGACACAGGACTCAGAGGTTAAATTCCTTTCTGAAGTAGAGTCCTTTGGAAGGAAGGAAGACAACAAAACAAATGCACTGAGATTGAAAGGTGGGAAGAGTCGACAGCAGGACTCCAAATGGGAACTCTGTGAAGATAAAGAGGGAATCTGGGGAGTGGCCAAAGTTGAAGATTAAATTCTGGGTGCTCATTGCATAGCCAGTTCACAAGGCCCCCAGGCGCTTCAGCCATTCTACCGCCATAACAAGTACACAGCCTAGGTTAACTGGTTATCACGTCAACGAGAACTAAAGTGTGAAATAGGTATTCCTGTTATGAGTATCATGGGCATCAATAGCATGGTCAAGGTTAGCACCAAAAGAAAAAGTGTGTTCCTGGAAGGAACTTAGTTGACTGACTGGCTTTGTAAGGAAGAAAATAAAGATTTAAAGGATGGATACATCTGCTTTACCATTCTCTGACTACATGTCTTCTGCAAGCCAGATTCATCTTGTTAGATTCAGAATATTCAGCAATTTAGAATGGAAGGAGGCCTCAAGAGGAAGATACCAGTTCTTCTGCAATCAAGAGAGATCAATGCTAGAGCACCACAAAAAATTCATGAAAATGTCAATGTCAATGTGCCTGTGTCCCAAGCTGCAGGGGGGAGCCATAATAGGAGAACAAAGATAGCAGTCTATCATGTAATACAATGTGAGATGAAAAGAAGCAAGAGATGTAAAAGGCAGGAAAGAATGCTGCTGTCTTATTTACAGTGTGGCAAACTGCACCTGGTACACTGGTAAGCCTCAGGCACTTTATGTTCAGCAAACGATATGAACATAAAGCTGAAGTTTGAGGAGGAGGCAACTGACATCTTCTGCTTTCCTGGAGTCAAAAAAAAAAAATACATTCTCAGAGGGACCTCAAAGATAATGCCCTACAATCATCTAGAATTTCTGATGGGGAAGCACAAGTTTAGAATGTCTGTGAGACTCTGCAGGGCCAATGATAGGCATCCTCCATCAGCCAGGTGGCATCATGTGTGTTAGTGACCATATCAGACGACACTACATCTTCCTGTTTCTCTCAAGCACAGCATTCAGCTCTCAGATCACTGTACCAGGACTAAGTATCAGTACTTCGGTCTCCGCCTGAGGATACATGTGTATACAGAGACAGTATGCCAGCCCCACTGGGTTAAGAACAATACTGTGCGATGGTAAATACAGAGAAAGGTTGGAAGAAGTATGTAAAAAATAAAAAAAAGGTGGTAGATACTCTTTATAATTTATCAAAGCTACAACTGCTGGCACCTCATTTTTTACAATAAAAGTGCTGTTTGTGTAGAAATATAAATGCATGGAAAAGAAGAACATAAAACTGTAACCAGAGTGATTGTCAGTATTACAGCTAAATATCAAATCTAACCTTGAATCATTCCAAATGTCCTTATCTAACCTTTCCACAGATGGTTCCATACTGATAGAGAGAATTTTTTATATATCCAAATTCATTCCACTATGAGTAAATGATACTTTGAATAAATAATATTTGAATTTACCCTCTAAAGTCTATGTGTTGGAGACCTATTCACCAATGCTACGGTGGCACAAGAAGGGCTAACATTGATCAGGATGTGAGGATTCTGAAAAATGCTTTCGATCTGTTATCACAGGAGTGAGTGATGCTGAGAATGGGTTAGCCATGAAAGGATGTCCATCCTTTTCTTGATATCTTGGTTTCAGCTTTTCTTGCCCTTGAAGGTTCCAGAGCATATATAAAAACTCTTTCCATGTACTACTACCACGTTCTTGGGCTTCTCCGCTTCCAGAACTATGAATGAGACAATTTTCCCTTGTAAATCACCCAATCTGCTATTCTGCTGTACTAGCAGAAAGCAGACTAAAGCAATTCAAAATTACACTTAATGCATGTTCTGCAGCCTGAAATAGAGTAACGCAAACCACTGCCACCATGCCCAAGTTGCACTCAGTAAGTTCCAGTCACTCCAACAGGACAAAGCCAGCAAAGAAGTGCATACACCTAGGGGGGTTTTGATGGTTTGTCTCTGTGTTTTACATATTTAAATAAAGTAATTTTTAATTGTATTAATTCCATACAATGTATTTTGATAAGATTCAGCTTCTTTTCACCAATGCCTCCCAGCTCCACTTTCCTTTCCTTTTCTATACAACCTTGTGTTTTTTTTTTCTTAACCCATCAAGTCCCGTTTGTGTTGCTCATATAATCTTCCCTGCCTGACATTTCAGTGGGCTCTGGTTGACCTAACAGGGACCACAATCTTGAGGAAACCTGACTTCCCTCTCCCTCAAACTATCAATTGCCAATAGCTCTTTGGATACGGGTGGAATTTTATCTTCACTTCCTCTCTCCACGCTGGGATTCTGAGCAGCTTGGGTTTGTGTAGGTCTTACACATACTGCCATAACATCTGTGCATTTATATGTGCAGCTCCCCTGTTGTGAATGGAAAACACTATTTTCCTGTACTCACCCACTGCCGCTGGCTCTTAGACTCCTGCAGTCCTCTCTTTTTTCAATTGCCCCTGAGCTTTGGGGAGAGACGGTGTGCTGTAAATGTTCCACAGGAGCTGAGCATTCGGTAGTTTATTATCCTCTGTGTTGATTACCGTCTCTGGCAAAGAAGAAAAAGAAAAAGAAGGAGGAGGAGGAGGAGAAGGAGAAGGAGGAGGAGGAGGAGGAGGAGGAGGAGGAGGAGGAGGAGGAGGAGAAAGAGGAAGAGGAAGAGGAAGAGGAAGAAGAAGAAGAAGCAGAAGCAGAAGCAGAAGCAGAAGCAGAAGCAGAAGCAGAAGCAGAAGCAGAAGCAGAAGCAGAAGCAGAAGCAGAAGAAGAAGAAGAAGAAGAAGAAGAAGAAGAAGAAGAAGAAGAAGAAGAAGAAGAAGAAGAAGAAGAAGAAGAAGAATCATCTCTGATAAGGTTTAGATTAATACTTAGGGGCTCTAATGGTCATGTGTGCACTGGGATGCTTTGACATTATAAAAAGAGGAGACTCGTAGGCTAAGACAATAGTGTACCCAGAACAGCTGCGCTAGCACAAACACTGGAAAACAAACATCGGTGACAGCGGTGGTGAAGCCATGCCTCCCCCAGAATGCAGGGAAGCTACTGTTAACAAATTCCCACCAAGCGACTGGTTGGTTTTCTCATGCAGTACTCGGTGTCAGCATTTCAACACTGGCCTCTGGGACCGACCAGCCGTATTAGTCAGCAACAGAAGCCAGAAAGGCTCAGGTGAATGTCAACCCCAGCTACTGCTGTTCTAGTGCTCAGCTAACTGGGGCAGAGAAATTGACATTCTGGGTCAAGTCTGCTCTACACGGTGGTTGAGAGACTCTCTGGTGGGTGCTCTCCCCCGGTGTAGAATGAAACTTAAGTATCCCTTACCATTATCTTAGAGTTTCTATTGCTGTGGAGAGACACCATGACCACGGCAACTCTTATAAAGGAGAACTTAATCGGGGATGACTTAGATCTTCAGAGACTTAGCCCATTATCTTCATGGCAGCATGCAGGCAGACATGGGTCTGGAGAAGGGGCTGAGAGTTCTACATCTTGACCCACAGGCAGCAGAAGCAACTCTGTCCTATAGGACATGGCTTGAGCACAGGAGACCTCAAAGCCCACCCCCACAGTGACAACTTCCTCCAACAAGGCCATCTCTACTCCAACAAAGTCATACCTCCTAACAGGGCACTCCCAGTGGGGCACATTTTCCTTCAAACCACCACAATCATCATCAGCCTCTTTCCCAAAATTCATCTCTCTGCTTAACCACAGGATAGCTTTTCATTCTCTGTAGCTGGGAGCCCACGTAACTCTGCAATTCAAGCCATAACTTTTTCCACGAGTGTTTTCATCTGCTTGGACTGCCAAAATGAAACATCCTGAACAAACACCATCATGGAAGTGAAGATGTCGCTTACAGAATGAAAGTAAAATCCTTACCAGATATGCAGATGACAGAGAGTTATCGTCTAGAATACTAAGGACTTTTAAAATAAATACCAAGAAAACAGACTACCCATTTTTTAAAAAAATGAGACATGGGACTAAACACTGAGTTCCCCAAAAAGGGCTTAGAAATGTATTTGAAAAATGGATCATAGGGTAGATCTATTTCCAGCTTTTTGAGAAAACTGCAGGCTGATTTCCACAGTATCTGTACAAGTTTGTATTCCTACCAACAGTGAATAAGTTGTTCCCCTTTCACATTCAAACCATTTACTGTCCTTTGTCTCTTTTATCTTAGCCTTTCTGACTGGGGTGAGATAAAATCTCTTTATTTGTATTGTTCCAATGGCTAAGGCTTTTGAACACTGGCAGCACAAAGTGGACTTGTGGGCTTAAAAAAATGAACTTTTGAGACTTAGAGGGAGGAACTTGAGGGGAGGGCACAAGTGGTAGATTTGATCAAAACACACTCTATGCATCCACAAAATTCTCAAGCAATAAAAAGTAATTTTAAAATAATTAAAAGAGCAGCAATAGCAGAACATATAAAATGACTGCTGCCAGACCATTAATCAGTAAGTATTGATTAGGAACAAATTCACTCTTTAAAGATCAAGAAACGTGAATAGCTATTGATGCGACAATTTGGCTAGATTGAATTGGAGGTCCTGTCTTTCTTTTCCAGGATGTTTTAACTACAATGAATTACATAAGGTCTTCCTTTCTGGAGACAGGAGGTCAACAGGGAACATGCAAGTGTCAGGTGGCTTACATGTGCTCTTTATCTGCAAGTCCCTTCTGGACACTACTGTCAAGTGGTTTACACACACACACACACACACACACACACACACACACACAAATACAATACACCTGGCCTGCAAGAAATCCCAGTTCAGCCTGTGAGTTTATGCCTGACCATTCTCTTTCCTTCCACACTCCTCCCTGACTATTCTAGAACTTCAGAATAACTTAAACACTCCCAGTACTGTAGAATTCAAACTTTTGTAAGCTACTCTGGTCCAGGAATGAACCAGCAAGGTCAATTTTAAGAGATAATTAATTAGAAATGTTGAAGGAGGAGGAGCTGAGAACAGCAGATGGGGTCACACTTGTTCTTTCCATGTTAAACTCATTAAGCAACCTCAAGGAGACAATTCTTATCTATTCAGACACCTAAAATTTCTTTAAGAGTAATAGGTGCTTTTCCTTCAGCTTCTATGTTCTACACAACTGCAGCCTTTATCTAAGAACTCTCCTTACATTGATTAGGCAGCTTATCTACATTGGAAAGAAGGAATGACTGACAGCCATGCCAGTATAAGATGTAAGCAAAAGCTGGTGACAGGTTATTGGCCCCAACTCTCTTGCCCTGAGTTAAATCCTAAGGTAACTTAAATTCAGCTTAGCTTTCCAGGCTTCCCACCTTCTTCCCTCCTGTGTCCTGTGTCCCCTGTGTTTGTGCAATTCCTTAGAACTTTTCTTTATAGATGCTATGTACTCAGGTCCCTGACTTAGAGGCAGATCATGAAGAACATGGCCTAAAAAGACCTGCCTCAGTACCCCTGTAACATATATCCAAGCATACTTGCAAGTTAAAATAATATCTTGAAAGTCCCAAAGCTATTTTGCATGTTTGCAGTGAAATCTGTCGTTTCCAAACTCTCCTTGGAAACAGAAATAATTTTCTTTAAGTGAAGCAAAGCTCTACTTAGAACTGCAGACTATGGGATAAATAAAGTCACCTGCTCACTCAACAGATGGCAGGACTTGACATGCCCTTCTGTCTGTGTTGCCTCTACCCAGAACTATTCTAATATGCTTCTCTGGAACCTAGAGCTTGGGTGCTCTATCACTGGTAGAGATTGGGTGCTCTATCACTGGTAGAGGTTGGGTGCTCTATCACTGGTAGAGATTGGGTGCTCTATCTATCACTGGCAAGCAAACACACTGGGAGGTTCTGCTAATCCCCCAGGTCTCCGATGCTCCGTGATGCATTCTTCAATCAGTCTTCATCGCAGACTCCCGTCCTTCCCACTCTCAGCAGATGGTTGCCGACTTTCTCCATGCCCTGCCCTGGTCCCTGGCAGTGTCCTGCCTACCTCCTTGCCATGCTCCTACTATCAACTTCTGGAAGCCGAGTGAGCTGCAATCTTCTTTCCCGTTATTGCAGTTTGGGGTCTCATGCATCACGCTGCCAAATGTGACCACAAGGTGTAGCAATCAAACGCCTTCTGGCATTTGGAGTCTGGATTCAGAAGTATCCGGTGCCCATTTCCCGGCACAATCCTACTTTTCTGTGTGCAAGGATTCACCAGCCCTCATTTCATTGATCAACCCTCTCCCACAACAATGGTGTAGCCTCCAGGACAGGTGAAGGCAATTTAACCCACTGCTGAACAGTCCTTCAAGGATTTATGCAGAACACTGTAAATGATCACTATCTTCAAGGGCAGTCAGAACCTGATCCTCACCACTTACAGAACCAATTCTCACACATTATCCCCTTTCCTATTTGCTGTTAAAAATGTGAACTCTTGAATTTGAAAAAAAAATCAAAAGAAACATTCAGGATATTTACTGGAACTAACCCAGAATGAGTGTCGTGGGGGAAGAGATGATCTAGAACAGATATTATGGTAAGGAATTCTAGGGGATAATACATGTCTGCTAAGAGCTGTTCTCTTGCTTCAAAAGGTAGAGAAGTAGGAAATCTCTCCCCAGTGTGCCAGCTCAGAGGAAAAGGCAGGGTGTAGCACAACAAGCACAATGAAGCAAAAACTGCATGATCTTACCCACAGATGGCATCTAAGAGAGTTATTTACTTAAGAATTAATTGTAGCATTGTAATTATAAGATATTGTAGGAGAGAGGATAATGAAAGAGAAGGCTCAATAGGTATAGTGTTACAAGTGGATTGGAGGCATATTTTAGGTGCTGTCTGATATAGTAAAGTGACTACAGATTCAAGAATACATTGTGTGTTACAGAATAGTCAGAGGATCCTGGGTGTACTAAACACAAAGAAATGATCAATGTATAAGGCAGTGGACATGCTATTTACATTGATGTTAAAACATAGCACACCATACTTGTACATCAAAACAGGATATTGTACCCAACACACAATTATTGGCTTGGAATATATATTCATGGGTAAAATGTTTGCTGCACTAGCAAAGCGACCTGAATTTGGATCCCCAGGGCCCACATAAAAGCCAGGCACAAGGTCATGCATGCATCTGTAAACCTAACATTTCAGAGAGGTACAGTCAGAAAAAGCATGGCTTGCTGGCCAATAGGGGGCTTGGGTAAGGACTTCCATGATTGAATTTTGAAAGGATATAACTCAAGCCATAAATCTAAAGAAGTTAATCTCACAGAAGCTGTAGCTGCCAAAAGGTGGAGAAAGTTTAACAGTGATAAAATGATGGGGGAACACTAAACAGCCAGAACCAAGTCATAGCTAAGCAACACTGGGAAGTCCCAGGATTCTACACAGAAGGGTAACCCTGCAAATTCATTATAGAGAGGGAATTTCAGAAAAGCTAGAAGAAAGAATCTTAGGCTGCTTTTCCAATAAAGGAAATTATAAATGTTTGAGGAAATGTATATGTTTCCCTTGAATTGAGTATATATGTATACATTTATCTAATCATCACATGGTACCCATAAATACTTGAAATATTGTTCACTTCCTCTTTCTTTATTGAATCCTGCAAAGATGACACACATGTAATTTTATATGTCAGTGTACATAATAAGTTTTACACAAATAAATGTACACACATACATATATGCTCACCCAGATGAAACTATCTGTGACCTATTCTTTTCTTCCCTGTGGTATATAATGCATGATCAAATTATATGTACAAATAAATGTACACACATACATATATGCTCACCCAGATGAAACTATCCATGTGACCTATTCTTTTCTTCCCTGTGGTATATAATGCATGATCAAATTATATAAGTACTCAAGTCATTATTAAATCAGCTCAACAAAAATTGTAACACAGGTAAAATTATGCAAAAGTTAAAACAATGGCTGGAATTTTAGCTTAACTGAACACCATTTGCTTCTCTAATTACTAAAGTTGTTGGACTCAAATTTAAAATGCCTGAATCCATAAACATGTATTTCTAGTCCCATTTCTTCTACCACTAAAAGACTCGCATGTGTTTGAACCACTGAAAGAATCAAGTCCTCTGTTAGCTACTTCAGAATAATAATTTAGTCAAAACCTTTGGTACGGAGGAAATCTGGATGAATGGAGATAGGATGGTTATAGCAAGACCCTACAGCTGATCCTTGGCACAACAAAGAATTTGACAGTTGTGAGAAGAGGGCAGGTGTGTCTCACAAGCAAAGTGAAGAATGTAGCACATCCACTACTAGAATCAAAGTTCATGGAGATTCACTAAAAAGAAAGATCTCCGGTTATCAGGGAAAATCTACCCTGGCTTGTCTAATCCATAAATTCAACTAAATCTGCCCCATACCAGATTATCTCTATGCTTTTCAGTGGTTACTATCAGCCCTGTGACATGACTTACCATTCCCAGGAGAGAGAGACAGATCCATGAAGGTCAGTTGACACAAACATGCCCTTCAGCCCCCATGTGCCCCATCATAGCAATTCTCTTGAGAGCCGGCCCCACACTCTCCATTTTCTCTCCCTAGTAAACAGCATCAAACCCTCCTATCAATGATACCTTTACAAAATACACCTTAATATTTCACCACTGCCCACTGAATAAGATAAAAACTCATCTGCCTCCCTTTCATGGCCCCCCTTGGAGTTCTCATGCGTGTGTCTATACCAGACATTAACTAAAGGATACACAAGTCAGCAATGTCTTGTCCCTGTTCCCTGAAAGTAAATAAATAAATAACTAAATCTGAGTAAGGCTAGAAAGATGTAAACCAGTCAAGAGAGACTATTAATCCCTTGCTACAACTGGCCAAATGGGTAATCCCTTACCCAGGGCAATGCAGGGACAGGAATAGGGCTGAATGACTTAGCTTGACACTGTCATGGCTATAGGGCCTCGAAACTACAGTCACTTGGCTTTAAAGAGTACATCCCTGTAACTCATGGCTGGGTTCTAAGCTACTATGTTTTCCTCCTGAGAGAGGATGCTAAGCTGTGGGTTGGACCCTCTAGTTAGCTCTCATTTTATCTTCTCTTCTTTTTATAGCTCCTTGTTTGCCTGTGTAAGTGGACTCCCAGGTCCATTCAGCTCTCCACTTCCCGCAGCCCTAAGTATAATGGATTGCATCTGGGTGGGTGATCCATAAACAGCTGCTAACATGAACTGTATTCATAGTCAGAGCTGGATGGAAACAGTAACCAGGGTGTTTCTTAGACCATCACAGTTGCTTCTTTACCTTGCAGGCCATGACTGCCACCTCTGACAGCATGCCTCTCTGCAGCCTTCCTTCGTTTTCTCCTTCACCTTTCAGTCTCTTGTTAATTCCATTACTGCACCCTCAGGATGCTCACGACCCTCACACAAACCCTGCTCCCCATTTAAACGTAATATTCTACACTATGACTTTCTCTTGTCTCTGCAAACAGTGCTAAGGTTGGTTTTACGTGATTCACATTTCCTTTCTCACAGGTGGAAGCCCTCTCCTGCCCATGCCTGTATCTATATTTCCCCCTCTACCTATTGATTTTAAAGCACAGCTCCTGCTTCGTCTGGTAGTATTTTACAAAATAACAATATTTTTGTTTGTTATTTTGCTTGTGGTGGTACATTGCAATAAGCCAGAAAGTTCAGGAGTTTGAGGTTAGCAAGGGTTACAGGAAGATTTCCAGGTCAGAATAGGTTACACAACAAGGCATAGATACATATTTGTCATCATTGATACAGATTTTAATACTTTTATACATTTAGAACTATCTGTGTTTATATTTTGTACAGTTTTTATCACCATTTCTTTATCTTAAAGACAATGTCTATTCAGGCAAGGGTCATGATGGTTATCAATATTATTTTCTTTACTGATACTTAGTCAACAGAATTATGTGCAGAATCTTCTGGGACTAGAACGGAGAATTCCTCGATGGTTCAGGGCTAACTAGATTCAATTACAAACCCAGAGTTGCCACAGCTGGAATATGTATTCACAGCCCTGCTCCCTTTAGTCTTTCTCAATGGGTGTTAGAGTGTAGATTCTCTGCTCCCTTCTCCTCCTATTTCAACAGCAGAGCTCTGATTTCTATCACCATATATTCATTTTGCCTGTGGGCAAACTTCATGTAAATGATAACATAGAACATGTTCACTGTTGTGTCTATCTTATTTATTCCCCATGTTTAAGACATACAGTGAGTTGTTTAAGACACTAATAGCCATTTGTCATACTACTATTTCTTTATCCTTTGTACTGCATATGTACAGCACTCTTGGTTTTCAGCCCAGTATGAACAGTCATCACACCTGCCAACCAAACAAGAAAAGACTGAATGGAGAAAATTGGTGGCTTGTTTTGGATGCATTATAAAATGAGGTCATGTCTGCATGGATATCCTGTCACATTCCTTTTGCTGAGGATGCTATGTCAACCCATCCTTTATGGAGAGCAACAATAGACCAATGATCAATTCCACCTAAGTACATCTTGGTGAATGAATGACTTCACTGTGTTGGTAAAGGGTCATGAGTTCTGCCTTCCTACAGTTCTTTCTACTGCTTGCAGGCAACTTCTCCATCTAGCAATCACTTGCTGTTTATAAAACTTCAGTAGTAGTCTCAGGAGTCTTGTGAGTCTCTTATGAGATGCATGTGTCTCTGAGCCTCCATCCTTCCTCCATGAGGGGATGGTTCAACTTGGAAAAACAGTTTTAACAAAACCTTCCCAAAAAGGGAGAGGCTAATGATCAAGGAAAGGCACTGAAACCTGATTGTATGAGGCAGAACAAGATGAAGCCACGATCCTATGGAAACTCAGAGGTGGTAACATCAACAAACATGCGGAGGCTGAATGGGACTAGTTTAACAGTCTACAGGAGCCATCATACTTCATGTGTGCTATCGAAATCTGTTCAAGTTCCATAGCAAAGAGGTAACAAAGAGTACCCTGTGGCCCTGGAGTGGAAAAAGGAAAGTACATCCTTTACAACAGCATTTGGGTGACATCCATAACAAAGTGTAGTGCTCATGGAGGATTGTGAAGACATTTCCTAAAGTTCTCTCTCACGCAACAGAAAGAAAACTTGCTCCCTCAAGTCCCTGAACTTTTCCCTCAAGCCTCTCTATTTACCAAGCACCTTTACTGATCTGTCAAGCTACTCTGTTATTCATCAAACCCTCTGCTTTTCATCAAGCCCCTCAACTACTCACTAAACCCCTCTGCTATTAATCAAGACTCTCTACTTCACATTTAAGACCCTCTTCTATCCACTCAAACCCCTCTACCATGTATTCAAGCCCCTCTGCTTTTCCTCAAGCTAGTCTACTAATCACACAAGCTACTCTAATACTAATCAGGACCCTATACTATTCATTCTCTTGCAAGGAGTGCCAAAAAGCTAAGATTGATTTGTAAACATCACTTCCCAGAAACAAGATGCAAAAAAATCTGAGGATTTTCTCAGGAGATATATAGAATACCTTTTCTCTGAGCCGGTCCTGCACCTTGTCAGAGCAGCACAATAGAGCCAACACGGTTAGCACAGGAGTGAGAGAGCCAGCTCTGAAATTGTGACCATGGGGGAACTGTCCCTATTACCCATCCGTCTTCTGGCAATATAGGCAAGGAAGACTTGCCCCCTACATTTCCATTAACACCTGAGGCAGGTGGGATAAGAGTTGAAGAACCATCCCTGACCCTCTACCAACTGCAACACTTAGGAGAGCAGGCCCTGCACCTCATGAGGTCAGCACAATAGAGTCAACACTGTTAGCTCAGATGTAGGTGAGCCAGGCCCAAAATTGTGACCATGAGAGAACTGTCCCCATTTTCCATATGGCAGACCAACACTATAGCTACCCAGACCCAGACCTAGAGTTATGACTTGGTCTGTCCCAACATCCACCCCATCATAAGGTCCTTCTTTACACAGTTCCAAAGCTGCAGGATTCAAAACACAGAGCAGCAGCAGGATGTCCTGGAAGAGTCCTTATATGAGTCCAGCATCTGTTGTAAAATCTCTTTCTGTATGATGTAAATATGTGTTGCTCTCGTTGGTTGATAAATAAAGCTGTTTTGACCTATGGCAAGTCAGGGTTAAGCCAGGCAGGAAATTCAAGCAGAGATACAAGAGAAGAAGGATGGAATATGGGAGATGCTGGCAGCTGCCCAAGGAGCAACATGCCAGAGCACCACTGGTAAGCCACAGGCTATGTATGGCAATACGTAGATTAATATAAACGGGTTACTTTAAATGTAAGCACTAGATAGTAATAAGCCTGAGCCATTGGCCAAAGATTTATAAATAATATTATACCTCTAAGTAGTTATTTTAAAAGCTGCTGAGGAATGAAAAGCCTCCCTCCATTTACAAGCATCAGTTGTGTAGTGGAGACCAGGAGCCTGGAACAAGACCAATGACTCATTGCAATCAACACTTGCAAGAAGAGATGTATGGACAAAGGGGTACATGGCATGACTTTTGGAGTTGCACTGCAGCTTCCATGATGAGATTTTTAATTTTTAATTTTCCCTCTTTTAATTTTTTAAATTTTATATTTTTCCCCTTTTTCTTAAATTTTGTTTTATTTGAGAGGGTGCAGGAGCAGAGGGTGCATGCAAATGGGGCAGGAAATGAAAGGGATCATGATACATAATGTAAAGGACACATAGAATCAATTAAAAAAATTTTAAAATAGTTCACTACTTTTTAAAATATTTCACGACCTCGGAAAGAAAATACTCTCCTTCCTTCTAGTTCACCATATCAACCTGTCTCCAGTACAACAACAGCACACTGGCGGGTGCAGATCACCTCTGAGGAGAGTGGCTAAAAGAAGGCAATGGCATGTGAAGATAAAAAAGAACAACAGAGGAGAAAGCAAGCCTTAAGCACAGCACAATTTCTAGCAAGAGGAGAGTAAATGTTAACACAAAGTTTTACTGACATAGTCTTCTGTTATCTGAACCTCAACAGAATCTTACGAAGCACCCTGAATAAAATGCAAGGGAAAATAGTCTGAAGAAACAAAAAAAAATCACAATCTGATATTGCATAGATATTAGGATTATAAGAGCAAATTATTATATTTGAAACATTATTATTAATATGTCACTCTGTTCAAATAAAAAATTAGGCTATACAAGCAGAATTGTGTAATTATATAAATAGATAAATGACAATTCTTTGAAACAATAAAAGTAATGTCAAAATTTGAAAAGATCAAGAATAGAATTGTAATTGTTAATTTTAATTGTCAGCCTGACAATCTGGAATCACCTGGCAAGGCAGTCTCCTTGAAGAACTGTCTAGATCAGGTTGCCCTGTGGGCATGACTGTGATCGGTTTATTTATTGCAATATTTGATGTGGGGAGACTCAGCCCACTGTGGGTCGGACCATTCCCAATGCTCGAAATCTTTGATTGTCTAAGTGTAGAGATGGTGGTATGAGAACCTTGCACGCATTCATTCTCCTTCTGCTCACCACTGTGTATGTAGCCAGCAGCTTCAAGTTCCTGAGTTGATTTCCCCGCAATGATACGACCACAAACTGCCTTTTGACAAACATAAATGCTTTTATCTTCTAACTTGCTAATCTACTGGTGAGCATATTAAAAGACTGGACATGAATAAAGAAAGAATGTAGAACAAGAACAGGAAGAAGTGTCCATACCCCAGCTTGGGCTAAACAATAAGCCTCTGTCATAAAAGAAAGAGGAAGGGAGTAAAAGGAAATATTGGCTATCTTAAAAATAGGCTAACAGAAATATAAAAACTTAAATATAAAGAGAAAAAATTAATAAGATTAAAAACATAATACAACACCACAAATTGTGGGGTGACTTAAAATAGTATGTTATATGCAAGATCGAAGTATCAGACATAAATGGTATAAAGAGTAGGAAAGGGAAGATAGTTAAGCCAAATCTATGAGATTTCAGGTCCTACACAAAATGAAGTATTTGCATGTAACCTATATACATATTCTTATATATTTAAACAGTCTCTAAATTATAGTTCTTGAAATAGTTAAATACTATAAATATTTTCTAAATCCTAGCTGTGCTACACTTCTTAGTAAATAACTACAATAAAAATATCTGTATGTGTCCAGCACCAAAGTAAAATTATTTTCATTTTTTTTCCACACGTAGCTGATGGAATCCATGTGGGAATCATGAATACAGGGAACCAAAGGCAAGTAAAAAACTTTTTAGATGCTCTAATCATAAAAAGCAGTTCCAAAACAGTAATAAAACACCACTTTCTCGAACAGGTTAGGAAATCTTCTAGACTCTGCTGCTGAGGATGAACAATGTCACTGATGAGCTATCGGTGAGATGCCAGTAGCCACAGTGACCCTGTTAGACAGACATGATTCTGTTTCCCCATCAGAGAAGGCAAGGTTCCAAGAAGATAAACCTCAGACTGTTTAAATTGTCCTAGACCTAATCCCAAATCCTCTTCATCCCTTAAGACTAGGCTCAGATATTATCTCTTTCAGGAAACCTTCTAGGATACAGCTTCTTAAGCTGGGCTTGACACACTTTAGAATTTCCCGAACATCCTTCCATCTCCAAAGTGGCATAACTCTCGGCGTGCATTTGCATATGACACTTCTCCTCTCCCCCAGGGGAGCCTGAATATCAAGCAGGTACAGGTTGCTCCTCCACCAAACCTTAGCTCCCTTATACCTTTCAAAGGGATGAGCTAGATGAACATACGTTAAATGAAGAGTACAAGATGACGAGCCAGATACAATTCCAACCTTTCTAACCTCAAGACCCAGGCCTTTCTAATACCTCATTCAGCCTTGCTGACTAAATGAATGTCTAGATTCTGAAAGCTTGGAAACAGAGCTTAATGGGCAGACTGGAGAGCACATCTCCTTTACTGTGATATACCGAACATGAAAAGAGCTTGCTTCATCTTTCTCAGGGAAGACAAGAGTGTACTGACAAGCATTGTGTGCCCTGAGAGCAGGCATCTTCCATCAAACCCTTCTATACTTTAATAAGAAAGGAACCAGTGGCTGTTAAGGCACACCTGAACATGATTGGCACCTGGCTTCTATTATCCAGGTATTTGGAGCCCCAGAGTAGGAACCCATGATGCATGAACTCTAAAACGGATGATTGCTCAATCGTTTCTGATGAATAAGCTATTTTATTTCTTTATTAAATCATATTTAGCTCCCTACCAATTCTACAAGGTAGATTTTAGTCTCTATTTTTTAGCTGTAGAAATTGAAGTTTAGAAAAGTATGATACCCTACTCAAGGCTACAAAGAGGGTAAGTTAGGATTTCAATCCAGTCAGTCTGACCACCACCAGGCTTCAAACTGCTGTGTATATTCTGGTTTAATTCCCTGCTTTGCCCTTCATGTCCCTGAAAGTCACCCCTCCCAACCACATCTGGAGCCTGCCTCACTGACAGCAGCCTTATCAGTAGCAGTGTTTTCTGTGCCTCCCTTCCAATTCGACTTTGTCACACTGCCAGAGTGCTGGATGACAGCCACCGCTGCCTTGGAAGCAATGTTCTCCCTCCACTTCCCCTTCCTGAGAGCTTCCCAAGGCCTCTTCTTTCTCCAGATTCAGCACAATCACATTTTCTCATTATATTTATCCAGCTACAGGTCAGCACCTCTCTCAAATTGAAAATTATGTCAGATAGCCCACACATAGGTTTGTTTTTCTTGCCTCTGTGTGTTCATTTCAGAAAATAGAGATGTGTTATTTCTTCATCTTCCGGTTTTCTCAGGCAGCTGATGTGGACAAGGGGAACTTCCACTGTTATTTCTTCCTGCAGTTTCTTCCGGAGGCCACAAGGACTTTTATTCGGTAGAATTAAAAACTCCACATGGAAGCATATGCATGCCAGTCAGCTTGTATTTGGCAGGAAAAAAAATGAAAAGAGGCTTTCAACCAGATGACATATTTGTAGTAAGCTTAATTCAACCCAAGGGTCTTCATGTACGCCTTCAGGAAACTTAGGGGAAAAAAAATCAATGGCTGAACCCTGAACATGCACAGTGGGCCAGTTCAGAGAGTGCTACAGAACTCACCTGATGATAGGCACCTCATTCATAAAATGGCAGATCTAAACAATACTTTTACATGGGTGGTGTAAATGGATTAACCAGAAACTAAGTTCCTAGTAAATGATGGATGCCAGTGAGATTCTCTCAATACCATGAAACTCATGAAACCCGACACTAATGGGCACTAACTGAGACTTAGGAACAGAATTTCATTAACACCAGAAGAACAGAGACAACCTCAGTGATCCAGCAGGGGTCTGAGAACCTGAACTCTGGGCTTGAAAATTCCCGTGCCCTTAGCTCTGACCCCATCTCTGCTATGGCCACAGTTTTTCCTCCAGATTCCTTGGGTTCCCTCTTTATAATTTAAGCTACCACACATTTACCTACATCCCTGCACCTATGTAGCCAAAGACTAATTCTGCCTCCTAATATCTCAAGTCCCTGATCCACTACAGAGACCCTAGCACTGGCCTGGGTTTTCCAGGGAGTAAATGACCTACAGAAGCTCAGAACATAGGGGCCACAGATCATTGTCTATTCCAGGACTCTTGGGTACTCTAGGCGTATTCTTTCTCATTGTAAAGGCTAGTAATGGCAGTATCTGTGTGTTCTTCACCTTGGAGAAAAACTTTGGGTCTTGTTTTCTTGTCTATTATGCCATATCAATTTTGTTTTCCTCTTGACCATTCTTGTTGCCTTACACTGAGTACCTACTGTAGGAATGATCTTAGAAGTCTGCATATATTGCTTAAATCTTTAAACTCTTCTGAAACTCTAAGACTAGGTTCTGGGCTCCCGAAGACCATTCATTCCCTGTCAAATCCAGGCTATTGCTGGGCAAGCAGAAGTGGAGCATGGACTAAGGGAATCAGAAAGAAGAGATGGAATTTGGGACATGTGAGCAGGAGTCCTCAGTTTTACCAGCTTTGTATTAGGGCAAAGGCTGTTTGGAATGGTTTGAAGCTAGACTTGCTGCAAGTGCCTGAGTTGAAGATCAGATTCTTCAGGAAGCAGCAACATTCTACTGCTAAGAAATCACCAATTCTGGCTGCAGACAGTTCCAAAGTATTGACCAACAGGGGTGATAACGCTTTCCAAAGTTAAAGGTAGATGAGAGCTAGTATCTTCTCAGTCTTGTCATTAAGTAATATTATAAACACGCTTTACACCAGTAAATAAATAAATAAATAACAGGATGTAAAAGGTGATACAAACAGTCCAATATAACTGTTCAGCAAAGTTCCAGGAAAGCCATGACTTTCCTTCCTGAGATCGTAAACACTCTAGTTGGAGGCCTAGGAAAAACAAACACAAAGATTTCAGTATTTAATTCACATATAACCAAGAGACTCGCACCTATGAGAAAACATCAGAGTCTGGGAGACTGAAGGAGTCTCTAAGAGTGAAGGCTAGGGGCCTTGGTTTCATAGTCTTTTTCATTAAATGGAGGACAGTACCAAAAGTTGGGCATGCAGTGGGTATTTTTACTTTAATGAAAGAAAAGATTTCTAAAGATTCATGCAACTCATTAAGTAGTCACCAATATCCTACTAATGAGGACTCACACCTGACGTGTGTATATTTATGAACTATAATAAGTTACACCTTTGTTAGCCTGGGGAGACAAAACAATAGAAGAATTTTGCTAGCTATTGTCTAGTTGCATACTCCAGATTGAAACCTTCCATGGCAGGAGAACCAGAGGGACATATGGAATTCACAGGACTCATGCACAGCCTTCTCTAAGTTAAAAAAAAGTAGACAATGTTTCTAAGAAAAAAGGAAAAGTTTCAGTCGTGCAACTACCTCCAGATTATGCAAATAACTCCAGTGCCATAGCTTTTGTCAGTCATGCGCTGAGCTTGCCAGGCTTTTGGGTGACACAGTTTGCCAGGTTACCAGTGTTCTTGACATGACCCCTCATCTGTGCTTCTGTGAGAAGCTCCAGTAAATGTATTAGCTCATCAAGTTGGACTTGGGTGGAATTGTTTCATTTGTATGTTCCCTCCTTTTCCACCTGGCAGGAATAGAAATTATTTCTCTGGGGAAAATCATATAATAGTGGTGGTCTGTATAAATAGTTCCAATTTTCTATATCACCCTAAACCCAGGAAGATCTGGAAGCTAAAGGAGTTAGCAACAGATTAGGAGACAAGTCTGACACTTTCTTGAACATGCTGGTTAGTAAAAGCCCACCTACACGCAGTAAGGCCACATCTGCCCCACTAATCCCAAGTCTGTATTACTCAACCCATCACATTTTGTTGCAAATGTATTAACAGGTTTGATGTCCAGAAGAGACATATCCCCAATCTATGCAAAAAAATGCTTCTCTAAAATCCAGAAAACACTAAATTTTGATATATATCTTTCTCATATACGAAGTATTCATATACTGTATTGTAGGGCAGTAAATTATGAAACTAGAACCACCCAGTCTGCTAGAGTTAAGCAAGATGCAAGCCAACTAAAAAGTCTCTATCACTTACTCTTCATCCTCCCTAATTCCTCAATAATGGGGGAAGACAGCCTCAAAACCCAACCCAAAGCACCTCTTCCTGTTTTGTAAAAGCATAACCATCGTACCTGGTGCCTGACTAGAGAAATTGAGTCAGTGAGACCAATCCTTTCAAGTCCAGGAATTATTTTTCAGACTCTACATTAACACCTCAGAACTCAAGAGGAAATAGCCAAGGTCAACCTCAGACATTCCTCAAGTGCTCAGTACCTACCAGACAGAGTAGAAAACACATCCAGGAGAAGGTTGTCTTAAAAAATATAACATCTTCCTAATTACTTTAAAGTAACAGAAGGATAAGTCTGTATATCTGTTGTAAGGAAGGCTGCTTGGTCATTCTGGCCGCTAGGCAGCTCAGACCAGAAATAAGCACACAAAAACTGTATTAATTAAATCACTGCTTGGCCTAACTCTTACATCTTAATTTAACCCATCTCCATTAATCTGTGTATCACGATGAGGCTGTGGCCTACTAGATAAAGTAGGCTACATGGCTTCTCTCTCTCCACCTCCTTTCTCCCAGCATTCACCTTAGTTTTCCCCACCAACCTCTATTCCATGCACAGGCCCAAGACAGTTTCTTTATTAACCAATGGTATTCACAGCATACAGAAGGGACTCCCACATCATAACTCAACGATGAAGCATGGGCTTAGCAAGTGCAAGGACATGAAACTGATTAAGTAGAAGTGAAACTATGTGGTGGAAGACACAGCCAGATCAAGAAAAAAATAAGTCAAGAATTTTACACTGTGTGGGTGTATGTGTGTTTGTAATAATTACATGAAACAAGGACAGTAATTTCTTAAAATAATAGTAAAAGATAATCAAGGGGAAATAGTGGGTATGAAAAACATAATGTCTGAAGAAATGAAAGCAGTGTAAAAGAGTAAGTAAGGGTGTGGAATCAGGGTTTGAGGAAAATGATGAGTTCTAAGAAGAGGCTAGGATTATTTCCAGGAGACACTGAAAATTACTAATGAATGAAAATGTTCAATAGAAAAGAGTTTTCTCCTTTGTTTTCCAGATATGAATTTACTTGAAGTTTTTCTGATACTAAACCATCCTTGCATTCTTGTACTAATTTTTACTCAGTCTTCCTTTCTTTAGACTATCAGGTAGCTCAATAACATCTTTATTACATTTGCCATTTATACATTAGCTTTACCAACCTCATGCCATAGTTGGATTTCCTTTCCTCTAGTGTACAGCATATATTATTTCTTCCTTCAGAGCACATCTACAAAATATCTAGCTCTGGAACCCTGCTCTCTCATATGTAACTTATTTAAAGAGTGAATTCCCACACCCTACTGCTTGGTTCATCAACTCTGTTTTCCATAGTAAGGCTTCCTTCCCCCTATATTTCTCCATCCTTTCTCTCTCTTTTCCTTTACCATCACCAGGCAATGTTCCAGATAGGACACTTTTTCATTGTGTCACTGAACCCTTCTGTGCATACTGCTTGGCAGCTGACAAAGCCCATTACACTCCCTTCAGTCTATAATTGTAAGCATATTAATAGTAGCAATGCTACTTAATTTAAATGTAGCACTAATTTAATTGAGTAGCAATTATATAACAGCTAATATTTTGGCAGATTTACTCCATGCTAGTTCTGTACTTAGACTATTATCCAAATCAACTCCTTCATGTCTTACAATAAGTCTCTATAAATATGTTTCAAACAGAAGCAGACAGCAGAGACAAAAAAATGAAGAGCCATTGGAGTCATATGAAGGCTCTATTTAGAGAGTAGGTATAGGTCATGAAAAGGCAAGAAAGGACAATAGCCTGAACTTGCAGTACTGGAACTAAAAGTCCTACAGAGATTAGTCAGAGAAAGCCATGGCTCTTATAATCCAGAAATGCTGTATGTCATAATCCAGAAAAAGACAGAGCAGTCTTATCTGAAGATAGAACTGAACTGACTCTATAATGAAGGAAAAACCTGATCTCACCTTCAGTCCTCACAAGTCTTATGGGACTTTCCTGAAACTAAGTGGTTCTCAACTTCCCTAATGCTGTGACCTTTTAATACAGTACCTCATGCTGTAGTGAACCTCCAAACATAAAAGTATTTCATTGCCACTTTTTAACCATAATTTTGCTACTTTTATGAATCAAAATGATTCATAAAATAATATATGCATGATATTTGATATAAAGACCCTGTGAAAGGGTCATGTGACCCTCAAAGTGTTCGTGGCCCACAAGTTGAGAGTCTCTGCTTTAACTAAAACCGGCTGAAGCCATTTGAACTAATCTATACAAGTTTACTACTTCTGTCGATAAGCAAGTTGGAAAAAAATACTTATGAGAACAAGAAGTTTTCTCCAGTACACTGAGAATCACACAAATCATGGAAGCAATGGATATCCAATATCACAAGAAAGTGAATATTTTGTGACCAGTTTGATATAAATATAATACCAGGTAGGAAACATCTAAAGATAATTAAGAGTACTCGTTATCACTGACTTGCTTCTGACAGCTCTCTGAAAGCATAGTCTCTTTTGCTAACATTTCTTTCCCTAATATCCAGGCCCAAACAAGGAACACAGCATGATATGCGTGAAGGAGTTAAAGGCACAGTTCAGTCTGTATTCGTTATCTGACCTTCCAGGATAAGTTTTTGTTGTTAGCTCACCCACCCTGTAGTTTGATTGGAGAATGAAAGGATAATCCAAACAATCTGAATTTACACTGGTCACCCTGTGCCAATGATCCCCACACCATCATATTCATCTAAGTCAATTAAATGTTGACATCACTCTGCTGTAATCCAGAGACCTGGTTATTCCAGTTGGCCTACAAAGAATGTAATGGGAAACAGGACCTTTGCGAAGCTAACAAGTAAGCCCAGATACTCTACTGTCAAAAGGCCCTCACCACTGAATAGCTTATTCACAGTTTTGTTTATTCATGGCTTTCTCATCCCAGCTGTCCCGCAGTGGCCTCCATTGGCCGAGTTTTCAAGCTATTCAGAAAACCACAGCTGCCTCTACTGCATGAAGACAATGGCTTCTTCAGAAGCCAGAGTCTAAGAGAAAGACGTTCAGATTCATCTTATCTGGGGCTTTCTTTACACAAAAATGTCGGTGCACATACCTTGTCTGTGGGAAGTACCTAGCATATATTAAACACCTGTTTGGCTGCTTCCTGTAACCCCCACAAGAACCCTGCTCCACAAGGAGAAAGGATGTGGCCCTTTGCAGATGAAGCTCTGAAGAAATAAGTCATGGTTAATGTCTTTCAGCAAATGAACAGCAGAAAAACAAGGGGGAGCAGTACAGTTATTTCTCCTGATACCAATATAGCACTGTTTCTGGAAAAGTTTGTTGACTGTTTTAAGGTTCAAAACAACTGCTGGGCCACTTTTATGTGCTGAGGGCCCAGGACAGAGGCACAATGTTTCCATCTCAGACCCTCTGTTGTGTGATCTGTGCAGCATCTTTCATTGAGGACTTGCCCTCCCCTCATCTTTCAGCTTTGTGTATACGAACTGCTTATCTCTGTAAGTTTAAATAAAAAGAATGGAATTAAAAAAAGAGAGAAACAACCCACAAAGAAACTTTTTGGGGGTCCTCGGATTAATTAAACTAGGCTGAAAACTTAGGAGCTATTGAAAGATATGCTTATCTATCCATTGAAGGAGGGAACCTCAAAAGCAATATCAATAACTTCAATGTGAAAATTCCAAGATCACTTTACTGAGACAACAGAGCAAGTGGCCTTTTTGAAGTTCATCATCCTTTCAACAAATAGTTTTGTTTTTGTTTTTTTTTATTTTTGTTTTTTGGGTTTCTTTTTCAGTTATTTCTATATGCCAATGTTAATGAATCTAAGATTAGTATGGCAGATGAATGCCACACTTGGGAGACTTGATGTCTCATGAGGGTTACAAATAAGTGAGAACTTGCAGGTAGATTAAAATTTTAGAAGGTACTTAGGAATAGCAAGCTACCCTCTGATTTCATATCATTATACCCATAAAATAGTTCAGCTCTCAGACTTCAACAGGGAATTTTCTTTGTGCAGTGGTCAGTTTTTCAGAGGAACTATCAACTGGTCAAAGTAGAGAGAATAAGTAAAGTTCTCAGCTGTAAATGGGACATCTGAATTACATTCCCTTATGCTAAGGCTTAGGGACCATTGTGGAAGAAGAGGCAGAAGTCAGAAGGACATGACAAGACTGTTCACCCATGAACTTATAGCATCTCTGTTTGCCTGAACATGACCTGCGCTTGATCAAGCCAGTCAACATTCTAGTACTATAAAGAATTGAGGAGCTACTGACTCATGGGTGTGGGGAGAATCAATTTTCCTTAAGTGTGTGGCCCCGGTGGGTAGACCATACACCAATTAAAGGCCCCACACCCATGACTAAAGGGACATCACAAATTGGAGTTAGCTTGTTATCTGAAAAGAAGGCATGAAGTTAAGATGGGGGAAGCTTGGATCAGGGAAGAGTTAAGAGAAGGGAAATATGCTTTCAAAATACAGTGTATGCATGTCTTAAGTTAATAAGACTATCATATTTTTAAAATAATTGCTTCAGGTCTTTAAACTTGATGATTCAAAATGCCTAGACCAAACTGCAAGTACCAAAATTGATGGAGGTAGGATCTGAGACTAACATTTTTTAAAAACTCCTGGTTAATTTTGGTGATACTAGCATTAGAGACACTGCTGCAGCAGAAAGTATTAGATGCTATACAGGGCCTTGAAGTTATTTCAAACCACCTGAGAAGATGGCAGAGGCTGCTGGGAGGATGCGATTGGCAATTTGAGACTTGAAGTATCATCTAACTGGGCACATTAGAGTTGGAAAATATAAAAGTGAAAGCCTAGAATTAAGTAAGGAAAATTTGCAGTCCTCCTTTAACTTGAATAATGTTGTGGTCTCTCATACTACTTCTACAAGTCCCAATGTCTCTGAATAAAGAGATTCATGCTGTGAATTTTAGAATGGAAACAGTCCTTCATTCAACCTGAAAATCAAGGTTTTGCTGATTACCTTAATCTATTTTCTGTTGAACAAAGTAACTCATACATAGTTTAGGTTCATGGTTCTGAAGGCTGGGAAGTCCAAGAATGTAGCTTTAGCATTTGCCCAGAATCTGGTAAGGACCTTCTTGCTATCGTATAACAAACATATAAGAAAGTGTTGCATGGTGAGACAGAGCAGGCATCTGTTAGTTCAGGTCTCTCCTTGCAGAAAGTCACAACTTCCAGTAGGGAGGGCATCGTCTTGAGGTGTTTATCTAATCCAAGTTACTTTCCAAACACCCTATGTTTACGTTGTATAAGCATATGACATGAAGATTAACTTTCAATTTGAGTTTTAAAGAGATATTCTCTTAAGACTTGACAGCCAAGGCTGCCAACTTGCTCTACTATAAGAGCTGCTGAGGCCCAAAGGGAGCCTTCAGACCACCAACTTATTCCAGTATTCATCTCCTCAAGTGTGACTTCTTTGAGGAATGGGAAGGGGAGAGTGGTCCAGCCACAGACATCAGTTAATGCTCGATGATTCACCAGCAGACCTCGAAATTAAGCATCCCCTTTCCTGAGAGCTCTGACTGGTCTATAAGGGAGGACTAGTTCTCATATGCCTGCCCTTGTTTTGGTGGCATTCAGTGTAACTGACATCACAGCTGAACAGCTGTCTTCATTGAGTGTAGCTAAGGACATAGAAACGGGGATCTGCACATCCCATCAACAGCTGTAACCTAAGAATTAACGGGAATGGTTGTTTGTAGTGCTCAATAAATATCCTTTGGGTAAATAAGGACAAATATCCGTAAGTGATTGGATGGATGCACACTGAAAGACTAAAGAAGCTACAACGTAAGGCTCATTTCTCTAAGGAGTAACCTGAGTTCTACCATCAAGCCCTCCAGGAAAATAGCAGACCTTTTCCATTTTGCTATGACTTTATTTTTCTTCTAGGATTAACATATAAGCATTGTGGAAGGAAACCTTAGATAGCCATAGGTGGGCTTGGATTCAGTGGCTCATAGAAAACCATGAGGCCTCAATTTTCCATTGTAAATTGAAATAGTAGCGCTGTCTTACAGGGATTTTTCTAAGAGAAAACAATAAGACTGGGGATTGAGTTGAAATATAAGCACGGAAAGAAGGAATGTTCTGTTTTTCTTCCCTAATCCTTATTCTCTACTTTTCTGATCAGAAAAAAAAAACTTCTGATTTGCTAAGATCAGCATACAGCATTTTTTGCTTCCTCTCTAGAGTTTAGAAAATGTTAAGAAGAGAAAAAAATGTAGATCAAAAATATAACTATTGAGCTCTCTCTACCAGATGATATCATTTAGAGGTGTGATCTCATTGGCTAGCTAATCAGACAGACCTCCTCTTCTTGCTTAATAAAATACAGATATCATACCTTGGTTTAGCACAGTGCAAGCAGCATACAAAATTTGGGGCCTGAGAGAAGATGAGAATCCCCACCACTCTGACCTCAGGCTTGGCCATGTGACTTTGGGAGTAAGGAGAACACAAGCAGAAGTGACTGGGGATAACATCCGAGGAACTGCTCTTGGGCAAAGGGTCAGCCTTCCTTTTTGTCCACTGCTACAAGATTGATGTGTCTTACAGACTGGCTCAGGCTCCCATGACAAAATAAAAATTGTTTGGGTGACTTTAACCAACAGAAAGTAATTCTGAACTTTCAAGGCCAAGACTAAGATCTGGGGCTAGCACGACAAAGTTTTAATAAATTCTCCCTATCCTGGCTTTCCACGCATGTCCTCACACTCTCATATTGAAAAACTGTCGAAAGTTCATTGAGTCTTTATAAAGATACAAATACTAACACAGATGTTTCACAAGTCAAACATTATTCTAACTTCATTACCACCCAAAGGCTCCTACTCACAATGCTATCTTATTATGGGTTAAGGCTTCGTCAAACATATTTTGTAGGAGATACACTTCAGCCCCTATCATTCAAGCAGTGTGTCAAAAAGAGGCTTACTGTGCACCTGCATCCTAGAGTGAAGAACCTGTTGCTCCAAGACACTGCCCTTCCACTGAAGCTTTTGTTATCACATCATGTTTTGGTCCAACCTTACTGAATATAAGTATGACTCTATTCCTTTACATCTACCATAAACTCACTCCCTGAGTGAATGGAAAATCTACCCTTTCCATTAACAGACACATTTGAAATAGACAGACAGACCAAGCCATGTTTGTTTTCTTTCCTCTAGTTTATCACTTGATTGTTACATTTGCTTGCTAAAAGTAGATGTAATCGGATTGTTGGAGAGTAAAGAGTCTTTTTAAATATGAAAACATAATATATTTTCAACATACATGTTAATATGGCAAGTAGTTAACTTATGGTCACACAAATCTGAAGATCACGGGGTATCCATGTACAGATAAGAATGAATGATACTCTAAACAGCCACATAAACACGGTCATTTTATAGGAAACTGTGGAGCACTGAGTTTGAGATAACTATATGTATGCATCCTGGTACTGCTTTTGCAATTATGTCTTTATACTGTAAAATTGTTTGAAGATACTACCAGGTCTAATTCAAATCATATTCTTTATACAACCTCCCCAGCCAAGATCAAATTTAATATCTTTGGTATTAGTACATTCTAATTAGTAGAAGTAGTTATACCTTTGCCTTGGCAACATGAGCTGTGGCTTTCCACACCTTCCCTCTTCTCTTTGTGACTCTCTGAAATCAACTCCAAGAATCCTGGGTCCAGTGAGGTGGCATCATGCATTTCTGACAGCTGTAGGTCTCATAGCCTAGCTTCCTCCTGGCTAATGATCTTCCAGCTCATGGTCTCAGATGCTCCTGCCAAATCCCATCTCTGGAGAGTTCACTTGGCTCTTTGCAGCAGCATCTCCAACCTTCCTGCCAAGAATAGAAAGGGGATGATACTGTACACAGATGAAATGAAGCCGAGCTACGAAGCTTGTGCTGTATATTTTCAAATCCATGTTCCAGAAAATACAGAAGCTTGGAATGATCATAAATCACATTTGGCTTGCCCTTGTAATTCCCTTCTAATGCCCTTATAATTCTAAGAGAAATAACAGTGCAGAATATTTGAGAAATGGATGCTGTATCCAAAAAGTCCAGTCTTGACTTCTAGCATTGCCCTGCAGAACACAGATGAATTATGTTATGTACATCATGTGAATATTCTTTATTATAAAGATAAAAGTGAATACTTCAATTTGTATTAAAAATCAGTATAACAAACACCTCAGTTAATGGATGCTTCTCTACATCAAGCTTCTCAACAGATGAGAGCAAATCTGCTACACTCTGTATCAGTGACTACTTATACACCATACGCCCTTAGTTGGCATAGCTGACTGTGTTACACTTTCCTCTGTTCCTCCTTCTTTGTTGAACTGATTGTCCAACATTCTCAAAGCAGTTTTTAGAAAACCACCAACATGCCAAAGAACATGAAGCATACAGTGTATTCAATCCAACTATATGAACTACCTGCACTCAAAGCTCAAGCATATCTTAATGGCATGGACAGGCTTTGTGGACATTGCCCCACCTCAAGAGAGAGTAACTTACAATTGTGTTAACAACTGGAAGAAATAATTGCTGTAGAAAGTTTAGCACTTCTCACATGACAATATGAAAGTTGTCAGTGTATATCAAGAAACATTAGCTAACATCTACCAACATAAAGGAGCACTGACCGTAGATGTTGTTCCTTGTAATAAATAGCTTAGCCCAAACACAGGTGACCACACCTCCAGTGGATTATTTTCCCATTGTATTATGCCTAGCTGACAGATTAACAAATTTAGCACTAAGATTTTTGTCCAGTGCATAAAAAAAAACAAGTCTTTCGTAGTTCCCCTAGTTCATTCACTACTCTGAACCCCCTATATCACTTGCAGAAAATTACTTGGTACATGGACAGTTAGAGTATACAAGATAGAAGGCAATTTGTCAAGACTTTAATCCACTCTTTAGGAGTCTGGATGGATGGATAGATAGGTAGATAGGCAGACAGACAGACAGACAGACAGACAGACAGACAGACAGACAGACAGACGATAGATAGATAGATAGATAGATAGATAGATAGATAGATAGATAGATAGATGATAGATAGATAGATAGATAGATAGATAGATAGATAGATAGATAGATATGAAGGACAACATACACGCATACATGATACATGCATGGTACCTACGGAAGCCAGAAGTGGGTATTAGATGCTCAGTAACCAGAGTTACAAGTAATTGTGATATGTATGTAGGTTCTGGAAACCAAGCTCCAGTTCTCTGATAGTTCAGTAAGTGTTCTTACCTGCTGAGTCATCTCTCCAGTCCAATAAAACTAATTATTAATTGTCTCCCTGCTTCCTTTCCCATCCTTTTCTAATTTATCTTCCTCATCATTATAGAAATCATTATCTAGAAAACTATCTGCATGATCTTCCCTCCTGCTAAATATATAAAATAATAACGAAGGTGATGGGAAATCAACACCAAAATAGCCACATAAAGTGAAAAATTACTGTTCTGTGTGTTTTACATAGCCCAATTAATAAATTTTTCCAAGAAACCCTATAAAATGGATGTTTACATTATTCCCACCTTACAGATAAGAAAACTAAGACACAGAAAAGTTGAGTCATTTTTCTCTACAAAGCTGTAAGCCCTATGAGTCCATCCCCTGTTGCTTGTTCTTAACATCAACACTACAATGTATCTTATATCCGTCTATCATCTGAACATAAACATATGTTCTTAAGCATAGGGAAATGTCATGTTTCCTTCAGTTCTCAGGATAAACAACTCCAAAGGCATCACTCACAGTCTACCGTACCACCCGTCTCATGATTAATTATGACTTAGTATTGTAATCTCTCCTGTATCCTATCAATATGTTCTCGAATTTAATGAAACCTCCAAACACACACTGTTGTAAGTTTCCATCTTGGGAACTTTGTACAGGTGCTCTATATCTGAAGTGCCTTGCTCAGCGGTCACTTGGGAACTCTTTGCTGGGGCCCATGCCCTTCTCACCTCTCTGCTATTGCTCTTCTAACATCCTCGGATTATGAGAAATGGTCCTACATGCCTATGGGTGTTGTACTAGCTCTTTCACAGCCCAAATCAACTGAAGAGATTTAATAGTTGTATACATAGACCCTCAATATATGCTTATTCAGTAAAGTGATCAAATGAGTGAATTCTTAGATGCTAAGAAGGAATCATAGATTCTGGAAGCTAGTCAGGAATGAGCAAGGCCACTAATTGTTAGATACAGAGATAGCTCAATGCTCTCAGATATACTAATCTACTAATTGGTCAAAATTATTACACCATTATAATCTTTCAGTTCAAAGTCAGGACTAAGTTAAAAAGTAACCCACTCCTACCCCCACAGAGGTTACACTATCATTAACCAAGGCATTGGGGGAGAAAACAGTAGCCTTTCCTTTCCTTTCCCAGCAACCTGGTCTTTGAAGATACAAAGGTGATAATTTGAGGTCATTTTCCTTAGCTTATGAATGAGAGGTTGAAATGAATATCCCAGAGACCATTCTTGGCCTAGTGCATGATATTAAGATGTCCTTCCCTTTCTTTGTCACATTCTTACATTTTTTTTCTCTCTCTCTGTCTGTCTCTGTCTATCTCTCTGTCTCTCTCTCTCTGTCTCTCTGTCTCTCTCTCCAAGCTACCCAAGCCATGCCAGTAATCATAGTATATGTGCTCATTTTATTTTTTTAAAATATTTATCTATTTATTATGCATACAATATTCTGTCTGTGTGTATGTCTGCAAGCCAGAAGAGGGCACCAGACCTCATTACAGATGGTTGTGAGCCACCATGTGGTTGCTGGGAATTGAACTCAGGACCTTTGGAAGAACAGGCAATGCTCTTAACAACTGAGCAATCTCTCCATCCCTACATGCTCATTTTAATTTATGAGGTAAAGAGACGTCAGTGTAAGAACACTGATTTAACCCAAACTCTGGCAAACGCTGGCTCTGCCATGTCACAGCTATGTGTCTCTGGGCACATGTTGCTCTCACCATGCTATATGCCATGGGTCCTCTGTGCCAGATGGCCTGCTTAGGATTTTACATCAGAAGGCCAAGGCTCCTCAGTTCTGTGAAGAAGAACGTGCTATGATTATGTTACTCATGAGCAGATTAGGGCCCAGGGCCACTGAGGGACAGTGCCCAAGGCCACATGACCAGCAAGTGAACAGCTAGAAATTTCAACTTAACACAGTTCTTCCTATGTGCCCATGTGTCTGGTCCATCTACAAAATGAAGGGGTTGTAACTGTTGCCTCTCCAGCTCTCTCATTTTATGACTTCATACTCACTTGTGATTGGGGCAGGATCAAAATTACTTTCGAGTCCTGGTGCCTGCCAAATCATAATCAAATTGCTGCCTGGTCCAATGCCCAGTGCATAAAACTTTGCCCATGGCTCAGCCTGCCTGGTGATGGTGAGGACATATTTCCTGTCTTTTCTGAAACTCTGGGGGTAGGGCATAAGGAGGGGTTTTCATCTTTTGTGCTCCCCACAATAAGACACCAGCCTGTCACAACAAACTGGCATGTTCCTTTCAGCTGCCATCAAGACTTTAGTCTCTAGGATGTCTCAATCACTATGATTTATTTTAATAGAGAAGCCTTCCAGCCACTCTTTGCCAATGCATCTGGCCAGCTCCTATTTGGTTTCCTACAAGAATATACTCCACCAGCCGTAATAATTGAGCAGCCCAGCACAGAGAAAGGCCATTTGCTCTCAGCCTGACATCCAAAGATCAACAAATTTAGTTCTTAACTATTTCCCCAAATATAACATATAAAAACGGTACATTTTTTTGTTTTCAAAGCAGAAATTTATGAGTAGATTTTGTGCCATAATTTCCTCGTCCTAATTTAAAGAAAATGAGTCAAATAAGGAGAACACTAAGCCCCTGAAACACAGAGTTAGCCCAGGTTTCACTTTTTCCTATTACCATCTTCAAAGAAAGCCTCTTGCTTCTCATTCTCGGCTTCCAAATGCACATGGTTCAACTCTACACCTTCCAAGAGTCATGTTTGCTTTCGAATTCGCTTTTATCTTCCTTTTTAGAATATAATTGAATCATTTTGAGAACTACATGTGTGATTTCATCCACAGGTCTCCCATCGCTCCTCCTTCCTCTCCAATTCCTTTAGAAAGGGCCCCATTCTCCCTCCAAAATTCATGATCTCTCTGAGTCTCTTTATCATTGTTTTTTTTTTGTTGTTGTTGTTTTGTTTTTTTTTTTTTTTTGGTTTTTCGAGACAGGGTTTCTCTGTGGCTTTGGAGCCTGTCCTGGAACTAGCTCTTGTAGACCAGGCTGGCCTCGAACTCACAGAGATCCGCCTGCCTCTGCCTCCCGAGTGCTGGGATTAAAGGCGTGCGCCACCACCGCCCGGCTTTTATCATTGTTTATATTTACATGTGTCCAGGGCTTCCAAAATATGAAACTTACAGGGAAATAAATGGACCTTGAAAATATTGCTTTAAGTGAGGTAACTCAAACCCAGAAAGACAAAGACAGCAGACTATATCTTGTTTGTGGATATTAGCTTTGGGGATGTAGGTTTGAATCTATAACCTGGAGTATCTGAAGCAGCCAGGAATATAGTAGAAAATGAATGGCGGTGGGATCTGGAGGCAAGGAGTTCTAGAGAGGTTTATAATAGGAAGCAGGGGTTTTCTTTCTTCTTTTTTTCATCCTCTTTCCCTTTCAACCCTTTACTCCTCACAAACTTGCTTTGGGGTTAGATAAACTCTCACTAAGAGGCATAAGAACATTCAAAAATTTAAAGTGCAAAGCTATTAAAATAAGTTTTTTGTAAGAAAGTAGGATAGATGAGCAAAACACAAGAAAAACTTAACGATTCTTGTGAACAGGCATCAAGAATAAAGAGAACACGGACTGGCTAAAAGAAAAACCATCACTTATAAATATGGTAGACGTGTTTCTTAGTTGGCCTTCATTTCTTTCTCCTACCACGAACATGACCGGTGATCATCCATTCCTATTTAGTGATAGCAAAGCACACTGAAAGAGTTTGTAAAATTTTTTCAAGGAGCTGTTGTCTAAGACAAATAGTGAAGTGTTAGCCTGGAGCTTCCCATTGCGAAGTCAATGCTAATCTTTCTGGGACATGCGGACTTCCCGATTTATGCATACGTCCCTTCTGAAGACCCTTCTGAAGAAAAATGAAAGTTCTTGCAATGATTCATTCTGCCACGGCCATTGCTTTGCAGTTAAGCTAATATTGTTAGCCAGTGGTGGAGAAGACATGCAGTGCCGGCATTTGATGTATTGCTGGTCAAAGAACTAGCTTGTGCACTCCTCCCCCCCTTTCTTTTCATAACATTGATTGGACATCTTCTGATTGATGAAGTAATACATATTAATTATAGACGCATTAGAATATAATATAAACAGATCATTATTAACTTCTAATTCTGGACCAGGTACTATTTGCTGCAGTCACTTTAATATACATTACTTCATTTAAAATTCACAATAACCCCACAAGGTCACCTTTATCAGGATCATGTATCTTAATAGAACTTTCCTTTTTAGATTTATCTTCGAAGTTCCATTATTTGCTTAAAGTTTCTCTGTATGTGTGGTCTATATGCATGTGTGTGAGAGGGAATCCATATCTGCTCTATCACGCTGAACTTTATTCTATGGTGAGGACAAAGTCTCTGATAAATCTGAAGCCAGGCTGGGCCAGCAATCTTTCTGTCATTGCCCACCCCCTTCCCTTACTGCTTGGATTACAGACTCAGGCAGCCATAGTGGGCTTTGAACATGGGTGCTGAGGGTTTGCTCTGAAGTCTGTATGCTTGTGAAACAAGCACTCCTACCTTCTGAACCATCTAGCCAGTCCCCCAAAAAAACACCATTTTTATGATACTGGGATCATAGTGCATAATGGTCACCATAATAAACCTGCCAAAAGATAAGCTTCAAATTAGTTTAAATTTTTCTTGCTCATATATGATTAGTAAGTTCCTTACTTTCTTATTAATATAGGTGTCATAAAAAATATTCTTGGAGGTGAACTTTGTGCAACCTGCATGGTTTTGTAGAAGAAATTGCTTAGAATTATGAACGCTGACAAGGGTAATCAGAAACGAGGAGAAGGTGGTGGTGAGTGTAATCAGAAAACATTAAATCCATTTATGAAATTGTCAGAAAAAGAAGTTAAAAAAATCATTATTTTTAAAAAAGTTTTACAGTTATTAGTGCTGAGTATAACTCTCCCAATAAGGGTTCTATTTCATGTAACAACTGTGCCAAGACAATCTTTTGGTATTTTTCTAATATTTCTATACAAATGCAGCAATCGTGACTATCTCATACTGGTTCCTCATGCCCCAACAGAAAAACATTAACTAACAGATACTAGATGAAACTTAATATTTATCAAATGATTGAATGAATTGAATGTGACTGTGGAGAGTCTCTTATGTTTACTAAGTCTGCTGAGAAGATAATGATTTCAGCGGAACACTGCAGTATAGTCTACCCTAACTTTTGACCCAGGGATGCTTCACTTTCCCTGTCTGCTTCTAGATTCCTACCCAGCGTGCATCCTAGTACAGATGGGGAAAGCCACACTCCAAAGGACCTGGAAGGCAATCAGCTTCTTCCACACACCAGTTGCATGTGTCCAGGCTCTGTTCCAGGTTGAGCACACAACATCTGGAGCAAATAAGTCAGATGACATCTGTACGTGGAGACTTCATGATGACCATCAGCTAGACAAGAGATGACCTCTAGTTCAGACCTCTCTATTCTGTCCAAGTCAAGAAGGGCAGAACAGATTTGCTTTTTAAAGTAAAGTTTAGGATAAACAAGGGAAAGTCATCCTTGAACAAGATGGAAGGGTTCAATTAGTGGGCAATCTAGTTTCTCTACTGTTTACAGTTCATATGCCACCAGCATTGCTGAATGTCAGTATTGACAGTGAAGACTATTGTTTCTGCTTTTAAAGATTATGAAAATAGTGTCTGAAATTTAGTTTCTTAACTAACCCCAGAATCTGCTAGCACTCTGAAACAACACAAATGTATGGAGCTATGAAGGCCAATCTAGTATCTACTCCTCTTTATCATCCTTCTGATGCCACTACCCACCTCCCACCCTGGCTTCCTTATGTTCTTAAGATCTCCGTCTCGCACAGACCTCCTAGATCTGCCAGGCTACCTCTCATGGTTGACTCCTACCACCCACCTCTGAGATCATGCCCACAGAAAAGGAAAGGGCAGACCAGTGAGAGTCTTTTTCACATAAGAACAAGAAGCAATCCTTCACTGGGCCCTGTCCTGAAAACACATCATTTATCAGACATGCTATGGCCCATCTGTCAAACAGAAGCACTTTTTATCACCAGGAATCTGGGCTATTTGCAAACTAGTGACCTCAAGGTAAAAAGATTCAGCCAAGTAGCTTGTTAATAAGCCAGAAAACCTCTGAAGCCAGCAACTGTCCCCCAACTGGCTGCTCAAATGACAACCATTTAGGAAGATGTGGTGATGAGGGCCATCTGTGGCAATGACTTCAATTCATGCCATCTTGATTTCCCAGGAGCTCTGTATTTTCCAGGCAAGGAGTACAGGTTTCCTTGCCCAAAATCACAATAAATCAGACAGGGCTAAGAACTGGGCTTCCATCAAAATGATCTTTTAAAACAAGCAATACGTCCCTAATTACTCAGAGATTAGGAATGATGGATGAGACTTTGGGCTATGAGGAATAACTAGCTCTAGGTATGTCTGAAACAGTAGTCTAACAGGATGCTGATAGCTGGGGCATCTAGCAAAGACAGCTGGTGGGTGGATAATCTGATAGGAATATTTGGTTGAAATGAGTAAACACAGGAGAGAGCACCAATGCATAAATTAAATACAAGAGTACAAAGTGAACAAAATACACTTGTATCAGAAAATTCATTCATTCATTCATTCATTCATTCACTAAATATTAACTGAGCATTTGTCAAGTTCCAGGCACCATTCTGAGTAACAGAAGTATAATTCTGCCAATTAACAAACTTGATCAGAATCTCTGTGCTGATATTGCTTATATTCTGAAAGCAGAAGACTGTCAAAAGGCAACAAACTTAAGAAATAAATAAACCCCTTGTTATAATAGCACAGATAGAAGAGATAAATTTCAAGGATGGGCTAGACTGAGACAGGATAAACACACAATACAAATACAGCTGGAAAGGCAGGAATTGGGAGGTAAGACCAGATAGATTTGGGCTGGGTGTTGAAGAGACCACAGAGGGCAGACGGAGCAGTCAGACAATCTTGTCTGGTACCCCCTTGACGCGCTTACTAAATTCAGTTGATTGTCAGGAATTGTCTGTCTCCTAAATATAAACCATTCAACAAACTTGTGATGATTAGGAAAGATTTTCTAGTCTTAGGAAACCAACAATCCCGAGAAAAGATTTTCAGTATATGTGACATTATCTGGAGAAGCTAGCAAACTTCAATGTCACTCCTAAAGGCTTCAGTTCTACAGCACAGGCATTTTCAATGAAATTGTTATCTGGCTGTTGGATAAAAGGGAAATTTTGGCTTATAGATAGATAATTGTAATAGACATGTACACAAGATGGAAGGAATGTCATCAACATAGCTTTCTAGAAGGGGCCTTCTCAGCTAATTCTTTAATATCAGGTAGAAATTGTCCCAGCTGGCTCAAAGGAGGGGCTCACAGCAGCCATAAAGGTGGAGTAGCAGCCTTGCCCAGAGGTCAGCAAGAGAGTGGGCCACATGGGGAACACACAAGAGCTGCTGCTGTTGGGGCCCAGAGAAATCACAGAGAGGAACAAGGACTAGGTAGGTAGTCCTGGTGGTTGAAGCAGCTAGCTTTCGATCTATTGATTCTCTAGCCCACAAGTTCACTCTCTCTTCTTGAGAAATCCCATAGGCAGGGTTTCTGAGGCCAACTTGGCTGCCCTCAGGCCACTGGGATGTGCCCTCCTTCCTTTGTTCCCGCATCATGTCCTCCCCACTAAAAGCACTCTTCGTACACCATTGTGCTCTGCTGGGAACAGAGCAGCCGATCCATAAGCTTTTGTTATTAAATTCATTCCCCAGCAGCTGCTTGGCTAGGGGAGGGTGTCCCAGAGATGACAGTAGAGATGCACCTTAAAGATTTACCTTTAGTGCCCTGAGCAAGAATACAGCGAATAAGAGCCCATGTCTGCTTTGGACGTTATGATAGCTTCAATACGGTTGCTAGGCAATTGTCAGGAAACAGGAAGAAATAAAGAGAATACAAAAGGTTAAAGCCAGGTTTTGAAGTTTCTTGAATGTTGTGCAGAAGAATCCAGACTTCACTCTGAAGAAAAAGAAAAAGGGCCATTTGTTATTTTGGCAAATGTCTTGTGAATAATTTCTGTGCAGGAGCTTGTACTGGGATCTGAAGCTGCAATACTGGTTTCTGGCCTCTTAGAACACAAAGTCAAGAAGGGAAGAGAGTTAGCACACCAGTGAACTGGACTAAGAGCTGCTGGTAGACAGGAATTCCATGGTCAGCTACCCTGGTGACAGATGGAAACGTCCCCTTTGCTCCACTATCCTTCCTCTAGATGTCCTTGTCCTGTGTTCAGTTCATGGGGAATTAAAAATGCCCAGGGAATTTAACAAGATACATTATAAAAGGAGATCAGAGTAGAGACTGTCACAGTATGTATGGATATGGACAAACCATATCGCCAGATCAACAGGAAATACACTGGCTGCTGTTGACAAGAGAGAAGTCTTCGCCGCTCAGTACAGAGGAAGAACTGGGGTGCTTGGGCTATGCTGTGATGGGGACTACTCATTTTGAAGATGCAGATCATGCAGCCCAGGGCTAGAAGTACTCTACATCAAGACTGGCTGTTTTTCAGCCTTAGACTTGAAACGGTAACTTCACATCTTAATAGAAAAGTACACCAAACAAATGCAAGCAACGTGCCAGAAAGCAAACCCACAAAAAAAGATCATTTTCCTTCTCATTGCCTTCTGAAAGCTCATTATATCTGAACCCACTAAGCAGGACTTCACAGACTGTATTTGTCTAGTTTGTAATTAAAGCACTAGTTTTCCCTAGTCTGAGTCAAGGCGGGGGGGCAGGGTATACAAATAGTTCTTGAAATGGCATTCTTTTTAAATTACTTATAAAATTTGCATTGCAACCTAGTCCCCATTAATAGAGTGTATACTTTAAATTTGTGTTATTCCAACTTAATTAGGTCTTAGTGCTTTTTTTAAGTAATCAGGAAGGCAAAGGAAGAAAAACTGTACAATGTCTATGTTCAGTGAGTGCCTAATGGTCCCACTGCAACCTTCACACTGAGTTAACTCCAGCACTCTGAAGTCCCTAGCACTAAGGGCTCAACACCGGAGAACGCAGCTGCAGGAAACTCCTTCTGTCTTCCTGAGATGGACAGTTTGTGAGTTGTGTTTCTTTTTTATCTTTCACTTTTGCCTAGGACATATGAAAGGTACCTGTTAAATTCAATGTAAAGTCTCTATACATGCATAGAGTACATATTGATCAAATTTGGTCTTCCTTTACCCACCCACTGTAGCCTTACCAGGCTCTGTCAATCACTACTGTACAATTGGATGGATTTCTCTCAGCCTCTCAGTATAGATCAGAGATGATATACCCTACTGACCTTTCTGGGTTCAACTTGCTTTACCTATAGTCATGTCTGACACCTTCCAATTTTATTGAGAATAACAGGATTTCATTCTTCTTAATGACTGAGTAACATTTTATTGTATGCAAACATAAGTCTGTCACACATTTACCCCTTTAACTACTAATGGGAACCTAGACTTTATTCCTTGGCCATTGTGTGTTGCCAATGCTGTTAAACGATGGGGAATAGCAATACAAAGCTGTCACGTAATTTTTTTCTGCAGAGATATAACCAGATGTCTATTCTCCTCCAATTGGCATAAGGGACCAATGACAGAACAAAAGAATAATTCTACCCACTTAGCTTACCAAACCACTGAGGTTTCTAGGAATGTTTACAGGAATATGAGTGAGTCTCAAGAAGTTTTATTACTAAAGCCCCACCCCACCATGGCTGTTAGCTCACAAGCACTGCATCTCCGGGGATTGCTGCTACCAAGGATTCCACCATTGATTTGCCAAGACAGACTTGGGTGGAACTTTTTCTTGATCCCCTAGCTGAGGTGACCACACATTTATTCATGTCTCTTCAAAAAGAAGCACACAATTAAAGATCTGAAATGACATAGTATCCCAACCAATAATTCCACAAGAGGCATGAAAGAGACACCAACAGAAGAGAAGTAAGGGAACTGTTGAGCTTCTCAGCAACCAGGGACCTTCCACCTTGCTGCATTGGCACCCTTATCGCATGGTTTCTACTTCAGAGCTCAGGGTGAAAAGACTATTGCGAAAACCTCCCTGCAATTGCACGGTCCTTACACAGCGTTTACCGGAGCACTGTGCTTTGTGGTGCCAGGCTTCATGGCAGCATGATGTTTTATTCAGAAAACATCCACATCTTACTAAATGTTCTAGTCATATGTGGTTGGTAATTTAACTAAGAATAAATAATCAAGGCCAAATATCAGAGCCACTGAGGGTAAGGGATGGGCTACAACTTAGCATCCCAAGATCATCAGTTTTAGGGCCTTTGGAACAAATAGCTTAAGTATCACCTTGGTACACAAAGCATTGATGCATGAAGAATATACTAAATGCATTTCTCAGGAGTTATGCTTTCTGTTCCCCTTGTTCCCCTTGTTCCCTTTCTGTTCTTATTTGTAAAATGATGATATTGTGCTAGAACTGTTTGCACATTAGAAAAAGAACATTCCAGATCTGTTTTCTTCCAGATGAGCCAGTTCAAGCTTTCTTTGTCCATCGGGAAAGGCTTTTAACCATTTCATACTAATGTCCTGATACACTTTGATTGGGTTAAAAAAATGCCTTCTGGTTCTTCAAATGGCATTGGTGGACTGCGGGTAGGTAAGGAGAAGGAAGATTGGACTCCAAGGCATGCTTCAGGAGTAAAGCCAAACATAGCTGACACCCAGACTCTGATCCACCCAGCATGGGCTGCTCATTTTCCCTCAGAGGGCAAAACACCTCAGAGAAAACCACCTCTGTATCCTTACAAACTCTTCTTCAAAAAAAAATAAAAAATTCTTACATGGGGGAAGAAGACAATCCAATGTGAAAGAAATCGTATCTGTTCCATTAATGGAGACAAGGGGAAAGTTGGGATCTAACACTGTTTTGTTCACAGCTGGGAAATACAAGGTTCTGGGAGATAGAAGGAATTCAGTGTTAGGTCGGTGGAAAGAGAGCCTTTTCATGAATGGCACATTCATGAACAGGTGGGTCCTTCCTGAATTCCTCACTCCTATAAGAAGCTTAACTGCATTGAAGCTGTTGTGAATGAACAGAGATACCAAAGAAAAGCTAAAATCAAAAACTGAGCTATTAAGCTTATACATCCATATGAAAATTAACAAACTATCATTTAAAAACCTAAAGATTCTTTAGAAACATTAGGAAATTCCCTGAATAGTTCTCACAGGGAATTTTAAAAATGTTCTTTTTTAAAAAATTAAGACTACTGCAGTCACACAAAAATCAAACTACCCATAGAGAGGTCAGGTCATAAGAAACAAAGAACAGGGGAATGAATGTCAACACCAGACTCAAATCAGTTTTAGAAATCTAAAGTGTTAAATATTTAAAAGATAAAGAAGATTAAAATGAAATCATAAAGATAATATTATTCTTTAGGGAGCAATGATAAAATAAAAAATGTCCAAAATAAAATTTTCACGAAAAATTACTTAAGTTTAAACAAAAACAATTAATCAAAATTAGATATGATTAAAAGACATTACAACATGAAAGATCTTCATCCTAGAAGAACTTAAGACACAACCATGAATGGTTGAGAGAAATGGGCAGCAAAAAGCAAAAGAAGTGGAAATTAAGAAAATCCAACATACATCTATGACAGTGGTTCTCAACATTCCTAAGACTGTGACCCTTTAATACATTTCCTCATGTTGAAGTGACTTCCAACAACAAAATCATTTTTGTTGATACTTCGTAACTGTAATTTTGCTCCTGTTATGAATTATAATACAAATATCTGTGTTTTCCAATGGTCTTAGGTGACCCCTGAGGAAGGGTCATTTGACTCCCCACAAAGGCGTTGTGAACCACAGATTTTCTAGAACTGCAGATCTAGAAAGAATCTAAAGAAGAGGGGAAGTGAATTGAGGAATTTATATTTGAAGAAGTCAGAATGCAGGGGATTTTAGCATTGAAAACAAAATACAGGAACCTCCTATATGATTGGTGAAAATCCTTAGCAAGACATGTACAAAGAAATTCTAATGTTGCCATAAAAAAGAAATCCTCATAGAGAACAAAAGAGAAATGAAAAAAAAAAAAAAACACTCAGATTAATTCCAGGAAGGACAAATGGACTGCCGCTGAGCTTAGTGCCATCAGCCATAGACGCCAGAAAACAAGATATTATCTTCAAAAAATTGAGGACAGTAACTGTCAACTTGGAATTCTAGAGCCAAATAAATTACCACTCAAAAGTAAGAGCAACATTAAGATATTTTTGGATCAATTCTCATAAGCTCTCACTCAAAAGTGCTACATTTAAAAATGTCTTAGCGAATAAAAGATGTCAAGGCCAAATGAAATAATCACAAATAAACAAATAAAACCACTAATTCTTTTAATCATAATGACTCTTGTAATACATAACACATATATTCTCTCTGTAGTGCTATGAAATAAAATTGTTCCGCTATGACATGACACATGAGATCTTCCTGTATGAAAATCTTCCATGTTGAAATGCCTTCTAACCATCGAATAAGGTTTATTCTCTTTAAACTTAACTATTTGTCTATTAGTGATAATTTGAATTTAGACATTTTTAATTTTAGCATTTTGAGAAAGGGACTTGAATCTTGGCTTGGATTTTGACCTAGAAGTGTTTTTTTTTTCTTTGTTTTTCAAAAATACATCCTCAGAATCTGTTTTCCATATCAGAGAATGGAATTTTTACTATTAATTGTATTAATAAAAAACTGTGAAGGTATCAATTTAAACTGTTTGAACGCAATGCAGAACTTATTTAGAAGATGGCATTATAAAGAAAGAGAAGAATTATTGATCAACATTAGACTGACTTCAAACAGATCTACTATGACTAAAAACAGACACAAAATAATCACGATGAGTGGTGTTTCACTTCAAAACTAAGAAAGGGAAACAGTTGGAGAAAATTAAGTCTTCTAGCATAAGATGGAAGGAGGAATGACAATCAAGTATTAAAAATGTTGAATAAAAATTAAAGGGGTGGGTCATCTGTTAAGAAAACTTGCTATTTCAAAGAATACCTGTGTTTGGCTTCTTCCAGAATCCACATTAGGTGACTCACAATTGCTTGTAACTCTGGTTCCAAGTGATCTGATTCCCTCTTCTGACTCCCACAGACACTGTACATACATGGTGTTTATACACAAACAAGGAAGAAAGGAAGAAAGAAAGAGAGAGGGGGGAGGGAGGGAGGAAGGGAGGGAGGGAGGAAGGGAGGGAGGGAGGGAGAGAGAGAGAGAGAGAGAGAGAGAGAGAGAGAGAGAGACAGAGAGAGAGAGACAGAGAGAGAGAGAAAGAAAGACAGAAGGGAGGGAGGGAGGGAGGGAGGGAGGGAGGGAGGGAGGGAGGGAGGGAGGGAGGGAGGGAGAGAGGGAGGGAGGAAGAAAGCAAGCTGGAAGGACTAAATAAATAAATATTTTTAAAATGTTAAATATTTTTAAATGTTAGAAAACATTAAATAGAAAATTCAAAATAAAGTGTAGGAATAGCTCTAAAAATTAGAGTAATCATGAAAAATTGTATATCCAGAATTATTTTAAACATCTTGTTTATACTTTTCATCCTTAAAATAAAAATGTCCATAGTAACCTTTAAGCAGTAAGCATATACCAGGGGACAGAAGAGGTCAGTTTATGTGACTGCAGAAACAAACCTTAGTAACAAATAAAGTACACAAATATATAATATTCAGTATAAAAAAGTTTTTAGTATCTTAAGTAGTGCCCCCACATGATCTGCATCTACCCAGAAATCATAGTGGGCTCACTTTGAGAAGAGGGTCTTCACACAATGCAGCTAAGATAAGATGCCAAGAACCACAAGCAACTCTCAGCGGAAGACAGAGGAATTCATTCTTCCTCAGAGCTTTTCTAGGAAAATCAGCTTTGACAGCAATTTGATTTTAGACTTTGAACCTAGAGAATTGTGAGAAAATAAATTCCTTTATTTAACAGATCTTGGTTGTGCTTGGGAAGCAAACAAAATGTCTTTTAGAAAAACAGAACTTTGGAGAGGTCTGGTGAGAAACTTGTAGAGTCCTTACGGTAGAGAAACTCATCGATGGCTTGTCACATAGGCGGGAAGCATTACACAAGAGTTGGAACCCTGGACGGTAAAGGAAATGATAGCCAAGTGAAAGCCCTGTGGGCAAACGTTCCTGGCATGTTCTATAAGCAACATTTAGGCCACCATGAGTGACTGGACACAGCAAGAAAGAAATCAGTGGGAAGCAGCATCTAAGAAGTAGCTAGGAGACATATTTAGAACTTGTAATTCATGGTAAGAATTTTGGACCTTATATGTGTGGTTGGGAGGTCTATACTGGCTTTAATGTGTGCAGTTCTTTGAGAACATTTAATAAAATACACATGAAGATTTTAAGTAAGAGAATGAATATACAGTAAGAAGGTATTAATCAAATGGTATTCAGCACAGATGCATTAATACTTATCAAAAATATACAAAATAAATAAAGAACTGGGGAAACGATGATAAAGGGCCAATTCATCAAGATCAGAAAACAATTGCAAATCTCTATGCATCAAACCATTTAGCCATAAAATAAATCTGAAATAGAAAAAAGAACAATCACAATAAATGATAAATGCAGAGAACAGGAGATTTTGGGATTTTTCTCTCAAAAAGCAATATATCAAAAAATATAGAAACTCAACACTGATTTAAATAAGCCAGTTAACTACTTTTAATCTTGAGTGAGTGCATATATGTAAGTTAAATCAATCAGTAAGCCCTATATCCAACACTGAGACTACCTTTCCATACCACCATATGCTTCCTTAGCATTTGTTAACTGTACCTAACAATGACTTTCCCGTGGTGTTTTCTTCCATGATGACTAGCTACTTTGATAACATTCACTGGGCTCATTACTCTTCCTAACTCTCTGACCCCCATCCTCTCCTCTAATACTCCTGCTTCTGCTTTCCTGGATTTTTTCTTTAGGTGTTCTGCATGTGAGAAAAACTTCTTCTAACTTGTCTTTCGGAGTCTGGTTTGGTTTGCCTAACTTGATGACCTCCAGTTTTGTCTATTTCCTTCCTAATGACATGATTTTGTTTTCCTTTATGGCTGAATAATGCCACATTTTCGTTCTTCATCCATCTGTCGAGGGGTGCCTAGACTGATCACATAGCTATCATAAATAGCAGCACAATAGGCACAGTTTGCTTATTTTTCTGATACCCTCATTTTAATTTCTTTGGATACGTACCCAAGGCAACATTGCTAGATCATACGGCACTTTTTGCTTCAGTTTTCCAAGGCACAACCATAGTTATTTTTCATAGCAATGTGATTAATTTACATTCTTACCAAGGGAGTAATAGGATTTGTCTCCCTGTTGTCCAATACATCCCCACCAGCATTTGTCGTGTTTTGTGTTCTTGATCTCACTTCTGACTGGGGTTCGGTAGAATCTCAAAGTAGTTCTGATTTGCATTTCCCTCATGGCTAATGATGTTGGACATTTTTGTGTATTCCTTGGCCATTGGTATTTCTATCAGTGATGAAATGAAAGGTTAGCAACATAATGCTATGTAATTAAACTGTAAGAAAATAAAACGTGATATTCTTTAACTGGTTGTGTTCTCTGAGTAATAATCACGATGGACTGAAGACTTAAGGAGTCCCAGATATCAGTGTGTCCTGTGTGCATCAACTCATTAAGATGCCAGCAGTCAAAACACATAAGCATGAGGAATAAGAAGTGTAAACAACTAATCAAGGATGCATGCCATAGTTACTTTGGTTTCTTGTTGGTTTAATAAATAGTATTTTTTTTCTCCATTTAACTGATGTATGTTAAATTCTAAACATGCGTGAGGCGCCTCTTTAGATTGAGAATATATAGGTAGAATGATCGATTATAAGCAAACCTTAGGAACTAGGGTGCTCGAGTCTGATTTCGAATCTACACCTCTAGTGAGCAATTAACTTCTTTCTTATTTAGTTCCCTACTCTGTGAAATTGATTTAATAATAGTACCTGCTTTGGTAATTTATCACAGAAACACAAATTAATAAATGCACGTGATACATTTTAAACCATGTAGGACCCAGGATGATCATGTGCCCAGTATCAAATGACTTTAGTTTAATAAATATACACGATCCTAGGACTCCATGGTCAACTTTATTTCATTCTACTTTGGCCTGTTTCCAAATTACATTTATTCCTGTGCCTTTTCTTACACTGCTCAGTCTCATTTTCTCTAAGTTACCCTTGTTAAGGTTGTTCACATTCTGACAAATCCTCACCACGCTCTGTGATTGATCCATCATTCCTGCCCATTTTATTTTTTTAAACTAGCTCTCCATCCAGAATCATGTTAATTATTTGGCGTTCACACACTTCACATTAAGGACATCTGCTGACTGGTGCCCCCAGTTTTGTCCTCAATGCCACCAGCCCTTTTCACTTATTTATTATTATGCACACCTAGTACTTCAGCATTCTTATAACAAGCCTGCAATGCCTTCAGCTTGCTCCTGTCCAAGCTATCCCAGTTCAAACTAACTTTAAGTCATTTCCCAATCCTTCATAATATTAGTTTATCTAATAATTCATTATAATTTATTTAAACATGTATGTGATGTATCTATTCAATGAATCTAGAGCAATCATCTTTTTTTAATTTTTTTTTCAAGGCAAGGTCTCTTTGTAGCTTTAGAACCTGTCTTAGATCTAGCTTTTGTAGACCAGGCTGACCTCGAACTAAGAGATCTGCCTGTATCTGCCTCCTGAGTGCTGGGTATAAAGACATGTGCCACCACCGCCTGGCTAGAGCAATCATCTTAATCAAATATAAACTGCTATTGTTGTCACTTCCCTACTTCCAAACATTTCAGTCATTCTCAGTTGCTACCCAGTTAGACCATGTTCTTTAGAAGAGGATTTGAGATTCTTCAGCAGAATGCTAGAACTCAAACAGAACCCTCCAGAGCTTTTCGTAAGGCAATTTTTATGTATTCTTTGAGAATTTTACACATGTATACAATGTAGTTGGTTCATATCTACCCCAACTCCTCCTGGATCTCCATATTCCCTTCCCAACTTGTGTCTTCTTTTTTTTTTTAATTTAACCCACTGAATCTGACTAAGCACATAGCAGCATGGGGCCATCTACTAGAGAATAGTCATGGTCGCATGTGTGGTGAAATCAATTAAAGCAACTATTTAAACCACACAAGAAAATTTATGCATAAGAAAGGAACTATTAATTGCTAATTGAGAGAGGTATCAAATGTTTGGTGACAAAAACAGAAAATGTAATTGTACATAATTTTAATAGTTTGAATTTTGTCAGTCTTACATTATATTATTATTATTTAAAAATAGTGATGGTCTTTACCTATTTTAGATGAAGATCAGAATATAGATCTGGTTTTGCTCTAATAAAAAAATTGACAACCATAGAAGTATGTTGCCTTGAATTAGAATTCAACTTCAGGGAGGTTTTGGTCTAAAAGAAAGGTTAAACAATGATTAATATTAAAATGATTGACCATCTGCCTCTAGCTCCTTCCCCAAGCCCCATTCCACACTCAGATATCAGGCAGGCAAGGCTCCTGTCTCCCCAAGCTCTCAGTCTTGAAATCAGTTTGTCCACAGACCCATTCACCATAAAAACGGTTACACAGACCTGCTTTGCAAATGTTCATTAAATCTAGTTCCTATGTATACGGAGGTCTATTGAATTCTTTTCATAGCATAGTTGACTTAAGTGTCAACTGTCCTATGCCACTTGATAAGTGTTTGTGGAATGACAGATGCTAACAACCACCAAGCATCTTCTATTAAATTGAGTTCTGTTTGGGGGATAAGGATGTGTATTTACTTGACCAACTAAAAGGATGCTATCTATGCAGGATAGCAGTTTTCTGGGTGTGCCTTTGGAAATATTTCCGAAAGAGATGAGCATCGTAGTAAACACGCCAAGTCGAACATCACCCTGAGAAATGAAGCCAAGCATTATCTCTTCTACTGGGGTCCTAAGCAAAACACAATGGAATGAGAAATGAGAAAACCATTCCCTTTGAGCTGAGACATCTACTTTTCCTATGCATGGGTGTCAGTGACCTTGCTTTTGAGGCCTTCGGATTCTGTCTAAATTCTACCCCTTGCTTTGTGAGGTCTTCACTTTACAGATGGCAGATCATGGAACTTCTAATTGGTTTTAGTTCTCTGGAGAGCCCTGACTAATATGGGCGATGATTGCTCTCAATTAATAACACGGAATGGAAGCTTAGGGAATGTACAGGCAGCGTGGCATTCCCACAGTGATCACAGAAGGCATGACCCAGACCAAATCTGTCAGACTTCCAAGGCCAGTTCTGCCAACATCACATAGTGTTGCCACAATTAATTAAAGCAATCCCTCTCCTTAGCTATTATCATTTTAGAGTCGTTGAATTGCGATGTGTGGAAATGGTGCAAGTGTCCTCACGACTATTTTGCTGTTGTTTTTCATACCCCAAGTGTTTGATCATTGTCTGTAGGCATAGCTGGAGCCCTGACCTTTCACCCACCTAACCCTGTTCTTGTCGCTCCCAGTGTAGCATGTTCATCCGCCTTAGGATGGGTCTCCTCACTGCCTCTTTCTAAGCTTTCATATTTGCATTCTGTGAGTTCACATGGCGAAGAGCACAACTCTGGGAATAAGCTAACACATTTCCTCCTCTCTCTGTTGGGGCCCCAAATGGAGGAGTTTCACCCAGAGTCTGTCTTGGTTTGTAGCCAGATGAGGTCTTTTTCTTTTTCTGCCCCCACAAAGGTGCTTAAAGCTTGTCTCTGGGCCCAAGCTGTGTCATATTCCCCTTGGATTAGAGTCTTGCTTTATTTTTCCTTTTTGCTGTAAGACTAACACCCTCCCAGAGCTATGGATCGTGGGTGTCACATTAATTAAATTTTAATATTATTTAATGTTATTATGATCACTGTTATTGTCATTACTGTTTTGATAATGTTCTACTTGGCAATTTCTGGAATCCTCTCCAGCAGTGACATTTGGCTCTGGGGATAATGGAACATTTTATACACAGGCTTGTAGACGCCATGCCTGCTGTCTTCCTTGAAAAAAGAGCTTGTTTTTTCTGATATTGGGAAGCTGAAGGAGCTGGGGAAGTCTGTGAGCCTTGGTGGTACTTTCCAAAGTGAACCAAATCCTTTGGGTGGCCACAATTCAGAGACTGTACCATGGTCATTGGTGAAAACTGTGAACCCCCACAGCTATTGATTCATTCATTATTTTAGTACAAGTTTGTTGCTCACTAGCAGATCATTTTCTTTTTTTTGTAAAATATTGACTAATAACTGTGACAAATGAGGACATATATGGAATTGCATTGACTCCTTCCTATCATCATACTGAAGAGTCAAAAGATATGAAAGATGGGTACATGAGTGATGGGGCTATGATTCTCAAGTGTTAGACCAAGTTGAGAAGCAGAGAGCATTGCAAAGAGACCTTTCAACATGTGCATGAGCCCAGAGTAGGAGAATGAGAAGAGATTATAGCCTTGGTTCCATTGGAAGGGGCTGTGCCTGTGGCCATCTGATGAGAATTGCTATGGTGAAGTGGCACTGAGAAGATACAATGAGAATCATATACAGGAACCCTACAAGCTATTGATCTCATGCCATTTGCAGTGTTGCTGGGATAGCGAGGCTGAACTTGCATAGAATTTTTTCTACCTGTGAGATAAATTACAATTGTAATTGGGAGATTTGAGATATAATTAACAACTAGAGGCATTTGGGGAATATTTACTGAAGTAGACAGAAGTGGATCAAAAATATGGCAATCCAGCTGGGAGCCTACAGTTGGATCTAAGTAAGATTGGATTGGAACACATCACAACGAACCATTGGGAACTGATACAGATGATTACACATTGAGAGAAAGCAGAACATCAAGTGCAGAATATCAATCAGAGAACAGCAGTGAGGCCCTCTCCCAACCAAATTATTGTCTAGACAGAGAAGACCTATGTACATTGATGGATAGACTGCAGGATACCTGGGAAAAGAGAACACATTCAAAGTGGAAGAGTGAAAACTCAAAAAGTCTCTGGTCAGCAGGAAGTATCTCAGTCCCTTCCATCAGGTGCTGAGGTCTCCAATGTCATTAAGAATGGAGCCAAGGCCACAGGGTTTTTGGCAGGCAGCATCAAGGCAAGAATCTAGCTAAATTGATTTTTTTGTTCAACTTTTTATATATTCCTTGTTTTAACAAATGTAACTTGCTTGGCCCAAAATAACCTGGCTTTTCCAACCCTGAGGGTCCAAGAAAAAACAGCTGCTATAGAAGAAATCTCCGAAGTCTAATATGCAAATAGCCACATTTTTTCATGAGCTTGAGGGGGCTCTTGGAATAATCTCCTGAAAGTTAAATATACCTCCAGAAAGTAACAGAATAGAAAACTGTATTTTTTCTTTGCATCTTGAATATAATTTGTTAAAAACAAATATGGATATACATCCTTTAGCTTAAAGTCTTTCACCTGCTCCTGAATCCTATGCTTTGCTTCGTCATGAATGAAGCCTTTCTCTGGACGGAAAGCAGCTGACACCGTCTTCCCTAGGCTCTCGTATTTGCTTGGGGTGTTTGGACTGTGTACAGATATATATTCAGAGCTGTGTCAGAGGCATTGAGTCAGACTCCCTTGCTACTTCAAGCAGTAAAACCAAGGAAACCATTGCAAAACTTCTGGAAACCCTCAAGTAGCCTGCAATGTGAGTCAACTCTTAGGGTCTAGTTTCAGTCACTACTACAATTCACCTGCAACTATTTTATCATTCATGCAAGCAACGTGTTACCTGCCTTTCTATAAGCAGGCACTTCTGCACTGCTACATGGTTGATTTCTGTCAAATCCCAGCCTAAACTAATCAGATCAGCCTTCATCCAAGGAGACAACAGGTGATATATTTTGTACATTCTGACTGACTTTTGAACACATTTTCCACAAGGACGTGGGCATTTGGATAATATAAATGTGAATCTAGTGCTACACTAAATGAGTAAGCCAGGTCAATGAGCCAGTCATTCATTACATCAACCAGTCTTGCTAGCATTAAGGCAAACCTGGTTCGTATCCCTTCCATTAGCATTCTTCTCCCAGTGACTCCTATTCACTCTAAGACTTACTAAAATGCATTTCCCTTCATCTCTTTTTGTCTGGTGTTCATCCAGTATATTAAATATCAAAAATACAGTCTTGAATAGCAGTAGGTATAGTTGCAGAATCTGACATAAACCGAGATCTTGCAGCACCCTATCGTATGAACAAGCAGGTAAATGTGGGGTGCAGACCCAGTCTATTGATGGTACACTGACTGACTAAGCACACAGGTGAAGCAAACACTGACAGAAATCCAGGTGTAGGATATTTACAAGAAAACTAGGGATCAAGGTTAAAATGGAAGGTAAAGTGACCAGCTCCAGAACTGAGGTAGGACTTTTTATTTTCTTTTATTCTTCCCTCATACATTACACCCCAGCTGCAGTTTCCCCTCCCTGAACTCTTCCCAGCTCCCTACCTCCTCTTGCCCCAAGATTCACTCCTCCTCTTTTCCTTTCAAAGAAAGAGAGAAAGAAAAAAAGGAAGGAAGGAAGGAAAGAAGGAAGGAAGGAAGGAAGGAAGGAAGGAAGGAAGGAAGGAAGGAAATAGGGAAAGAAAGAAGAGAAATAAAGAGATAGAAAGAAAGTAGAGGAAAGGAAAGGAGAGGGAAAGGAAAGGAAAAGAAAGGAAAGGGAAGGAAAAGAAAGGAAAGGGAAGGAAAGAGAAGGGAAGGGAAGGGAAGGGAAGGGAAGGGAAGGGAAGGGAAGGGAAGGGAAGGGAAGGGAAGAGAAGGAAAGGGAAGGGCAGGCTTCCCTAGAAAATCAACCAAACAAAGCACAAGTTACACTGAGACCAAGGACAACAACCACCTAGGAACTAGTTTTGCCTCATCCAGGGACAAAATTGGATGAAGCAACCTAGTAGGCATAAAGGGGTCCCAAGAGTAGGCAAAAGAGTCAGAGACACTCACATTACCACTACTAGGAGTTCCACAAGAACACCTAGCTACACAGCAATAGTGTATAAATAGAGGATCTAGCTCAGACTCATACAGGGTCTGAGTTTGTCTCTTCAAGCTCTGTGATTCCCTATCAGCCCTGCTTAGTTGATTCTGTGAACTGCATTCTTGTGACATCCTCCACCCCTCTGGCTCCTGCAATCCCCCTCCCTGCCCACTCTTCAGGTTTCCCTGGCTATGCCCAGTGCTTGGCTATAGATCTCTGCTCCCATCACTTGTTGGATGACAACTCTCTGATAATAAATGGGCTAGGCATTAATCCAAGAGTAAAGCAGAATAACATTAGTAATCAGGTCATTGAATTTTTCCCAGTCATGATTGGTTCTGTCTTGGGTCTCTGGGCTGTCCAGCCTCTGGTTCCTGGTTAACCAGGCAGTGTTGGACATGGGCTTCCTCTTGTGGCATGGGCCACAGTTTGGACACATAATTAGTTGGCCACTCTCAAGAGTTCTGTGCCACCATTACCCCAGCATATCTTGGAGGCAGGACAGATTGTAGGTTGAAGATTTTATTTATTTATTTATTTATTTATTTATTTATTTATTTATTTATTTATTGGTTTTTCGAGACAGGGTTTCTCTGCAGCTTTAGAGCCTGTCCTGGAACTAGCTCTTGTAGACCAGGCTGGTCTCGAACTCACAGAGATCTGCCTGCCTCTGCCTCCCGAGTGCTGGGATTAAAGGCGTGCACCACCACCGCCGGTTTAGGTTGAAGATTTTTTACCTGGATTGGATTTTTAGTCCCACTGCTGAAAATGTTATCTGGTTTTAGAAAATGGGCAGTTAAAGCTCCATGTTACCCATTACTAGGAGTCTTCACTAGGGTCACTCTCAAAGATTCCAGGGAGTTTCTACTGCACTAAGTTGCTACATTGCCCCCCCAAATGCTCCCAAGTCCAGTTATCTCTCCCAGTACTCTCTCCCTCACTCCCCCATCCCTCCTGTTCTTATCCTGACCTGTCCCCAGTACACTCACAATATCCATTCTATTTTCCTTCCCAGGAAAATCTGTGTGTCCTCTGCTTCAACGCTCTTTGTTACTAAGTCTCCTGGGTCTGTGGATTGTAGAATGGTTATCCTTGGGTGTTCAGTGGTCTCAAATGATCATAACCTGGATGCTAGCAGCTACATCTGTATTTCAGAGGAATATTTCCCTACATGAGTTTTGTAGATTAATAATTGAAAAAAACAAACAATAATTTTAGCATTAAAAACCAACAAAAATGAACAAATGGCATTGATAAGAATGAGGGTCATCAGGAATTAGGAAGAACATATTTAATCCACAAAGGCTAGTGATTTATGAAATTCTGAAATACTAAATCACTGCTATGAGATATTTTTTAAAAATGGCATATTCTTGGAGATGAGGAAAGTAAGACAATGTCAGAAATATGGAACAGATGTAATTATGCCTAGAATAAAATTACTGCAGAAAATAGAAACTCAGTTGATAGTCATGCCACCAAGGATTGAAATATGAAATATTTATATGAAATTTGAAATTTTCTGATCACTTCTCCTCCCCTACTTAATAACATGAGTACTAAAGGGACAATTTTAATGGGGGAGGCAACAATTACCTCATTGAAAAAGTGATACTGGAGCACAGACGTGAAGAATGTGAAGGAGCAAGCCATGAGGACGTGAGAAGATGTCCTTGCTCGAGGTGAATGGTTCTTGTTGTACTTGTTCAACTATGAAGCTTCTCTCAACCCTTATGAGTTTGGGGGTCAATATGATGGAAAGGAAACCCTTCAAGGCATTTTGTGAATTTTGATTCCATCTTCTATTGAGTAGCTACATAGTCCTTAAATGCATAAAGATAAGATGCACAAACTCAGAATATGGGACACTTTGGATTTTCCCTTTATATAAAACTGTAATGTGGCCTTTTTTCTCGCTGGTGCAATTCTCAGCTAATCAAATACAGTCATCCTTTAGCATGCACCATGGATTTGTGTCAGGCCATAACATGGAAATCAACATCTAGTCACATTCAAATCCCCTAAATAAAAGGGTGGTGACTCTCTTGAAAGTTTTATCCAGCTGTGAATGTGTGTTATCCATATTCATACACACACACACACACACACACACACACACCTTTCTCTTGTTCCTTTTCCCTCTCCCACTCCCCTGTCTTAAGCCTAAAATAAGTCTATTTTGGGGCTGGAGAGATGACCACAGCTAAGAGAACTTGCTGCTTCTGCATTTAGTTCAGTTCCCAACACCCACATGGTGCCTTACAACCACCTATAACTCCATTTCCAGAGAATCTGATATATGACCCATGAGTTCTTACATATATATGGTATACAAGCATACACTCAGGCACACATACATTAAATAGATAAATAAATTAATTAATATATATTAATGTAGAGTGGCTGTAGTGGCATACCTATAATCCTAGTGCTCAGGAGGCAGAAACAGGGGATTCACAGAACAAGTTGGCCAGCTAGACTAGACATCTTGGAGGACTCTGGGTTCAATGAGAGAATCTACCTCACTATATAATGCGGAGATCAATCAAAGAAGACATCTGAGATCAGCCTCTGATCTCTGTACATGTGGACACACACAAAGTGTGTTCACACACAACCAAGCATTCACATCCAGATATATACATCACTCACACATACAAACACACACAAAAACCCATAATGAAGTATTATTTTTTTAGTAAAAATCCAATGTACATTATTTATATGTGACCTATCTACATCATCCTGTACTCTAAGTCATCACTAAATCACTGATAAAATCTGCAATGATGTTAAATGTTATGTATTTAAATATGCTGCAATGTTCAGGAAATGATAGCAAGGAAAATATTGTATGTGTTTAGTAACTACTTAATACTTTCGAGACAGTACTGTTAAATCATCAAAGCTGGCCTGAAACTCACAATGCACCTGCCTCAGCATCCAGAGTACTAGGATTACAGGTATGTGCCCTCATAACTAGACAGCTGCAATTTTTTTCCTGAGTGTTTTAAGTCCACAGTTACTTGACTCCACATATGCAGAACCCTCTGACACAAGAGCCAGCTGTACAAAGTGCTCTAGGCAAGGAGCAAGAACATGCTGATTTTGATCAAAAATTATTTCCCTAGTCCCAAAATAGTCCAAGTTTCTTGAGCTATCCTTGGCAGGAGGATGGATATATGAAAAACAAGTGGCTTGTGGGAGGGAAAGGGGTCATTAGGAGTCATCCCACTTAGGGATTTAAGGGAAAAATAAGTTATTTATCAAAAGAAGAGACAGTTGTGTTTCTGCATGGCCTTAAGCTTTGCTTTTCTTCTGGGTCCCTATTAGCTTCAGATTTACTGTGGGGAGATGTACTGGCCCCAAATCAGCCAAGATAAGAGGATCCCTGGCGAGAAATGAGCAAGAAAGACAGAAACAACAAAGAGGGCCAGGGAAAGATTAGGGGAAAATGCTGTCCTAGCAGCCGTAAATAAATCATTTGCTAAAAAGGATATTTGGCTAAATTGCCTCCAAGTGTATATTCCCAGTGGGCATTTTTAATCAGAAAATGCAGAGCATCATAAAAGGTTCAGCAATGGCGACTGTGCTGCCTGGGAAACTCGGAGTTGCAAAGGAGGGGGTGTGCTACCCAAGAGCGGTTGGGGCTCCAATCATACTTTGTGAATTACTAACGAGTGACTCCATGCCAAAATAAATCCAAGGGTCTCTCCTTTTCATTCTCACATGTAACCTGGGGCACACAAATTTCACGGCACAGGGGAGTTAGGGGGTTAAGCCAAGTGAACCTGGCTCCTGGCAGGCGGACAAATGCCTCCGCTCTCACTGGACTTTATTCTTATACAGTGTCATAATGGACACTGCTTTGTCGGCTTGGGCTACAATCGTTTTTTATAAAAGTTTTTACCATGCTAATTAGGTCTAGAAGCTGAAACCTTGAAACATGGGACGCAGAGTCTGAATTCCCAGGAACAATCCTTTCTTCCTGCCTCCTGGGAAACGGTCTTTTTGTTCCAAATGTTTGTCTCCACAGCTCCATTCTTGTCTGTAAAGCACAGGTAGGAATTGCCACTCAGAAGACCCTGGTAACTGATGCATACTGACTCTAAGTCTGTTTACTAGGCAGTCAAGCTCCTCACCAATACCGTTCGTGTTTGTAGCACTATATATTCTATGGAAGACATTGACAACAGTTGCCATGCCCTTGGTAAACTAAGTAAAAATAATAGTCTTCATTTTGCGGAGGGGGGGGGATCAGAGTAAGTATGGGTATCAATTTTAGAGAGAGAGCCAGATCAATTCGCATTGCTCATGACAGACACCGAACAAAAAGCCTCATTTGCGAAGCTGACACCACAGCACAGCTCTGAAAGTGGAGTTGTCCAGCCATCCAAACACCTCTGGCTCCGTGGACCCTCATTCTTCTGTGCATTCACTCTTCCCTCAAAGATAACAATGAAGCCAGGACTGGACTACATCAGAGCACGACACCACCCAGTTCTCCCATTCATCCTCAGTGCCTGTTCCATACACGATCCACACAAGCCATTGGGTAAATACTGGTGGAGTGAATGAGGCTTCTGAGCCTTGAAATAATTCTAATAATAGGACAGCTCCAGTCACTAGCTAAACACGTATCAACTCTATAATCTTAGACTAAACACTAGAAGGAGGTGGGATACTTAAATATGCCTATGTTCAAGACCACCAAAAACTTGGCATCTGAGTAGTCAGATAAAGTTTAAATGCATTTTCATGTCCTGTTTAAAACCCAGTCCCACAAGTCTGCTTCTTTGTGTTCCCAATACGAGATTTAGAGTCTTGCTTACAAAGAGAAAGTACACAGAGAAGTTAAATGCAAGTGTACTTGCTGCAGCCTGCCTGGCGTCTCCTCTGGACATTTCCTTTTACTTTGCTTTTGCTCTTACTCCCTTGCACCATCCCTTCACAGATCCCTTTCTGCCTCTCTGTCTTTATTCTGTCCCACTACCACCTATAATTTGGAATGATAGAGATTCTACTTCATTATTCGGATTTTACTGTATTGGTATGCTGTATGTGTCAAAATCTGACATGTAAACAACACTTGAGGGGAACAGAATTCTGTCATTATTTCTATTATTTTTAACCTTTTCTACAATCTTAGCAGATAAAAAATACCTAATTCAGTGGCATTTGGATGGAGAGTTTCTGAGTATATAGTTCACAGGGATCCATTTTCCTGAGTTGGGAAAGAAGTCAGAGAAGGCTTGGAATTGTAACTCTCCACTAAGGCAGAAAAGGAATGAAAAGAACTGTATTCTCCTATAAAACATACTCTTGTATGGTTGCAAAGTCAAGAACAACTATCATATGCCTTTACAATTAAAGTGAGAAATAGACCATCAAGAACAGAGGTGTATAAAACATTTAACCTCTAGGTTTCATGTTTTCCAGGAGTCACACTCAGACCGAAATGGTTGAGCATGTCGGGAAGTTCAGTCTGAGAAGTTCAGAAACACAACTCTGTAAACAAGGAGAGGCAAAAAGGGAAGCTTGGCCCAATAACATGGAAAAGCATCAATGCTCAGTATCATTGGAAATACAGAGGCTATGCAAGGGTATGCATCTGGAGAAGTGACCATGGTGGCTTAATAATAAAGGCCATATTTTATTGACCATCTGTTACTTCCCAGGTGCTTTATACTGTGATCCAATTTATTTCTGACAGTGACTCTTTACAGTAGATATGATTATCTCTATATAATAGTCAAAGGTATTCAGGCTCAAAGAATTTCTCCTAAACTGTCAGCCAGTAAATAGGAGAGCTGGATTTTCAATGTCACTTCCATTCTTTACCAGACAAAGAAAGTGCTCTCTACAGTGTCTGATTTCATAAATACTAGGCACATTGCTCAGAATATCACTTCTAGGGTTCTTGGGGTAGATCTGTGCCCTAGTGTGGGTGCTAAATGACCACATTCTCTAAAAAAAAGAGTTTTGAGTGACAGATCACTCGAACAAAAATATTTCTGGACTGACTGCTTCCGATGCATCAGTTTATATCAATATCTTTATAAATGCAAGCACTTTCCTTGCTTCTCAGAAGGCAAAACATCTGTCTTTCTATAGTCTTCCCTCCACATTGACCTCTTGCAGCCAATTCTGGAAAGCCAAGTCCTGCTCTTTCCTGGGTGCTTCTCTCTGAGGACACACAGTAGACTGTGTTTCAACAAGCAGGATCCAAATCGAGTAACAGAGTGATATGCTTACCCAGGAAACGTTCCCATGGAATTCATCACCAATGCCAACACAGAAATTTAGAACCTAGGTGAAGACAATGAGGGGACACACCTCCTTTGCACAGTGCACACAGAAGTCTCTTCAAGCACCAATGATACCTAGTGTTCTGTTCTTTGGGGTAAAACCACATGCCTAGGTAGATTTTCTGAGACATGGCTATTTGTATGCAGACAATGTGACTGTTATTGGTACCTATGTTAGCTATATAGTCTGATGACTATGATAAAAATGACCTTGTGTCTCCGCACAACAGAGTAGTGATCAAGTACCCAGGGATTAAAACCATGCGCCAACGTAGACCTCTTCACCTTTAAAGCACTTCTTTCAGGTGTTTGTCATGCTGATTAAAGGGTGACTAAAAAAATATTCATGCAGTATTTTTTAAAATAAAGGAAATAAAATAGTAAGACAAAATTAATTCCATTTAAACTTTCAGTAGCCCCATGACGTCAAAGTCAATACCGGCATTCCCATTTTGTAGATAGATTCACTGGAACACAGAGAAGTTGACCAAATCCCGAATAGTTCTTGAAATTCATATATATATATATATATATATATATATATATATATATATATATATACAATATTATAATTACATCCATTCTCTCATTATTCATTAGCAATCCAGGTGCCTCACTAACAGGTATAATCTTATCACAACCATTGTTTCCACTTCACTTCTATTGGCCAAATGTCTCCAACTGGTTCCTATTCTGTCAGATATAGGTAATGGAGCCTTCTATCATGAGCCCAGGCTGTAGCAGGTTGCTATCCCTCCCCAGAGAGGCTGGTCCCTCTCTGAGAGTTCATTCTTTATCCTTTTGATAAGTGCTACGACACCTGCTGGAACAGGGAACAGAGAACTGGCTGGTAGGCATTTAGTCATGGTGTGGTATATAAATTCTATCAGGCTCTATCAGTGAGCTCCATTTCTTCTCCTCCCCATCTGCTACACCAGTCCCAGCATTTCAACTTCACTTCATATTAACCACTTATTCCACATTTCATGTTGTGAGAATGGTTAATGAATAAGACATTACCACAACTATAAGAAATTAAATAATGACATTGAAATTTGTAGGCAAATGGAGCTAAAAAAAAAACATCATATTGTTTGATATTGAGCAACGTAACCCAGACCCAGAAAGGCAAATATCATTAGTACTTACTTATAAGGGCTTTTAGACATAAAGCAAAGAAAATCAGCCTGAAATTCACAATCCCAGAGAACCTAGACAACGAGGACCCTAAGAGAGACATACATGGATCTAATCTACATGGGAAGTAGAAAAGGACAAGATCTCCTGAGTAAATTGGAAGCATGGGGACCATGGGAAAGGGTTAAAGGGGAGGGGGAAAGAAAGGGAAGGGAGCAGAGAAAAATGTATAGCTCAATAAAAATGAATTTAAAAAGACAAAAAGAAATTAAAACTCTAATAACAATATGAAGAAGTTCAGAGGAAGGTTCCTTCAAGTTCAGTCTGCCAAACATCTTGTATCTTTTAAGACCTTGCCAGAAAATTCTACAGAGTCCACCAAGACCTCTGACTCACAATGAGGAAAAGTGGAAGCTGTTGAAGGGACAGGGTCTTGTACATCAGGTGACTAATGTGGCATTTGCAACACATTTACATTTGACAAACTTTCACTAGGTTTCGGAGCAAAAGGATAGAGATGTAACTGAAAATCATGATGAATCGAAGGTGCTTCTGACAATAATTTCCTGTGCTGCATTCCCACGTCACTGCAGCCCTGGTCTGCGCACACACCATGTTCACGTTGCATCACATCACATTGTTGCACAGAGCAAGGCCAATGAACAAGGCTCAAACACCTCAGCTCAGATCCAAGTCTCTTGTAGGTGATGAAATAACAGGATTTTCATCTGACATACACATTTCTGCTCTTTTACAGAAATAACACAGTTTACATGCAGGAAACACAGAATTCCACTTTTTTCCTACCATCGTCCTTCAGCACGGATCAAATCAGCACATTTTTATTGTATTGTATTGGAACATATGCCTCTACAAATCATTACTTGCATTGCTGACTTGAGTTTCATTTTTTAAAAAGATCATTAAGTGAATTTTGGCTTTGGATTAGAAAATAATTTTTCAGCAACTTCTAATATTAAGAATACTTTTGTCATTTCGTACTTTGTACTTATACAAAACAGCATTCTAACCATTGACAAATATAAAATCGATATATTGATCAAATCTGGAAAATGTTATAAAAACTCTCTGTCCTGCAGTATCAAATATTCAGCCTAGACATAATTTATTATGTTCAAATAAACAAGCCCATTCATCTCTCTAGTATGAAAATTGAACCTTTTAATTACCAATTAAGAATATGTTTAGCAAGGAATTGTTTGAAAATAAATTTCTTCATGATACATTATCTTTAAATGTTTGATTTGCAAATCTATTACATATATGTATATCAAATATTATAGTTTATATATAGTTTATATATTTGTGTATGTATATGTAATAGATAATAAACTCCTTATGATTACCTTGAAAGAAAAAATGATGCAAGTGAAAAAGTTCATGAAATCATGGCTGAGATTCTAGATGTGTGATAATTTGTTAAGTAGCAAAATAAAATTGAAATGGCATTTATATGTGGCAATTTCCCCAGTCTGTAGGCTACATCCATGCAGAAAACAAGGGTCTGAGGTCTCTTAATATCACTATCAATGACACTGCTTTCTGAGTTCCAGAAAAAAAAAGTCATGCTAACTTATTTTAAATGGTCCAGTTGCCACAGAAGAAATGCTTGCATCATGATTACAAGATTTCTAATCAATTTTAAGCTACAGCTATAGTCCAATGACTTCAAGGTCCCGATGCCAGGAGCCAACAGGCAAAGAAAATGGTCGACATCTTGGCAGCAGTAATTGGCTCTGATTCTCAGAAGTCACAGGGCATGTCTTATGTATGGAAGCAGGATTGAAAAATTGTTTGGAACATAAGTGGCATACCAGGAAGCCTCTTGGTATTCACACTGCTCATTTTTGACAGCAAACAGCAACATCACAGGCAATGCATGGCCACCAAGAGCTGTAGGCTTGAGGGAGTGGGTATTAGCCCAGGTCTTTTGACTATCAGTTGGGGCCTGGAGGTGAAGAACCCAAGTGACCAGAAGAGTTTAGACATGACGCCAGCTTAAAACTAGCTAGAGTGGATTCTTTAAACATTTCTATGGAAAAGAAGTCAACAAGTATCCTAAAGGAGGCCCTCCTCAGCAAGACACAAACACTAAGGAAATCATAGGGATCAGGGTGTCACAGTATGTGCTCCAAATTGCATATGCCATCACACTCCTAGTGGCACTTGCTGGGTTATTACAGCTGATTGTCTGGTTAAAAACCATCATTTCATCTTCCCGAAGGTCACTCATAGACAAAAATTGGTCTTGGGTTCTGGACAAGTTTCCAGACGCTGCTGTCTTCAGGGATTCTAGTCGACTAGCTGTTTAAACTGCTTCACTGTTCACTCTCTTCTCTGCTCAATCCTCCATTCCCATCCTCCTCTAGAGAAGCATCCAAATTAAACTAACCATACTCAAAGCCCAGAGTACTCAAAGCCAAACCAGGATATTTCATATATCTTAGTTAGGGCTTCTATTGCTATGATGAAACACTGTGATCAAAAGCAACTTATAGAGGAAAGGTGCTCATTTGGCTTACATTTCTACATCATACTCTATGACTTAAGGAAGTCAGGACTAGAACTCAGACAGGACAGGAACCTGCAGTTCCAGAGCTGATGCCGAGACGATGGAGGGGTGCTGCTTCTTGACTTTCTCAGACTGCTTTATTATAGAGCCCAGAATCACCAGTCCAGGGATGACACCACCACTAATGGACTAGACCCTCCCCCATCAATCACTAATTAAGAAAATGCCTTATAGTCAGATCTTATGAAAGCATCTTCTCAATTGGCGTTCCCTTTTTTCAGATAACTCTAGCTTGTGTCATGATGACATAAAACTAGCCATCATACCAGATTTTAATGGAAGGCATCAGTTTTTGGAGACAGCTCAGCCTAAGTTTATGCTAGCTCTAAGCTCTGTGACTTTGGGGGAATTTTTAACTTACTCCCAAAGAAAATCAGTAAGAACAAGTCATTCAGTGAGTGCGTGACGCTATAAGGGGCTGTGAATCTTATCCCATCTTATTGTGGAAGGCAGGACTCTTGCAAAGAAAGATGAGCTGAGTATCTTTATACTAAATGCTTGGAACAATAAATGTTTTATATTTGGGAATATTTGTACAGGCTTCATCAGTTGAGAAGTTTTAATTCAAAACTCCAAACAAAATGCTCCAAAATTAACAATGTTTTGAGCATGACTTGGGAGCTTTAAACGTTTTCAATTTTATATTTTCAGATTAAGAGTGCACAATCTATATTGAATTTCTGGAACACTCTACATCACTAACAGAAAACCATAAAATTCTAACATCATCTCTCAGAGAGCCGAGCGGACGCCTACCAGGATGCTCAGTCTTCTGTCAGAGATCAGGCCTCAGTTTCAGTTTCTTGAGACTGAGCAAGCATTTTCTGAAAGAACCAAGAACAATGGGCAATCAATCTTCAACACCCATGACACAGAGATGAGAGAGAGAACACCATACCAGTCCTGAACCAGGCCCCACAGTACCTCAAGGCAATGACCAAACACGGACAGGTCCTGGGACTTGTCTAAACATGCCCAACTATGGAAGAATTGCAGCCCTAGCCAGTCCCTGCTAGCCCTAGCCAATCAGAGATGTACTAACATAATTGCCACTTGCTTAAGCTAACCATAGATAGAATGACCTCACTGCTTCTAGAATGTCCCCTGCATGTGCACACTCCACTCAGGACTGTCACCATTTTGCCTTTGTATCAGATGGCTGACCCCAGCACGCTGGTACTTTGTATTCTCTCTCTACATAATAAACCCTCTTGCTGACTGCCCACGTGGATCGTGGTCTTTTGTAGGACTTTCCCACAACCCTGATGGTCTCAAGCTTTCACTGTTTCGTTTCAAAGATCTAGAAGTGAGAGAACAGAGGCAAGAAAGGCACACTAGAGTTTCTTCATTTAGACTGAAGAAAAGGCAGGATTTTCATTTTTCTTGTGCTACTGACAGGTTCCAGGCAGTGTCACGTGCCTCAGAGTAGTTCATGTCATCCTTGTGAAAATGACTTTGCAGTTTTCCAAAAGACTTACCATGGATCATCAAGAGATCAGTGTGGGCCCCGTGTACCCCATGTTTTGGAAAGATGATGAGGCTGTAAAGCCATAAGCGAATTCCAAAGCCTCCCCCAAGCACTCACTCCCTTCTTAACCGCTAGTAGCCAGCACACTAGGCTGTTTCAGCCTGCTTGTTCTGTACCACTCCGTCTTCCCCACCTACTGGAGCATATTTTTGGAGACAGATCAAGTTGTTTCAACATTGCAATAATTAAAGAGCAATCACTGAGAAAAAGCAAACAAATTAAATCCAAATGCATGTGGGATGTGGCACATTAGAAGGCTGTTTCTAGCTGGCAGACAAAATTATTTCTGAAGTTACAAGGATGTGTCTTCTTTGGTTCCCTTACTACCCAAAAGAAGTCTTGCTAAAAAGTTGCATTTGCCCTGTAGAAGGAAAGCCTCTGAGGCTGCTGCTAGCTGCAAGCCCCAAAAGAACTCCCCAGTCTAATCACACCACACAGTCATGAGATAAGCACCAGTGCAGAAATGTTGTGTTTGCAGAAAGCCAGACTCAGCCAAAGTGCACAAGATGAAGTCATGGGATCTTTTAGGATGGACACTAAAGGAAATTAGGAGTGCCGGACACAGCATGGAGGAACACAAAATGCCAGAGCTAGGTTTGGGAAGTAGCTGACCTTGAAGTCTGACTTTATTCATGTAAAACATTTTTCCCGCTAATTATTTGGTTCATTTGACACTACTGACATTGGCCTAATGAGAGACTTGTTTACGAACTATGAGCTCCCAATTATGACAGAGAATCAGCCAAACTAATAATCAGATGCTAATAAAATTTAGTTTCCTGTTTATGTTGGTTTTAATTCACTAAATATGTGTCTAGTTATCTTTAAAATACAAACAGGAAAAGCAAAATTCATTTGATAAAAGAGATATACAAGCATAGTAAGTAATCCTCTAATGTGTAGCCTTGGAGTCTTTATGGCTTGAATGAATTTAAAAAGAGGCAAGAATACCCAGGCAATGTTAGTTGAAATTCTAATGAACCCTATATTTTTATTCTTTCTTTTAATTAAAACAGAAATGAATTTTCTAACATGGAGAAAAAAATAAATACCAGTTATAAGTTACAAGAGACCAATTGTCAAATTTGCAGCGCTGACTGTTGAAAGCCACCGTCACAGACTTCCACGTGAGAACTAAGAGAGTCATACAAGAGTAGCCAGGAAAGCCCTTCTTGTACGCACACTTTCTTGAGTCAAAGCTCTCTCTCTCTCTCTCTCTCTCTCTCTCTCTCTCTCTCTCTCTCTCTCTCTCTCTCTCTCTCTCCCCATCGCCTCCCTTTCCTACTTCTCTCAGTCTCAAACCCCATGCAATAACATAAAAAATAGTAATTATAACAGTGATAGAGGTAATCTTGGCTAAAGAGATTAAGTATAATTGTTACAACTATGCAAACAGTGAAAAGAGCCTCATTCATTATACTAATAAATCAATGAAGAGAAGAATTACCCACTCTTTTTCAAAAGAGATTCTATACTATAATCGTATGGAGTGGTTTATAATTCTTCAATGATGTATTTCATTTAGACGTCAGCAAAGGCAACACTGTTCCTTCAGTGGCTCTCATGAACTCCAACAGAAAGTAAACTTTTGTAACAACAAATGAAAGTATTAGAGTTTTCAATATACACACTTAATTGTAATAGTAATAATTCATGACTAATGTTAATAAGCAGATCTCTGCTAGGTTTCTGTTGAAGGACATGATGTGAGTTGAACTTTGTAACAAACCTAAATGTCATAGGCTAAAAGAAATGATCTGCTCTTTTATATAAAGAAAGGAGGCAAAAGGTTGAAATAATCTTTACATCTATATCTTGTAAATTACCAGTATTTAGACTGTGTAGGTTGGTGGGTATTAGGTGGTTTGGCTTGTATGACTATACTGTACCACAACCTGCATTCTCTTTGTCTTCTTATTACATAAGCATCCCTGATCTTAGATAGGTCCATAATCAGGTAGATAAAGAATATAATCCCCCCAAAAGGATATAATTTCCCAACTTTCTTCTCAGCTAGATGTGGCTATATGATGAAGTTCTCAGTACATAAAATAATGAAGATGAGCCATAATTGTAGCTTAGGCTATGCCTTTAAGAGGGAAAGGAGTTGTATCCTATGGCCTCCCATAGTGTTTCTGTCCATCTATCATCCCATGCTTTGGGCAGAGTATTAGATTTCAGTACACCCCAGCCTGAGCAGAGCAATGTAGTTCATTCATGATCCAAAGTCTATTCCTGGGAATAGCCTTCCCTCTGCCTACAGATATTTTTGTCACCTAAATCCCATCCCCAGTCTTACCAAACCATGGAAACTGTGAGCTACAGATTCCTTTCTGAATCCTTTTCTAGCTTCTAGGAGATAGATGCTCTTTCCTAGAAGTCTCTCTACAGCCCCTAGTGCCTCCCTCTTCGTCCTTACCCATCTACCTCAGGAGCTGGTGTTTGCCTGTTATCTAAATCTGATTTTGCACTTTACATGAATTTCATAACCGTTTCACATTGGCAGTTGACTTGATTACCATCTTAGTGCTCTGTAGACTTCAGTTTGCTGCCTTTATCCCCTCCCTGTTCACCAAGTTCCTAACCTACTGACTTAATGGTCAGTAGGTTAGGAACTTCTTTCTTTTCTAGAACACTCTAGTCCAGATTAATGCCCCCTTTCCAGAGCTGCCATTTTCATTTCTCAGTCCATCAGATTTGTGAAGAAGAAATAGCAAACAGCACTCAGAGAAGCATGTAACCAATGCACAAGATGTGAGAGCTCAGAAAACCCTTCACAAGTATCTGCTTCTTGCCCACAGTCCCTTTTCGCCTCAGCTTTCTCACAGAGCACTTAGGCTTTTGACAGAAATGACTCTCCCTTATTGATAGCTCACCTTGAACTGAACCCAAACCCAGAGCACATCCAACGTCTCCTCCCTACTCTGACTTGTCCCTGTTTCAATCGCTTGAGGGGTGGAGAGGTATCCAGCGCAAGCCAAGCCAAGATCCTCGGAGAATACACTAGAGGCCCAGAGAATAAACTCTCAAATGTTCTGTTTCTACACCAATTCACGTTAAGTTGAGCAATGTGTATTGTTACTGCAGAAAAACTACAAACAAAAGACACGCATGCGTGAAAATTTCCAGAAGCTCTAAGTGGGATGCCGGTGTCTACCAGCCTTGTGACCTGTGACATAAAGGAAGAACACACATAGTGCCCTTCTTCTCCAGACCCCACTCATCAGGACAATCTTACCCTGTGACTGTCAGTTTCACATGTGTCCCAGCCTCAGTTTCCACCTCACAGTGATGGGAGTGGTAAGAACAATGGGCTTGCTGTGAACTGAGAGAGTGTATCTTTAGAAAGCAATTAACGCAGTGCTTGGCTGACAGATGATAGCTATGAATGCTTGGTAATCAGCGTAAACATTAGCATTTTTTTTACACTTTCTTAAGTTAGAGTTTCCAGAGGGAATTCCAGTGAGAATACATCAGAAAAAAATACACACACACTCATACATACATATATATATATATATATATGTGTGTGTACAAACACACACACAAACACACATAACCATTGCGCCCACTCAATTTCACTCTTATGAGGCTTTTTTCTTACCTTCATGGGTCCTAAAAGCAAGTTTAAGGCACAGGCAAATATATTGTTCTCCTTGACTGATAAACATGAAACAGAGAGTTGGGAACTTGAATTTCTAGTCATTTTCAAAGCTGGTTGACAGTAAGATGCTGGGAAACTTTCAGATTTTATAATACATCTGAGAATTTTCATCCCACCAAACAAAGGGATTTAGATAAATACTTGGTAGCAATGGTTTATTCATCAAGCTTAATACTTCATAAAGGAAGAAGGGAAGAGAGAGAGGGAAGAAGGAAGAGGGGAATGTGGAGGGAGGAAACAGGGAGGGGAGTGGGGGAGTGGAGAGACATTAAGGAAATGCTCTTCTTTTGGAAAGGGAAACTTAGTTACACAACCCTCTCCATGAGACTAAAGAAGCAACTGTCCATAATTCAGGCTCAGGCATGTTGAAAAATAACATGTTATTATCTAGAGCAAAGAAAGAGAGTAATTTATCACCATCCATGAATACTTAGTCATTGGGCATTGTGACTTTGCTCATATTAACTCAGCCAAAATAAATCATCTGTGTAACTCCAAAGCAGGCTTCCACATGGCATGAGGACAATGAGTCAACAGGGCCGGCATGATGATGTCTGTATAAAGGGGTTATTAATGAGCACTAATTCTCCCTCTGTCCTTCCCCATCACCCACAGCAAACCCACAGTAGCCCAGTAACGACATAGCAAGACTACATTTTGTAACCAGCAATTAGATCCCATTACAATTCCAAACACATTAATTACTCCTAAAAAGCCCCAGGTTGTCTTTCTGCTAATTTTCCAATGGATACATTCAGTCGTATGCGACAAGTCGGGTAAAACTTCATTAGTTGAGAGTGCCCAGGGGAAAGAGCCAGAGTTAGTGAAGTTACATTTAGAATCCAGGAAATACCCACTGCACTTCTGAGAACACAGGAAAACAGATGTAAGCTGGCAAAGGCTTCAAGTGAGTCACCATGCATTTTCAAAGGAAAAGGGAGAAGTATTGCATTTACCTGAAGATTATTTTTCCATGGAATTGCTTAGATCTGCTATAATAAAAACAAAAGTTTTGTTTATAACCAACATAGTAAATGCTCGCAAATGTCATTTCACATATCTTGGAAGCTTGTTGGGTTTTCTTAATTATGTTTCTTTTTTATGTTAACCTCTTTTTTTTAATGTTCTATAATTCTACTTAACAAAGCCTCGAGTCTCGGGTAACCTTTATCCCAGTCTAAATTAGTTCTTACTTGACAAAGTAGACTCCAAATTAATATTAGCACAGTTCAGAATTTGTTGGGGACCAGCCTCGACAAAAATACCTCTTGCCAGGCTAGAGGCATGGGGAATTAGAAATACAGTAAGGAATAATAATACACAAATGAAAATAATAAAACAGAGAAACATAGAATAGGAGGAAATTCCAGTGACTACTGTAATCCACCTGCGTTTAATTTCCAATTGCTTAAAATACCCCTCACCCCAAAAGGTAGGAATAAGACAAAAAAAAAAAAAAAACAAACAACTATATTAACATGATACAAGGAAATGAACATACCAGTTGAAGGTTGCGGACTAGGTACACAGTTAAACGTTCTGTTGTTAGAATAAAACAAGTCACGCTCATACCTTAGATCAAAACATTCTGTAGGCAAAACACTCACTGGGTAGAATTCCAAGTTATCTCCATAAAGGAACTGGACCCCTAGTCAGATCCTTAGACTTTTGTTTGAGGCAGGAATATATTTACTTCTCTATTCCTGAAGTACAAGGGCTGGCTATTAGCCACACCTGTTGACAATAACCTTGAGAGAGCAGAACTCTCTGACCTACACCTAGGTGAAACCTTTGCTTGAGGTAGAAAAACAGGTGACCTTTGGTCAACATAGAAATAGGCTCATATTTTCTGGCCTCCACAAGGATTCTCCTTTCTGTGTTTTGTTTGTTTGTTTGTTTGTTTTGTTGGGGTTTTGGGGTTTTTTTTTTTACTCTTATCTCTGCTGACTTGTCTTCACATCATTGAGTCACAGGAAATCTACTGTTTCTGTCCTGTACTTTTAAAGATTTACTGTGTGTCATCAGAAAAAGCCTCATTCTTGTCACCCACTAATGAGCATTTTTACTTCGAATTTCTCAGCGACCATGGAAGCAGTTACTCTCTGTTCCTTTCTAAAGGTCTTCCTCCAAATGTAGGCAGGTGACTTGTGAGATGGCAGAGACGAGTCTTTACGTATCTCCCTTGGTCATCTACTTCTGCACTTGCTGGTGCCAGTGTCTGCACTAGGGACATAACAGTTTCAAGGGATATATGCTTCCTTCCTTAAAGCACGTACAGTGATCCTCCAGATTCATCTTAACAAGCCGTGATTCTCCATCATGGGCATGGAAGAAGGCACAGTCACATCAGAGCACTTACCTCTCCACACCAACCTCTGGCCAAGGGTTCCCACCAGATAAAGAATCTCAGTAATGGCCTGCTACCCAAGATGTTGTGACTAATGCAGGGCCAAGATGGGATTCAGGGGTAAGGTGATCTATCTCTCTCTACTCTAAGGACAGATTTTACTCAATGACTCTTCATCCAGAATCTACCTGAATCTCATTGCTCTTTTTTTTTTAATCAACAGATGAATTTATTTTTTTTCTCATGGTTTATTTTTATTTTTTTTTATATTTAAAAATTTCCATCTCCTTCCCTCCTCCTCCCCCTCCCTCCGCTCCTCCTCCCCCTTCCATTGCTCTTTGAGAAGCTGTCAGAATCATGTTACTTTGGGAGGTGAAGACTAGACATTGTGGCTGAACTGTTTGCAAAGTGAAGGGCAGCTAGTGTTCAGGATGAAGACAAGATAATTTAGCAGGAAAAGGCACAGGGTACAGGTACACACAGCCCCAGGCAAAAACATTTTAAAATAAATCAATTAAGATGAAGCCTCAATACAGAACCTGCATAAGACAAAACGAGGCCCTCTGAATGTGGGTGACAGTTGTGTGGCTTGTGTAGTTTATGGGACCACTAGCAATGGAACCAGTATTTATCCCTAGTACGTGAACTGACTCTTTAGATTCCATTAACTATTGAGGGATTCCTTGCCCAGCTTAGATACAAGGGGCTAGAGCCTTTGTCCTGTGTCAGTGCTGTGACAGACTTTATTGACTCCCCATGGGAGGCATTCCCCTCTCTGAGGAGTGGATGGGGGTGGGGTGGGGAGAAGGTAGGGGGAGTGAGAGAACAGAAGGAAGAGAGAACAGGGATTGGAATGTATTTTTTTAAAAAGAGATGAAGCCTTAAAATCAGCTTTCTGCTTTACAAAAATTATGTTCAAGCTTCATGCCAGCCAATGGGCACTGAGTGGAATTTTCTGCAACAGGAAGTGGTTTCTTTAAGTAAGAACGAATGAGGAGACAGAGTGTCATGTGTGAAGACTGTGGACTTGGAAGTAAACTAGTAAGAAAGACCTGATCATTCAATTTCTCCATTGAACACGGATGATAAGATTCATCTGTGTGAGCTTCTGGGTATTACAAAGATAATGCGCAGAAAATGCTCCCCTCTGTCTAACATGTGGCTTTTGCTAAGCACGGATGAATGATTTTTTTTCTCCCTTTCCTCCTTTTGACCTTCTTGCATATGGAAGTCATATAAAGTCAATGGACCGAAATAAGTCAATCAATCTCAGTTGTTTACAGGGTTTTCTGTGATATTTTTTCTGGGGAGACACACATACATCTTTTGTCACCCCAGAAAGGGAACCTGTGATACCACAAGTTAATGATAACACCAAAATCCAATTGGTGAACCAGAGATTTTATTCTGGTTAACAGGAGTATGGGTGAACAGTAACCAACAGAACCAGAAGTGACTCCCCCCCCCCTCAGAAAAGAACAAGCTGTGTCACTGAAAACCCCATCGCAACACAGGTGGAACTCTGGAGGCACAGCCCTGAGGCCCTCTGCACAATCTGCATGCAGCTCCACAGATCTAAGAAATGTTGTGTTATAATTTTGTGTTCTGAAAAATAAAGCTTCCCAGGGGATCAAGTGCAAAGAGATGGGCATGTCATACTGAGAAAAGGTACTGCCACTTGGCAGAGTGTAGTAAATAAGGAATGTGGCAGTACCTTGAAGTGTAAGAGCCAGTTAATAATAAACCTGGGCCATTGGTCAAGCATTTGTAAGTAATATTAATCCTCTGTGTGGTAATTTGGGAAGCAGCTGCCAGGTATTTGCTAGTGGCTCTGAAACAGGAAATTCCTGCCTACAGAGAAGATCCCTCAGCATCTGAGCTGCTCAGAGTCTCCCCCATTAGGAGTCTTTTGCTATGACTTCAGATAGGTGTCCTTGTGAATCTTGCAAGCAGCTGCTTTCCCAAGCATGCCATGTTTACCTCCTGTTACAAGTTGACCCTTGCTACCGGTCATGGAGGGAATGTTCCAGTTCAGAGGAATCTGCTACACAAGACAGAGCTGACACCATGGAACTGTGCAAATGAACTTGGGCTCTTGACTATATCCCATAAGAGTACCATTTGTACAAAAAAAAGGAGTAATTATTCTTACCACAAGAGATTGCAAATGTAGAGTACCTAGGATCATGTTTGATAGACTATGTCTCACCTCTGTGACTTAGGTAAAAAAAAAATATTAATTTTAGATTATGTTCATTTTCAGGACTTCAATTTTCTTACACGAATCTTTTCTACCCATAACTCCTAAGTGCATTCTATGTGGTGATGCTGGGGAAGCAGTGGCAAGCAGCTGGTAAAGGCTCATGGTCTCACCGAGTAGTGGGAGACAGTGATTCATGCTAGTAATAAAATAAACAACCTGGATGTTGCACAGTAGAGAAATCAGAAGGGAGCAATGGGATTTTAAGAATCATCGAACATCCTGTTCCACTAGAACTTGCTCTGCAGGCTCCAGATGTCCTGAGAATGTTCTCTTTCTGCTTGGGCTCTAAAAAGGCCACAGACTCCACAACTTAGCACCACTTTCTAGCCTGAGCAGTGACGGGCAGCAAGCCTTAATGAATAGAACTTGAACTTGGGTGACAGACAGCCAGAGTCTATTTTCCCATGTCACGTGTCATATAGCAGGATGTGAAACACAGGCATGCCCCTCTGGACCTCACTTGGCTCTCTGGCGATTTTTCCTGAGGTCCTCAGATAATTTTTATTGTAGTTATTTCTCCACCTATTCCCTCAGTCCATCAAACACCTAGAACAGTGATTCTCAAATACTGTGCTTATTAAAGTTTGGATTCTGAATCGGAAGGTCAGTGGTAGGGTCCTGGCTTCAATCTCGGAAGCCACCCAGGTGATGCTGATCTTCAGGTAAAAAGACCCATCTTGTATAGTAAGGAGATAGGTCAATCTACACGTGTTCTACTTCAAGAAAGAGATGGTATACCAAGAGCAGAAAGGGAGGGGAACGCAAGTTTTTCCTGTTGAGCAGAGTTGAAATAACTGAAAAAGTCAATGTCTGATGAACACCTCCTTTGAACAATACAACTCTTCTCCAGTTGAGTGGGGAATGACAAAGAGAACAGTGTTCCATCCTCGAGTGCCCTATCTCATGTACAAGAATCTCCATCACTACTAAGACACCCATTGTCATCATTGGAAGCCCCAGGAAGACACAACAGAGACCTGGTTACCTAGCTTGGTGATGACTATGATGGCAAGTTATTGGCATTGTGAGGGGCGGTGATGTAATGATGCTGCTGAGAGTGGCCATGCCCCAGAAGTCAGAACACTGAATTCTGAAGCATTGTGAGTGGCCCATAGCAGCCCTGTGGAGGAGTCTACATTCTCCATGTCTCCTTTACCGTGCTTCCTCCACATAGAGACCCTTGTGGGATCCAATCTACCCAAGGTCCCTGGTAGTATCAATATGCATTCTGAGGTAAAGCACTAATCAATCTCAGTGTATAGGCTTTCACTATATAAGTGGTTACTTGTGTGCAATAAGGCGAACACTCTTCTCTGAAGTCATATCTGGAGTGGTCTCTCTCTGTGCCATTCAGAGGCATTGCTGTCTTACTGGGGAACACCCTGGTAATGATGGCAGTGGTAAACACCATGATAAGGTTTTTATTCATTGTGATAATGATAGTAACAGTACTTTGTAGTGCTGGTGGTACTAATAGTAATGTTTGGTGAGTGTTTGATAGTGACTGTCTGGTGGTAGTAGTGACAGTCACAGTGGTAAGAACAATAATGGTTATAGTTATTTGTGGCATTTTATGGTGGTGGTTCAAGAGGGGAAACCTCAGAATGCAGAATGGTCCTTGGCCATCTCTCAATACAATCAGCTTCAGATCCTCATTCAGTAAGAACATGATGAGTTAACTTCACATTCAGAAGACAGTGAGCAAGATAGAACTTTTTGTGTATTGCATGAGGTCCCATCATAGTAGGTATGGAAGGCATGAAATCTTCATGTGTTTTACAATTACATATGTGTGCTTTGAAGGCCCAGAAGCTATAATATACTCTTCACACTTTCGTAGAAGCCAGAAAGCAACCTATATATACAACTCCTCAAATTAGGACTCTGTGGGTACAGAATACTCTTATGCTTATTTTTTTCCCAGAAATCTCCTTCAGCTAAGCTCCATGCATAACGCCCTCAGATCACAATGCTTTGGGCACAACCTTCTGGCTCAGGCTTCTCGACCCACTTTCATGGTCCATCCTGCTTAGATTTCAGATCTGATATGCTTCCCAGCAGACAATGAAATTACTCTCCTCAAAGTTCCTCAGTATTGTTTAGCAAACAAGAAGTGCAAAATTGACTGTAGTTACACACACACCAGAATAAGGAAGGGATAAAGAGACTTCAGAAAGGCTTGTTTCAAAGAGACCCTTCTTCCACTCTCTTGAATTAGTTCCCCAAGGGGCATAAAGTTTTCAGATCAAAGCTATAAAGAGTAGCATTGTCTAGAGGAAGTTCCCACTGGAACAGAGGAACTATGATATGCTTCAGAGCCAGAAGTTGACAATCAAACATGGGCACATAACGTTTAAAATAAAGCTCATGCCTACCTGGAACTACCACTAAAGTCATAAATAAATACCTCAAGCATTTTCTCCAATGCTTGCTTATCACCCTTTGTTTCATGGGTCAATACATCTTATTGCATTATTTTTCATCTGATGCATGTGTTAAGACCCAGGTACTTAGTAAAGATGCCATAAAATACAAATATGTGCAACACGGTTGGGACTCTGTGATATACAAAGATTCTAGACCCATAGGGATGATCATTTTGTCTCTTCCTATTTAAAATTGTTAGCAAAAGATTCCAGATATCTTTGGTATTCACTTCCAGATACAAAGGGCAAATGTCTTCATTACAGAACAAAGGCAAAGAAAGAAAGAAAAAGAAAGAAAGAAAGAAAGAAAGAAAGAAAGAAAGAAAGAAAGAAAGAAGGAAAGAAAGAAGGGAGGGAGGAAGGGGGGAGGGAGGAGAAGATATATGAGGATGAAAGATAGATAGATAGATAGATAGATAGATGATAGATAGATAGATAGATGATAGATAGATAGATAGATAGATAGATAGATAGATAGATAGATAATCCATACATATGTATATGCATACAGGCATAAATGATAGACAGACATGAAATATTGTAAGTGCATGCTGAAGCAACACATATAAGAGCTTGTCAGACACTCCTCAATGATGCTTTCCTCAGTGTCACCCAGAGTCACAGGCTGCTTCTACGTTGTGCTTAGAACACCTGACTTCTAAGGAGTCCATAAGAGAAGAAGCAAAGCTACAGAGTCCCATAGGATGCTTCTTATGAATAAGCTATAAACACGTTCATATTACATTTGCCTACACATAACCATCTAGAACTAGTTTTATTGACAAATATTTCCATAGGATACATGGAAAAACAGAAGCACATAAAGTATCCCATGTAGACTAACATCTTGCCATGCCTGTGGCCTGTGTGTCTGAGCCACAATCTTCCTTCCTGTCTAAAACTTCATGATCGCAGTCCCACCAGACGTGTTTGCCCTGAGATCCAGGATTGACAAGAGCAGCTAGAGCTAGCACCATAGCCTTACTTTGTGTTCATTTCTCAAGGCAATAGATTCAGGCAGCCTCTGAACTAGTGCATGTATGAAGCCATGGGAATCTTGCAATCAAGTAGATGCTGTGGCAAACATCCTGAAGAAAGGGCATATTCATAGTGCCATTATCCCTAATAACTCTAAGTAAAATACCACTCAAATATGAACCAATAGACCTGGAAATTGCATATTCATTCACTGCACCTCTTCCCAGCAGTAAGTGTGGTGGGAGCACAAAAGAGATTTCAAACACAGAAGCCTCTTGTCATCTAGGCATAGGACTGGTCACTTCCACGAACCTTTCCAAAAACCATGACACATCACAGACCAAATTGGGTAGAGTAGGCCAATATCTTCCCTCTCTAATGGTGGAAGTTCTAGATCTTCAGGCAATAGAGAGGGATAGAAAATCCAAGGATAATAATGAATCAGTCACATTCTGTCAACTGCCTCACCCTTTGATCCCATTTTAAATTATTCCCAAAATTTGGTAATAATGCAAGAGCTAAAGATAACTTTGCCAAAATCTTCATTTAGTAAGGAGTCACGGTTCCACATAAGGTATAGACCCTCAGCCATGCACAACCAGTGCACAGTGAGAAAAATCCCATTTTAATAGGGAAAGGGATGGGCCTCGACCATGACATGGTAGTTAGAATCTACTCCATGATGTTCCTGAGTCTGTCATGGAGCAGGTGACTTATGATCTAACTCACAAAACAACCTTACCAGGGAAGCTTTTTCTCCTAATATTTGAAACATAACGGGAAATTCAAATATATGAGCACATAATTCAAACTGTAGTCAATTTCTTAAAATGGGAAACTGTAGAAATCACATTTTCTAGGTAGGAGGCTTTGAATTAAAGTTTATCTTAAACATGTAAAAGAACGCAGCTAGTTCACACCTAAAAATTAAAGTGAAATGGGAAAAATACCCAATACAGATACTTGTGGGGCAGAGAGGTAGTGTGGGAAAGCAATGACTTGACCATATGAGATAGAAAACGCTTCTTTTTCCACTAACAACAACTTGCAAGGATTTAATTATGGCTTGATTTTGCTGATTGCAATTAGAACATTTTATCTGCTAAGAGGATACCATGTCAGCATCCCAATGTAGGTTAAGTAGACTCTGTCTTTGATAAGATAGTTAACACAAAACAAGAATCAACTTCACCCACACTATAGTAGGGTAGGGGTGGGGATAAAACACTGACGATAATTTCTTTGAGGAAAAAAAAGCCAAATTCTTACACTTCCTTGGTCAGCAGTTTTGGTTCGCAGTCTTTCCCATAAATTGTGAAAACAGAGGTTCAGAAGAGCTGAAGAAGTCAGATCTAGGCCATCTGAACTATGTGCTACTAACTCCTCTGTTTAAAATGTACAGAGAGACGTCTCTGTTAATGGTATCTGCAATCATTTTGGTAAAACAAAACTAGTCTTTGAATTCATTGGGTTGGTTGTCTGAGGTTAATGAAAAGGCAATATGCACATGCATGTACGCGCGTGCGCGCACACGCGCACGCGCGCGCACACACACATTGCTATCAAATTGCTATCAATACCATTAGTAGAGTATGTGCCTAACATGCCCAAAGTCCTGGGATGAGTCATCATCACCACATAAACTGGGTATGGTAGTGAACTCCTATTATGACAGCATCTTGGTAGGAAAGGAAGAAGAATCAGAAATTCAAAGTCATCTTTGGGTACATAGTGATTTCGAGGAGAGCCTAAGCTTTCCCTTCAAATATGCTGATATTTCTACATATGTTTATATCTCAAGGAAATTGATTTAGGCACACTCTAAATAAGTGCCTGCTTTAGGCCATAGAAATCTTGCAACCAGACAGATTCTGTGTGCAAACACTCTCAACAAAAGGCATTTTCATCTTGCCATTATCCTTAATAACTAAGCAAAATAACACTTGAATGGGAACCCAAAAATAACTAATGGCATCTTCATCCACTTGGCCACTCCACAGTTGTAAACACGAATGAGTCCTCCACAACACAGTCAAATCTCACAAACTGAACAGTAAAAGATACCAGGCATAGAGTATTAAATAGTGGCATTCACAGAAAGTATAGGAACTGGAAAGCCAGCCTCTACCAAGAACAACAGAAAACCAGGTGCCACAGGTGGAAGAAGCAAAGCATGATGGGACCTTTACTTCCTAAACACACTTGGTTCTTTACCTGGTAGCACTGATTAAAGGATGATTTTCATATATGAAGAGTCATCACACTGTACATATATGTGCTCTTCTCTGCGTGAAATCTGAGCATCAGTTAGAGGGTTTCTCAAGAGTACAGAGTGTGGTAATAAATGGGACCATCCCCTCTGCCTGCTTCATGGTCTCTGTACTCAGTGTCCTGTGTATAGCCATGGTGCAGACCAATCTAACATCCCACACTACCCTGGCTAATGGAGCAAGTGGGCACATTTTTTATTACTATAACAAATCTCCACGGCTCTGATAAGTGTATTATTGAACGTGTGTATATGTCTACACTGATAAATCAGAGTACTATTGAACGTGCATGTATCTTTTTTCCTGCTTATTTTATTTTTCCAACATGCCCTATCTTAAGATAATGCTCCAAAGAAGGCCCATCAAGTTCTGATTAGCTGTGATCCAAATGAATCTTCTCAATGAATGAAAACGAGGCAGACTTTTATGGGCCTATTACCCGAGGGCATCCAGTAGTATTTTTATTCCCCATATTTGACCTTAAAAATGTTTTGTAGTTTGTCAAGGATATAATTTTCACCCAGTCAGGCTGTAGGGGCAGCTAATTAAGTGGTGTTTAATGACATTTGTTCCTTAAAGGAGGCCTGATTAAATGTACCATGTAATTTTTTACCAAATCAAGCAATTCACCCAATTTTCAAATGTGCTTAATAAGCCAGGCCCAAGTCATTACAGCCTGCCAGCTGTGTGACTGATGTGCTGGGCTGCGTGGTTTTAAAGCTTGCTTGGAGTTGCCAACCTCTGTACCTCCCTTGAGGCCAGAATGATCTCCAGTGTCCCCCAATGATAAGATCCTTCCTAGTCTAAATTATTGATATAAATTCCCCCCTGCTTTACCTCAACCTAGACTTCTTTTTCCATTGAACCCAGATAACCGCTTCCTACTTCAAGGCCCTTAATCTCATGGCATATGTCCCTTGTCTTCATTTTAGCACCAGAAAAAAAATGTTAATGTGGTTAAATATTCTCAAATTTTCACATGCATGGATGTTTTGCCTGCATGTATGTCTGTGCAACAACCAAAGGTGTTGAATCCCGTAATAGAGAGTTAGAGACAGTTGTGAGATGCTCTATGGGTTCTGGGGTTCTAATCTGGGTCCTCTAGAAGAGCAGCCAGTGTTCTTTATTGCTTAGCTGCTAAGCCTTCTCTTTTCTCAGCCTTCTGAGTCTGATCCTCGGCCTGCCTGTGTGTACTTCCTCATCAAATCTGTACACAGGAAGCAACCCCTACCCTTTGGTCATGCCACTCATCCTCTCTTACTCTCTAGCCAGCAGCTCCAACCTTCTGACATTACAGCATGATATTTCGTCAACAAAGTTCACCCTGAGAACTTTGCCATTGAGTTAAAGCTAAAGTCATAGAAACATCTACATTTCCCTTTCGGGGTTGTATTCATAGCTGTCCTTGGACACACGGTTACAGGTTGAACACGACAGCCAGTGTGTCTAGGGAATGAATCCAGGGAATGTCTGGGAACTCAGAAATTTCCTTAGATCAGTTTAGCTTGAAACCCACCACCCTATGTCCATGAGGTCATTCTCTAGCCCTTCACCCCATTACTCTTGACTGTCAATTCTCATTTTCTTCCAATCTTTTGAGCTTGACCTGTGTCCTCCACAATGCGAGTCTCTATTATGGTGGCCCCTGAATCCATCCCAGGGCTCCTGACTGGGCTTTAGCAAATGGCACAGACCACTTTTTACCCCGGACATTCCCATGCCGAAAACTCTTTCCTCTCTCCCTGTCAATTTGGCTCCACCACCCCCAAATGTATTCTAACCTGTGTCAGTTCTGAGACACTTCACTTGTGCCCGGTCCTCAGAAGATTTCTCAGTCCTAAAGACATCGAAAGAGCTTAAGTGTGGAGAGGTCGGGGCACATTGCTTAAGGACAAAATGCAGATGCCGTGAGTCTGCTGAGTACAGGCCGTGCAGCCTTGAGTACCTAATTATTAATTTTCCTCTTTAAACCTAAAATTCTTTACATTTAAAAGGAAGAAATGTGACTCTGTACAGCTCAAGTGGGAGTTAAATGGAAAATGTGGCGACCTCCAAGCCCTGCTTTCCTCGAGGACGCCTGAGTGACTGTGAAGATGAATAGTTCCAAGCTTCCTGCTCCAGGTCTCCTCAGAAGTGCTAAACCTGGAAAGATGCCCAGGACTCTGCACTTGAATGAGCAGATCTCAACCCTGTAAGTGACCCTGATGGAGATATTTCAAGGTATCAATCTTTGAGAAAACCTGGCGTGCCGAATCATAACAATTATTACTGATTACTAGTAATTATGAGTGTTACAAAGCCAAATTAAGACAAAGTGGCCTGACAGATAGCTCTTCAATTTGCCACTCAATTCCAAAAAATATTCTTAAGTTGAAAAGTTACGCAATGGGTATTGGCTTCAGTGTCTGTCACCTCCATTGCTACCTTCATTTCTAAGAAATACTAATAGACAATATACCTAGTAGTATCTGCAAGCAGATAGAATTCCTAAGGATGGACCCGGGATTTGAAAGAACTTTCGAGCACTCAGTCCTGAAAGAGAAGTTTTTATCACGCCCCTCCCCTCAAGGCTCAGGGATCTATGTGAAGGAGGAAGTGTAAAGATTGTAAGGGCCAGAAACTGTGGATGACTCCAAGGATATGGTGTCTTCCATACACAGCAGAACCAGTACACATATGAACTCACAGAAACTGTGACAGCATGTAAAAGACCTGCACAGGAGCAAATCAGACAAAATCTCAGTACTGAGAAGGGGAAGTGGCCATGAGGTCCCATACCTAAGCACAAATCTCTACATGATTGCTATCTGCTGGGACAGAGAAAATCGGTTTTCCCTGGTTGAGTGCCACTGAGTATATCATATTCCAGGGCAAGCTTCATTCCCAGGATTATTGCCTAACACAAAATGGACTTCACGGTAGATTCTTGTAGGATTTTTGTTTGCTTTGGGTATTTTGTTGGTTGTGTCTTTAATGTTTTCTTGCTTGTTTTAATTTTTTTTTGTATTTTTGGTTTGGTTGAGAAAGAGAGAGTACCTGAAGCTGGGTGGGGAGGAGGGTGGAGAGGATCCATAAGGAAGCCAGGGAAAGGAACAAATATAATCAAAATACATTGTATGAAAAAACTCTTAATGAAAATTTAAAAAAATAAAGAAAAGCTCATTTATCCATCTTCTTTCTATACAATCATCCTGTTCCCATTTAAAAAAAAAAAACTGATATGGAATCACAGAGCTCCTCTCCTCACGACCATGATGCCCCCTTTACAAAATAAATAGACGAACGAACGAATGAATGAATGAATGAATGAATAAAGGCTTACGTGCCAGTAAAATGCTCAGCTATAAGTGGAACTTCTTGTTACTCCCTGCACCACCACCCTCCACCCCGAACAGCTCAGGGAACATCACAAAAGGGATGGAAAGACTGTACCAGTTAGAAGTCAGAGGAACAGGACCGACTTCTGCACATCCCAGGACCACTACACTCAACAGCTCGTAACACCTGCCCAAGATCAAGCCAGTCACCATTCCAGCACACAGAGGAGGGGCTCATGAGGATGCTCTCCCATTTGAGGAGTTATGGGCACTGGATGGCTTCTGGGAGACGAAGAGCAGTTTTCTTTAAGAATTCAACCATGGTCCCATACCAATGAGTATATAGGCAGCACAAATTGGACTTGGTGGGCTATTTCTTTTTAAGATACAAAATGAGGATTTTTTAGGAAAGTAGAAATAAACATGAGAGGAGCTGGATGAGGAGTGGGGGCAAATCCAGCCAAAATACATTATTTGAGATTCTCAAATTAACAAAAAGCATATTATAACACAAACATTAAGACACTGAGCTAAAGACCAGCAAATCTTGTTCCAAGCCTAACTATCTAGTAGAATAGTTACAGGGTGTTCCATTAACAAATGCCTCTCTCCAAATTAATAAATGTCCTCCAGGGAGGAAACGCCAGTAATAAAAATCATCTGCTCCTCCAATATTTTCCATGTGTTCTGTGTTCTAAATGCTTGCTTGCCCCATGCTTCAAAGAAACCCAACCATCAGTGTAATGATAGGAGGTGAGGCCTGTAAAAGCTTGGAGATGGGTCCTAATGAAAGGGACTGGTATCTATATGAGGGGCTGAGAAGACCAAAGCTTTCTTCTATCAAATGGGGATAGTGTTACAAAGATCTATCTATGAACTAGAATTAAGCCCCACAATTACTGAATCTCCTGGCACCGCAGTCTTGAACTTAGAGTCCCCAGAACATTGAAAAATAAATTTCCATTCTTTATATGCTACCTAGGCAGTAGAATTTTACAGTTAGTTCAAGTAAACTAACACACTATGCTCAGATAGGCTGTATAGCTAATATGTCATTTAAGTCTCAAATTAATCTTTCATAGGTGTGGAAAAAGAACCACAGCAGAATTAACATAAAGCCAATGATCAATAGTCTTGTTCCTTTATACATATTCCACATACAGGGGCACATTGGTCTATCCAATTTAATTCCCTGGAAACCATTCAGTAGAACATTGTTCTGCTCTTGCGGTGTGTGTGGCTGCAACCCTTTAACCTCAGACATAGGTCTAAGCAATCAAATTGTACCCTCTGAGTCTGGGATACATTATATGAATGCTTTAAAGGATGAATGCATCACCCAATTAATCAAAGCCCCTTCTCATGCCTTTGAGTAACACACCCTTTCTTTCCCTCCCCAGGTATGTGACCCCAGAAACAAAGCAACCTGGAGCCTTTGGTGTTCTTCTTCTCCCAGACAAAATCTGCAAAGAAAATTCTGAGGGACAGAATACTAGGGGCAACTTAGAGCATCTGTATCAAGCTATGCCTGGAGTCTGTAGATTCTGTAACGTTTCATGAGACGCCAAAAGATCTTTTGCTACTTTGACATTTGGGCTGTGGGTTTTTTAAGCTGCAATAGAAACAGCACTGGGTGGGTAGCACGTTCCCTTATGTTTCTACTTGGTATGTCCCATAAACAAGCATGGGACATCCCAAACCTGTTATGGCCAAGAGTCAAATGGGGTTCAAATTAACCCAAACTCAGATGTGTCTTTGTGTGGTGTGAACCCTCAGAAAGGCTGGCTCAAGAAAATTCCTGATTCTGCCTTGAAGTCAGGGGCCATGAGGCTTTTGAGACATGAACTGACCCACTGGGACAGTATCCTGGGGCTGAGGACCAGAATCCCTACGACTCACTGGTACTCTAGCCTGCCAGCCTGGAATTTTCAAATTTTATCCAAACTCAAACATACAGTGCTGCTGGGGACAGCACTCAGACTGCCTGTTCTTTAGAGAGCATCATTATATCTAACAAAATTCTAAACACCTTCTCCAAATGCTCCCTCTCCGTTTTCACAAAGCACAGGAGTCTATAACACACACACACACACATACACACACACACACACACACACACACACACACAAAATCCTCTCATTTTTCTCTGATCAATGATATCTGAGGAAAGTTCCCCTTATCTCAGCCTAGAACTTCTGTTGGAGCCCATGGATGTAGATCAGTTCCACTTTGACTAAAGGTCAGAGAGTTCAGGCCTATTCTTGCTCCTTCAAGGTTATGACGGGAGATTTGACCCAGAGTGTAGCTGCCTACAGGATGCTTGGCCTAAGATGTGGCCATTGTATGTCTTGCCTAAACAGCAGAATACTTAACTCAGGAATTGATGCTTAACTCAAGAATACTTGATGCTTCAGGAATTGAAGAAGTATTTTTCTGTTCTTTGTATGATGTTAAAGCAGTCTTTTGCCTACCCCCGCCCCACATGCCTTTTGGATTGGGATGTATAAAGCATTTGGAAAATAAACAGGGGCAGATTCAGTATTCGCTGGGTTTCCCTCCCAACTCTACCCTATGTCTCTGTACTTCTTTTGTATCTCTGTTCATTTTGCCTGACATTTCTAATCCATATGCCCCCTACCCTGGAACGTACGAACCTGTTGAGGAAGAATACCAACAGATGATACCCAACGTGGGTCACTGACAAACTTCAAAAACCTGCCTCTTCCTCATCCAAGGCCAGACCTGGCTCCCCTCACAGACCTCCTAGTCCTTTTAATCTTCCATGATCAGATGTGGGCAGAACTGAAAAGGCACTTAATTTTGGTCTCTAGTAAGGAGAGAAGATATGGAAATGTAGTTAACCCAGGATGCATAAGGACCTTGGATTCTAGCTTAAAAGTTGCTAAAAATTAGAGAATAAACGTATTTATTCTCAAATAAATGTTTTTTTTTTTATTCAAGCTTGTGTCTATATGTGTATGTCCATCTGTGTGCAGATATCTCCTGAGGCCAGAAGAGGGCATTCCCTGGAGCTATGTCACAGGCTTTTCTGAGCTGGGAACCAAACCCCAGTCCTCTAACTGACCAGCAAGGGCTCTTAACAGCTCAGTGATCTCTCCCACCCCTCAAAGACTGATTTTTAACCATTTGTAAAACATGAAAGATAATATATTCTCCCTGGTAGGGCTGATTATTTAAGGAAAAAAAAACGTTGAAGTCAAGCAAAACTGGTAAGCAGGCCCTGGAGTGCAGCAGGGGCTTTCATACGTCAGCCCCCTGGTCTGAGGTTGCTGCCTCCCAGCTCCTTGAGAAGAGAGGAGAGAAGGTAGCCGAAGGGCTTGAAACTAGGCAGTGCAGGAGCTCACGGGTTCGTCAAGAAATCAAAGGCGTTTAAGACGATGTTGCAGATCCAGAGGGAGGAGGTCCGGAAAGCAAGAAGCATACACAATTCAATGGCCTCAAGTCCTATAGAGCTTTGCTTTTCAAACTTGGGGGAGGAAAAAAAAATCAACCAACATCTTTTTTATTTCATTCATGTTATTCCTGGGTCCTTGTTCTGAGCCCCATCTGCCCCAAATATCCCTCTCTCCTGTAAGATGAGAAGCTGTAGTCAGCTTCCCATTTGCAACCCAGAAGTGTGTCTCAGAGTTCACTAGGACCACAGAGGTGACCCCAGTGAGACTGTGATGCCGGAGCACTTTGGGTCTCAGTTCCAATTCTGCCCCCTACAAGCCAGGCAGTCTCCCCACTGTTCCTCCATTTCACAAGCTCGTCCCACACTGTAAGGCTTCCCATCCCGCTTCCCTTTTTGTCTGTCATCCCAGCTCTGTTTCCATAGGAACTTCCAGCCCTCCTGACTTCATGCAGACTCTTGGACTTCAAGGCAGAAGTAATATCCTTTCCTGGACTCACTTTCCAGTATTCAAATGACTTCTCCCCCACAAACTCCCCACCATTAGCTGCAGACTTGGCGATGGCTATCAAAGTCTCCATGGAGTGTCGCGGAGTGACAGTAATATCTGCTGACATCTGTTGTTGATTTACAAGGCCTGACGCCGAGCTAAGCCCTTAATAGTCGCTGTCCAGTCTGATCCTCAGAGCAAGAAGGCAAGCACCACGGCTCTTTCCATGTATGGGATGAGACACCTCGCTGCTTTCACATCCAAGAACCAGGGCAGCAGCAGGCTAGACTGATCTTACAAGTTTCCACCCAGCCTTGGCTTCAAGGTCAAAGTAAAGGTCAGGTGCACTTCCTACTGGCCCTCCACATACCTGAGGATACTGAACCAAGGGGGCGTTTTGCCTGTGCTGCAGGTTATGGAGCATCCTAGTACTCCAGCCTTGAAAGCCAGGACAGCTGGGTTTCGGATCTCTTGTAGAAACGGCTGCCAGTGTCTGTCCTCGCTCAAGCAGTTCTGAACTACATCCAAGTCACTGCTATGTTTTGAACCTGAAATGTTTTGAATCTCAAGCTCGTATTTTGAACTCTTAGTCACCAGCTTATAATACTTTGTTGAGGGCTGGGGAGCCCTTAGGAAATGGGGGGCTGGAGAGGTGGACCAGCTGTTGAAGGCTATGCTCACAGCTAAAATATAAGGAAATGGGGCAGGGCTGAAGGGAGTAGGTCACGTAGGGCTAGGTTTTGATGGCTATTGTGGACTCTGGTTCCCTTTGAACTTTCTCTGCTTCCTCATCAACCACGTGTGAATAAATAGCTGTGTCACAATCCGACCATGTGCAAACTGCTCAGCTCCACCTCCCCACAGTGATGGCATGAAAGCCCTCTGAAACCATGAACCAGGACAAAGCTTACCTGCCTTATACAGTTTCTGTGAAGACAGCATATCACAGCAATTAAAAGGTGATGTGTGACATGGATCTCAGAGGTTTGGGGGAGTGGGTGACCAGTCAGAAAATGCAGAGAAAACATTTTACACACAAACAAAGCAAGGGAGGAGGCCACGTGGGTGGCTCAGTGCACACAGGTGACTGGGACATGAGGGACGAAAAGGAGACATCAGAGAGATGAGTGGAGAAAGAGGCAAATTTAAGAGCACTGTTTTGAACAGGCAGAAAGCTATTTTCTACCTGCGCTTCCCTCATTCTCCATGACACCAAATTACCAAACAGTAGAGCCCCTCCTGCCTGGGTTGGCAGGCCAGAAATGAAACAAACACCCAGCAGCCACACAAAAAAGAAATCAGAACAAGCCCCTCCTCCTTTTTAATTCTTTGAGAATGTCACACATATATACATATACTTAATGTTTCCAGCAAACCCACTTCCCATTCATTCCCTTCCAATTCCTCCTCTATGTCCCCCACCACTTTAAAATCAGAACTTATGAAAGAAAATACAGGAAAAGATAATTCCTCATATAAATATGTTCTGTCTTCTTTTTATTTTTTTTTTTCCTGTGCTTCCAGAAACAGACAAATTTACTTGTAAATTGTCCTGCTGTGTCGGCCTTTATTGCCTGCCTGAGGAAGCTGCATCTGGGCCAGCTGGGATGCAGGCCGCCTTCAGGATTGCAGCCGCTTCTCAGCTCAGGCAGCATGAAGGCCAGCGGAAGCTTGATTTCCCTACAGAGCCCAGCAGCAGCCCCATTGCCTTGATTGCTTCTGATCAAGGCAAACTGAGAACCGCAAAGCAGAGACATCTGTTCTCTGCTGTCACTTAAAGTCAGCAAAAGCCTGCCGTCAGTGTGGTCACTCGAAACCAATGCAAAAGTAAATTCCAAATATGGGAAGGCAGACAGCAAACATGTGCATGCTAACTTATCCTCCGTTGAGGGGGAACCACATGCTGATTAATTCCAGGGTGATGTCCATGTGTCTTAGTGACAAAGGCCCATAAACAGCAGTGATGGGCAGCTACGCTGAGGCCTGACTTCAAGCTCCATCTTTGCCACTTGTTATCTATCACACCTTTGATGAATGCGCAGGCTCGAATCAATAAACTTTTAATTAGAAGCTGCTGGGAACCGTCATCTCTCACCTCCGTTGGTACAAAGCTCTCCCGGGCTCCCCAGGTGCCTTTTGACCCTCTCCATCTGTTCCTCACAAATCGCCAGAACCTTAAAAATCTCTTTTCTCCCCCTCTGCAAGTCCCGCTTCCCAAAACCACATCAGATTTCAGGGATCCATCCATTTTGTCCAGCAAGCCAGGCTTCCTTTCAACTCTGTGGCCCTTACATGACTGTTCTTTTACCCTGGATCTTCTATACCCTCAGCCATCCTCTGAGTGTCTCCTCATGAGTCAGTCCCTCTCCCTCCATCAGCATCCATAGCCCATCCTGTCTGAAACAGGTAACACTTCTCCAAAGTCGCGTGAACCGGCACACCAACCCGGGATGTTTTAACTTCTACATTGAGTTCTTTATCCAAGATTCCATAGGAATAGAGGTAGTCCCAGATAGACATATCACCAGAACAGAAAGACAAGTGAGAAGGCAAAGGTTATCCAAATACTGTGGAGGCTTATGAAGGCCTCCATGAGGTGCGAACACTTTAGCTGAGTCTGGTAGGATGAGCAGGCATCAGGTAGATAAGGAGAGAGGCAGTCCAGGGAAAGGCAGGAATGGAAAACAGACATGTCAGCCTTCTAGTGCCTGTGTGGTTGTAAGACCAAGCCTAATATCTATGAATACAGCAAGCAGTGAGGCTGACATTGCAGGTCTGTAGATAGCTGAAGCCATGGGGCTGAAAGGCAAGAGAAACCCGAGCCCAGGGGAAGAGTGCATGTGACGGGAAGGACGGACTCTGAGGAACGTGACCGCGAATTAAGGGAAAGAATAATTAAGGGAAAACCAAGACAGATCAAAGAAAGCTGGAGCAAGAGGTCCGTAAACAGAACAGAGGCTGGATGAAGACAAGCAAAGAAAATGCAGAGGAAAATGGGAATGCTTAACAGTCATGTCACTAAATGGCAAGCCAGACACGACCAGTGAGTCTGGTCCGGGAGGATGGGACTATAGGCCATCTAACTACAATGTGTTGGCGTTGGGGGTGGGGGCAGGGAATCTCCACTCACCCAATATCTTCTACTGAGCAAACCAGGTAGAGAATAAAAGTAAAAGCAGAGCCTGGAGCCATGAGAGAGAATAAGGCTTTGGGATGACAAATGCTTAGTCATCTTGGTAGGGAACAGAGAAACCCTCAGGAAGAAGGCAAAAGGTCAAGGATCTGACGGGTGGCAAACTACAGACAGACCTGGGTCACACACAGGAGGGGTTGGCCTTGTTACAGGAGGAAGATGACTGGGCCTAGAGCTTGAGGTGAGCGTGCAGGGATATTTGTAGGTAGGGCAATGGGAGCTTACAGAATCCTCTCCTGGCACCCTAATGGGAATTTCTCCAGGATGCTGCATTCTCCTTTGTCAAATGCAAAGGATACATTTCCACCCTGAAATGAACTGAGGATGTGAGAGCACTCGATAACCCTGTGGCCTTCTTTCACCATGACGATGTGAAATGGGAGTCTATGAAGCTCATATATATATGCCTGGAGAACTTCTAATGTTTTCACTTAATTCAAGAAAATGAAGAGGATTTCATCAAGACAGGCTGTATTAATGTATTTTTTAAAGTTAAAAGTTTCATTACATGAGTCGGAGTCAGTGCCAACAAGGTTCTTTCCTCTCCAAATATAAGGTCCAGCTAGGGCTAGTCCACACAGAACAGGTCAAACCTGATGAAATGGGCATTTTGGGAAACCAAAACAGGTTGAATGTCAGTAATCTTATGGGGTTTCAACCTAAATGGGCACCTGTATCAACCACTGCTTTCCCTACCCAAAATCTACACTCAGACTATGCTCCTGTTTTAAACTCTGACATAGAAACGCCACATCCTACCCTCTAACATCCTTGGGCAGCTACTGTCCCCTGTATATAGCAAAACAAAGTTTCTACGGCCGGCCATGCACCTGCTTCTGTTTACCTGCAGTACTGCAAGCTGAGCAGCTCAAATCCAGGGATGTATATTATCTCAGTTTCTAGGGGTCGGGTCATGAGCCCAGAAAATGTTTACATGGATTCACAAAGCTGCATTCTAAGTCTGAGCTGTTTTCATTTCACACCTCACCAGGGAGGAATCAAGGTCCATGGTTGCTGGTAGAATCCCTTCCGCTGTCCCTGTTAAGTCAAAGGCCTTTGTCCCTCCCCCCCCCCCCCCCGCCCCGGCTGATGGCTAGAGGCCACTTTCCTTTCCTTACTATATGACCTCTCCAAAGAGCAGCTCATGGCACAGACACTTGCTTTACAGAAAGTATCACATGCCAAGGCACACATTATGTCTTCTGTAAAGTAAGCACAGAAGCGACACCACTCGTGTTCATGTGGTCCTTATGAAGTGACTATACAGGGGGCTGAGTGCGGAGGATGAGGTAACTCAGAGGCATCTGTGCTGATCGTTTGTGACAATAATATCTGGTATGAATTCAGAGGAGGAAAGGTTAGTTGCTCTGATGATGGCAGAGGTTTCGGTCCATGACTGAATGGTCCCCTTGTTTCTGAGCCTGTGTTGAAGCACAACACTGTGATAAATCAAAGTTACTCAGGTCAGTCAGGGAGTTGGAATGAGAAAGAAAGAGAGAGAAATGGAGAAGAAGAAAATAAAAGACAGAGAGAAGGGGAGAGGGATAAAGAAGAGAAGAGATGAAGGAGGAGAAGAGAAAAGATAGAGGAAGGGAAGTGGGGAGAGGGAGAGAACTCTATGACAAGTCTTCTGGTTTGTTTCTATTGCTGTGATAAACACCAGGACCAAAAGCAACTTGTGGAAGAGAGGTTTTATCTCAGCGTACCACTCTCAGGTTGTACTCTTATCGCTGAAGGAAGTCAGGGCAGGAACCCGGAGCTAGGAACTGAAGCAGAGGTCATGGATAAACACTGCTTACTGACTTCCTCCCCAGCCCTTAATCAGCCTGGTTTCTTTTACAACCCAGAAGCACCTGTCTAAGAGTAGAATCACCCCCAATGGACTGGGTCCTCCCCCATCAATCATTAGTCAAAAAAAATGCCCCATAGATTTGCCCAGAGGCCAATCAGATGGAGGCGTCTTCTCCTAGGAGATTCTGTTTTCTGGATAACTCTCATGGGTGTCACATTACCAGGACAACAAGATGCCCTTCTAAGAGCCCATTGATGAAGCTCTTATAATGGTAATCCCTCACCAGCACCAGCACTTGGGGTCCAACCCTTTCACACATGGACCTTAGGGTGAAGGGTCCACATTTTACCCTAACACTAACTCAAAAATTATCTTCTACAATCACAAAAACTTTCAGATCCTGCTTTGTGTTCCCATTGTCCTCAGGCATGGGTCCAACTTCATTTTTGTTACCTAAGCACGGTGATTTTCTGTTTACATATCTTTCTGCCCTACTGATTCTCAAGCCTTTTTTCTGGAAGGCATCATGTCTTGCTCATTACATTACCATAACTAGCCAAATGCTTGCTACAGAGGAGACTCAGTCCATACTTGACAAATTTACTAATTAATGGTATTGCTGCTTCATTGGCAAGTCACAGGCAACCCAGACCAAAAAGCACATTATAGGCTATATCAATTTTCAGTAAGGTCTGGATATGGTAAATCCAATTATTATATTGCAAAGTGAAATTACAAAATTAAAATTAGATGAATGAAATAATTAAAGGAAATTTCAGTTCCCTAATGAGTAGAGATGGTAAACGAGCTTGCATGACACCACATCACAGGCTGGGCTCAGCTCTACATCTGAGGAGTGTATTCTCACTTCAAACTTAGAGCCACATTGCAGACAGGAGTTTTGGAGCATGGCTTTACCTCTATGATCACAACAAGCAAAGGCAAAAATCTGAAGGGAAGAAAGGGAGATGGAGCAATAGTGAAGGCAAGAACAGGAGAGATATATGAACTATGAAATCAAGCCTCTAGTGAACCGAGTTAAAGAAATTCTATGGAAGCTCAGGAAAAGCGACAGGTGACCCACCGGTTCCCAAACCCAAGTGGGCGTTCTAGCTTGTTTTGCATTGTTGTGGTAAACTTCATGACTAAAAGCCTACTGAGGGGAAGAGAGGGTTTATTTGATTGACAGGTTGTAGGTAATCACTGAGGGAAGTCAGGACAGGAGCTCAAGAGGAACCCAGAGGAAGGAACTGAAGCAAAAACCATAGATGAACACTGCTTAATGGTTCACTCTCAAACTTACATTCAGCTAGTTTTCTTTTATAGCCCAGGGACACCTATATATGGATGGTACCGTTAACAGTGGACTGGGCCCTTCTTCCCTAATTAACAATCAAGAAAATGTCCCTACAGACATGCTTATAGGTCAATATGAAGGAGGTAATTCTTCTGTCGAGGCTTCCACTCCCAAAGAATGCCGAATTGATAACTAATATGAACCACCACAGTGGTTAACCAATGAGAAAGTTTGTTCCTGGAACCCAGGCTACCCAGACCTACGGTGACGGAGAAGTTCTACTGATGCTCTATCTATAATATGGTCACCACCTCAACCATGATGAGGGTGTGGATGTGATGGTGATGAGACAGACTAGAGCCCTACACTCACAGGTAATGCCCACCATTACCAAGAGAGATTAACCAAAATGGATAAGCAAATGGCCACCATGATAAGCATCTCTATCCGAGAAATAAATATGGTGAGAAAGATAAAATAATCACACTTTCATTCCTTGCTTTGCCATTTTAGGTTTTGGTTGTTTGTTTGGTTGCTTGGTTGGTTGACTGGTTGGTTGGTATTTTGTTTTGGGTTTTTTTTTCTTTAAGTCTGTCACCATCAATATTTTTGCCTGTGTTCTTTATCCTCATTCCCTATTGCAAAATTAGCATGAAGATTAAAGAGTTAATAAAAAACATGACAAATAATAAACTTCATGCCATGAGATTTTCAAAGCTATTGCTATTTGTCCAAGTTAATCTCCTTACTGTGTTTCCAGGTTGAGTGCCTGATGATGCTGGACGGCTGGTAGACGGTGAGTTAAGAAGACTCAAACTCTGAGACTGGGCATTTGACTAAGGATACAGAAAGAATCCCTGCTTGTAACTCAGTTCCTACCTAAGAAGAAAACTCTCTTCTTTTTTTTATTTTACATGTCCCAGGAATCATTAAATTAAATAGCTCTCTTGCTGATAATCAACCACAATATGACTACATCTTATTCATGCTAAAATCACTAACAACTTTACTGATTTAGAAACCCAAATGAATACGCAGATAAATCAGTAAAACACTACATCTGTGTGACATTATGGTCCAAAAGAGAAAGATACACACACACACACACACACACACACACACACATATGTTAAGAGACTTGGTTTCTTGTTAAAGTGTGTTACTGATTCCTGCATGTTCTTGAGCAAACCATTTTCTCTCATTAGGTCAAAGTTTTCTGTTTTTAAAGAGAGTAAATTAAAATACATGCTTGGGTAGTCTTCTCATTTTAATGGATGGCTTATAGAATTGTTTTAGCCCCTTTGGAAAGAAAAAGAGACCTGGTGAGGTAAAAATACCCAGTTCTGCTTGCCAGATCATTCTTGCCTTGCTGGCAGACACATGGTGGTAAAGCTGCTTCTGCTGTTGATGGAGTTAAATTTGTCCCAGTGACTAGTCTTGGCCCACAAAATGTGAGAATTGGCTTAGCTCCACTTCTAGTGCTAAGGTTTAAGGAACTATGCACAATTTCTCTTCTTCCCTCTTTTTTTTCTAGTATGGAAATAAGCTTCTCAAAAACACTTCACATGGGGCATATCATCACCTCAGCCCTGAGTGCCTGCAGTAAGCAGAACCTCCCACCCCTGCTGACTCATGTCAAACAAAAAATACTTTGAGGCTGCCATTACTATAATGTAGCATAGCTTATTTACTTGAATGACATTGTGAGAGGGGGCAGGAGAATCAAATTCAAAGGAAACAAGCCTGATCATATGGTGGATGGATGGTGACAGTGAGAACTGAGATTGAGTGAAATATGGAGCCCTTGTCTCAGAGTTGGTCTCCAGATTAACCCTGTAATATCTCCATACATGACAATGTTTGGTCTGCATCAACTTCCAGAAAGGTGCAGGCTTTGGTGTGGTTAGATCCAGGAATGCTTGACACATTTGCACCAGGGACATGGGCCATTTCTAGTAGGTTGCAAAGTCTGTATCTGCCCCTGGCCATGGTAGACAAAGGAGGAGGGAAAACTGGTCCCCCGCCTCTTAAAATGCTCACTGCTCAGAGTGAAGATAAGAATGTCTGAAGACATGGGCCTGGCATACAATTCAAATTCTGGCAAACTGTGCATTTGAAATTCAGTCTCACTTGAGAAACACAACCCAATGAAAGTCACATTGTAAGAGAGTTCTCTAAATAATAAACAATAGCAAGCAGAGGGGTGACTTTGTGTAGAAGGAGGGGTGATTATGAGTGGGGTATTCATCTTTCTTTGAATAAGGCTGGTGCCACATGCCTGGAGGGAATGGGCATAATAAATGGTGGTGGCAGAATGTAGGTTAGCTCCAGAAGGAGAGCATGTCAAGGAGGGTTATGAAATGCTGAAGTAAGTGACGGATGAGGTCATGTCATCTGCTCCCCCTGAAGCTCACCGGGAAAGAGATGGAAAGTCTTTCTCAAAGTCAGATGCTGGGGAGCAAGTCAAGACCTAGTCGAGTGGGAGCTCAGGCTGCAGGCTACTGAAGCAGGCAGGAAATAATTCTCCCTCTTTCTTCCCAAGGTCTCAACAAACAGAAATCAAATAAATGGATAGAGGTCAAAATAGCATCTTTTTATTCACATAAAGGTCTAAACTGATGGGCATGGCTTAGAGTAACAGCCAAATGAGTCTGTCAAGTGATCTACAGAACAAAACCAACTTGTCCCTAGTCCCAGCCAACTGGGGCCTAGGGCATCCTTCCTGCCTCCAGAATCTGTCATCCCCATTCTGTCTTTAAGTAAATGTTCATGAAAGGTGATCATGCCTAAGCTGTTCACTCCCTTGAATGAGACAGCCATAAAAACTACCAAGGAATGTCACATCCAGTAGTCTCCTCAATCTCGAAAGAAGAATAAGTTCGTTGGAGCAAGGTACCAGATACATCCTGCAAGCTCCCTAGTGAATAACATCCATGCTAAGTCTACATGCTCATTGTTTAACTTAGTGTTTTACAATCCCATGTGGAAGATATCCATCCCAAATGTGACTCACAGAGGAGGAAACAGCTGAGAGTACCCACTGGTGAAAGTGGAACCAGGGGTAGTCCTCAAGCTTCCTATTCCATTGCCTTTGTTTTCTGTTCCTTTGTGTTTATGCAACAGTCCAAGTGAAAGTTAGTCCTTGACCCAGAAGGAATCTTACCACCAGCTGCCTATAGTGTAACCATATGTATTCATATTAAATTTTTTTTCACCTATAAAAGTGATGCTAAACATAATTGGTCTGGAGAATGACATGTCAAGTGTCAGGCACACAAAATGCAACAACATGTGTAAGCAACTCGTGACAGAGACATTCTTTCCAGAATATTTCCCTATACTTGTTGATAATGCCCAAGAAAGCAAAAGGAATCCCAGATGCACACACCTTTGACTTCTTAGTTTTATAAGCCAAAGAGCTACTAGCAAATGAAATGGTTTGCTCAGGGTTGGGAATCGAATCTTGCCATAATAATTCTTAGCTCCTATTCCACACTACTCTGCTTTACCAGAACGGTGGTGCCTGAGACCCAATATGCACTCAAATCAATATGCACGTTCCTCTCAGTACCATTGCTGATGAATGAGGGAACAGAGCCCAGTTTACAGTTTCACTACCCAGTTGATTATAGACGGGTCACCTAGACATTCTGGGCCTTTATTATCTTATTTCTAGACAAATAACCAGTATGGTATGGAAATAACCTTGCTGATGAATCCTTGAAGGTTATAAAAGAGAAATGATGGAGTGTCGGCTTTCTAAGTCACTCAATACCTGGAAAAGAAATATTTGAGGCTCAGGATGCTTCTGCATGGTGGGTGTCCCAGGAAAAGGGATGCTATTAACTTCTTGTGATTATGTCTGTTGCACTGAAGTCCAGAGCTGGGCTTCTGCCTTCATTACTTACAGCTTTTTTTTTTTTTTCAGATTTGAGGGTTGAAATCTTTCCTTCAGTCTCTTGTATTTTTATGTCTTTCTAATTTGTGACCAAGATGCCTCAAGGTTTTAATCCAGGTCCAAGACTCTGGAGAGTACCCGGTCCATGAGCCTGAGGGGAAGGCTTCAGGCCAAGCAAAAGAGAGAAGAGATGGGACCTGGTTCTGGCTGACCTGCATGCTGGGGTCCAGCGTGTTTTGAAAATGCATTAAATTCTTTCCAAAGAGAAAGTTTCCATTTTAGTTAATAAACCCTCTCGAGGAAGGAAATGGAGCAGAGCATATAAACAGCTCATGACTGAAACATTTTTGTTCAGTTTTCCTTAGCACTTGCTGATAATGGAACAGGAAGCAAAAGATATGTTTTCAAGGCATTTGTTGCTTCTGAGAGAGGGAGTCTAGATGCTGGGTATGTTCTGGTGTCCTCCTTTGGTGTATAAAGATGCAGCTTCACCAAGTCTTTCAATGTTTGTCTACTATGCACTATGGACAGAGAAGGACAATGGGAGACACTGCCATGGACAAAGGGTGATACCCTACTGGACAAAGAAGGAAAATAACCAAAGGCAATGACTTTACTCTCAGCCTACATGACGAGACAGAGGACTCATCCAGTCTCTGTTTATGAGGACTCATGAGAAGTGTGGTCCTAACCCTGAGCTACCCCCTCTCATGAGAGTACCAAGACCTGTCTCAAAGAACACAAATTACTATCGAATGAAGTAGACCAACATCGAACACACAAGAGATTTCAGTGAGCAACTAGGATTACTGGGAGGAAAAAAACATGAGAGGCATTTCTGAGTAACTGTACCTTGAAATGAAGGAAGAGAAAAGAAAGAGTTAAGGATGCAATTCAAGCTGATAACTGGACTATAGAAGGAGCTGCTGCTCTCCTACTAAAGGGGAGAAATGTGCAGCCAAGGGAGAGAGTGGCCACCAGGCTTCTGAGATAAGAAAGAGTCTAGTATGCTACAGAACAAGAGGAAGTACAGTGGCGCTAAAGCAAAAATTTAGGAGACAATCATCAAGATAAAGTCAAGCAGGTGTACCATGTAGCATGGGATTAGAACAAAGCAAGCTCTTTAGGGCAAGATGCCTGAGCCTCCTTTGTCACCGTTCTGCCATTATACATGACTTGTGATTAGGACAGAGAAGCAGGTGTCTTCAGTGGAAGAGCATGTGGAAGCAGACACTGACTGACAGGAGTACCAGTCCTTAGCTCTAGGTACCCATTGGCCTCAACTGGCAACACTGCATATGCTGCCACCAGAGTCTCACTCTCAAAGAACTGACCTGGAGGACCAGGAATCCATCCGCACTGAAGGAGAAAAGGGACAGAGAAGATTTCGAGAAGAAAGATTCCTGATGATAAAACAGCTTTGGAGTGCAGAACCCTGCCTCCCACTGGAGCCTAGGTGCTCTGTAGAAGTTCGCCAGCCCAACCACACCTCTCTTTCCTATTGAACAGTGCCTGGATGATGATGCCGCCAAGAGAGAAACCGAATGCTGGATCTATAAACCCCTGCATCTGTAAATAAGAAAACCCTACATTAGAGAAGGTAACTACCTTGTCTAAAGTCATCAGCTCAGTAGGAAAGGGATCCAGGGCCTGCTCTGCTTGCTCTAAAAGCTCCCTGGACTCTAGCAATGACCCCAGAGTAAATTTTGTCATTCTAAGACATTTTCCTTTTTTCCTTAATCTAGAAGGCAGGTCACTTCCCTTTACAAAACAAGCCTAGCTAGGTTGCTAAGCTTCTTAAAACCAGGTCAGTCCCTCATCACACAGCCTTTTCCTAGGGTGATTCCAAGTGAATACTTGGAATTAAAAGCAAACAAATAAAGCTTGGAGAATTGCATGGGGGGAAAGCAAAGGCAGTCAACCGTTTGCAGGCTGTGGCTCCCGTCTGCTCCAGCAATCAGCTGCTCCCTGAGCTGTGGGTGGGTGAAGCGCCTTAACCCAGGGCTCTCCTGACATAATGCAGAGTTTATTTCACTTCAGATCCATGGCTTCCGCAGATTAAAGCTTTCTTTACATATTATGTTTTGCATAAAAAAACAATAATGTGTTCTGTGAGGTCTGTGGGTTTTTTTCCCAATGTGCTAATGCTGTAAAAACCAATCTGACTCCTTGCCCCGATCCTCCATGGCTATAAAGTCACAAATCAGGCATAATGATGGTGCTCTCCTTAAGGATTCGCTGAGGCATTTCAGCTAGCCTGGTGTACCAGTAATGAAATTTGCATTGTGCTTACAGGACTGTTTTATTGATATAAATGGACTTTTGTACCCAAATGACTAAAGAGCTATTCCCCAACATAAGTATGGTGGGTGGGCACTTGATTTCTACTTGGGAGCCCCTTCTGTCACCTTAACTATGTCGTGGTAGTGGGGAAGGATGCTGGCATGGCTCCCTTTCCAGGAGACCTCTGTGTGTCTGAACCTAAGCTGTTTCTTTTTACCCTCCATCCTGCATGTCTCAGGTCAAGCAGTCTATGAATCTCCTTACAGGGTTTTTGAATACGTAGCTGTAATACATAGCAGCTGCAAAGGTGAGACCCCCCCCCCCCACACACACACCTGACCATCCACAGGAAGCCTTGGGATGAATGGATTCAGACACAGGAAGATCTGCCCCTGGAGAGCCCAGGTAGAGGGAAGAACGCGTGCAGCGGTCTCTGAGACATAACTGACTTCATCAGCCTTCTCAGTCCTGCCCAAACCTCAGAGCCAATCAGGAATTTTCACACATTCTCAACCCCAGCTCCTCCCAGAACAACTGAAGGGAACTTCTTGAGAAGATAGGACTTACTGATGAGGAAACTACAGCCGGAACAAAATCAGGGAACAAAACGGTAGACCTGAAGCAGGCACTCAGTCTATGAGAACCACCCGCTTTCTCACATCGTGGGGAACGAGTGAGTGGGAGGGACCTTGGTGTGGGCTGGAAGAACACAGAGCCATGTGCCATGTTTGCATTGCACTGGCCAATCTCCTCTTCTACAGCTCTCCCAGGACACAGGCTCAGGATAACTTTGCAGAATGGGTGCATGAACCAACAAAGAGGTTGGAAGGAACAGATGTTGCTCTCTGCACTAGCCTACCTTTTGGCCTCCTAAAACTTCAGGGAATCCCTTGTGAAGCACAGTTTCAAATTTCCCCTGTCTGGATGTGAGTCAGCAGGTCTTATGATTGCTGTAGGTTACATGACGGACATGAAGCTGGCACTGCCTAAGGAACGTCTTGATCCACTTACTTCACCATCATGTGCTCTCTCCTTCCTTCCGCTCCTCCTCTTCCTTCTCCTCCTCCCCCCTCCTCCTCCTTCTTTTAAGATGGGGTCTGGGCCAGGTTTTGAATTTAAAATTTCCCTACCATAGCTTCTAAATGCTGGGATTACAGGACTGTGCTACTACACTCAGGTATGATATATTTTAGGTGTATGTGTGTGTGCGTATGTGTGTGTGTGTTTGTGTTAATGTGTGTTCAGACATTATTGTCTATCTTCTGAACCTTCATTCAATGGGAGCACAAAGGGCAGCTACCCTCCTGTATTATAAGGCCTCAAATTTCAACTTCCTCTAATCTGACAACCTCCCTGAGCCTCTATGATCCAGATGGTGCCACATTGTATTGAAGATGCATTAACAGATAAAAGAGTAGACAGACATGATTGTCATTCATCTGTTCAGTGTCTACAGTCCAGGTCAGAACTGTCTGTTTATGGAGAGCCACCCACAGAATGGATCTTGTTCAGGGTATTGTGATGTACTGCTTAGCTGGACAAGGGAGGGGGGGACCACAAGACTCCTAAGAGTCAGTGGAGAGATGGTTGGGATGAGGCAGTTTGTTGAGCAGGACATGGGAACATTGCACTGCAAAGAGCTATGGTATAGATTGACAGTTTTCAGCCCAGCAGCTCTTGCCCCATATCAGCTTCTCCTGTCCAAAAAACATTTATTTATTCAAAAGAGGGTTCATTTCCCATGTGCAAACTGTGCCAAAATCTTACGACCATGCAGCACCATATCAACTGTTATGACAAGAGTCCTTTTTACTTCAAGTTAGGAAAGACTAACAGTGCAATTTAGCCTTAGAGCTCTTGGTCCAGTGCAGCTTGGGAAGTCACCTCAAGCTGTACAGGTGGTGCTGGTCCTGCTTCTATGTGAGCTCTGGGAAAGCTCATCCTTTATAATTCACAGCTACTGAAAAAAATTGCTTCAGAGAGCCATGACGACCTGTGGTAGCTCAGCGCAGAAGGGTTTCAGTGGAGAAATGGAAATGGCATCTAACCTCAGACATTGTTAGTTTGGTTCTCTGCTGCTGTCATAAAACATTGACTGAAAACAGCTTAGGAGGAGACAGGTCTGATTTTGTTTGCATATACCAGTCACAGTCCATTCTTGAAAGAAGCTGAAGCAGGAACGCAAGCCGGGCAGGAACCCCGAGGCAGGAACTCAAGCAGAGATCATGAAAGAACACTGCTTATCGGCTTTCTCTCCATAGATTGTTCATTCTTTCTTATACAACTTAGGACTATCTGCTCGAGGGTGATTCCTCCCACAGTGCTCTTGACACTCCAGCACTGGCCTTTAATTAAGAAAATGTCCCAAAAGCTCATCGACAAGTTAATATTTTACAGACATTTTCTCAACTGAAGTTCTTTATGATGACTTAGAGGACCCTAGTCTGGGTAAAGTTGACCAGAAAAATCTAACCAGCATAAATATTAATGAACAAGGAAGGAAGCAGAGACCAGGCAAGATATGGCAGACATATGGAAGGAACACAAGACCATGCACATAGGTTTATAATCAAGAACTCATAATCTATGGAGCTAATGCATTGTCACAAGCTTCTCCAAGAGAAAGCTGCAAACAGATTATGCTACAAAAAGATCACCAATGTGGAGAAGAAACTGGCTTGAATTTATTCAAATATATTCCTCAAAAACCCAAGATGATTGCCTTGGAAAAGTAAAGAATTGTGGTAACTGAAATCCAGTACTCAAATAATATCCATCTGCAGGAAATTTAAAATGCCCCCTGATACCTCATAGAAGTAGAGGAGTCAATATATGGAATTAGATGAGATGGACTGGATTTGGATTTGACTTACAAAGAAAGAACATTCTAAGAGCTACACGATTCAATGATGGCATGTTCTTGTTCTAGTTTGCTGTCTGTTGGCGAGATGAGCACCATGACCAGAAACAACTGAAGAGGGGAAACAGTTTAATTCATCTAACACTTCTGGTTCTAATCCATTGTTGAAGGAAGGATGTCAGGAACCTGGAGCAGAAATCACAGTGGAATGATGCCTACTGGTTTGCTCTCTGGCTAGCTCATAGACTCCAGTCCAGTACTACCTACCTGGACTAAGGTTTGTGCCACCAACAGTGGACTGGGCCCTCCTACATCAATTGTCAATTAATACAATCCCACATAGGAAAGGGTCATAGGCCAATCTTATTGGGGCAATAAATCAGATTAATTTAATCCCTCATTGGCTCTCCTTTAAATGACGCTAGGCTGTGTCAAGTTGATGGTTCATGCTTATCATAAAGTCCTTCCAGAAGCTGCTGAGTATCCAATCCGTGGGAGTAAACCACAGATTTTAGGAGCATTATCAAGAATAGGCAAAGATTTTTAAGGATGATGCAGTATTGTATAACTCTGAAAGCTCATCCCAGCAAAGTTTAACAAATCAGAGTTTCTTACTCGGCTTCCAGCCTCACAGAGTTCTAGAGCAAACAGACCAATGCTTCTATTCCAAGTTATTTCCCTTGAGTTTCTTTATCCCTTACAAAAATATCAACAAGGAAAAACTAATCTAAAACCAGAGACTACACTAAAAGTATGTACGAGCTTTGTGTAATACATTTTAGACTTGTTAAATGAATGATCAAAGTTTGAGAACTTATTATTTTGCTAATACAGATAATTAGAAGAAGCTAGCATGATTTAGAAGGAATGCTTTTTCCTCCCCAACAGCTAAAATGGCAGTGTTACACTGAGTTTTGCTGTGAGCATGTTAAGACCATCACATACTAACGTTGGTCAATGTATGAGTTCTTTGGAAATTACACTCTTTAAAAAGGGCATGTCCACGGGAGTCTCATCATGTCTCTGGTTTGTATTTCATGATTTGAAGGATACATTTAGGCACTGGAGGGAGGTCTTTACAGTGTTTATAGCTGGATTTAATCTTCCAGCAGTAAGATTCAAGGATGCTAGGGTTCTACTCATACGACTCCTTATAAGTCATTAATAAAACATTTTCACAACATAAGTCCTCTGGATGTTCATGGCAACCATATACAGGAAGGTAGAGCTACATCACTACTGTTAGTATCCTACTGGAGCTCATCACCAAATGCCCAAATGCATGTTTACATGATGTTGGTACCTGGCCAGGTATGAGATGTGCACCGTGTAAAGCTGGACCAGTCCTCCCTGCATTTGAATGGGTCAGTTTATTCTTACGTGGTATATTCACCTTTGAGAAATGTCTTAGAAGATATGACAAGGAGGAGGATATTAAGAAGTAAAGGGATTCAAAGTATTCTGGGAAGAAAAGGAAGAGAGCAGTTTCCTAGCGCAGGCTACCTAGAATCACAATTTGTTCCACGAGCTGGACTGGATAAGATACAACAACCTGGGAGGAATGGCTTGAGATATTTACTAATATTTGCTCTCATCTGTTTGCCCCCTCCACCCTCATTTATTTTTCTCTGGATCCCTACATGGGGATACCAATCCCATTTGTAGTTGGAAACGTAGGGTAGATTCCTGGTGTCTTTCTTTCCATTACCCCTACTAAACACAAATTAACACAAGCTCTCTGTTTTGTTCCCAGGCCTTTGCTCTGTGCTGAGCTCACTGATCCCACGTGACTTTAGTCTTCCTTACAATGGTGTGTTCCAAAGCCTGCACCAATGTTTTCCAGTCTAATTCCACAAACCACTGTAAGTAATGATAACTTAAGGACAAATCTCATTAACTCACCCATGATTTATCCCGACAAATGCAATCACTTACTTCTCATTGCGAATCAGATCAGAGCTATAATGACCCCTGTGGCTCTCCCTGCTTCCCCACTCAACTCAACTCATTTCTATCTGAAATGTTCATTGCAGCCTTGCTCACCTGCCGCTGTGATCAGAGGTACAGCACACTGCACCCATATTATGTGTTCCTAGTCCAGAACGCTACATGTCCCTCCTGTTAGGTTCTTGCCCTATGGTCAGCTCAGGCATTATCTGCCAACAGGAAAATTTTCCTCCCCATAAACTAGGTTAGCAATTTGGTAACCACATTCCCTATGTCCCCAGCAGTCACTCCTGTAACTGCACTGAAGTGTCATCTTTCACTTTCTGTATTTTCCTCTCAACTGAGAATTAGCCTGCAAGGATTCCAGAACTGAGTCTGATTTTGTTCCTTCAGTTATGCTCAGAGAGACCAACATATGGACTGGTGCCTCATAGGGGTTAGTGAAATGGTTTTGGAAATAATAAACTTGAAAATATAAACTATAAGGAATAGACAGTTGACTCTTTGTATCTGTGGGTTCCATATCTATGTATTCAGTCAACCATCAGTCAAAAAAATTATTTATATGTGTATTTGATATATACAGGTATACTTTACTCAGCATTGTTCTCTGTATAAAGCAGTATAGCAACCATTTATAAACCGCTTACATTGTATTCTGTATTATACATAATTAACCTAGAGATGAGTTTAAAGTATGAAGGGGGATGTCGTAGCTTGTGGGCAAACCCTATACTGTTTGATACAAAGTAATTAAGCATCCACAGATTTTTGGCATCCACAGGAAGAGGGCCTGTTGGAAATATCCCCAAGGGACACAGAGAAGTGTAGCAGAGTTTGAATGGATCTGAACGAGCGGAGGCAATGAGTGAGTAGAACTGACAGAAGTCATTAGATAACTAGATGCCAAAGCTCCATTGGGAGTGGAATCAGGACATGAGTTAGATGTGGATAATGGACAGGGTGATGATGCTGCACACAAGGAGATGACAACACGATCAGGAGGTCCAGGATGCATTGGTTTCCCTGGCTGTTGCAATAAATCACCACGAATTGAAAAGCTAAGAAGAGCAGAAACTTTTACTTCCACACTTCTGGAGATCAGAAATCTGAAATGCGTGGCTAGAAGGATTGATTCTAACTATGCTGGAAGAGTGTTTTAGCCAGAGTTCCCATAGAAACAGAACCAGTAGGGTGAATGGATTGGATGTTAGATTTTGTAGATGGGTAGATAGGTGATAGACACACAGAGAGACAGATAGATAGGGTTTGAATCTCAAGTGCCTAACACAGGCTCATGTTTTGAGCACTTGTTCCCCAGTTTTGTACCACTTTGGTAGACTATGGAGCCCCCAGATCAGGACCAGCTGATAGAAGACCTCTGGTAGTTTATACCAGTGCCTGGATCCTTCCTGTTTACTTCCTGTTATTCCGTGAGGTTAACAGAACTGCTTTAATTCCCAGTGTTATGTTCTGAACTGTTCTATTATGTCTTCTCCACTATGATGCACTGAGATTCCCTGAAACTCTAAGCTAAAAAATATCTTTACTGAAGATGTTTCTTTCATATATGTGTTCATGGTGATGTAAAATCTAAGTTAGGCAAGTAGGCAGAGGATAGATAGATAAACAGATAGATAGATAGACAGATAGATAGATAGTAGGTTTATTAATACAAAAATAAAATATTGATAGATTTATTGATTGGTAGATATTTGATAGATACATAAAAAATAAATACATTCATAGATAAATAGATACATTGATTGATAATGAGTAATTAGCCTGCATGATCGTGGAAGATTAGAAGTCCCTCAATCTCCTTTCTGTAAGACAAGGTCTTGCTATAGCCCAAGCCTGAAGGTCTGAGAATCAAGGGATTAAATGGTGTTAGTAACAGTCTAAGGGCAAGTGAAGACAGATGTTTCTTCTCATGCCGTAAGGAAAGAATAGACAAATTTATCTTCCTCCACTTGCTGGTTTATTAAAGACCCCTATTGGCTGGATGATGTCCGCCCACACTGAGAGCTATCTGCCACACCAGCTCCACCAGTTCCAGTGCCTATCCCTTCCAGAAACACCCTTACAGGTAGACAGAGATAATGTGAAGCAGATTACCTGTGGCCTAGTGGCTCCTTCAAGCTGACACACTGAGTTCAGCTTTACAGAGAACTGTACCTGTGTCCTAGCTTCTCTGTGCTGCACCTGTGTCCAGCCTCTCTTCTCTGCACCTGTCTTCAGCCTCTCTTCTCTGCACCTGTCTCCAGCCTCTCTTCTCTGCACCTGTGTCCAGCCTCTCTTCTCTGCACCTGTCTTCAGACTCTCTTCTCTGCACCTGTGTCCCATATTCTCTTCTCTGCACCTGTCTCCAGCCTCTCTTCTCCACATGTGTATCCCAGCTTCTCTGTATTGCACCTGTGTTACATGGTACACGTGAATTTGAACACATTAAAATCTATGAAGTAAACCAGGCCAGAGACATTTTCAAATATACCAGATTTAGGGAAGAATACAATACCCTCACCTGGACCCCACAAAGAGAAGAACACCTGATAGCGTCATAGCGATAACGTTATCCTCACTACCCATCATCTGACAATGTGACGTGTGCATCAAGCACTGAAGGTCAGAAACTCTCAGCTAATCCAGGGGCTTCAACTTAGTATAGTTCCCAATACTGATGTGACCTACTAGTTCTGCCACCCATCCATCTATCTAGACATAGTTTCTGACCTTCCACGTGTTCATGTCCTCCATCTCACTTTGTTGTCTTCCCTGTTCTGCATCTCGGTCCTACAGCTTAATTTGATTGGCCTGGAGATCAGTTCAAGCCTGACTCTGAAGCCCTACTCTGTAAGGATGCCTCCGGGAGCCCTCCAGCAGAGTTCATTCTCTATCTCCTAAAGATAGCCCCTTTCCATCTCTTTATGTTTGCCTTCCAGATAAGCCTCTGGGACATACTGAACTCTGCTTAGGTTCTTTAAACCTTTGTAGTCATTCTTCAGTCCACTTGTGTGCATATGTATAGACATTTTTACTGTGCAGTGTGTAGCATGTGATACAAGAGTTAATATTAGTAATTAAGATGAAAAATCAGCCTAGTATCAAAGGAAATCAGTACTACTTAGCAAATTAAATTCAACAAAACTAAAATAACTTGTGAATTTATTGTTATTCAGTAGGTGTGACGCTGTGTAAGGACAACGGTGTGTAGTTCTGCCATAGAACCCTCATGATACAATTCTGTTGGTGGTTGTTTTTACTCTTGGGGAACCCGTCCTCTCAGCTCCCAAATAAACCACATAGAGGCTTATTATTTCTAATGAATGGCCAGGCTTAGCTTGGCTTGTTATTAGCCAATTTTTCTTAAATTATCCCGTCTATCCTTTGTCTCTGGGCTTTTATCATTCTCCATTTCTGTATGTCTTACTTCCACTCTGACTTTGTGGCTGCCTGTGTACCCAGGTTGCTGGCCCCTGCTATCCTCTATTCTTCTCCTTATTGTTCCTTCTTTTTCTCCTTCTATTTATTTTTTCTGTCTACCAGCCCTGCCTATCTTTTCTCCTGCCTCACTATTGGCCATTCAGCTCTTTATTAGGCCAAGGAGGAGTTTTACCTTTTTTTCTCTTAAATTTATTTATTTTAAAAAAAAAAAAAAACTTTTCTCATTTTACATACCAATCCCAGGTCCCAATCCCTCCTCTCCTCCCGTCCCCTCCCTCTTTCCCCCTCATCACCCTCCCCCCATTCACACCTCAGAGAGGGTAAGGCTTCCTATAGGGAGTCAACAAAGTCTAGCACATTGCTTTGAGACAGGACCAAGGCCCTCCCCACAATATCTAGGCTGCAAGGTATCCCTTCAAAAAGAATGGATTCCAAAAGGCCAGTACAAGCAGTAGGAATAAATCCTGGTCTCACTGCCAGTGGCCCCACAGTCTGCCTCAGTCATACACTGTCACCCACATTCAGAGGGCCTAGTTTGGTCCTACACTAGTTCCCTTGCTGTCAGGCCAGAGTTAATGGGCTCTCATCAGCTCAGGTAAGCTGTTTCAGTGGGTGTCCCCATCATGGTCTTGATCTCTTTGCTCACACTCTCACTCCTCCCACTCTTCGACTGGACTATGGGAGCTCAGTCCAGTGCTGCACTGTGATTCTCTGCCTCTGCTTCCTCCAGTTGCTGGATGAAGGTTCTACGGAAACATTTAAGATAGTCATCAATCTGACTACAGGGCAAGGCCAGTTCAGGCACCCTCTCCACTACTGCTTAGAGTTTTAGCTGGGGTTGTCATTGTGGATTCCCGGGAATTTCTTTAGTGCCATATTTCCAAGCAGGTGTTTTAGACAAGCAGAGTAACACAGTTTCACAGAGTTAAACCAATGCAACATAAAAGAATGAAACACATCTTTGCATCATTAAACAAATGTTTCATAGCATAAACAAATGTATCAAATCTTAAAATGATATTCTACAACACAATTCAACTTACTCTTTAAAACATGTGGACATTTTGACTCCTGGGCCATTGTGTTGACCAGGAACGGAATGGAATAAGGAACCATAAGGTTGGAGATCACATATCACCAGAGTAAGCAGAGGGTAGGGCAAGGAGGTCAGTGTGAACCATATGGCTCACCTAAGCTATGCAAAAAGAACTCTACTGGCAGTAACACACTGAAGACATGCTGAAGAACTATGCGCAAGAAACTAGATCAGACCCTTTTCCATACTCAATTCATGTTGCCAAATACATGGATTCCATACAGTCAATCTTACTTTAGCACTTCATTCCTAGCTGATATCCAGAACAGATATGACATGAAATGTGGTTTCTCCCTGAGGCATAGCGTACCCACCCATAATGTCAGCCTGTAGTCCTCATCAAATAAGATGGCAATGAAATGATCACTAATATGACAATGGCGCTATTAAGCCCACTGGTAAAAGGAGTAGTGAGATGAACAGAGCCCTCACCCAGGACTCTGTCCATTAATCTTGTTTCCCAGTTTCATGTGATCACATAAGGTGTTGGAGTATGCAGGAGGAAAAAGGTTAACTGGAGAGTGAATGCCATGAAGGCAGTGCCCATGCCAGAATAGAATTTTCCAGCGATAAGCCTGTTTTGAGACACCTGTGATCCTGTAAGCAGTCCGTTAGCCATGCCTTGGAAGTAAGCTCAGCAATTTCATTAGTTCACCATGTGATTCCTCTGTGGATTTGTTTCTCTGGTCTGTCACCCTCTGCCCTGTCTAGGGTGAGTGGACATCTCCTTAGGGAAAAATCAGGAATGTATACCAAGTGAACTGTTGGCAGAGTGTTTGATTTGAATAACTGGGAGAGGAAATATTGGCTCAAATGTTAGGTATATTTATGACTTGCTCCGACATTTACTCAGCAAGGAACGATCTGCTCGCCAGCAGAGGTACAAAGGTAGCTCAGCAGGTTCTCTCCCTTGGGCACACACTGCAGATTGGGATTCACACTCTCAATGCTATTCACAGTTGAGCCTAGATCATGCTCTGCTGTGAAGATGTGCACTGGACACAACAGGATGCTTGACAGTGATTCTTGCCTTGACTCCTTGGGCCCCAGCAACACCTTCACCTCAGATGTGAAAGCCAAGGATACTGTGGACATTTCCAATGTCCCCTAAGGGCAAAATCTCTCCAAGTTGAGAGCCACTGTCAAAGGTTATAATGAGAGCACTGGATGAATTCTATAAGCAAGGTATATCCAGTACTGAGCATGTAGATAAGCGGTTGGGTAGAGCAGAGCCCTTGGACAGTGATGAGGGCAGAGAGAATGGAGACAAGAGGCAGACACTGACTCTCCAGGCTGTGATGGGGGCAGGGAGAATGGAAAAGATTGCAGCACAGTGATCCTGAAAGTCATGGAGTATTGGGCCATGGCTGAAGCTCGTTATCAATTCATTCAAAGTTGTTCTAAATTTTAACCAGTGGCGCATCCATTCCCACATCCACAAATGAAAGTTTACCAAGCTGAGACTCAAATGAAGCATCTCTGCTTGCATATTCTGCAGCAAGTGAGAGCTGGCATCACTTAAGCAGCATGAATACTCTGACACATGCTCTTAGGGTTAGGCTAACTCTGTGGACACCCTTAGCAACATATGGAGTTAAACAAAACACAGCCCTGCGCTGTTGAAAAACGCAAAGATCTATACCCAGCCCAGCTCTTTTTGCCTTCTCATTCCCTGCAGCATTTGATTTAAATGCCCCGCTTTTGTACTAACTCACTGGAATAATTGACATCTCAATATCTTCCTCTCTTTGTCACTTGTTACTAAATATATGTTCTCTTCAATAAAGTTTTCAGATTGACTGCTGCTGACAGACAACACAGATTTCAACATTTACACAGAAGTTGTCTGTCAAAAAGAGGGGGGTTGTTGGGTAGGGGAGGAGACAAAAGGGGAAAAATGCCCTATTTTAGGATGTCTCTTCACTTAAAATGCAGGAAAGAGGGAAGAGCAAAATCTCTCTCGTGCATAACAGCAATTTATGCCAGGATGCAGTCTTACTGGAGAAGTTGCTAAGCAACTGCTTGGCAGCATGTCAGGGCCAAAGAGAGATGGAAGGGGAACAAAAGGCACTAAGGCCTGGGCACTGCAGGATATAGAAACCTGCCATAGACACCACGCTCTCCCCTCTTTCCTGACAGCTAGGACATATTGAGAGGTTATCTTGTGTCTCCATGGACTGGAAGCCCATAAAAAGGTCAATCCCAAAAGAACCAGTTGGAATGTGGCCATTGCTGCTGGCATTTTTGCCTGCCATCTTGTGCAGCAGAATCAGCTCATGCTTGCAAGTCAGACAAGGTTTCTCCATCTGCATCACATGGGTGATTGTTTCTCAAGCTGCATCACAGAATCGTGGTGTAACCACTACTGGGCTGTCCAGCTCTCCAAACTTTCCTTTCTCATGGTGTTCCATAATTCACACCCATCCTTCCTGCTCCTTGTCTTCCCATCCCCAGTAAGACTACCTGCCCCAACCACAGGAGTCACATCTTCAACCAGCATAACTCCAGTGGGCTGTTAGCTTGAACTGGCAGCTTGATTGGGTTGAGAAGAAGCTCAGTTATTAGCGGGACATGCTTATTAGCAGAGGCATATCTCCGAGGGTGTTTATAGAGAGAATTAACTGAGAAGTAGCAATCTTCACTAGATGTGGGTCAAAACATCCCATGGACTGGGGTCATGGATTGGATCAAAAGGAAGCAAAGGAAAAACAACAAAATGCCCCTTTCCGTGCTTCCTGATCTTTCAGGTTGTGAGCGAGCATCCCCACTTTCTCGCTACCACAGGCATAATCTGCTTCTATCATCACGCCACGTTACCATGATGGACTGTATCATCCAACAAAACAAATGCATCCTTTCTTAAATTGCTTCTTATCCAGCATCTGGTCACAGCATCAAATAACTAAGACACTCAGGCATGAGGATCCCACCTAGTAGGTAATAGCATATTAGTAAATGGCTTCATCATACGTGGCCTGAAACAAAACCCTTAGCATGTTTCACAAGACCTATCATTCCTATGTGTTTTTCATGATTCCCAACAGTCATTGGCCTTCTTCCCACTCATCCAATAAAAGTGCGTTCTTCTTCATTTTTATCAGCAAATCAGCAAACCTGGTCTTTCTCCCTGAGTGAGTCAAGATTTCCAAACTTTGACTGTTGCCTCTCCCATGCAGGTTCTACTGACTCCAAACTATACTGTAAAATGCAAATCTGTCACAGCCTCCACTCTAAAGGTTCTGTTTGGTTTCAGGTATGCAACTAGCCTTTAGGTGAGGAATGTGGGAAAAGACTGTGTAAGAGACACTTTAGCTCCCCCCAAAACCATTCAGAGAGCTGTCCATTTTTACTTCTCCCATTCCAAGTTTTGGGGTACATACCAAGATTTACCCTACTAAATGGAATAAGACATGTCTAACAAAAATCCAACTCTAGTCAAGCATGGGGTATGTGCCTATGCACATAGCAGTCTGGAGAGAGAGGTGGTAGAATCTTGAGTTCAAAGGTAGCCTGGGTTATATAGTGAGTTTAAGACCAATATAGAGAGACGGGTCTCAAAAATCTACAAAACAAAAACTAATTTAAAAAAACCACTCAATTCCATTAAAATAAAAATATCCCTACATATCAGCAATTAATTACATGTAGTATAGAAGGTAAACCCTCTCTATATTAATCAAATAGTCAATTGCCTTTCATCAAACACATGCTTTGGGGAGTATCTAAATATTGTGAATTTTTTATTTTCCATTCACACATTCATTGACTCAATGAAAGGCACCATTCCAGTCGTGCTCCTCAGGGTGTTCACATACAGATACAATAGCACAGCGTAGGTCTGGCTGGGTTCACATGGCCAGTGGGTCATCGCCATCTTCATAAACACATGCTTAGGTCTCAAACTCTGCCTGGCCATGGCTGATGTCCCTGAAGAGCACAACACAGCTGATTCTTTTTTTGGTAGGTCTTGATTTCTTTGTGTGTTTCCTCAAACCATTTTACTAGAGTTTACCTTCACAGGGTCAGAAAATGGGGAAAAAATCTGTAGCATTTTTCATGTCTTATTTTGCTTCTATATTTTCTCCTTTAATCATTGCAATAGCTCTCAGGGTTAAGGACTATTACCATTGCTTTCAGGCATATATGAAACCTGAGCTCATAATTGACCTGTAGTACATCAAGGGCAAAGTCAGTATAGACAGTAGGATTTTTCTTCATATGCCTTCCAAAACACATGTCTGAATCAGATTCCAGGCACACAAATGAAAAGAAAGGAAACTAAGTGGGGGGGGGGGGGGAAATAATACCAATGAGGCCATGAACGTGTATTACATTATGAAAATACAGAAGCTCTTGCATGGTCAATGCAGATTGTGGACAGAATTAATTTTGCAGAAGGGGGTTACGAGAGAGGCGGGAGAATGCTTACAGGAGGTGAGACATAGGTGTTTGTTTTGATTTTCTGGTTCTGTTTTCCAGGGATTTTGGTTTTTGTTTTGTTTTATTTTTTGAGAACAAGAGTGAGAGAGAAGAGAAATGAGGTGAGAGCATGAAGTTCTGTGAGGATGGAAAAGAATGTAATCAAAATAATATAGAGAGATTTTATAATTAAAACATGGGCGATAATGGCATTTGCGTGACTTGACACTGGAGTCGGGTATACACGAGAGATGGACTGTGACCAGCAGAAAGGTCATCGAACACAGGAGAAGGCAACTGGGAGGAAGATGAATGAGAAACAGCAAATGATGATACATGCGAACGAAAAGGTGCGAACAGCTTCATTCTCTGCATGCTAACTTAAAAACTGCAGTTGGGGGCTGTTAAAACGGCTCAACAAATAAAAATACTTACCACCACAACTGACAGCCTGAATTCAATACCAGTCCTCAAATGGTGGGAGGAGAGAACCAAACCCCACAAGTTCTCCTCTGACCTCCACACACACATGCATATGCTGGTGTGTACATCCACATATACACACGTACACACACACACTAAAGAAAGAAATGCAGTTATAAAACATGCATATATAATTTAAAGAGAGAGGGTTGCAAGATGTTCAGCCTTGAGGTTCCATTCTCCTTGTAGTTACTCAACCAAACCAACTGCTCTTTTGAATGCTAGATCCAGTTTTCAAGAAGAGAACCTACAAAAGTCTACACATTGTACAGTACTCTTCAAAGTTACCCCTAACTCCTTCACACTCACCATTGACCTCATTGCTGTGACTACTTAGGTCCTCCTGCATTGTTGCTCTGAACAATTAAAAACCCACCTCTCTCTCTCTCTCTCTCTCTCTCTCTCTCTCTCTCTCTCTCTCTCTCTCTCTCTCTCTCTCTCTCTCTCTCTCTCTTTCCCCCTTTGTCTCCCTCTCCCTGTCTCCCTCTCCCTCCCTCTCTCTCCCCCTCCCTCCCTCCCTCTCTCCCTCCGTCTCTCTCTCTCCCCATCTCTCTCTCTCTCTCCTCTCTCTCTCTCCTCTCTCTCTCTCCTCTCTCTCTCTCTCTCCCTCTCAGTCTCTCTCTCTCTCTCTCTCTCTCTCTCTCTCTCTCTCTCTCTCTCTCTCTCTCTCTCTCTCTCTCTCTCTCTCTCCATTTGCCATGAATGACTAGAGTATGGCTTGCATGTTGGATCATGTTTGTAGCGTCCCTTCTTAGCGTGATACTTCATCCATCAACCGTTCACCCTACTCTGTCAGTGAGTGAGGTACTGAATCTGTGGCGTGATTAAAATAAGTCATTTCCCATTTCTATCCAAATAACTGACTCCGGAGGCTCCGAGACAGCTGCCTTATCATTTGGCTGGAGACTGTCTTCAGAAATACATGGCAGGGCACACGGCAGATAAAGTTTTACTGAGCCCAAAATGATTTGGAGTGCATGTCTGAATTTGACTTTTTCTGGGAATGACATCCCACTGCAAGCAAAAGGGAGGCACCGCTGCCAGATTTGGGGATCAAAGAAATCTGAGTTGCTGCCACTAATTGAGCCATAAATTATAGTCATCCTCCATGCTAGAGCATTTGGGAGGGGAGGCAGCAAGAGTGGGGGTTTTATTTTTAACAACTGCACTTTCCATGAGAAGTGTGGCCCCTATTTACAGCAACAAATGGAATTTGTTCCAAAGAGATGGGGCTGAATTATTAAGCTCAAATAATTGGGTCCTTAGTGTTCCTGGAGCTGGGAAAGGGAGCGCTCTCTGCAGCACAGGGGTGGAGAAAGTACCATTCATTCTGAGGTTTTCATCATTTAAGATGATAATTAGTGAAAGATAATGTGCCTGGGTAGCCAATTTCTACTCTGATTATTTGCTTGAATGTGGTAATTGTGTGGTTTTGTTTTGCTCTCCCTTCAACACACTTCCTAAAGTCCTTGTGATGTTTTAGTGGGTTGGGGGACTCATTATTATCTCTCAAAGTAACTATAGAAATATATAATTAGACATTATTCAGGCAAGAACGACTTAGGTTGCAGGAAGTCTCTCTATAGTACATTGAATTTAACTAGGCAAGGGCTTGCTTTTACCGTCAGTGGAGCACTATTCTCCCACTGACTTTACAGATCTGTCCTGGGGACTGCGTACCACCTGCTTTCTTGTCCTAGCTCTGCCCTTCACATCAACTGGCCTTACTTCAAGACTGGGGGCAAGGGAATCATTATGTGCTTGTGTCCTGTGGATGTGTAGCTCATTTCTTTATTTCTTGTCCCTGCCAGTTATCTTCTCTGTGCTACAATGCTTGAAAACACCAAGAGTAGAGGGAGGGGAGTACTGTTTGTGTTGAGATATGGATATTTATTCTATGGACTGGTATATAATAGACCTAAAAGGTAGGATCTGTGTTCTTTTTTTTTTTTTTTTTCCTTTTATAATTATTTAATTTTAATACAAAGGGAGATAAGGGAACTTACAGAACCAAGGGTCCAGCGGAGTGAGCGCGGGGCAAACGAACGGGGCGCCTTCCGGCTCCCCAATCCTATTTAAGGGGCATGGCTACCCCGCTGGAGCAGCCACGCCCCTGAACGCAGGGATTGGGCCAGCTGCCCCAACAAACAGCAACTCTATATATTCTCTATATATCTTTAACTTTTTAAAATGCCTTAGGCAACCAAAATTCATTGGCATTTATATCTCAGAGCTAAAATAAAGATATTATACTCAGATTAACGTGTTCTTGTCATCAAATGACATCTCAAAGATTCAGGTGACTCTGGATCATATTACGTGGCTAATGCATCATATGATGTCATCCTCTTGGACACCACAAAGGAACTGATCCAGATGTTGGGAACTGGGAGCTACTTAAAGATAAATCGGAAGAAAATCAGAGGACTCATACCACAAACTATACTACAGACCCTGTTCCAAATATAGACAAGAATGCCAACATTCTAGCCAATGAGACAGGGGCAAGGCAGCATGTCAGCTCCTTCCGAGTAAGTCCCAGATAGAATGGACATGACATTAAATAATGTCAATGACCTTCCCTTCACCCACCTGGTTGCAATAGCAACCCCACTCTTCCCTTAACTGTATCCCCATGTTTCATCTACTTTCAACTTCTTGAAAGTCCAGCATGGACCATTATTCTTCTATTTATTTACTTCAAGATTTTATCTCCTTTTGAAAATGATGTGTATGTGCATATGGGAAGAGGGGAGGCACATGACCGTGTAACTGCCCATGGAGATGGGTGCATTCAGTTCTCTGGAGTTGGAGTTATAGGTGGTGATGGGTGTTGGGAACTAAACTCGGTTCTTCTGCATAACCATGCATGCTCTTAAGGCTAAGCCAACTCTCCAGCTCCTGCATGCACAATACTTTCTATGGCTTCTGAGATTTCCTCTATCCAGAATTTTATTATATGTCCTCTCTGCTTATAAAATTATGAATGGTCTTTAAAATAAAGCTCAAATGTCACTTTCTCTGTGTAGTTTTTCAGTGTAGTTCAAATTCTCTTCCTTGGTATCTTCATTCTGCATTTGTTCCAATATTATTCTTACCTATCACATAATACGTACTCAACCAATAACTGATTAGTGAATGTAGGTCTCTCCTGGGGCTTGCAGGAGCCCATCTGTTCATGTGTCAGCTGAGATGGTTGAGTTTCGTTGAATGGGGTTGATATAAATCCAGTTGAGTACGTGGATAGGAATGAACTCAAGGCAAAGGTTTGAAGACAGACAGATATCTGGATCCTGCCTGATGCCTCCTTCTCAACAATAATGGACAGAAGAAAATGCAACAGCCAGTGCACTGGAAAGAACATGCACGCTGCCTCAAAAAGCCACAGAAAGGTCTGACAACCAGATCCTTTAGCTTTAGCTTCCTCTTCCTAGCACAGCACCACTCAAACCCTTGGAATGGCTAAACGCTTCCAGTATCTTTGTGAACTAGTTATGTGATTAATAGTTAGAGGCCCCTTAATATATTCTAAATGGAGGCTGGTCACTGGAGAAAAACAAAGTATGATTAGAAGGTTAGAAATTTTAGTCTACTACCCAACCTCCTCCAAAGGGAAGACAGCTGAGGCATTAGATGATTATTATTTAATGTCTATGATATATTCTATCATACCCATCCAATGTAAGGAAGTTTCCTTAAACTCTCCCAAGGATCAGGATGGGAGATTTTTCAGCTTTCTAAGAATATGAAGGTTTCTGGAAGGTGGAGACCAGATGGAAAGAAGTCAGTGAAAACTCTACATCTCTTCCATACTTACTCTATGTATGTCTTCATCTCTGTGATGGCATTCATAATAACTAGATAGATCCAAATAAGGAATGTCCCAAGATTTGCTAGCAAACTATGTAACCCTAAGGTGGCTAACATGGAGGCTCAGCTATAGCTGGCTAGCCAATCAGAAGCATTGGTTTCAAGGTTTTCAACAGTTCTCTGAAATGGGGGATCCACCACCCTATGGGACGTGGTACTGCCTTCATGTACCAAGTGTCAGAATTCAGTTGAATGCTAGGATACCCAGCTATGTCTCAGGAAGACCTGGTTGTGTGTGGAGATAAATCCCTCACACTCATGCTGGTGGGCAGAAATGAAATGAAGTGTTGTGTTCTGTGTTGTGTGGGCTATGTAACAGAAGAAAAATCAGTTTGGTTTCTTCTTCTTACTAGAATAAACACCAGGTTCACAAAGAGGATGTTGATTCACACACACTTGACCTTACCACTGTATTGATGCTACTCTACAGCAGCACAAGGTATTCATCAAGGACAGGAAGATAGGGCTTGAATACTAAACCAGAACCAGGATTCCAGCAGCATGAGTCTTATGGGAAGGGATGTCACATACAGGGAATAAATGTGTTCCTGGAAATATCTGATTTTGTTGTTCTGAAGTCCATGCTACTAATGCCTGTTGTATACCATTGGAGGTCCAGAATGAGTTCAACAGTCATGCAAGGCCAGATTCAAAATTCCTAATTAGATGTCATCATCTGAAGTGGACTGGTTTTCCAACCACTTTTATTTATTTATTTTTGTTTTGTTTTGTTTTGTTTTTAGATAGGGCCTTTCTACACAGCCCATGCTAGCTTTGAATATAGCCCTGCCTTACATTCCTGAGTCCTGGGACTATAGATATATATTACACTGCATATATTTTGAAAGAAGTATGACTTTCCACTCCACTACCGAAGAAGGACTATCTCTGGAGAAACAGCTCTGCCCCCTTTCTAATGGTTCCATTCCTGAGGGAGGAACAGGAACTTACCTGTGATAATTTGATTCAAGTGTCTTTAGCATATCAGGATCGTTCCATTCTGGCCTTGGGGTCAGTCTCCTTATCCAGTTTATCTCGTCTACCTGCAGGTGTAGACATCTATGGACAGAAATTAAATTCTTCTGTCTTTGGATACCAACAGCAGACAACGCAGCTACCGTCCCCAATCAGAACACTTGTGCTGCTGTAGAACAGCATCAATACAGAGGGAAGCTCAAGTGTGTGTGCATCAACATCCCCTTCGCGGGTGGACTTGGTGCTTATTTTAGTAAGAAGAAGAAACCAAACTGATTTTTCTTCTGTTACATAGCCCACACAACACAGAACACAACACCTTGTTTCATTTCTGTTAACCAGCATGAGTGTGAGGGATTTATCTCCACACACAACCAGGTCTTCCTGAGACATAGCTGGGTATCCTAGCATTCAACTGAATTCTGACACTTGGTACATGAAGGCAGTACCACGTCCCATAGGGTGGTGGTTCCCCCATTTCAGAGAACTGTTGAAAACCTTGAAACCAATGCTTCTGATCGGTTAGCCAGCTATAGCTCTGCCTCCATGTTAGCCACTTCAGGTTTATATAGTTTGCTAGCAAACCCATCATCTCCTATTTCTTATTTTACAATAGTTTTGAATGCTGAAGTAGAAAGGGAATTGTCTCCCACTTCCCTACAAATTTTCAACCACAGCCACCTAATCAGCCACTTAGGAATTTGGTGTTCTTGGTTAGGAGTTGGGAACAACACTACCATGTAATCAAAGTGTCTACATAAATACATGAAACAGTACTAAAAATAAGTCTGGCACAAAATAGAATATTCCTCACACCCACTTAAAAAAGAATTGTGGGTAACCTGACCCTTTGATGCTGTAGCTCTGTTATCTTTCTCTTTTACAAAAAGCAAAAAAAAAAAAAAAAGAAAAAGAAAAAAAAAAAAAAACCTTTTCATAACTTTGGGAATTTCAAGTCATGCACCCCAACCCCACCCATGCCCCATTCCCTCTGTCCATCCCTTTCCCCTGTAGTATCCCCCCAACAAAGGAAAACCAAAAAATAAATAATTAAAATAAGAATATTAATTTAAAAAAACAAAAAGCAAACAAACACACTTTGCTCCTTTCTTTTTCACCTCTTCATTGCCTCTTCATTCACCTTAGTGGCATTGGGAGCTGCTGTGTATAATGAAGTATACCCTTTTGTCAAAACAGTTTTACTTGCAAATGTTCATTGTGTAATGTGTTGTTGGCTAGTTTCTTAGTCAGGGTTTCTGTTGCTGTGAAGAGACGCCATGACTATAGTAACTCTTATAAAGGTAAACATTTAACTGTGGTGGTTTGCTTAAAGTTCAGAGATTCATTCCATTATCATCATGGTGGGACATGGTGATGTGCAGGCAGACATGGTGCTGGAGAAGGAGCTGAGAGTCCTACATTTTGCAGGCAACAAGAAGTGAACTGCCACTCTGGGCATGACTTGAGCATGATATGAGATCTAAAGCCCACCTCCACACTGACACACTTCCTCCAACAATACCACACCTACTCTAATAAGGCCACACCTCCTAATAGTGCCACTCCTTTGAAGGCTATTTTCTTTCAAACAACCACAGCCGGATTCAAGGATTCTGGATTCTGGCATTCAACACTCAACCCTTACCGAAACTTCTCTTGGATATCTTGCTTTTGCAAGTCATGGAGAGCCTGTGGCTATGGCTCCACAGGACCAGTCCCTTCACAAGCTCCAGCAGGCCATATATACTAGAAAGTGCCAAACCAAAGCCCTAGATATGTGTCCGTATGGTATCTAAACTGGCCACCACATCCCCTCAGGTGAGGGGTGGGACCAGTTCTCCCATTGAGGCTGATCCAGTTCTCTCATGCTGGGGTCATCAGGGTCCACTATCCCAGGGCCAGCTAAGGAAAGGGTCAGTTCTCCAGCGAGGTGGGATAGCTCTTCCTGACCATGTGAGGGGTGGGACCAGCTCAGATTAACCCTCATACTTCAACACATGGCTCAACACATGGCTTGCATGGGTCCACATGGTAACACATACAACAGACATAAACACATAAACATAGACCCCACCTGTGCCAGATCATGAACCTAGACAAGGCCTGCAGCAACAGGTAGGGCCCAGATATCACCCCTGGGTGCCAACACAGGCCACTCAGATCAGCTTGGGCTTGGCAGCAGCAGCATGGTCCTCTGACTCCAACATGGCCCCAGCTGGCAGACCAGATCCAGATCCAGGCAGTCACAGGGCCTTCAGTGGTAGCAGGACCCATGAACTTCAACACAGATCCTGACCGCCATAAGGTCACAGACCCAGAAACAGCCTTCGGCTGCAGCTCAAGCCCAGAGATCTCCATATCTCCAGTAGGGAGGATAAGTCACTCATATCAGGATGGCTTCTGTAGTAGCATGGCCCTTGGGCACCAAGGTGACCACATGTGGCAGCCTAGACGCCAGGCATCCTCACAGCCTTCACAGGTATCCTTCACAGATATCCCACCTCAGCCCATTCCTCACCTGCTTTCATCTCTTCAGATCTGGCTCTCTCCACAGGACCCGAACCACATTGCATCTCTCTTCCTCCTTCCCACCAAATATTTGCTTACCTTGTAATACCAGGCTGGCCCATGGTTTCTTTCCCTATCTAGGGCAAGAGACTCTGGACAGGCCTGTATATGTCCTTCTCTCTCTGTTACCTCTTTTAACCCGCTATCAAATCACTCTTCTCTCATCTTCTCCACTTAAATTAAATAAATCGCTTTCTACTTGGTAGTCAAGGAAGAAAATATGTGAAACTGGTGCTTAGGGTCAAATCCCCGAGGCAGAGCTCTCTTCAAGCTCCCAACTTGAGAGTATCCCAAGAGAACATCTAATGCAGAATTTAGACAGCCTCTCCATACGAGCATGCCTTATCTCAACCCCAGTGCACTGGTCACATCCATCCAGAGCACACACGGGAGAAAAGGCTGTTGACACCAGCCACAGATCATATTCTTGCTCTGTTCCTGTCATTCCAATCACCAGCCTCCCACAGCTCCCACATCGACTCATCTGAAAGCTCCCCACCTCCTTTCCCCAATCCTTCACATGATACAGAGCTCTATTATCAGAACTGCCAGCCATCTTCCATGCTGGACAGTCAGTTTCTAGAGGCACAACCTGTGGCATCTGCTTCTCTTCACACAGCATCTTTCCCTGCACTGACCTAGGCACAGAGATGCGCCTGCAATGTTAACAAAATAAAAAATGGACTGGTCTAACCTTTGTTCCCTGTTCTCTCCTGTCCCGGAATAGCCTTGTTTTAGTGGTATCCATGAAGAGCCTTCACAAGTAGCACAGACGGTATCAAAATTATGAAGTAACAAGCCACGTTGACCTCCTCATGGTCTGACTAGCTTCTCTTCTCCTAATCTAGTGATCTAGTTGATCTGGAGCAGCCAGTTGGAAAATTTCTTCCCTGAAGATTCAAGGGTATCTGCACAGGTGATTATCAGTATGATGATAGCCAGGGTTAGCAAATATATTTACAGTGGAACCCAGCAACAGGTCACCCTGACTCTATGAATATGAATATGGAAGACCTGACTCTCTGATTCCAACTTTACTTAGAATGTGGCATTTTGGGTTAAATCTATGGTCCTATCTGCAAAAAAAAAAAAAAAAAAAAAAAAAAAAAAAAAAAAAAAAAAAAAAAAGGAAAACAAAGATTGATCAAATTCTGCCATCTGAATAAGCTATAAAATGACTTTCCTACCCAATGCTCATGCCAGATGCCCTTCACAATTGATCTCCCTATCATCATTTCCCCAGAGAACCTGCTGCCCAGTGATGACCACTCACTCCTGCCCACTGTTAAGGATGATGTGTTGTTTTCCCAGAACACTCATGCCCATGTTTGCATGGAACCAGCCCCGATAGACACTCATGGTGGCTGCTTCTATTTACTCAGCACCCTCTGCAAAGGGAAAGATTTACCTACAGCCATCTCTCAACGTGGAAAAAGGAGAGCTGAGGATTGCACACTCAAACCTCAGGAAATATCACTTAGCTGAACATTCTGCTTTAGCTCCCAGACTCCTCAACAGGGCAGATCCTGGGTTCACTGGAGTGACATTCATGACTATATACATTTGATGGTCTCCCTTTCTTCCCCATCTTTCTACAGATTACCCCCACTGGAGTTTCTGGGAATCATCTTTAAATAACTCATCAGCATTCAGTGTTCATCTCAGGGTATGCTTTGGGCCAAACTCTCATCGTTGTTGAGATGGCTGGATTGCTTCAGGCTGCTCTCCAGAGGGAATTACCCTGGCTGTGAAACAGGGACTCAGAAATCTGGGGTCTTGATGACAGGAATATCCTGCAGATTTCATCTGTGCTTCTGGGGGAGCTGCTTTTCCTTGTAGGTGTCGATTTTCAGGGAAGGTTATAAAACAATAATGAGTTGTAGGAATGCCAAATTAAGAACAGAAAGCATCAATACCCCTGAGAGTGAAGAGAGGCAAAGTCAGAAACACCATAGACCAAGCCTTCCACATGTATTCAATTCCAAACTGAGTGTTTGATAGACATCCTTCAAGTGCCTGCAATGTTCTGGCTAGTCTTCCTTCTCTTCTGTTAGTTTATTTATGTATTGTGTGTTTGTGGTGAGGGTGAAGGGTATGCCTGTGCCACAATTACATGTGGATCTCAGAGAATAACTTACTGGAGTTGGTTCTTTTCATCTAACATGTGGGTCTCAGGGATCTTACTCATGTTCTAAGACCTGGTGGCAAGTTCCTATAGCTACTGAGCCTAGTCTGTCTTTTCAGTGAGTGTCCCTACTATTGTCTTCTTTCACAAAACAATACTGCCATTCTTAAACAGTTAAAAGAAGAAAATGGCACATCTCTCTTTTATAATGAAACATAAGTGAGAAACTAAAATCTTCTTGTGGAACAAGGTCTGCACAGAGCAAAAAAAAAAAATGTATCAGGCTTCCTGAGGGAGGAGTCTATTATACCTGTGTTATCACCTGGGATTGTTGGCATGGAAACAGCATCCTGTAAGTTCTGTAATGCCTGAAGGCCAGCAACATGAAGATTTTACCCAACAGTCCACAAGGTGGTTTAGAATAAGCATATGTGTGTGTGTGTGTGTGTGTGTGTGTGTGTGTGTGTGTGTGTGTGTGTGTGTGTTTATATACCACTAAGTCTCCCAAAGTAAGCTGGGGGTAGAATGAAGGAGCTTCTCAACCTGACTTATTTCAAAATCATGTGCCTTCTCTACCATGGGTGGGTGTCCTGTACACTGTGCCCACCACCTCTGGCCACGTACAGCTCTCAGTCAATCTACTCCACTCAGGAAAGTTCCCTTCAGCCGATAGGGACAATCCAAGCCCCCTCCAAAATAATCTGGGGGTTAGACTTATGCCAACTTCACACACAAACTAGAGCTATCTGAAAGGTGGGAACCTCATTTGAGCAAAATGTCTCCATAAGACCTGGCCATAAGGTATTTTTTTTAGTGATTGATGGGGGAGGGCCCAGCCCACTGTGGGTGGTGCCATCCCTGGGCTGGTGGTTCTGGATTCTATAGAAAGGTAAGCTGAGCAAGCCATGGGAATGTTGGGAGCAGTGAGACCCCAGATCCTGAATTTCTTGTAATCCCCTGATCTGAGTGCCTACAGCTGCTCTGAGCACGAGACCTTCAGGAGTTCCTGATGACAGGAGAGTGGTTTCTGGTGGGTTTGGCTGGGGCGTGGCTATCTCTCTCTCTCTCTCTCTCTCTCTCTCTCTCTCTCTCTCTCTATATATATATATATATATATATATATATATATATATATATATATATATATATATCTGCCCCTGAACACAATAAAGGGGGCATTCTTGGGGAATTCAAGGATGACCCGCTGTCTCTGTCTCTCTGTCTGTGTGTGTCTGTGTATTTTAACCTCCTGCCCCTTGCCCGAATCTCGTGAACTGGGTTCAAGCGCACCGAACGCAGACACTGGGGTGCGGTGCGCAGCAATTGGAGGTCTCTACCAAGATATCGGCAATTGGAGGTCTCTACCAAGATATCGGCAATTGGAGGTCTCCACCGAGATTTCGGCATGGGAAGCCAGCCAGTAAGCAGCTCTCCTGCATGTCTCTGTATCAACTCCTGCCTCCAGGTTCCTGCCATGTGACTTCCTGTCCTGACATCCTCCAATGATGAACAGCAATGGGAAAGTATAAGCTAAATAAATCTTTTCACTCCCAACTGGCTTTTTGGTCCTAGTGTTTTATGGTAGCAATCGAAACCCTAAATAAGACAGAGTCTCTAGTTCTCGTTCTGGTTATCTTGTAGCTTTGACTATAGCTGATAACTAGGAGTTTGTTTGGCATTGTTATCTTTTCTGTACCTTCCTGGAGGGCAACAACGCATCTGCTTCTGTACCACCCTGGAACCTGAACATAACATTCATAACCCAGTTTGTAGCTTGGAGATCCAAAACAATCCTGCATAATTAATGCCAGTTCCACTCAGCAGTGGTGCCAGCGCCAGGACGGAGTCACACTAAATGAATTTCCTCACTCTGTGTTCTTCCAGGTCTGTTCCTCAGAACACCAGCTCCAGGCCATACCGATACCGATAGATTTTAAATCAAAGGGGGAAACTAGACAACTAGCATCTGGGTTCAATAAATCTAGAAATGCAGGGTTGACCGAACCTGGCCCCCTGTCTTTGCTTTTCAATAGATTCAAACTGCTAATGTATAAAGATATTCTCAGGATGAGGCAGCACAAAGTAAAATGTCCTATACAGGTTCTTTGACCAGTTTGGGGCTACATGCTCCAAGGTATGATTTGTTACATGTGTCAAGTCACCGAGCACTGAACACAAGGAGAACCAAGAAGCCGTTTCAGTAAGCTATAAGAAACATGGTGGTCACTGGTCTGGTTCACAAAGCCAAAAGCATATGTACTTAGGGAGGAAGGAGATGAGGGACAGAGGAAGGGAGTAAGGAAAGAGAGGAAAGGGAGAAGTGAGAAGAGAGGAAGAGCAGGTGGGAGGGAAGAAGAGAAGGGGAGAGACCTGGATTTTTTCAACAGTAGCACCATCTTTAGAGTTCCGTCATCCCTAGAAGGTCATATGACTGAATCATGGAAGATTTGTGAAGACTTTCTCCTATCAGCTTAATCCGACAAGAGCATAAAGGTCGGGAGAAAGTTTCATTCTTCAAAATACATCCTGTGTGGGAGATTCCAGGTCCTTTTCCCACATCGGTCAGATCCCCCACCTCCTGGAGTTTCAGAAACCCTTTAGCCCTGTGCTTTCTGCGGCGGCCTGAGACACTGGGCAAGTTGCAGAGTGTGGGGCTCACGTCAGAGCGTGAAATAACCTGTCGTGGCATGACTGTGAACCTGTGCTTCCTCCAGCCCATGAGGGCTTGGAAGGAACAGCCTGGACTGGAGAAGCAACGGGAATGTGCATTCAAGTCCCCGGGACTTCATTCAAAATATCCACCTACTAGTTAGATCATAATAGGGGCTAGACACAAGTATGCCGTTAGGACTCCTAAGAGCCCATCAGACAGCCAGGGTAGGGGACCACTGGGCTAGAGAATGGTTGCTGCCACCATGATCTGCCCCTAACTCACTACATAAGCATAGTCAGGCTCACTAAGTCACTGAGCCTGTATTTTCTAATGCAGAAAATGAACGGCAATTTACCCTTGTTAGGCACGATCATTTTCCAGTCATTTTCATAGCAATGTGACCTTTCCACTGTGGAAATAACCACTGTGTATGCCCTTCCTGTTCAATAAGCCTCTGGGGTTATTCGTAGTTGTGAAATATTGGAAAGGTGTTCCTAGTAACAATGCTTGTATGTGAGACTGGGGGGGGGGGGAGGGATGTGTGCAAAAGCTGCTTTTCAGTGTTCAGCCAGTCCAACTGCTGCAGTACAGATATGAAAATACTTACTTTCACAAGCCAACCAGTGACTGCTTTCCAACGTATACAAAATAAACCCCTGTGTGATGCTGGGCCATAAACAAATACACCCACAGTAGATGCTGCTGTCTCCTGGTGGGCTCTACACAAGTGAGGGAGCGTCTGGGACTGAACAATGAGTGTCAGGCTGGTAAAGACAGTCACGGTCTCAGTGGGGGAAGAAAGGGCCCTGCTCCTGACATGGAAAAGGAAAAAAGAAATGTTTGGGCAAGAATAGTGAGAGACATCCAGTCCAAGTTCTTGACCTTCAAGGCAGGGACATCGGTGGCTCAGAGGACAACTTTATGCAACGATGACCGTTGTTTGAAAGATATCACCTGCCAAATAAAAGTCATGACTGCTCTGCCACCCTGAAAATCCACCTTGACAGGCAAATGCTCGTTCACGTTCATTGCCCTTCTGATCTCAATAGCCACGACATGGAAGAAAGTGACAATGTCCATCACCACATGAATGGGTAATATAAATGTGGTAATGATGCACAATGCAATTGTCGTTTGTGAAGAAAAATGAAAGTATCAACTCTGCAGGCAAATGGATGGACCTGTAAAACATACTGAGTAAGATACAAGAACACAAAGACAAGCTGTTCTCACTTAGATGTAGATCCTAACGTTGAATCTTTAGATATGTGTGCTTAAGTTGGAATACCTACAGAAGCCAATAAATGAGAAATAGGCCATGGGGAGGGTGAAGAAAGAGCATAAGGATAGTGGCTAGCAGAACACAGGGACATGAAGTGGGTAGGGGAAAGATGGAAAAGAAGTTAACTAAGGGGAAGGATGAGAAGACAGGGCAGAGAAGAAATGGGGAAGGGAAAGGTAACACTTTTCCTTGACAAAGCAATACAGAAACCCACTTTATAGGCTGAGGGAATAGCTCCCTCAAAGGAGACCTGAGGAGTGGACAGCACCTTGTGGTGGGCAGAATAGAGCATTGTAAGGAAGAAGTAACCCTTATAAACACTAGGAAGATACCAGAGAGGACCTTGCTAGAATGTGCAACCAAGACAATGTTGGGAAACTCCCATACAGTGGAGCAGTATGATTGAACCTCTCATGAACTCCAAGGTTTCGTGTCAAGAAAAGAAGGGAATAGCTTATAAAGAGAGATATAATAAAGAGCCTATCAGAAGAGGCATATGGGTTTGAATAATAACCTACTTAAGTTACAGAAATTTATGTATATTAATTGATAAAGGGAAGAAATGAGTGGAAAAAAAGAAGGTGGAAGCCCACAAACAAATAAAGATTTGAGACCAGATCCATTAGGGGTTGGGAGTTTGAAGAGCTTTACTTTGTAGCTAGCTCTCAGCTTGCTGAAGCCCACAGCCTATTCAAGCTGACCATTGATTCAGACCCTCAAATATCCCAGAGTCTTCCCAATCAAATGTGTGTAGCTTTTCCTAATACAGTATTATCCATTGTATCCTGGCATCTGAGATTGAGAAAAAATTATCTGAGGTCTAACTATTTCATTTTACTTGTGAGAAAACTATGACCCTGGGTTGTTGTTATCCTTAACAAAGGTAAGATCTTAAGTGTCATGGTAAATTAGTGACAGAGATGGCAATGGCATTCAGAGCTTTTAAAAGTCTGTTCAGAGTTACTGAGCGTATGAAAACAGAAGCAAGCTCTGTCTTTATGACTAATATAAAATTATTTTTCAAACAGGTAGTCTTTACATATATTTCTCTCTTTACAAAACACAAATTTTCTGGGCTTCTTCAATAATGACTAGAGTCAATTCACTTCTTAGGATTTATGATCTTTTAACCAGCATTTGCTTAAAAGTTCTGTCAGCTTGGAGAGTTTCCTGTCACTAGACCATGGCTAGGACAAAGAGGAGATTGCCACTTCAGAAGTGTATGGAAATTTTGAACTCTGACTCTCTCTCATGGTTCTGTCCTATCCCTCCTGTGTGGCTGTAAGCCTCTTTCCTCTCCTCTAACATATGTATTTTCATTGTTATGTGAAGATCAATAGGGTAATGCATTATATTTCCATCATATATAAGAGATATTCAGTAAATTCCACTGGAAGATGAGTTTAAGATTTTTAGACATAAAGAATGTTCAAAAATGCAAAGAATCTGAGAAAAGCATAGAAATCACTTTGCCCAACAAAATCATTTGGGGAAGGTTCTGACACCCCAAAGAGACTGAGGTGTGATCATATAACAGTCAGCATCTTCACTATACCTTGAAGACCCCAATCTCTAGCCAAGAGCTTCTGGAAAATGTCAGTGCCACTGCCTTTGGGACTTCCCTTAAGACAGTAGAGATCCATCCAGTTCTCCAAGAAGTGACATATTGACACACCACCGGGGTTTGACGGTAAAAGTGATTAGCAATTGATGAGCACTGGGGCTGTAGGCCACGCCACCACCATGTAGATTGAAATCTCCTTTTGTTAGGTGAGCCCTGTCGATTTCTAAATTTAATAATCCGTAAAAACTTTGACTTCCAATGGATATCTTAAAATCATCATGAAGTCACAAGAAAATCCAGCAGATGCACAAACTCTGTTTCTACCTGCCTGCCCTAGCTTTAGCAGATATACAAACTCTGTTTCTACCTGCCTGCCTGCCCTAGCTTCAGCAGGATTCCAAGCCCCTCAAAGCCTTTGCTATGTACTGAGCTGATCAAAAACATCACCTAAAATACACTTCATATCAGATCATAAATTTTTTGGTACAATGTGACTTTCACTCTTGACCAAAAAAAAAATAAAATTAAAAAAACATTTGGGAAGCAAAGCCAAGAAAAATCTTTATATCAAAGCCTTGTTGATTTTTTTTCATTTATAAAAACTTAACCATGTCTGCCTATTAAAAATAGAACCTCTAAGGGCCTGAGCTTATGTCTCAGCAAGAACCCAAACTTTCTGCTAACTTCAAGGAGCGCTTCTCAGTAAGAGGCCAGAAGAAGGTGAAATGTCCTCCAAACATTGTTTTCTTACCCTGTCCTGACACCCCACAAGGTTTTAAAGTTGGAAACACCATAGACAAAGCATCAAAGGGCTTTGTAAGAAACACTAAGTTGTGAGGAACCTGAGCCAATCAAGTCATCTGACTGCTGTGCTACTGGCTCTATTTGGCAGTGGCAGAATATGAAACGTCCATTTAGACTCCTCTCCCTCTCTTTCTGTACCACATGCCCCTTAATTCTCCAACCAAACCTCCTGTGGCTCAAAAGCAAGCAAGATAATCATATCATCACCAAATCGTGGCCTAAGATTTTGCCCTGTCTTCCTTCCACACACAGGTAAAGGTCTGTAATCACTCTGTCCTCTTTAGAATTATATTCACTTATCTGAGTCTTCCATGATAAGGAGAGCTAACTCCACCAATGGACCTTCTAAACCTATCATGTTCTTTGAAAGGACAGATGAACGAGAGCAAGAGGCTTTGATTTGTGCTAATGACCCTCAGTTGTCCATGTGTTTAAATTTAGTCCCTAGACCACAGTTGTAGGAACCAAAATGATGGGTCTAGTTAGATGTCTTCTAGTCATGTTGGGGAATGCCCTGGATGGAAATATTGAATCCCTGTTCCTCCCTCTCCTGGTGCCTCTGTTGCTGCCTCCTCTTATGCCCTCTCTCTTCCCTTCATCTTTTCTTCCTCTGTAATCCATCTCACTAACCCATGCACTTATTGTGAGACACAGCTCCACCCCAGACTGGGAGTAATAGTGCTACGTGGACATGAATAAAAAACTCCAGAACTTTGAGCCAAAAATAAAATTTTCTCCTTTTTAATTTAGTTCAGGTGTCCATTACAGTGATAAAAAGCGAGCACATTTAGTGTCAAGGGCTCACGATGTTATATTTTTGTTCAATCCTGAAAGTGCTTTGCCCCCATCTCCCAAGAAAGCCATCTGCCTTTCATGCTGAAGGATGCTAACCTGCTGCTGACTGGCGTATAAAAGGCCAGCATAGGCTTTGAGAGATATTTCTGTATGATAAACAGTATTTCTGAAAGACTGTTCAAACTTCATAGGGCACATACCTTCCAAAGGATACAGTTTGAAAGATTTAGTGCCAGAACTTTCTCTTCAATTATTACAACACAGAACTGTGGGTGAAAGTCTGCACCAGAAAGAGGAACCATTTCACTTTCTAGAAGTCTGTGTGGTTATGCAGATTTCCCTAAAAGGAAAGCATAAGACATAAACTTCCAGGAACAATTCCAATGGAGATCATAGGAGATAGAGTAGAATGATGAGACGTGGAAAGGGGGAATTAAATAAATTATACATCCCTGAGCTAGTTACCATAATGGTCACCTAAGAACTGATCTCCTGGAAGTCTTTGTACTATGGTTCTGGAATATCCCCCCAGCGCCTCTGATTCCTCGTTTGCTGAAGCGTAATCCCAAAGGTATTTATTTGTGCCCTCATATTTTTTCGTGTCTTTGTGCAGCCCTGGGCCTGCTGTAGCTTATCCAGTACTGAAAAGGAAACAAAGAAAAGACAGCAAAAACATAGAGAGATTCATAAGATGGTGCAACAAAGCAGGAGAAGACTCTCGCAGCCAGGAATATCACAGTCATTTTAGGTTCCAAGGTGAAGAACGCACAAAGCCGATGGATGTGGTTGAAGAAACACATAAAGAAATATAGTGGCATTTCAAACTTAGTTTAGTAAATAAAGACTGCCTGAAGATATGAGAGTAAAACAGTCCCACTGGTCAGCCTCACAGACCAGATTACTATAGGCAGAAGATGGATGCCCCAACGTTGCGGAGGAACTTTGGGTGACTGTCCAGGCAGCCAGCTGTTTCTATTATTGCTCACATTCTTTTAGAAGTCGCTTGCTTGCACTTCCTACTTACTCAGTTAATATTATTTCCTTCTTGGGTCTCTGAGGGAGTTAAAGATTAGATAGCTATAGTTATAGTTTATCAGACACAGAAAGTAAATTAAGTATAAGACTTTGGACTCACCAAGATAGAATAAACATGAAATATTTTCTCTGAATTTGTCAAATGTAAATGAACTAGACATTGCTGATGTATTCATTGCCTTTATATATTGTATATAGTCATTGTACTTATTATATATAGTTTTCTTATGTTAGTTATATCTTTCTTTTATTTTCTTTTAGACAAAAAGGGGAAATATAGTAGCATTTCAATTGTATTTTAATAAATAAAGCTTGCCTGAAGATCTGAGAGTAAAACAGTCCCACTAGTCAGTCTTACAGACCAGATTATGGTAACACACACCTTTAATCTCAGTAGCCACGATGATAAACACCTTTAATCCCAGTATCCAGAATGACATATACCTTTAATCCCAGTAGCCACACTCATTGCCATAGAAATCGGGTGGTGCATGCCTTTAATCCCAGTGGTGCATGCCATTGATCCTAGCCCTAGAGAGGAATATAAGACAGGGCGAGACAGCTGTCAGATGGTCTCATTCTGAGATTCAGGGAGGCAGTATCGTTATTTCAGACTGAGGTCGAAGTAAGAGCCAGTGGCTGGCTGTTTTGCTTTTTCAGATCTCAGGTTGAATCCCAATTTCTGATTCTGAGTTTTTATTAACCATGCTATAGAGAAAGCTTGCTATGCTTGTCTGTTGCTACCTTAAAGACCATGACTAAAAGCAACTTGGAGATGAAAGTAATTATGGCTTACATATCCTGACCACAGTCGATCACTGTGAAAACTGAGGCAGGAACTCAAGTAGGACATGAACCAGGAGGCAGGAACCAAAGCAGTGACCATGGAGAAATGCTTCCTAACAGATTGTTCTTCAGGCTCATGGACAACTACCTTTCTTATTTTTTCTAGGGCTGCCAACCCAGGGATGCCACTGCCAGTGAACCCCCCATATTAGTCATTAATAAAGAATGCTCCCACACACTGTCTGTAGACTAATGTGATACATTCGTTTTCTCAGCTGAAGTGCCCTCTTCACATGTACATCTACGTTTATGTTAACTTGACAAAAACCAACCAACACAGCTGTCTTTCTACAAAAGCTCCTTGTCCTAACCCCATTAAGTTGCAATATATAATGCATCAACCATTGAGCATGGCAGAGCACTCACAATTGAAGCAACTCGAAAGATACCACTTATGAGCACTGCTGCCCTGGGAGCCAAACTTTCATCAAGAAAATTTGGGTTCAGAAGTTCTGATCCAAAATATGGCCTGTCACAATCATGTCCCTGTGCCTGTCTCTCATCAGCTTTCTCAATCTTCAGTCTTTCTGCTTATCTTCATGTTGGTTTATAATCATATAATATCAAGCTTTGGATATTTTTTTTCTTTCTGTCAAGTAAACTACATCCAACAAGAATTATGAAATCTTTTTGGCCATTGCTACATCCTCACCACATAGACTAGTGAATGGCCTAGCTGACACTCAGTTTTAGTTGTTGAATTATGACAACAAAAATAGGCTGCCACCGAAGACTGCATTAGTTGATGAATAGACTTGAGCATTTAAAAATCATCCTTCTTCTTATAATATGAAGAAGAGGTTGCAAATCAGAATACAGGGAAGCCTTGCGCAGAGACAGTTATTGCACAGCTGAGACTAGGATGTGAGTAGGCCTGCTTGAGGCATGGGAGACCTTGACAACTTATATTGCGTATCTGAGAGGTGGAAACAACGGACTTAAGAGCCATTCACATTTGTAAAGTGGCATAGAGGAAGTGCTCCATGTGGGATCTGGGTTTCTGGTCTGTTCAAGGATGAGAAGCGGGGAATTTCATTAGTATCGTTACTATGGCATACCAAAGTTGAGGCTGCTGATGATTGGGACTGCTGAGTGTTAAGTTTCAAAGCTTACTCAGGAGATAGGTCTAGGCTGGAGAGCCAAGCCCTATTTTGCAGGTGCGCACAAACGTGTGTATATGTGTGTGTGCATGTGTGTGTGTGTTTTGTGTGTGTGTGTGTGTATGTGTGTGTATGCATGTACTTAAAATAGCACCAAGCATCAGGAGACAACTCGCCTCTAGACAAAGAACACCTGATTAAAAAGTTGGTTCTGGGGGTGTAGATGTAGACTTGATCCTGGAGGAATTATTGGTCAAAAGCACAACAATGTTTGTGCAAAATATTTTACTGAGAATTGCCTATAACTTATGAATCACAAACAATAAAAAGCTATGGAACATGTAAAGAAATTCATAGTGTCTAGTGGCGTTTAAAAAAGCATTTCTCAACTAGTAGTGTGTGATTTCATTTCTCTCTTCAAAATCCTGTATTTTCTAATATACCTTCACACAGAGAAGGGGGATGGAAAATGAACATGTTTGTAAAAATATTTATATAAAGAAAGGCTTACGTTAAAAAAAATTGCATAAATTTTAATAGTACAGATATTTAGAGAATCCATAAGAAAGTTTTAAACAGATATTCTTTTTACCAAACTTAACTATAGACGTTTATATCCTAACAACTCTACATATGTTATAAAATATTTTTAAATGAAAATAAAAATTACATTTAAAATACTTAGTTTAGTACTTATTAATAGATGATAATGTTATAAATATTTAGAGTGGGAATATATAAGAAAATCGACGTTTCATCTTCAAATTGAAATTACCAGTTCTCTCCATTCTGAGTTTAGCATGATAAAATGATACTTTAATGATCACTGAATCGCCAGTACATAGCCTAGCCCACATTCAGCACTGGTCAGAAGAAACATCTTCACACAGAAAGTGTTCTTCTCAGGAGAGTAGAAAGGAAAAGAGAGAAAGATGTAACTGACTGGTCACTATGCCAAAAACCATTCAAACACTGTTTAGACATCTCATTCAGTCTCCCAAATCTTAACACCATTACCTCCCTCTTATTGATGAGAAAATGACGCTCAGATTCGGGAAATGGCTTAAAGAAATTCACAGTCAGAGGAGAGCTAACACCAGCTTGCTTTTCCTCTTTCTCCTTTCTTGATTTTCTTTCTTTCCATTTTTCTTTCATTTGTTTTCTTTCTTTCATTCATTAGATATGCATGTAGCCTAGGCTGATCTCACATTTGATGTGGAGCCAAGGTTGCCTGTGAACTCCTATCCCTTTGTTTCTCCCTCCCAAATGCTGAGATTGCAGGCATTATGTCCCCAGTTTATGCAGCACTGGTAACAGAAGCCAACACTTGGAGCAAGCTAAGCAAGCACTAATCCAAATGAGCTATGTTTCCACCCAGATGCTAACGCTTTCCAACTTTCTATATCTCTTCTTACTTTCCACCTCTCCAGTGTGGGCTGTCCTATCCTGAAAGGGGATGACTATAACGGAGGGAATTGAGACTCAGACAGGTTTACTTAGACCCTATAATCCTCACGATCTCAAAGCAGAGAGAAGTGGGTTGTCGGCAGGTCATCAGCTCACTGATTAGGAGAACAGGAACCAGGCTGTGGGTAACAAGGTGGAAAAGCAAATTTCCTTTGCCAAAGAAATTAATCTAATTTCCATCTAAACCCCAAAATTATTTCTCTCACATATCAGGAGATTCAGCCATCCTTTCATCTCTTTGAAGTTTAGGCCAGGCAAAGCAGGTCTCTGGGTTGGTGGTGCTAAACACACAGAATCTTCTCCCATTAATACCCTAATGGTTTTGATTACCAAGTTTTCACTCAAAGATTGAACTTTATCGCAACCTTTTCCATCTTCCAGGACATAGATGCTTAATATTCCATATTAAGGCATAATGAGGATGCTTACATTACTGTGACACTTGGTTTCTTTAGACCATGATTAACTTCAGTCACTGTGTTTTACTGAGATAACCGGAAACTCTGGAGACAGGATCCCATTAGGCAGATAGACTATCACCAGGCCAAGCTGGATGGCACATTCAGTCAGGTGGCAGAGTTCAGTGGTAATAAACTACTATACCACAAGCCTGAAGTTGATTATAAGAATGATAGGCCACAAAAGTACAGGTTTAGATTTTTAAGGACTTTTCAAAGTTATAGTTTTCAAATTTTGTGGAAGTCTGCTTCTCTAAGGAACGTTTTTTTAAACGTGTTAGCTTCTGACCACTGTTTAAGGCATAAATTTAGTTTATGTTCTGAATTTAGGATCCCATCTTGACTGGCTCATTTGGCAAAAATAAGCCCATATGTCAATGGGTAGGTGACGGCGAGAAAATATCACTGAAACTATAAGTGTGCTCTTACAGATTTGTGTAAACAGGTCTGGGGAACCTTATTATACTTATTGCTCAAAGTAACTTATGTTTCCCATGCTCACACAACACTTCCTTTAAAGCATCAATGCCCTGGAAAAACAAGGCTGAAGGTCCCAGCTGCTCAAATGCATGAGGCACTGCTGCAAAATGCTTGCCATTCCAATGAGATTTGTTCCGTCAGTCTCAACCTAGGACCCCATTCTGTGGGGTTTTTATTCCCTCAACAACTTTTTAGACATCCCACCAAAAGTTACCTGAAATTTAATATAAATTGCAGGTAATTAATAGTCACAGGAGGAGAGGGCAGAGCTACTGAAGGCAGAAAGTGAAACTTTTCTAAAATAAGACTCAAAATATAAATGCCAACATGCATCTCTATCTCTTGTCCAACTAATAGCTAAAAGGATGGTGCTATAGTAAAAAGGCTACACGTTAACATTTGAATTCCAGGGTAATTAAAATGTGAAAATAATAGTAACTTACTACAGTTGATAGTTTATATGTTTATATGTTGTTATAAGTAGTCGCTTGTGTTTGTTATTTCATTCAAACATCGTTATTCTAAATAGAGATCACCATTCCTTTTATCTGCTTCTCAGAAAATGTAGAATGTAAGACTCAGAGAGATTAAGTAACCTGCCCAAAGCCAACTGATAGCATGTGAAAGAGGTAAGCTCTCCAGCCTATTTCTCTCTAAAGTTCAAATATACAAATACTCCACCCATCATGGGATCCTCCCTTTCCTTAGTCTTTCTGACTAAGGAAGTATATAGGTGTGATTTCTACCCTATTTATGTGACACCTGAATCTATTCTAAGCCGAACAGGAAGTATACCAAGCACTAAATAGCAGTGCCACTAGATGGAAGGAAAATTACCTTGCTGCGATGACCCACCAAGAATGATGTAAGTCAGGAAAGGAGCTGCTACAGCCACTCTGGAGTCCAGTCTCATCTGACCCATGGATAAAATTATTTATTGCAATAGCCCTCATGTCCTGTTTTGAATTTCACTAAATTTAGAGTCTAATCTGCCTGGGTGAGACTCACAAAATCAGAGGCCCTCATTGACCTCTATGCATAGGAATCAAACTCTCACACTCAGGTTTCCCAAATTTGCCTATGACTGCATTACAAGCTAAGTGAATTGCCCAGAAATAGAATCTGCAAGCTGATTCGCCTGTCTCTAACTCCACGGTCTAATGATTACTAGAAAGGCTTTATGTAGTGATGAGGCGTCAGCCTTAACCCTCCCAACTTCCCAATATCTACTTTACACCTTTCAACACAACTTCGCAGATCCTCCTACCAAGAGCTGGGGTTTACTTCCCAGCTCTTAAATCTAGACTGCATGTTACTTGATTTGATCCGCTGCATGCACTAAAAATGCCATGTGCCTCTTCTAAGCCTAGCTGGTGGGAGGAGAGAGAGATGTGGGAACCGGAGCCTTGTCCATTCTACAGCCGTGCCAGCCAAACCAACCAGTCAAGTGATCCCTGTAAACTACTCCAAATAAGATTAGCAGGGTATCTCCATGAAGCACACCTCATCATAGACTCTTGCATAAATCCAGTCACACCAGAATAAAAATACAGTGGACCTGCACGTCATTAGCAGTAGTTAACTCTTTAAGACTAGTTGGAGGGACTGGCAAGACAGCTTAGTTGGTAAAGTTTTTCTGACCAAAGTTAAGTTTTCAGAAACCATATTTAAAAAAAAATCTGGGTCCTCCCCCTGCATCAAGGCTGTGCAAGGCATCCCAGCATGGGGAACAGGTGCCGAAAAGCCAACTCACGTGCCAGGGATACGGGGGAGGGGCGTGGTCCTGCTTCAACTTGATATAGAGTGGATGTGGGGATAAGACAAGAGGAGTGAGGAAGGAACAGGAAGAAAAGAGGGGGGGAAGTGCAATTGATATGTAAAATAAATTTAAAATGATATAAAGGAAACATCTGGCAATGGGAGCACCCAAGCGCTGGCAATGTAGTTGGAGGATTCCAAGCACCGGACAGGAGGATTCTCAGAGCATGCTAGACAGCTAGCCTAATGGACTTGATGCATTCCAGGCCAGTATGAGACCCTATCGCAAAGAAAGGGTGATGGCACTAAAGGAGGAAAACTTGAAGCTGTCCTCTAGCCTCCACACTTTATACATAGCAGGTACACGCACATAATCACACAGACATACACACACAGAGACATGTTCATACACAAACATATGAAAATGCATACATAGAGACACACACAGACACAGACACAATGAAAGCATGTGGCTGAAAAATACTTGACATGCATTAATACCTTACTGATATAACCTAACAGACACCCTGGGACCTTTCGGAAGCTAACCCCAGCCCAGATCTCCACACACTTATTTTATTATCTAATTTATTCCATTTCTCATCAAGGGCTGAATCATCCATTTTTTTCTGGCTCCCATGTGAAGTCTTTGCAATGATACTAGTTGGGTTGTATCGAAAGGTCATAGTGTTCTAAGCACTAAACTTCCTCTGGGAAGGTGGATGATAGAAGATACATCCCTACCTTGCAGAGGGCTGTTCATCCTTTGAAGAAAAGCAATTGAGCCCTCTACTTGGCATAAATCTTAATTACCTGTTTAAATAACCATCCATTCTGTCACCACACTAAAGCAGGGCTTCTTGAGAGGAAGACCAAGCCTTGATTTTTCTGTAGATTCCCAACGACTAAGTTCTGGGCAAATCAATGCAAGAAAATGATAGACGTTCTCTGAGTCATAGACAGCATGAGATACAGCTTCACAAGCAAAGTTCAGATGTTCAAATAATATGAGGTAAATAATTTCATCCTGTGGCTGGCCTAAGTGAGTGATCAATAGCTTTATTAGTTAGCTACATGAATGAATGAGTGACCAAATGTAAAGTATATACTATAGACATTATCTGTCTATCTGGATGAACACCTGAGGGAAGAGGGGTAGAGGATGCTAGATAATCCCAACTCCCCCTGCTTCCTGGGCTCAAATGATTTATTGTCATTTCCCATGATTTGTTCCTCTGTAAAATGATCAAATGTCATGAGACCCTTCACTCTGCCTGATCACCCACAGACACTTAAAGCATACCTTATAGTCAGCATTTCAAGCCCCAATCATGGCTATCTACCCTGTAGAGATGGGAAATATGAGTCTCCATAAGCCCCCTGGAAGGGAAGCACAGTCTGAACCAAGCCAACTCAGCAGCACTTAACAAAATCATAGGCTGCTCCCAGCCTCCAGCAAGTGTGCGACGGAGCTGTGCTAGGAAGCACTGACCCTATTGACCTGCTAAGGTCTGCCCCGTGCTGGCCTTTGGCTTCTGGATTGGTTCTCATCTGCTATTTTCCACTCTTCTCTCTGCATGTTTCTCATTTGCTTTCACCGCAGTTCATGGTGTTCTTCCATTACCTTGCTGCACAGGGCCATGCTGAGTGTTCTAACCTGAGACCTCCAGTAACCCCAACTGAATAAGACAACAGAATCTTCCGAATCCAGCTGCCTGCTAATTTGGGTCCTCCCCAGGAGGCCAGCTCAGATGCCCACATATCCCTGACCTGGAGTACTTCTTCGAGCACTATTCAGGTTTTCCGTTGTCTTTAGGATTAGGCATAACAGGATTGGAATCTTGGCTCTGCTGCTCGTTCAATGGGGTCGCCAATTTATTCAACCTCTGTGATTTCCATTTCTTCATTTGTCACTGAATTTAGGATTATAATTGCTTTATAAGGACTTCTGGGCCCTGTATTTATATCAGTTTTTATGATTAACCACATATAAGAGGTGTGGCATTTGTCTCTCTGTCTGATTTATTTCATACAATCTAATGAACGATATGAGGGAAGAAAAGAAGGGAGACCAGATAACAGGTACCAAAATACAGCCAAGGTAAAGGAATAAATTCTGGTGTTGCAGAGTACAAAGAGGAACATGGTTCACATTAGCCTGTCATATGAATTGTGAACAGAAGAAGATTGGTGCTCAAGGCTTCAAACTCCGAGCGGTCGTGGTAATGGCATGTACATATCACAGCAATCTTATCAGTACATCTAGCACAACAAAATATCACATTGTATCTCATAAATATTTCCAATTGTGCATGAATCAATAGTTTAAGGGGATAGAAATAGTAACTGCCCTGATTTAAATTACTAGAACATATAGAGATAGAGAAAGAGAGAAAATAAATAGATAGTGATAGGAAGATATAGATGATAGATAGATAAATAAGTAGATTAAAAAGACAGATGATATATAGATGATTAGTAGGTAGTTTAGATAAATAGAAAAGATAGATGATAGATAGATATAGATAGATAGATAGATAGATAGATAGATAGATAGATAGATAGATAGATAGATAAAGATAGATAGATAGATAGATAGAGATAGATAGATAGATAGATAGATAGATAGATAGATAGATAGATAGTAGAAATGCATTGTACTTTAAATGTGTCCATTTCATTAAACTAATGATTTATAAATGTTCAGATAATGTAGGTCCCAAAAAATCTGCTATTTCCCATTGCAGAGCGAAATATATTTGTCTCAAAGTATTCTCCAAGGACCCTCCTTATTTAGGGATAGGCTGGTCTTCCTGACTCTTTAATATGGGGAGAAGAAAAAGGAAAACATCTCAAAAATGAAAACATCATGTCCTTGAAAATAGCTAGAGTGTAAACCATTACAGAGGTTACTGTAGTTTATTCCGTATATAATGGTGTCTTTAGTGAGAAGGAGAAGCTGGAAGTTCAGCCACAGGAAGCTGAGGGATGGGACACTCCTCCACAAAGAGACAGCTCAATCAGGAACTCCAGCTGGATGCCTCAGCCTCCTTAGCTGGGTTCTGTTTCACATCTGTGAACCCCAATTTGATGATGCTCCATTTCTGGTGTTACTGAGAGAAGGAATGAGTGAGGTTGGAAATGAAAGAGGAGGGGCTGGGCTCAAGGGTCAGCCTGATTGCGGAGATACAGGAGCAAAGAGAGATGAAGGGAGGCTAGAGGAGCCAGAAAGAAGCTGGAGCTGCCCTAAGGTCAGAAGGATGGGTGGGCGTTTGTTTTGCAGGACAGAGCCTAAACAAGGAAGATCTACAGGGCCATTCATGGCCTCCTGGCCCATTGTGTCCAGGCTAAAAGAAGGATTTTTTTTCTCCCCACTAAATTCCTTCTGAGTTCTGTAATAACCTTCAAAATGTTGCTTAAAAAAATAAAATCACCGTGTCCGTTTGGCAGAGGGAAGAGAGAAGACCCCAAAGTAGAAAAATAGCTAGTCCAGTCCAATCTTCCTTCCAGACAGGAAAGGAGGGGGCAGGGGTGGTGGTGATTGTGTTGAAAATGCACGATGCTGCATTCTTTCAGGAGCCACGCTCTCTGAATCTGAAACCCACTTTATCACAGCTGTCAAAACAGACTCAGGCAGTACATAATTTATAACCCTGGGGTGGCAGCCAGGGGGAAGAAGCCTAAAAGATTGGTTTATTTTTCTTATTAATATTTATTGCCTACGAAACAACTCTACCCCCACTGGACAAGGATATGAGCTTAATTTGAAGCAGATACATTTGATTTGCATGTTTGAGCCTATGAGTAGTCCTTAGGGGCTCAACACAGAAAAAAAGAGAAGGAGGTGACACCTCTCTATCGCAGGCCATGGCTGTGCTGGGGGCTAAAAAGATAGATATGGGGCTGGCTAACTAAATTTCACTGAAGAACCTCATCCATGACAATGAAACAGACATTAGTTCAGACTTCCCAGAGAGCACTGGGAAGAGACACACAGCCTTGCCCACCAAGCCCAGGTGCTTAGAGGGAAAAAATGAGGTGTCCCAGCTGCACATTGAAGGGCTGCTGAGACTTCCACTAAGCAGGAGGAAGGAGGAACAGTATTTTGCAAAGTATAGAGATTAGGCAACTTGGAGGACTTGTCTCTATTTGGGAATATTAAATATAAACATACAATCATATATAAATATAAATTTTTATATATTCATTATATAATATGTACAAAGAATATTCGCTGGATGAGGTGGTTGGGAGAGAGGAAGGAAACAGGACACAGAACATGAAGAGTTAGGGATGAAACCACTTTGGACTTCCGTGTCTGCAGAGGCAACCGGTAAGAAGAGATTGGCTGGGGTCACTTTATCAGCTTCCTGGTGTCTCACATGGTATACTCACAAACACGGTGCTTACGAACTATGATATTTTGTACATAGAAAGCTCCACTGTCCCTCTGCATGTGCTCTCTAAACCTAAGGTAGTGAGAACACACGTGACAAGCAGGGATTATAAGCGAGGACTGAATGAGAGATACCAGTCTAGAGTCCGCTGGGTGTGGAGTCTGGTCTCAGTCTCCAGATTGCTGTGTCAATTGCTAAACCAGTCACTGTTCTCCAACACACCCAGCTCACTTGTGCCCCAGTCCTCATCAGCTACCCCAGCTTTACAGAAGGAAAGGAGCTCAGGAGAGGGCTAACATACCGAGCCAACAACTCCAGAGTCTCACACTCTGTGACTATGTGGGTACCGTGCTGTGCCAGGCACCGGGCTCCAACATTTTGGAGAAATCAAGGAGACTCTGACCCAGAGGAGCCAGTACAATTTCTAGAAGTTAATGGCAGGTAGCATTGTACCACAGTCTCACAGGAACTCTGACTGATGTGTGTACTCCCGGTTCAGTTCCAGAAGGGGAGGCAAGACTTAAGGTCCTGACAAACCACAGAAAAGGAAGAAGAAGGCTGAGGCTGCTTCCTCCTGGGACCAGCCTGGCCCACAGAATCAGTTCTCCAACGCTCTCCTCTCCACTTACACCACTTCCTTTTACCTTTTTTCCCCACTGTGTTGCCAGGAGTCTATATGCTAGAAGCAAGGCTTCTGTTTTTAGGTGTGGTTTTTGAGAAAGGCTTTTAGGATGTTGTTGTAAAAACCTTTTCTGGGAAAACTCACTCCCAGAGAAAAAGATGTCTTCCTTCAGAGCAAGAGACTCTCAGAGAGACAAATAGACTCCATGTTGCTGACTTCCAGGCCCCTGATCAGGGCTGTTAGCTATGCTAAGATCCTCCCCAGCCCAGGCCCAGGATGCTGAACTGTAGCTGTTAGCCACATTCCCAATAGAAACCCAGGAAGCAGAACTGCATATATATAATATATTATATATAATATATATAATATAATATATTATATATAATATATATAATATAATATATATAGAGAGAGGGGAGGGAGGAAGAGAGAGAGACAGAGACAGAGAGCGAGGGACAGAAAGACAGACAGAGAGAGAGAGGATCAAGGTTGAAATGATAAACAGGAATATCAAACGTGCCTACAGACAGATGGGGAGAAGGAATCCAGAGCATTTTGGGTGGTGCACAATCCACTGAAATGCACTTAATTGTGTTTCTAAGAAAATGTGCTCAAGTCCTAACCCTCTAAGTACCTACGAAGATGCTATTCCTCGGAAATGAGGTCTTTGCAGAGTCAATTAAGCTGAGAATCTCAGTATGAAATGGAACGGATTGAAAGTTGGTTCTGAATCCAACTAGCAATTTCTTTGTAGGAAAGGAGAGGTACATTTGAGACACAGAGATTTGTGAAGATGGGAGCAGGAATGCCATGCAATGTCTCGGAAAGCCAAGGAAAGCCAGGACTTGCTGGCAGTGAGCAGAAGCCTGGGCGAAAGCCTGGTGTATCTCTTCCCTCAGAGACTCTGGGGGGATCCAACCCTGCCAGCACCTCTGCCCTCCTTACCTGGGACAGAATGAATGTTCTAAGACGCTCAGTGTGTGCAATGTGTTACACCAGTCTAGGAAAACAGTGGACCTGCTGAGTTCCAGGGCCCTGAGGGTCCCATCCCTCCCTGGGCAGGCTCTCACAGGTTTTCTGAAGGCTCTGATAGTAAGAGAGAGAGTAAAGGAAGGTGGTGTCCCTTTAAGAACATGTTCAACTGCTTTAGGGCCACACTGGCATAGCTAAAAGGGCTCCACCAACTCTGGGGCCTCTTTCCTCACCTGCAGGTTTACAGGGGTCACACAGTGCTCAAGGACAAGCCTTGCTTCCTTCTGCCCGCTGCAAGAACACCATGACTGGTGGGGACATCTAAGCTGTGAGAACAGGGATCAGGCCCTGTTCACAAGGCCACCTCTAACCTGGAGCTACATCCCTGCCCCCTGCCTCTTTGAGCCACTCCAGAGTGTGTGGAGGAAAGATTCAGGATGTAGCCCTGGACCACAGTCAGGAAAGAGATACCCTGTGTGGTATTGGTCTCCACGCCCTCTTCCTGCTCCAGACAAACTAACCCAAGCAAATCCAGCACCAGCAGACAGAACAGTTCCTACATGCAACAGTCCCAGGCACTTGCTCCCAGTCTCAACTTACCTGGAGTCCCCATGACACTGACTCTTTAGGGCCTCACAGGAAAAATCCCAGAAAAGCCCAGAGCCATACCAATAGGTAAAGCTTTGTCTACGTGTTCAGTGTTTCATCCGGAGAGCTGTTTCCCTCAGAGCAGGAGCGTGTTTGCTAGTACTAGTCCCTCTGCCAGGCACCCATCAACTGCATTTTTCAGCCTTCATGTACAGCTTAACCTCGAACTTTTTTTCCTTTGTGTCCCTGTGCTGGTGGTGTCTGTGCCTCTTCATGGAGCTTCCTGCTGGCAGGTGAACTCAACTTCAAGAATTCTCTTGGCCAAAAGCACGTAGCTAGAATAAATAAATAAATAAATAAATAAATAAATAAATAAATAAATAAATAAGGTCAAGGCCAGAAGCTGCTACATGCTCTGAGGATGTAGCCTGTAGCCTCAGGGTGCTTATGCTCTAGTGCTGAAGGAAAAGGAGACAGGGAGGTTCGTGAGGAGTGAGTCTGACTTTTCAGATACATATGGGCGCGGAAACATCCTGACAGACCATCGCCAAAAGCCACAGCAGGTCAAAATGCAGAGGACAGCTGAGAGCGAAGCACCCATCCTCAATTGCCAAATTACAAGACAACCCATACACCTAAGGCTCAGGGGAAATTGTGAAAGATGGGTTGGAGAGATTGTAAAAGCCAGGGGACCAGGTAGGTCTTCAGCTTCAGGATAGTGTCTTCCAATGAAGGAGGAGGAGAAGAAAGAGGGGGGAAAGGAGGAAAAGAGAAGAAAGGAATGAAGTAGGGGAGTAGGCGTGAAGAGGGATCTGGGAGGGCTTGGGGTGAATATGATCAAAATACACTGTGTGGAATTCTCAAAGAATTATAAATATTGTATTAATAACAGGAGAGCGGACCCCCCCCACCAGCCGAGCATGCGATGCTCTGGGTGCTGGGACAGAGTACCGTGTGTCTGAGATGCCTGTAGAGCGGAGACAGAAAACAGGGTCTGGGAACCCAGCCTGCTCACTTGTAAGCAGTGTCACTCAGGCACGACATTGCATGGCCCTGACTGTGTATGCCTGCTTTTCTGATTAAACGGTTGAACTGAGCAGTTGCAAGAGACCTCCTGGCCCTGACTTCAAGGCTGAAATATTTACTGTCTGGCCTTTGACATCGAAACCTTGTTTTAAAGCCAAAGCAAATACCCCTCCATTTACTCCGTCTCAGGGGAGGACTTACACAGCTTTTGGCCCTTCAAGCAGGAGCCCATTGTACCTTGAAGTACCTCCCAACAGGACAACATTATGGTGGGGAATTTCCAGTCTAGGCATCTCTAGGTGGGAGCATCGTAAGTGTCTGCCGTTGGGCAGTGCTCACACTTTTTCGGGGTTGATGGGAACACAGCTATATGCTCCTTGTTCTCTCCAATGAGGCAGGATGTGCAGCGTATCATAACCCATCAGCTTCCATTTCAGCCTCATATTTGAGTCTCTGCCTCCCGACCACCAGCACCGCCTCTCCCTCACATGCCCAAGGATTGGGTGGGACTGCTGGTTAGGCCTCCATGACACTAATGCCTCTTTTTCTGGCTCCGGAGGCTGAACAAGGGTCAGGAGAAATCCATAATTTCTAAAGACTCCAGGTAGGGTCTTACCAGATACAACTGCAGGTGCTTTCCAAGCAGCGGGATAATCAGTGCTTTAAAAAGCCTCAGCAGGTAGGGAACTCCAACTTCACCCTTGCTGCTCCCCAAAGTATTTGAGAATACCCCCAGCCATGTGCCTGTGCTCCATATCAGAGAGAGAGTCAAGGACTCAGGCCCACTGGCTTGGCCACTGTTGCCATGGGTGCTATGACCAGTCCTCTAGTATCTTAGTCACTGTGCTGATGCTGTGAAAAGCACCATGACCAAGGGAACTTAAAGGAGGTATCATTTATTTCATTTGACCTATGGTTCCAAAGGCGTAAGAGTACCTCATGGAAAAGAAACATAGCAGCAAGTAGCAGGCTTGGCAGCTAGAGCAGGATCCCGAGGGTGCATCTTAAGAGGCAAAGAGAGCAAACCGAAAGTAGGGTGAGGATGAAACTCTCAGATAATATGGTACTTCCTCCAGCAAGGATGCACCCCCTAAACCTCCCCCACCCCCAAACAGCACCACCCATTGGGAAACAAGTGTTCAAATACCCGAGGCTATGAAACACACTTCTCATTCAAACCACCACTCCCAGACTGCATACCGAAATCAAAATTGGATACAGCCAAGTAAAGTGCACCCCAGAGGTACTGTAATGGAAAGGACAGAGAGAGGTGACAAGGTCCAGCTGTAGTCATAGGTGCCTCCAGTGAGGGCCATTGGGAAACTGCTGGAAGAGGAAAAGGAGGTGAACAGAGAGAAGGAGGCAATTGCAGGATGCGAGGCAGCTGAGAAGGGAGTCAGGATAAGAAGGGCATTGGACCATGGCCATTTTGAAAGTCAGCTGCTTCAGCAGCTATCACACCTGCCCCAGGACCTGGCTTCCAGGCCCCTCCCTGATCTGAGAACGCATCATATGGCCTGACCCATTGATGACACACTGGCATGATTCTGACATGGCAGGCCTGGATCACATGGAGAAGAATTGAAACTCACAGTTTTACTTCTTAATGCTCAGGCCTCTGACTCCAATTTCCCCTTTTCTTTTCCCTCTCACCATTTCTATATCCTCTCTTTTCTATCATTTCTTCCTTCCCTTGGGCTTCCCCCACACAAGATGCTATCTATGGGATTTTCAAAAGCTCTGAATGACACGGTCCCAAGACACACCATTCATTGCTCCATCCCATAGGGGAAGGCCAGTAGGGGGTTTGGCAGAGTTGTACAAGGGAGAAAAGTGGTCTGCCATTTCTATGCAAGGCCATCTCACGAGTGATCCAGTAAGAGTATGGCCTGGATTGGAAACATCCCAGAGAAGTCTGCACGGTCAGGGGTGGGGGAGTTAGCAGGGTACAGCACATCCATTGAGGTGACAGGATTGGAACAGAGATACTAGTCCTTGGAAAATACCAGCTCATCTCTCACATGAGTCCCAAAGTCTTCAGTAGTCCTGGTTCGTATCTGCACACTTTTCTCCATAAACACAGAAGTGCCACAGATACAAATGACCCAACAGTTTGCTGACCCTCAAATCCAAGGTAAATTATTTTCTTGGTTAACATTGGTCACCAGAGAAAAAACTATAGAGAGTGAAATATAAAAGTATATTTTTATGCCCCACAGGCAGGTTCAAACTGAGGGAGACCAGAACAAATGCAGCTCTTTGGTACAAAGAACCGAAACAAATTAAAGCAATAAATCTGGAACAATGACAAAAGCCAACTTAATAGGACATTCCAGCAAAGGTTCATTTGAGCAAAAACACACAACACAACACAACACAACACACACACACACCCTATACACCCTTCGCAAGAGGCTGTATAGACAACACATATACAACATAATCACACACAGAACATACATACGCAAAATACAAATATACACACATACACGCACAAACCCTATACACCCCTTACAGAGACCATATAAATACAACACACAGAGAGAGATACCTTACATATATATCATACATACACACATATCAGGTACAACACACAGGTATCATATAGACTATATACAGAATATACACAAATGCACAAGCATGCACAGAGACCCTATAGGAACTTACAAACATAACATATACAAGCACAAGCCTCACATACCACATATACAGACTATATACACACAACATACATGCACACGCCATACATAATAGATACAAAACACACAGCAAACATCAAGACATACAAACACACACAATACACAATATATATATATATATATCACAAACACATACCATACACACACCATACCTACACGCATACGTCATGCATACCACAAACATACATGTCACCTTTGCCACCACTTTATATATATGAGGGGAGGTATATGTGTGTGTATGTGTGCATATATATATTATATTTCACTCAGATAATACATACACTATAAAGCCATGCATCCCTCTATCTATAAGTTATGCACAGATGACACACATGCCTTATATCTACATGTAACATAAACACACATAACATGTGCAGTTCACATGAATACTGTATTTATACATACTATACACACATATATACCATATATACATGCATACATCATGCACGCCACACACACATACTGTGTATATTCCACACTTCCTTAACATACACACAGAATACATATATGCAACATGTTTACTCATCATATACACATTTTCTCTACATAAAACAGATTATATACACATACCACCCACACTCCCTCACATACATACATTACACATATACTAAATATTCCCATATATTTCCATCAAATACACACATACCACTTACCATGCATACACACAGGGGCCAACCTGCTCTTTCTCCAAATGATGGAAATAGAACTAAGAAGCTCAGCTTCCCTCTGTGGCTGGTGCTTTGAGGAAACCCCTCACTTCACTAAAGCCCAATTCTTGGCCTGACAGAGATATTAGCAGCCAATAAAAATGGGTTTTAAAGGTGTGACAGCACTGCTTGGCACACAGTTAGCGCTCAATAAGCCCCGTTGTCCATGTGACACACATGGTGCAGCCAATCCTGCATCCTCCAATACTACTTCTCTATTTGCTTCTAACACAATTACTCATTGACAGAAATATCTGAGCATCTATTGTAGACAGACTCTGATGTATTTAGGAGCGTGGCCTTGGCCTTTGGCGTGGTAATTTTAAGGGGATATGAGCTCATAGACAAATGAACCTCACACATCAAGGTAATTATCTGCCAGCCACTGCCCTCGTGGTGTTATATAACTAGCCACTTTCTAAACCCATGGCTGGCATGCCACAGAAAGCACCAGTTGTCCACATCAAGTGTCATGGACTGGCTGTGAAGTAGATGAATTATATTAGGTGTCATTGGCTGGCCATAGGATCTAGGTTGAAATCTTTTTTGTGTCCATTTCTTATTGTCCTTGGGCTAGCAGTTTTCATGGCAAACTCTTCTCCCTGACAGATGACCAGAGCTCAAGAGGATGGGTTCATCCAGGCAAGGATGAACGCTTGATACTCCACAATGGGATCATCTCAGTGACCCAGGCCAGAGTCCAAGCTGACACCTGTGTGTTTGCCACTGTCAAACATAAACTGAAGGAAGTGTGGGTTCAGCTGCTGTCTCCTGAAAAATACATGTCCCTCTGTATATGTGTTGCTTTCTTTGGCTAATGAATAAAGCTGTTTTGGCCAATGGCTTAGCAGAACATAGCCAGGCTGGAAGAGATATATATAGAGAGAGAGTAGGAGAGAGACAGTTTGTAGCTTCTGAAGGAGACAGATGCCCCAGAACTTTTCAGGTAAGCCACAGCAATATACAGATTAATAGAAAGGGGTTAATTCAAGATGTAAGAGATAGCTAGAAATATGCCAGAGTCATTGGCCAAACGGTGTTGCAATTAATACAATTTCTTTGTGATTTTTCAGGTCTGAGCAGCCGGGAAATGAGCGAGCAGTCTCTGTCTACAGGTGCCCACTGTATCTACTTGTGAGGAGGTAGAGGTAGGGACATAGAATAAAGGTGAGTCTAGATTATGCCATCTCTCACAGGAATTGCAGTTTCAGACCTGGATGCAGTAGACACATGGGATCAGAGGAACGAAGAGCCAAACTTGGATTTGGGAAGCAAAAGAGAGGAAGTGGAATCAGAGGGTCTTTGTCATAGGTCCTCCAGGGGCTACAGGGCCCCTTATGAGTGAACCATCTGCAATGAAGACAGAGAACAGAACTGAATCACACCCCATAATGCTGCCAGCTGTTCCTGAGTGCTTTCCAATAAATGAAAATAACTCCCCGAGGTCACCTGATAACATTGGTGAGAGAGGTCAGAAGGGCAAAATGATTTTTCTAAAGACTCCATTAGCAAAGATCAGACGACCACCAGGATAGGTTTTGTCTTTCCTTTCTCACTAGCCATGGGATCTCCAGGCTCCTGAGGATAGCGGTCCTGCAAATGCAAATTATTAGTTGCCATTTGAGAAGTCTTAATTATCTGGATCCATTGGAAACTGTGTCAGTTATTTGAAACCCAGGGGTCGATCGCTCAGATCAATGCTGGACCATTAAGGCAACACACAGTCAATAGAAAGAGCCACAACTCCCCACACAGAGCTCCGGATGCCTGGGGATCTTCATTTTCTGAAAAGAGAAGAGAAACCTTCCGTTGGGCAGTGTACGCACCGAGGAGGCTGACCTGCACAACTGCAGTCCTCCAGGGGACACGGAATTAGATTAAGAGCTTTCATTGTGGAGGCTTGAAAAGTTTGTGCCTTTTATCCTCCTTGCAAACTTGGCCAGCTTCAAAATGGACCAAACCTGAGGGGTCCTTGCATCATACCCAGTGTAGCCCAGTGGGACCACAGAGCCCTAACTTGGACGAAGAGGGTTGAGCAATGTGACACTGTCGCTGCTTTGTTGGAAGGGAAATTACAACATGACCTTCCCTCCAGGGCAGCTCAGGCAAAGTGCCACCAAGCATGTCCCTTTGCAGATCCCCTTCTTGTCTATCAGTGGCACCTCACTGGAGCACAGGATAAGCATTAGGTGTCATTGTTGGTACTTCTCTTTACAGAACCATGCACCCAGCCACACTCACTCTCCCTGTCTATTCTGCCATCAAAAGGCATCCTCAATCTATCCCCTGCCTTCTGAGGTCTTTGTCCCTACCCTGGCCCAGATGCCCAGAGTCTCTTGCATGGATGACATTTGAAGCCCTGGTTGCTCTCCTGTGTTGCATGACCCCTACTGATCAAGCTCTGCGCAGCTGCACAGCCTGGCCACTGCCAAACATAAACTAAAGGAAGTGTGATTTCAGCGGCTTTCTCTTGAAAAATACATTGAGGTCCTATGTTTGGTATCAGTAACTTATCACTTTCTTTAATCTTCTAAGATAAGTGGGTGACCTAAAGCCAACAACTAGTGCCCTTATTAGAAGAGGAGACACAAACCTACCAGAGAAGCCCATGTAAGACACTGGCGAAGACTGAAGCAAAGGAACCAGGACTATATGCGGCTAGCAGGAACTGAGAGAAGCACCCTTTATCATCGATGCAGTTAAGTTGTCTAGACATGCTAATTACTGACTCTGCATCTGTCAACATGTCAGTTAATCTCCTTTCCCCAGAACGTAAACACAATAGAGATGTCTTCTATATACTTCATTTTATGGTTGGAGAGATGACTCAGCTGCTTAAGGTACTTGCTGCCAAGCCTGACCTGAGTTCCATTCCCGGGGCAGAAAAGAATCTACACTTCTGACCTCCAAAGCATTCATGGTATACACAGACACATACACATACACAAATAAACAAATAGCCCGTGTCTATCACATCATCAATGAAGAAGCTCCTGGTACACACTAGGGGACAAAGTGTGTGGATGGTGCTGTAGTACCACTTTGGTAAATCCTTTCTCATTTGCAAAGACATCAAACCAATATGCTCGTATCATAAGACTTGTCTTATGATGGGCAGGTCCAAATTGCAGGCAAGTTCTCAGCGTGGGACTGTTTATACTATGGCCCTACTCCTTCCAATCCAGACAGGAATCAGATAGCTGCATGCAATCAAATGAATAAGGACCAGTGACCTTACAGCAAAGGAGGTGTTGGGGTTAGAGTTGAGGATTCTTGTGCAGGTTTAGAACTGGCCAGGTGTCTGCTGGGAGATAAAATGAGGCATTTTCATGAAATAAGGCCTCAGGAATGTCAAAGTTCCAGATAGAATGTGGGAAGCCTTCCCAGAGCCCAGGAGCTGCTCACATGCTGCAGCTGGCAATAGCTCGGGAACCAGTTATTCTGTACCCACAGCATATATATCCAGGTTGTAGCCAGCACATCTTCATTTCAAGGGTTGGAAAGGATACGAGGGAAGAATAAAGACTCCTCAGCAAGATAAACTCCTTTGCAAAAGGAACTCAAGGAGTCTATCCAACAACTTCTGCCTATATGCATATATATTGTTTGAATTTAGCCTTGTTGGCAATCCCAACTGCAAAATGGCAAGGAGATTAAATTTCTTAGTAGGTCATTGCTTCTTCTAGCAAAATGAGAATTATTCTGGAAGAAGAAGAAGAAGAAGAAGAAGAAGAAGAAGAAGAAGAAGAAGAAGAAGAAGAAGAAGAAGAAGAAGAAGAAGAAGAAGTGAATTAGCATGGGTAAATGTTCAGAAGATTTCTGTCCCAGGTGGCATCTGCCCAGGTAGCTCTCTGACTTTGGTAAGATTGCTCAAGATGACAGGAAGCCATGAAGGAAGTAATGCACTGAAACCAGGCCGGGCCAGGTCAGGGATAGGACAATGAACCCATTAGTTTAGTATCTGTGAGGGCTGAATAAGCCAGCTCATATCCAGAAAGTCTCAGCAGCAAACTGATGAAGGACACTGGATCATAATATGCCTACATCTTCCTGCCTAGAGTATCTTCTCTGAAAGGGGGTGTTGAGGTTTGTAAGAAAATGGCCCCCAAAAGGGAGTGGCACTTTTAGGAGGTGTGGCCTTGTTGGTGGAAGTACATCAATGATGTTGGATTTCCTTCTGTATGCTGTGAATACCGTTGGTTAATAAAGAAACTGTCTTAAGCCTGAGCAAGGAATATAGGTAGGCAGGGAAAACTAAACAGAATGCTGGGAGAAAGAAGGGCAGAGTCAGGAGAAGCCATGTAGCCCCACCAGAGACAGACACCAGAATTTAGCAGGTTAGCCACAGCCACTTAGCAATAGACAGATTAATAAAAATGGGTTAAATTAATATGCAAGAGTTAGCCAAAAAGAAGCTAGAGCTAATGTGCCAAACAGTGATCTAAATAATATAGTTTCTGTATAATTATTTCGGGGCTAAGCAGCTTGGAACCAACAAGTGGCCCTTCTTACTACATATCAATGTGGGGTGGGCCTTGAGGAAGCTTAAGCTGCCCTTAGTGTGACTGTCACTTGACTTCCTGTTGCCTGCAATATGCACCACTCTCAGTTCCAGCACCATGTCTGCCTGCATGCTGCCATGTTTCCTGTCATGATGATAATGGACTGAACCTCTGAAACTGCAAGCCACCCAATTAAATGTTTTCCTTATGATAGTTGTCATGGTCATGGTGTTTCCTCACAGCAATAGAAACCCTAACTAAGATAGGAGACAAGAAGACACTCATGATATACCGAGAGGGATGGCAGTTCTAAGTAACAAACACTCAGTTCTAATCATAAACCAAGAGTGCTTCCATCGCTCTGACTACATAGAATCAGGCTAGCCCCCAAGCCCTAATATCTCCTGTGCCAAGATGCAGAAAACTGTAGTTTTCTATCTATTAAAATAAGATGAGCCTAGCCAAGTGGTTGTGGCACACACCTTTAATCCCAGCACTCGGGAGGCAGAGGCAGGCAGATCTTCATGAGTATGAGGCCAACCTGGTCTACAAGAGCTAGTTGCAGGACAGTCTCCAAAGCTACGGAGAAATCCTGTCTTGAAAAACCAAAAATAAATAAAGAAATAAAATAAGATGAACCTAAACACTAGTGAGGAAGTGATACCACTAAAAATTACCTTCTTCAAAATCCAAGTATCAGAGTCCCCCACACCCAAAAGACATCTATCTACTCACAGCCCTGCCCATTTATGTACCTTTCAAATCTCTTTTTGTATACTCTGTGGGAAGTCTTTAAATCAACTGTAATGAGATCCTTACCACTGGAGCACAACCAATACCTTCTTGCTTCATTCATTCAACTACTGGTAACTCATTTAGTACCCAGAGATGCTTTGGGCTTCATGTATCAGATATCTGGTGGTCTATACAGGAAATATGTGAGACAAAGAAAAGAAACCATATGGATGATATTAGCAGGTTCATCACCCACACCTGTGAGAATTCAGCAACAATGTTCTGGGTGGTAAAAGAACACCGTGGATGCCCTAACATAGAATAGACTTTTGCTGAGTAGACATGATAAGGTAGCAGGGAAGACCAATACACAGATGGAGAATAACCTGTATAAGGTATAATGGAGAAGTCCATGTCTTCCAGGGTATGAAAGCAAAGAGGAGAGTAGTAGGACTTGCTTTGGAATGCCTGCTCCCAAACAATGAAACAGAGACTTCTTATTATGTATGAAAGCTTAGCCTTAGCTTAGCTTTTATTCCCAACTAGCTCTCATAATTTAAATTAACCCATTTATATTAATCTATGTTCTGCCATGTGACTCATCTAAATTCCTCAGTGTCTGGTATCTGGCTGGCAAATCTCCACCTCTCTGATTCTTCCTGAGTTCCTCTCTCTCCCCAGAAGTCCTGCCTATCCTCTCCTGCATGGCTATTGGCCATTCCATGCTTTATTAAACCAATCAGAAGGTGCTTTAGACAGGCGAGGTAAAACAGAGACACATCTTCACAGTGTGCAAAAAGATTATCCCCCAGCAGAGGACAGTGACTAAGGGAGGCTTTCCCAATCAACCACCTTCTGCGGCTCCAGTCAGGAGCCTAACCTGGCAGACTGAGTTGCTTCATCAAGCCCCCAATCTCCATTTTCCTGTCTTTGAAGCAGTTGAGCCCAGCTTTCTAAAATGGCTCTCCCCAGGAAAATCACAGGAGTCTGTTTTCATGGAAGAAATGCCTGGTGGCCTGGGAGTTATCCCCAAGTTCTCCTACAGTGCCTACAAAATAGCAGTCATTGCTGTCTGTCGCCTGGGTGAAAATATGGCCGCATGTATGGAATTGATTTACTACCAGAGGAAGGGGCATTAATCCAGCTACAAATTCTCTCTACTGGGACATGGGGCAGTAAATTACAGCTAGCCAGCAGCATCTTCGACTCTGGGTCGTGTGTGTGTGTGTGTGTGTATGTTTGTGTGTGTGTGTGTGTGTTAATAAAGAGAATTCTTTCAGATTCTTAATTGACAATCACGTTTTTCCCATCTAAAAACTGTAGCAGATGATGAGATTGTAAAAACACAAAGCATAGAAATGCCTTCTCCTGTCTTTTACTGACACTTCAAAACACAATTAATTGAGTGAGCCTTTTTGTCTGTACTCAGGACATCCCCTGGTTTTGAGTATCAAAAGAGAATTAACTCAACCGGAATAATTTATAGAACACCCATTGTATGCAAGGCTGCTTTCTAAGAACAAGGGATCATGATCACAGCTGTAATTAATATTACCTCTCTAATTCACTGAATGCCTCTCATGTACTGAGCACATTACATAGACATCTTCCCCAAATCTTAAACAACTCAGTAAGTCAGGTTTCTATTTTCTCATCTACAGAGGATAAGCCGTGAGCTCTCAGTTAAGGGGCTTGTGTGGCATAGGCAGATTTGAGCCTTATCTAGACTTTGCATTACATCATATACATTAGACCCAGGCTTCAAGGTTGATAAGTCTCCTGACATTCTGAGGTTGGGGAAGTTTGTGTTATTGTTGTGTAGCCCCTGACTCACTCAGCTGAACTAATACCCACCAGTCTTCTACTGGTATGGATTCTAAGGATGATCTGATAGAGTTTTGAGGGTAGTTCCCTCTGACACTTTGTGAGAGCAAGCCTCAGATGACAGGTGAGGATCCAACCATGTCTTTTTCCCTATGGCTCACGAGTTGCTAAGTAGCATGGTTACTTGTGAAAGAGCAGAGTACTCTGAACCCCACAAACACTGCATCAGCACTCTCTCAGATCTAAAGTAATTCTTATAATTCTGAATTGTGAGGTCCACTCTATCCGAGGATGATGTGGGACACAGCAGAAGACAGGTTTCAGCCAAGTGATGTGTTGACTGCTTCTTGGAAGGCCACTGGCCATCCCAGTTTCCTATTCTGGGAAGGAAAGAGCAGATGTTGTGAGTGCTGATGGAAATGGAGTAACCAACCAGCCCTCCAAAAAAAATAGAAAATTAAAGGGTAAATAGCCAACATTTTTCTGCAGAAGATAGTGCAGTGGATTATGAGAGGGAGAATGTCTTAAGCACGCAGCATTCTGTGGGTCTACTGCACATATACAGCTACCACTCTCCCATCCCATAATTATCTACTCAAGCCTTCATGGCCAGAGCCGGTGAAGTGGAAGGGGGTGGGTCTGAATCACAGCTTCAGCACAACTTCTGCATCCCAAGACTGCTGGTGGTAGGATTTTACAAAGGAGAAAGGAAAGGGGAGAAGGGAGGAAGGAGAGGGAGAGAAGGAGGGAGGGGGAAAATGGAGAGAGGGAGACAGACAGAGAGACACAGAGACTGAGAGTCCAGCCCAAAACTGATTCCCTCAGGAGCAAGCTGGGCTCCTAAAGATGGAATCAAGCAATCCGTCAAGGAGGAAATTAGGACACTAAAGGAGGGAATTGAAAATGAAGCTGAGACTGACAAGGAAGTAGATGAAGTATGAAAAGAATCTTTCTTTTTTATGCATTTATACATGAGAACACCAAAACTATCACATCTGAGAGAGGGTCACGTTTCCATTTGCACAATGAACTTGCAGCACCAAAATTCAAGATGAAGGTCACAATGACAGCAATGATGTGGTGTTCAAGTGTGCCCTGAGCCCCTGCTGCACATGTGTACACAGAGCCGCGCGCGCGCACACACACACACACACACACACACATCAATGATGTGGTATTCAAGTGGTATTATCAAGGAGGATAAAGAGTCAGGCAGGCAGCTGGGAGTCAGAACCACATAGAATTGGGGCAGCATTCTGTCATGGAGGGATGGTGGCAAAGGATAGGGGAGTTTTACATACAGGGTACAAAAAAAAGTGCAGGTCTGCCTGTTCTCTCTCTCTCTCTCTCTCTCTCTCTCTCTCTCTCTCTCTCTCTCTCTCTCTCTCTCTCTCCTCACCACACCTGGATGTTGGTTTCCGTTCCTGTTCCTTGTTGTGATCTTTGAGTTCCCTTTAATAAAGAACCCTTTATTATACCTTATTCGGAGCTAGTGTGAGATTCCTTTATTCGCACCCCCCCATCTACACGTTCCCCTCCAAACACCTCCAGAATCATGTGTGCTTTTGCCACCACGATCTTCTCCCATTCCCTTCCTTCCATTTATTTATTCATACTAAAACAACGGTCATGCCAGGATGTATCTCATGATTGTGAGATGCAATAGTGAATAAGAACTATTCACTATAAGGGGATGGGGAGGTGCCTTGGAGGTAGGGGCCTTACTACACAAGGACAATGTTTGAATGCCTACTCATGTAACAGCAGGGCATGGTGGTACAAGCCTGTAACCCTAGCATGTGTGAACAGAGACAGTTCTCTTCCAGAGGCTTGCTGTTGCATACCATGCACAGTGAGAGACTCTGCCTCAAAAAATTATGTGAGTAAACTATTCAGGAAAACATCCAGTGTCAGCCTCTGGCCTCCACATATGTCCACTCATGTGTGCATGCACACACACACACACACACACACACACACACGAGAGAGAGAGAGAGAGAGAGAGAGAGAGAGAGAGAGAGAGAGAGAGAGAGAGAGAGAGAGAGACAGAGAGACAGAATCAGAAAAGAGACAGAGACAGAGATGGAGACACAGATACAGAGAAAGAGAGATTTACAGAGACATAGAGGCAAATCACACAAAGAAAGACACACAGAGAGAAGGAGAGAGAGAGACAGAAAGAGAAACAGAGAGAGAGAGAGAGAGAGAGAGAGAGAGAGAGAGAGAGAGAGAGAGAGAGAGAGAGAGAGAGAGAGACTACCCTGGGGAAGTCACTGGTTCTGTGAATTCTGTCTGTTTTCAGAGGAGACACCAAGGGTTCACAGTGAAATAGGCCTGATGCCCTGCTAGGGAGGCCTTGCTTCCCTATAGCAAAGCCTGTCTCCATCATTTTGAGGTTGTTGAAATGCCCACTGAGACCAAAGGACAGATAAGAAACCTGTCTCTGGCCTCTTGGCTATCACCCAGGCTCCTGGTCCACTGTGGCCTGTCCTTTTAACTCCACTGTGGATCCATCTGTGTCTCTTATGCAGCTCCCTGAGCCCCTGGGACAAGAAACTTGTTACAGTGGGTCACCTGGTCCCCACCTTGCACAAGTGCACCAAGGGAGCTGGATACATGAAAGAGGCCAGCAAGGAAATAATTGCCAGGCTGAGAGACTCGATAATTGCTCAGTGACTGAAGTTTGCAGGGTGCAGGAGCTTTGGAGTTCCCTTAATTGATGTTCTTGACATGGGCTAAGAAACAACAGGGCAGCCTGGAGTAATGATTGCAGGGCTCACTAGTCCCCACAGGGAAATAGGAGACTCTGTTTCTAACACCTTGATGTGTATAAATGTATGCCCCTCCCCCGCAGCCGCACAGCCAGGAGGTTCAGCTGCAGATGTGGTTTTTCCTTTGTCCTCATTGCACTCAGCTGGGTGGGTAGCCCTTGGGAGATTATTTGTGCTTGTGTAAAATGCACTTCATGATACACATATCGGGTCCTTTGCCCTTTTTAATTTGTTATTGTTAGTACTGCTGTTGAGTTATTTGATCTCTGTATCATTTTTGGCCACTGTCGTACTATTTCTAACAGCTGAAACCTGAAAAGTGTCTGTCAGTAAATGAATGGCTAAAGAGCTATAGCACTGATACCATGTCGTTTCCACCAACTATGTGGTAAGCCTGTATCGCTGAAGATGCCCCACACTGTAACTACAGGACATAGAGAAATCAATCTAAAACCTACTGATAAACTTCTTCCCTGCTAGGTAGCTTTCACAGCGCCAGAAGGTGCCATGAAGGCTGCTGAGGGAGAATAGACATCAATAATCTTACCCGGTGTTGAAACCTGCATGCTACAATACTGACCCATCAGGCAAGATGAACCCACTGATACAAGAGCGCCACGACTGTTCTAGGGCACCCCGTGGCTTTCTGATCAGATTTGATGCCTGCTCCATAGGAGAGATTCGTGTCTGTTGTAAACCTGGTCAAAAGTCCATGACTGGGAGATCATAGGCTCTAGGGGAGAAAGCTATGGTTGTTATTTTGCTAAATGGGTCATGCTGCCAAACTACTTTCTAAATATTTATGTTCATAACCATAGACACAGCTGCTCTCAACCATGGTAAAGAAACTTCCTCAGCAATCAATGCAGAGACTTAAAACTTGTCAAAGTGAGAGAATGAGTGGCTATGTTTTGTTTCTCAGGACATCTTTATAAACCCTCAAGGCACAGAGAACATCTCAAAAGAGGAGGCAGAAAAAAAAATAGAACCAAACAAGGTGGTACATGTATTTAATACCAGCTCTCAGAAGGCAGAGGAGAGCAGATCTCCGTGAGTTCCAGGTCTACATAGTACTGCACACACATGGTGCACAGGCATACTTTCAGGAATGATGCATGACTAATAAAAACTCAGGGTCAGAAATAGGGGTTCAACCTGAAGATCTGAAAAGCAAAACAGTCAGCCACTGGCTCTTACCTCGACCTCAGTCTGAAATGGTGATCCTGCCTCCTGGAATCTCAGGAGATTCTGTCTGAGAGCTGTAGCCTCTCATTTTATAATCCTCTCTAGGGCTGGGATTAGAGGCGTGCACCACTGTCATTAAGGCATGCACCGCCCAGTTTCTATGGCAACTAGTGTAGCTACTGGGACTAAAGGTGTTTGTCATTATGGCTACTGAGATTAAATAAAGGTGTGTGTCATTGTGGCTACGGGGATTAAAGGTGTGTGTTATCATAATCTGGTCTGTAAGGCTAACCAATGGGACTGTTTTACTCTCAGATCTTCAGGCAGTCTTTATTTATTAAAATGTAATTGAAATGCCACTACACAGAAAAACATTAATACAAATCAAATTAAAATTAAAATGAAAAATATAATAACAAAATTTAGTGATGTGTATATGTGTATGGGTTGGAGGTCAAAAATTAAAAAATGGATACTCTATATTGAAAAATATAATAACAAAATTTAGTGATGTGTATATGTGTATGGGTTGGAGGTCAAAAATTAAAAAATGGATACTCTATGAGTTATTGTAGTCCCAAAGAATAATCATTCTATTTTCCCCACTGACTATCACCTATCAATAACTCCTAAGAAGTAGGGTCTCATGAGCTCCTGTCTCAGCTTGTTCTACATGAAAGCTTCAGGCCAACTGGAGTTGCAGGGTGGGATTCTGTATCCTAAAACCGAGGGGAATAAAAAGTCACGAGCCAGAGGCTATCGAGGAGTGTTATGAAATGCTGTGCTCTGGACTTGATGTGGCTGTAGCACTCGTGAACTCACAGCTGCTGTGAGTACATGCCCAAGACCTGTACAGAACTGAATCAGTCGAAATTCCAACATAGATGGATAAACTTGAAGTCTTCATCAGAAAAGAAGTAAGGCAGAGAGGAGATGCACATGTTAACTAGATCCTGTAAGCATTTCCCAGTGGATCCATGTGTTAAAACATTGTGCTGTATACCTTCCATTCGTGTGCATGGGTAAGTGCATGAGTTGTCAGTTATACCTCAGTTAAGTGGGAGAATTGTTTTTAATTTTGAAAATACAACTATCGAAGGGAGAGCTGTGGAATTTTAAAATGTACATAAACTGCTGGTTCCAGGGACACTGGGTGAGAGATTAGGAAGATCTGGTTTTGACCCTGGGTTCTACTTTTGTCCTCTTCCTGTTATGAACAAAGATGATAAAGGACAAAGTGGCCAAGGTGGGAGCATGGCTCCAAGGATGATAGCAAACACCATCCATCAATACAAAGAGGACATCATCAGCATCCTGCTCCATCCAGAAAGTTTCCCAGGTTTCCTGCGGACTGCTTGGTAGTCTCCTGCCCTTGCCTTTCTCCTTCTGTGCCTGGATTGGGGACTCCTACTAGATTGGAACCCACTGAAGTTCTATCCGGGAATATGCACCTTAAAAGACTCAGTTTGAGTCTAGTGATGAGGCCACAGACTATCAAGCTCAAAAACTGAAATGTCTTTATGTGGTAAAATTAATCCAGTAATTGAGCTAGGCTGTCCCACAGCATGGTGCTCCTGTCTGCAATAGGATGAACTCTGCCACAAGCCCTATATGTGACTCTAGGTTATGTGTGGTTAAGTAGTTCAGGGGAGGTGCAGACTTGTGAGGAATAGACACGGGACCATTTGGTGAGATTCAGTGATCTTTGTTCATCATTTCACTGCTGAGTCTGCTGGCCAAGACAGTACCCAGGAGCAAAGCATCAGCTTCTCCCCTGCTAGTGCTACTTCAGTGGAGAGACAGATTTTACTTTTTAGTTTTCCAAAAAGTTCCATCTTACACATCACACACGCACACACACACACATACACAGAGAGAGAGAGAGAGAGAGAGAGAGAGAGAGAGAGAGAGAGAGAGAGAGAGAGAGAGAGAGAGAGAGAGAGCACTATTCCTGATCTGCCTGCCTGCCTGCCCCGGCACCTCTCACATCCATAAGCACTCTAATTTGTATGCTCATCTCTTTGTTTCATTGCTTGCTGAAGTTGAGTGCAGCCATCTGGGCCCAGATGGGACTCCTCACTAATGATCGTCCTACCTTTCTTTGACCTCCAACTTCTACTGCTGCTTCCTGAACATCCAGTTCTCTAATTAGCAACAACAAGTGACTTTCAAGCCCAAGATAAACCATCCTTTGCTTTACTTCTTTTCATCACCACTGAAAAAGAGTCTTAGCTCTTGCCCACAGTTTATCAGACACAGAGGCCCTTTTCATCATTCTACGCTAACCCTAACCCCCCATTCACTATCCAAGGGTGTGTTAGTTACTGCTCTCACTGCTGTGACAAAATACCTTACTATCTTAAGGGAGATTTCATGGTTTGATGATAACAATGAGAAAGGCATTGCTGGTAGAAGGATGAGGCAGTTAGTGATGAATCTTGGTGCTCAGTGGGCATCTTCTTTTGCTCATTGGGGTTTCTAGTCTATGAGGACGGACAGTGCCTCTCATGTGGCAGGTGGACCTTCCCTCCTCTATTAAAGCTATCTGAAAATATCATCACAGATGTGTCCAGGAGTGTGTCTCCCAGGTAGTTCTAAATATACTCAAGTTTACTTAAAAATCCACTGTCACACAGAGCAAAGGTAATCATCCTTCCCTTCTAGAAACCTCAAAAGCTCATGGCTATTGAAGAAAGATGTTATGTCATACTTGAGTTCTCAGTGGCAAAGCACCACCCCAGACAGTGATTTCTGCCTCCCCAGCTGCCATCTGGCTGTGGTGAAGCCCATCCTGTTTGGGGAAGTATCCAGGTAGATAGAGGGGAAGAGTGACCGGCCCTTTGTTGGTTGTCAGCCAAGAAGCAGCAGGCCTTCAGGGGTGTCACTGGATTCCATGCAATGGACATACATTCCATTGTATGTCCACTGCGATTCTAAACTCAGGTTTTCATAAATGACCCTTTCCCTTCTTCTTTTCTGAGGATTCGTTATGGCCACTGTGTTCGTGGTATGTAGAACACTGAAGGGCAGATATTCCAAGGACCTGCCTGCTTTGTTCAAAGAGCCCCTAGTCTATGGCCTTCTTGTTGACAATGAAGAAAATGAGATCCCTGGGGAGAACAGTCCCAATTTAATGACCAGTAAGGAGTGCTGAAGCCTTCACCTTTCCATAAAACATGAGCATGCGAAGTGAGAGGCCAAGAGGCAAAGCATTCATTTCATTCTCCTGCCTGAGTGTGCAGCACCTGAGGGATTCAGGAGACACAGGTCACTTCCACTGCTTATTTATCTCTTTTTGCCTTTAAAGTCACCCCAAAGAGTGATGGCTCATCTCAGCACCCATTCTCTACTTTCCACGCCCCTCGCTCAGCAATCAAACAGGCATATGCAAGGAGAACCCTCCTTTGTGCCTACTCCCCAGTCACGTGCCTGGGGCCGAGATTCAGAAATTCTGATCTGTGCCTGGTAAGTTCTTTCTGAGCTGGCTGAGTGGCACTAATATTATCTGTGGCATTTGCTGACCTGTCCAGCTGAACTTAGCCAGAAAGTCTCACTTTGCCAGGTGCTTAGCTCTCCATGAGGAGTCTCGTCATCTGTTGGCCCTACTGACAATATCTCACATCAATCAATAGCCTCCATTTCAATAAAACTAGAGTCCAACAGGAAAAGGCTCACTATGGTGCACTTAAAAATATCTTTCAATTTTAAGAATTTCATACATGTATACAATGAAACATTATCATGTCTATCCATAGTTCTTCCTTCCAACTCCCCATATATACCCCAGCACTTCCCCTGCCATCTACATGTATCTCTGGTTGTTATAGTTGTTGTTGTTTGAACCTACTAAGTCCAGCTAGTACTGCCGTAGGTACCTGCACTTTTTGAACTCTGCATTCTGATAACCAGTGTCCTATTGGCCAAAGAAAACACAGGAAGTGTGGTTCATTGGTTCACTGGGAACTCCCACATTACTTCTGCCTCACACCCATCCATTCCTCTGTCTCAGGTGTGAGCACACAGGTCCTGCAGGAGATGGAGAGATTGTCTTCACGTGGTTCTAAGTTCAGGGACACTCTCTACCAGGATTATAACCTTAGCTATCCTTTAAATGGTGACTACAAGGGATGCAAGCAGATCTCTCATGTATTCAATGTATTTGCCAGGCTTGGAAAAACGCTAGATAGACAGTGCCCAAATCAGCCTTTACTTGGGAATACCTGCTCCACTGTGATGTGTCTGAGCTCCATTTGATGAGGCGGGCCACAGGTGGGGAGGAGTGCTGACAGGTACTTCTCAGTAAGCCAGGATTTTGCAGGGTTGGCATTTCCTCCTTAAATGTGACCCAGAAACAGAAAAACATCCCACAGAGAGGCAGCAGGAGCCTTTGCCTCCCCCACCTCATTACCAAGTACAAAGAAGAAAGCCTCCCCTAGAATCCATAACAGCATGCGAGCTCTCCCACGTGTCTCTACTCTCAGTTATTACTTTTAGTGTGCTCTCAAAAACCTTGAATTTGTTGGCTGGTGCCACCATAATGAAGTACCTTACACATGTTTCTGGACATGAGGACAGATCAATGCCTTCAATGTCACTTCCAGTCAAAGACAGAAATGTTCATTCATTTAGATTGGGATAAGCTGTAATTTGAAATTTTTCTAATAAAATAATTAACTATATACTTGTAGGCACTCACACACAAAATGATAACATCATTGTTTATAACAAGAATAATCACTTTTTTTCTGTTAGGAAAATAATAGCATATCCAGTTGGTGAAATAGCATGCATCCAGTACCAATGGTTTACTTCACATCAGAGTTAACAGCCTGAGTGTAAAATTATGATTAAGATCTAACTAACTCAGTGAAGATGCCCACATGAAGATTAAAAGCAAATAAGAAATTCTTCCCAAGTTCTTAGATGGTTATTTCCAGTTAGGAGGACTCTACATAGTTTCCTACTTTTCTGTACTTTCCTGAGCTTCGAAACAGACATCTATTGTTTTCAAAATGAAAATCAAGCACTTCAGCGTGATATCATCTTGTTTTGTAGACCCTGAAGATTGTTGAAAGAGCCTGTCTTGCCTCCCTCTCCCCACCAAAGGCTAGAACTCTGATTCTGAGCAAATGGTCCTTTTTTTCCAAGATACAGTAGATCTCAGAAGCTCATCCATGTTTGGTGTGGGAAGTCCTTCTGTATATGTGTTGCTTTCATTAGTTAATGAATAAAGAAGCTGTTTAAGCCAGTGGCTTAGCGGAATAGAGCTTGATGGGGAACTGAATGCTGGGAGAAAGAAGACCTCATTGAGAAGTCATGTAACCCCGCTGGAGATAGATGCCTGGACTTTACCTGGTAAGCCACAGCCTCGTGGCAATACACAGATTAATAAAGATGAGTTAATTTAAGATATGAGTTAGCCAGAAATACACTTAAGCTATTGGCCAAACAGTATTGCAAATAATGTGGTTTCTGTGTGGTTATTTTGGGGCTGAGCAGCCCGGAAAAAAACAAGCGACCTCCTACTACACATGTTCCCAAGACTCCATGGGTTTCTTGCTAAGGAACAGGAAACATTCCTGATCTTGCTGAAACAGGGTCCTCCCTTACCCCCCAGCTTTCACATAGTGGTCAGCAGGATGCTTCCTTCACCCACTGCTTGGCCCCTTATTCTCCAGACGCCAGTGGTGGGTGTACTGGAAACCACCAAGATTTCCCTTCAAGTCTGAAGAACTTGTTGCCTGTGATGCTGAGCATGTTGTTGGATGAGAGTACTCTTGTGGAATTGCCTTAGTTAAAGAAACCTACCTTCTCCAAGTTGAAGGTATTTCCTTGGCTATCCCACACCCATCAACAAGTCAATGGTAGAAGCACAAAAGCTTGCCTCCTTTATTTCACCTCTAAACAACCATAAAGACTCATTTGACTTCAGAATAGAAGTCAAGTAGAATAAAGTCAAGTAGGATAGAAGAGAATAGAATAGAGCCAAGTGGACTAAAGGCTCAGTGTGACTTTCCTCCTCCCACTACGGACTCTTTCTTCCTATGCCATAGATGTGACCTCCAGAGTAACAACTAATAAACTTCTTACATGCTCACATTTATCCCTAAGTCTTCTTTCCAAAAGATTTTCTTGCACCTGCAAATTCTCTATATCTTCTCCAGAGATGCTAGTTTGAAGGGCCCCACTCTGCCTGACACTAATTTGTCTGATGTTGTCACATTCATGCTGGAGTCCCGACCAGTCCTGACCTCACAGGAGAGTCAGATCCCTACACACAGCCCCAGTGACCTGTGACTCCCCTTCTGGTCCTCCTGTACTCTTTCAATGACATGTTTTACAAGGTTTTACAACTTAGCAAACATCCTGTTAACTTCAGGAAACAGAAGACAGATATTTTTCTCGTTCCCTTAAAATTTTCAGATCGGCAGAGGAAATAGACATTAATCAAGTTATCACACAAATTCATACATAGTAGTTTGTATGATATGAAAATTCCAGTATTAAAACAGTTTAACTTCTATACCTAGTATTTTGCGTTGACTCACTGTGAAAATTATAAGTTATGTTAAAGTCCTATATCTGATCTTCCCAACATGAGAAATAAATCAATACTAGCAATTTTCTCTATTCATTATTAACATTTGCTCAGTACTCAAACTAAACACTCCATCCCATTTTTTCTGTTTTTTTTTTTCCATTTGTGCTGTTGTCATCATTTTTTAAGTGAAGCCTCACTGTCCCTTCAAGTTCTGATTGGATATTGAATTTCTTTCTCATATTTACTCACACCCTGCATGCTACAACTAGCATTAGAATTGAAGTTTAAAAGGGAGTTTGGAAATTAAAACCAGAGCTGAGCAAAAGAAAACAGTTTAATAAATAAATCCCCAAATGTTCAGGGCCATTTCTGCTGATGTACGTTTTTTCTGATACTGTTAGAATTTGATAGGTATTTCCCTATTTTCCTTTGCCAACCCCAAGTCAGCTTAATGAGAATGTACTGAAGTCATTTCTAACATAAGCAAGACTGTAAGGTGACCACACCAATGCTAAAGTCTGTATCCAGAAGAACAACTTGTAGAGGTCTTAAGGGACCCCTCAGCATGTTTTCGTGGGGCAGTTTTGGAGAGACAGGGAAGATCTGTGCAAAGATCCATAACTGAATGGATCTTAATGGGGGAATATGGTGTGGGGAAGGAGGAGGCAGAGAGATGATAGAGAGTAATTTCCCACAGGACTCATGGAGAAGAACCTTTTGTTTTCCAGTTTGGTTAGAAGGTCAGAAAGGGTTTCTCTTAGAGCCCTTTCAAAGTGTTTTCACAGTATTCTAAAACCTCCAAAACACAGAGAACCGATATACAAATTATTAAATTAAAATCTCAGGGCTAAGCACAGGTTACCTTCCCAACAGGCGTTCATCAAAGAAGTCTCAGAAGCATTCCCAAATAATAATCTATTGCCACTGCTCCTAGTTTCCCATAATAACTAAATAGTAAGACTTTACTCCTGAAGATACCACCCAATTTGGCTCCAGGACATAGGATAATCATTCTTAAACTGACCAGGAAACTCCTTCTTCAATAGCTTCCATAGTGCTGGAGGTGCTATGCAGGGGATGGGGGAGGGGACATCAATGATCTTCTCCAGTGCTGGACTCTGCATGCTACAACCCCAACCTGCCAGGTCAGATGGGGACACTGGTGCAACAGTGGCAAAATATGTATAGGGGTAACCAACTGTTCCTTTGATTGTATTTGAGACAGGAGGAATTCATATCTGGTACTGTACACATGCTCAAAATCTGTGGCTAGGAACAAATTCATATGCCCTAGGGAAGAGATTATTGATGTGGTTTTTCTAAGTAGCCATATAATCAAATTACCTTCTACATATTCATTTATTTCTATAGACTTGTATTCATCCAAACATTTTTGTTATTAAATGTTTTATTCAAGCATAAATACCTATATGTTTTGGAAAAAAATCCATCCCCCAATTATTCCTACCCCTTCAATTCCTTCCATATCTTCTCTCCTGTTCCCTCACAATTCTATGTGTTTCCTCTCTCTCTCTCTCTCTCTCTCTCTCTCTCTCTCTCTCTCTCTCTCTCTCTCTCTCTCTCTCTCTCTCTCTCTCTCTTTCAATTTAATAATGTACTGAGTCCATTTATATATGTGGGTATGGACCATGTATGAGTATGGGTAGCCTTTCAGGGCTTGAATCCCTGAATAAAAGTGACTTTTCCTCTCCTAGTAGCCATTATCTGCCAATGGCTTTTTTTGTCACTAGTGGGGCTTCTTGATCTCCTCTCCCACTCATGCTGGAATTTGGACTGCCATGATCTTGTACAAGTTGTGTACATAGAGTCTCAGTCATTCTGAGCTCATGTGTACAACTGCACTGTCGTGTCCAACAAATACTGTTTACTACAAACACTGCTGTGGCTCTCATAATCTTTCTGCTGCCTCCACTGAGATGCTTCCCTAGACTTGTGGGTAGAAGGTTTGGTATAAATATTTCTTTGGGGGTTGATCACTCTGCAATGCCTTATTCTCTGCATGTTGACCAATTTTTTGTGTCTGTGTTAATCACTATCTACTGAAAAAAATCTTCTCTATTGGAGATTGAGAGATACACTAATCTATGGGTATGAAACTACAAAGTTAGGGGACAGTTTACTCCTGTGTCCATTTAGCAGAATCAGTGTACTAAAGTCCCTTCAAAGGAAAATGACCCAGCCAGCCACTAGGCTTTGGCTCAGTTATTGATACCAAATAAAGCTGATCAGGAAGTGTTGGTTACTCCTTTTGGTAGTTTGAATGTAACTGGCTCTCATAATCTCATATGAAGTTGCACACATGAGCTCACAATGGCTGAGACTCTATGTACAAAACTTGTACAAGATCATGGCACATTATTAAGAAGTATGGCTTTACTGGCATGGGTACAGCCTTGATGGAGAAAGTGTGTCAATGTAAAGGTGATGGGATTTGAGGCTTCATATGCTTGGGATACGGCCCAGTGTGTCAGGTGATTTCCTGTTATCTGCAAAATGTAGGACCGTCAGTTCCAGCACCACATCAGTCTGCATGCTACCATGCTCCCCATGACTATAAGGGACTGACACTCTAAGTGAGCCACACCCATTAAATGCGTTCTTTATAAGAGTTGCTGCGGCCATGTCATTTCTTCTCAGCAGTAAAAACCCTAACTAAGATACTCCTGCAACATTTGTACCGTTATCTCAATGATGGACACATCTTGTCACACCAGTTGTTACTATAGCTCACAGGGCTAACAGCTGGAGAAGACGGATGACAATCCCCACCAACCCACCTTTACCAGCAGCATGTCCAGAACCTTCCAGCACTATGAAAGCAACTCAGCAAGAATGAAACTTCCAAACTGGTACCAACTTGATTCCCTCCATGTCCTACGACTCAGATGTGCGATGTCCTCAGCAATAGGGTCTTACTTACCATAAAATTGCTAGTGATTAATTGATAGGAATGGCAATAGACAGCAAAGTCTGGAGAAGTCTATGGAACCACCCCTCCATTTAGCAAGAATTCAAAGAGAGATAATCTATATCTGGCACTGGGATTTTTATTTGATAGTCAATGGTATCTGGGGTAGCACTGAGCCCCTGCTGTAGGGTAAATCTATTTAAACTCCTTTTTAAATATTATATATGCCTGTATTTCTTATTGCAGTAGACATCGGTTAATGAAAAGACTCATTATTGTTCAAAGTGCTGAGAATAAGAAATTGTCAGTGCTCAGCCACAGACGGGACATCCATATCAATGGCCCACCACTACCACAAAAGACTGGGGGAAAATATTGCAAGAGAGGGCAGACAGTTCAAGAACCAGAGGGTGGAAGAGGATGCTATTAAATGCTGTCTTCTGAACATGACATGGCTACCATATATATGAACTGAGAGCAACAATGGTTATCTATGTAAGAGTTGTGTAATAAGATCAAACCAGTTAAAAATTCCAACATGGAAGGGAGGCTCCCAAAGCCACATCATAATCTGGGGAAACTACTGGCATCTGGTGGCTGTTGGGGGAAGGAAGAAGTATGGTCACTAGCAGGTTCCCCATGCTCAGGATTAAAAGGATAAAAAAAAAAAAAAACTAAAGAGACAACTCTATGAGTAGAAAATGGAAGACTTGCAAAATGAAAACAATTGAAATTAATAACAACAGTAAATAATTATAAAGAGAGGATATGAAGTTGAGAGGGAGATGAGATGGGAGAGTCTGCAGGGAGAGAGAAATAAGGGTTTGATAAGCACAAGAATAAATTGCATACATAATGTATGAAATTTTCAAAGAATAAATAATTATAAAACTTACCAAAGATACAAAAATTTATTGAAAATAAATATTTTAACATATATTTATATGTATTCAAGTAATATATCTTTTATACACAGATATACATAATCCCCTTTTGGATCAAAGAAAGAAAGAAAGGGGCACAGTAGAGGAGCTCAGAGGAGCTGATCCAGGGTCCCAGGTGTTTAGTTTCTCCAGATAGGGCTTGAGGAAGGCAGGAGCATCAGGAGAGGGGAACAGGACATGTGTCTACTGACAGTATTCTCAGGCTAGTGGAGATTCAAGTGGCTTCTTGTCTTCTTTGAAATGTCCATATCTTCCCTACTTGGGAAAGAAATCTGTCCAGGATGTTTCTGATGCCAATGCAAGGGGACTTGGATCTGTCACTTTTCTGTTTCTAAGATAAAACACCAGATGAACACAACTTAAGGAATAGGGAGTTTGCTTTGGCTGATGGTTCCAAGGGAAAAAGAGTTCATTATGGCGAAGTGGAGGCCTGGCAGCAAGTGGCAGGAATGGAAAAAAAAGAAAGAAGCTGAGGGAAAAGCAAAGAGAGCAAATTGGAAGTGGGTGAGGTTTTTTAATTCTCAAAGCACACCAAAAGTGACATACTTCCTCTAGTAAGGCCACACCTTTTAAGTTACCCAAACACTGCCATCACCTGGGGACCAAGCATTCAAAGACCTAAGATTATAAGGGATAGTTACCATTCAGACAACCAAAGTGTTCCATCCCCAGTTCTCACCTTACCAGTACCTATATTCACAGTGACTATCCCCACCTTCCAAGATAGATCTTCACGGAGCTCCAGAAGTAAGAACTACTGGCTTCTATTTTTTTCTTACATAAATACATTATGACTCATTCACATAGTAAGTATCCAGCAAATTTTGTGCAGAAGAGAAAATGATTCATGGTAGTTAAATATATCATCTCAGAGGAATATCAAATGTAGACACTGTTAAGAAAAAAGTAAGTTACAAAGAAATACTGACAAAAGTCTAGCACTAGCAAGGAAACAGGCTGCTTGTGAAGGATCTCCTTAATCCCTCTCCAGAAGGGGAGAAAAGGAAACACAAGAAACACATGGTACAGAGCACTGATCCTTACTTCAGGGGTGTGAAATGCTCAGAATGCTACATGGTCTTGACTGTACCCAAACCATAGTCTTGTGTATTAGTTGCTCTACTGACCTCTGTCAGCCTACAAGCAGAAAAGCAAAGCTTACAAAAGGATGTCCCTTCAAGTGGAAGCACACTAAAAGATGAGTGGGAACCAACTTCCTCCAAACCACATCATACAGAAAATCACTAACAATAGCAGATAAATTGTTCCACCCCCAGTGTTCCCCCCAACTCAGACACATTGGTCTGGAAGCATGGAAGGTTAACTGGATGGTGCAGTCAGGGGCATGAAAGCCAGCATTAGTCTTTTATGGTACTGAAAAGGGGGTACCATGCATAAATTATTGGAACAACTCTGATTCCTCTTAGCTGATGTTTTAAATTTTTCAAACATTGAAATAATTTCCATATCATGAGTTATTGGGGCAAAATATTACCATATCTCTTGAAGTTAACAAAGAGACTTCCTCTTCCATCGATCAGTGAACTGAGTTTCCTGTTTCTTGGACACACATGCTGGTCTTTCTGATAGCAAACAAAGGGCAGGCTATTTCCAGTTTGCTACACACTGTGCAATTGTGCAATGTGATTGTCCTAGACTTCCATTGTTTTCTTTGAAATGCTCTTCACAGTTCTGCATTAACCTGCTGGTGACCATATTTTTAACTTTTTAAAAAAGAATACCAAGAAATTTGTGAAGATCTTACTTAAGTATTAACAGAAATAGATAGATCTGTATGCTCATACCTGGGTAGGGTACCATTATTCATATGCTCAGCCATACTGTTTGGGGCAAAGGGGAACATTGGGTGACTCAAAGAACAAGGCCTCTGGTCTTTCAGCAGCCTAGAATCCCATGGAAGAGAGAGAAGGCCATCCATAGCAGATGACAGACAATGACAAACAAGGGCCTCCAAGTCTTGAAATTGCCCAGGTGGCAAGAGTAAAATCCAAGTAGTAGAAGAGGTAGGAAAGGCCAGGAAAAGAGCATGTGGACAGGGAAGAGTCCTGTCGAGGGCAAAAAAGTACACAGGTTCCAATGTTTGGAGAACTGCAGAAGTGCCTATTGTTATATGCAAAACATGGTATGGGTAGAAGAACCTCAAAGGATCAAGAGATCACATCGTCCACATGATGAACATTTGTCTACTAACTCTGTGTTTTCTAAAACACACATTAGCAAACTTCATCATGAAATAGTAAAGTACAACCCCTCCCCATAAATGGGGAACTTATCTCAACACCTCTAAAGAGTGCATGAGATGACAGACACTAGTAAACCCTCTATATACAGTCCTCTTCTGCAGGGCCCCGTTTGGGCCTAGGGTGGGCCACATGCACAACGGTAGTCCCATTGTATCACCTAGTGACTCTGTAGCCATTTTAGTTTATATAAATGTGCTATGATGTTCACACAATTGCCACATCCCCTACTAATGTCTTTCTCAGGACAAATCGCTGCCTTGAAGGGATGGATAATATTTACTCATACATTCATACAACTGTGGTGAAGTTTCACTTGCAAATTAGGTACAATATAACATTAAACAACAAATAATTATAAAATACAATGATAAAGATATACTCTAATGAAACTGCCAGTGTCATTTGACTTGTACTTTAAGGCCATTATTAAGTAAAACACTGGGCTTAAACAGCAGTTCTCTGATCCCATGACAACCAGTCTGATTGCTGGGATGTCTGAGTGACTAATGAGCAGATTGCATATGTAATGAGGATACATCAAAGAAAGGTGATGCACATCCTTGGGAAGCTACCATGGAGATGGAATCCATATATGATCAGCACCAGTCCTGGGTATTCACTAGGCTGGGGTTTCTGTGTCCAGGAGGGACTTCACCTCTTCAGATGACTTGGAGAATTTCCTAATTTCTTTATAATTGCTGAGAATTCTGCCAACATTATTTCCTGTGGGTGTCATGCCCTTTGGCTCAAAAAAATTGTTCATTTTAGGTAACCATCTTAAGAAATATGCTCATGGGTGATAGAGCATCATTTGTGAGTATTCTGTGGGGGTGTTTCTGGAAGAATTGGAGATGGTGGGGAAGATCTAACCTCAATGTAGCTGGGCACCAACCATATGCTGGGATCCCGGAAGGAACAAAAAAAAACATGAAGGAATAGTTTCTGTTTCTCTATTCCAGACAAAGATGCACTTCTGTTGTTGGGTAACAGAACTCAGGTCTCCACCTTTGGGTTCAGAAACTTATAACCGTTGACTTCTTTGACCTTCATCAATGGACTAAAAATAATATCATCAACTCCCCTGGCTCTAACGCCTTTAGATTTAAATTGGACTGCTCTGCCAGTTACTTTTGTTCTTACCTTAGAAATGATATGTCTTAGGTATGATATAGCCTTCATTATCATGTGATCCAATTCTCCAGTAAATATTGTTTTACATATCTGTCTGTCTATCTACCCATCCACATAACCATCCATCCCATGGGATCTGTCTCTCTGGACATCTACACCTATGATGTGGGACTCCCCTCAGTATGCTTGAATAGCATTGGTTAATAAAGAAACAGTCTTGGCCTGTGATAGGGCAAAAGAGTAGAGCTAGGCAGGGAAAACTAAACAATGCTGGGAGAAAGAAGGCAGAGTCACGAGTCACCATGTAGCCACCAGAGGGGAAAGATGTGAGCTGCCAGCTGGAACCTTGCCAGTAGGCCACAAGCCTCGTGATAAAATATAAAATAATGGAAATGGGTCCTGCTATGGCTGAAAACTGAAAAGCATGCATTCAGCTTTTCATCAACACTGTTTAGGTGTTTCGTAGCAGGACCTCTTAAAAGAGCTTCAGGGTTTTGCAGCTAAAGCTGAGTCAGGAAACCTCTCTTAGATGAGAGCGCTTGCTTGCCTCTAGCAAAAAGAACAGACCCGAGAAATTGCTGCTACCAAGAAAACATGCTTTACTCTATTCTTTCCCAAACTTTCTCAGGCTTTATATGGATTCAGTTATCCATGTCTGGGCGCCATTCGGTAGTAGGAGCAGTGGGCCTTGTTCCCGCCGCCCCACTCCCAGCCGCCTGGCTAGCTTATAACCCCAAATAACAACACACAAATTGTATTCTTTTGAACACTGCCTGGCCTATTAGTTTCAGCCTCTTATTGGCTAATTCTCATATCTTGCTTTAACTCATATTTAGTAATCTGTATAGCACCATGAGGTGGTATCTTACCGGGAAGGATCTTAGCCTGCGTCCATCTCAGAAAGGAGAGCTATGGTGTCTGCCTGAAGCGTCTGCCTGACTCTGCTTTCTTTCTCCCACACTTCTGTTCTGTCTACTCCGCCTACCTAATTTTCTGTCCTATCAAAGGGCCAAGGCAGTTACCAATAAAAGTAACTTATAGACAGAAGACCCTCCTCCATCAAATGGGTTAATTCTAGCTAGCAATACACTTAAGTGATTGGTTAAACAGTGATTTAATAAATGCAGTTTCTCAATGATTATTTCGGATCTGAAGAGCCAGGAATGAACAAGTGGCCTCCTGCTACACACCTATACAGTCTAATAAGGAAGGTTAAACGGTTTCCTCCCCTAGGGCTACAATAACACCAGCAAAATTCAGTCTTAGAGAGGGATTGACTTAAATGTTTGGGAGGTGGAGATCCCTTAAATACTATTTCTTCCCATAGTCAAAAGGGAGAAGTAGACACAGAAAGGGTTCATGTCATAATAATGGAGCAAAATGGGATCACAGTAGCGATCCTGCTCCATCTACAAGTATCCTGTAATACTAAACCCTAGGGATTCTGGGAGCTGGAGAGTTTGAGTTTCTGGATGAGAAACTGGGCCTGGATGCTGTGAGAACACTGTGTCATTTGTGTCGTTCGTGCTAGATAATCTCTCTGTGTTTCAGGGGCCTCAACTGGTTAAGAAGCCAATGGTAGAACTGTTGCAGCAGTTAAAGGAGCTGAGAACTGGAAGTGTCATCACAAGGGCAATGTTCCTGGAGAAGGACAGGGTAAACTCACCAGAGCAAAGTCTAAGGTTAGTCAGTATAGCCATAGGAGGGAAACTTTCCCTCAAAACTCCTCTGGGGCTCATCTGTTGCCTTGCCAAAGCTTATAGTCCTCTTAAGCAGGAGCCATTTGCCGACGAGTTCGCCAGTAATCATCTATGCCTGACCACCATCCTTCCAGCTTCAGAGACAGGTGATTGCTATCCATCCTGCAAGCCCTCCAGGGCATCCCTGTTGCCCAAAGTTAGAGCTGCCTCTTCCACTCTTTGAGGGACTCCTCATGGGGATCACAGATGGGGTAGGGAAAGAGAGATTCAGGCAGTATCACACTAAACCTTAAGATCTTGATTCAACTCCCCACCCTCAAGCTCAGAGTCAAGGGCTGGGTCATCCGTCATCATTACAACCTGGTCATCCTGCCCTCTGAGTCCCTGC